>NC_057810.1:558074771-558674771 GCF_018294505.1 Triticum aestivum | reverse complement strand
TCAATAAGCAAAAGTAAATAATCTCATGCGTCCATACATCGTCGAATATTATCACTAATACATCCCGAATAGTGTCATACATATAACATCACTAATACAACTAAAACCCTAGCACACGACAGGTATCGGCGCGGGCGGTGGACACCCACAGAGAAGGAACCATCACGGGATCATAGCTCCAAGGAGATCCCTGGAGAACCTGCCAGGTATTGGAGAACCTATGCTCCAATGCAAACAAGTAGCAACGGACATGCACGTCCTCCTCACTGACACGGCGACGCACCACCTCCGCGGGGTCCTCGAGCCTCTGGACCGTCACTGGCCCACACGACCGCCACCAAAGAAGGTTCGGGTCAACGACAGGCTGGCTCCTCACCAACCTGCGCCTCCCGGTAGGTAGCGCCTCCCAGTACCACCCCGTTGGAGCCCAGTCCCGGACATGGCCCGTCTGGTCAAGCAGGTGTCGTCCTCCGCCGACTCGACGACGAGGATGCGGGATAGGCATCGTCGACGTCGATGCGGGAAAAATTGCTTTAACTAAAAAAATAGCAACAAGTTCTTACTAACGAGTTCTATTAATTCAATTAGTTCTTACTAAAAATAAACTTACTATAAATAAAAATAAACTAATACCTAATAAGTGCCTAGTTCTTACTAACTAATTAGTACCTAGGAACTACTGCCCTAATTACCATATAAGTAATTAACTAACTAGCACTAAAAATAGCCTAGGGTTCATACTAAGTAGAGAAGAGGGATCGGAAGGGGAGAGTGCTTACAGAGGGCGGGGAGAGAGATAGGGTCGGGGGAGACGGCGGCACCGAGGCGCGGTGAGGCGGGGTCGGGGGAGACGGCGGCGAGGCGGGGTCGGGGGTGACGGCGGCGAGGCGGGGTCGGGGGAGATGGCGGCGAGGCGGAGGCGACGAGGAATAGTAGAGGAGAATTGGGGGAGGAAGCAGAGGAGAGGGAATCAGGCCGCACGGGGGGTTAGGTGAAAATAGCTTTAACAGTAGCGTGGGGAGGCAAAACGCGCTGCTGCTAAAATCCGTAGTAGTAGCGCTGTTCGTAGAAGGGCGCTACTACTATACCTAGCACGTCGGGAACGGTGTGGCAATTATAGTAGTAGCGCGTTCTGTTCCTGCCGCGCTACTGCTAAGCGGGTAACAGTAGCGCTGTTATAGTAGACGCGCTACTGCTAAGTAGCAGTAGCGCCTCATTTTAACAAGCGCTACTGGTAACATTCTGTGTATAAGGTTTTCCCTAGTAGTGTGAGTCCAAGCAGACGTACCCGCATTGACAGAAGCTGGTGTATGGAGTTTTCATGGTGAGCCGGAAGCTTAAGCAGTATTTTCAGGGTCACCCCATCACTGTGGTCAGTTCTGCCCCTTTGGGAGATATAATCCAAATCAAGGAAGCAGTTGGCCGGGTTGGCAAGTGGGCCATTGAGCTTGGACCTCACGGGTTAAAATATGTGCCTCGTACGACAATCGAGTCCCAAGCGCTTGTGGATTTCATCAATGACTGGACAGAGTTACAAGCACCGGAAGAAAAGCTGGATCATACTTATTGGACTAGTCATTTTGATGGATCCAGGCAATTGGAGGGTTCGGGGGTTGGAGTCGTGTTAACTTCCCCACGAGGTGATAAGTTTTGTTATGTTCTCCGCTTAATGTTCCCTTGCACTAACAATGCAGCTGAATATGAGGCTTTACTCCACGGTCTTCGAATGGCTAAGTAGATGAATTTAAGCCGGGTTAAGTGCTTTGGTGACTCGGACCTGGTGGCTCAACAAGTGTCTGGTACTTGGGATTCCAAGGACCCGCTCATGGCAGCATATTGTCGAGAGGTAGATACTATTGCTGGACACTTCAAAGGTTATCAAGTTGACCATGTGGATTGGCGAAAGAACGAAGCGGTGGACACTTTAAGCCGTTTGGGTTCCCAACGTAAACCGGTTCCACCCAATGTTTTTCTGGACGTTTTGCATAACCCGTCGGTCAAGCTACCTACAGAGGAGGATTTGGTTGTTCCTGATTTGGAGGCGCAGTTGGTGGCGGCTCTTCATGTTATCCCAGATTGGACGATTCCATATTTGGCGTATATGAACCGGGGCGAGTTACCGGAGGATGAAACTTTGGCCAGGCAGATAATCCGGCGGTCCAAGTCAATGACTATTATCGATGGAGAATTGCATCATTGCAGTGTAACAGGGGCATTTCAGCATTGCGTATCTCTTGAAGAAGGCCTTGAGATTTTGCGTGAGATCCATGAAGGAGATTGTGGTCACCACGCCGGTTCAAAATCCTTGGTAGGTAAAGCTTTTCGTCACGTCTTCTATTGGCTGGCAGCTCATGTTGATGCTGAGGACTTGGTGAAAAAGTGTGATGGTTGTCAGAAGTTTTCACGTCGAGCTCATGTTTCGGCTCAGGAATTGAGGATGATTCCAATCACTTGGCCATTTGCAACTTGGGGGCTAGATATGGTTGGGCCCTTTAAGAGATCCAAGGATAAGAAGACCCACCTTTTGGTGGCAGTTGATAAGTTCATCAAGTGGGTGGAAGCAGAGCCAGTCAGTAAGTGTGATGCAGCCATGGTGGTTCAATTCATCAAGAAGGTGATTTTCCAGTTTGGTTTTCCATACAGCATTATAAATGATAATGGCACTAATCTGTCCAAGGGTGCTATGAAAGACTTTCATCAACGTGAGCACATCCGGCTTGACGTGTCATCAGTGGCTCATCCTCAATCTAATGGTCAGGCTGAGAGAACCAATCAAGAGATCCTGAGAGGCGTCAAGCCCCGGCTTATGGTTCCCCTGCAGAGGACGCCGGGTTGTTGGGTGGAAGAGTTACCTTCTGTGTTATGGAGCATCAATACCACGCCCAACAGATCTACGGGTTACACACCTTTTTTCATGGTTTACGGAGCAGAGGCGGTTCTCCCTAGTGACATCCGTCATGACTCGCCTCATGTGGCGGCTTATGTCGAAGCTGACAATGAGAAGGCACAACAGGAAGCACTTGACCTATTAGATGAGGAGCGTGACATTGCAGCAGCTCGTTCGGCGATTTACCAGCAAGATCTACGTCGTTATCACAGCCGCCGGGTTAGAACCAGAACTTTTCAAGAAGGCGATCTGGTGCTCCGACTCATCCAGGATCAGACTGATATGCACAAGTTATCCCCGCCTTGGGAAGGACCCTTTTTGATCAGCAAGAATCTGCATAACGGGTCATACTATCTTATCGATGTTCGAGAGCACAAAGACTCACATAAATCGAAGGAGGAGACCCCCCGGCCGTGGAATATCACTCATCTTCGGCCTTACTACACCTAAGCCATAGGCTCCTCTTATGTACATATTTTTGACAATGTATATATTATGATCAATATAATAAACCGGCATCCCTGCTAAAGCGGGGCCTCTGTCGTTCCTCTTTAAGAGTTTTTTGGTTACTTGGGGGCTTCTGTTTATAAAGCGGAGTTCTGACTACCCAGTGATACGGCTTATAAAGCCACAAAAAAACTTGGGGGCTTGTCACCCAAATTTAAAAGGGGCCAAAGAGAGTGTTGCAAAAGCACAGCTCAAACATAGGCACCCATTGAGCACAACTCAAAATATTACCTGGGGGATCTTTTGTTGCACAGCAACAAAGAGTTTTATTAACCCTTGTAATAGGCTATCAAGCCAGGCTGGGAAGCCAGGTGTATTGACCTAAAACCTCGGGTTATCCTGCCTTTTTTAAGTAAGTCACTCCGCCCAGGTAATCCTGGTATGACCCGTCGAACGTTTGGCAAGTCAATCTTAATAGACCCTGAACTTGTCAAAGTTAAAACAACGATTGATTAATGTGAGGTCCATCTTAAAAGGCTTTGTAAAATGGTTCAACTCAGTGGCCTGGCAGCCCATTGAAAGCCTCGATTTTGGGCCTGGCAACCCATGAAAAGCCTCGCGTCTTCCCATGCTTTTATTCGACAAATTTTCTCTTTTTGAGGTTTACAACACTTTATAATAAACCAGTGTTTATTGACCCGGCCTGGTTTTTGGTTATAAGTCACCCATATAAAATAAATCGGTATTTATTAATCCGGCCTGGTTTCGACTACAAGTCGCCAGTATTATATACGGATAATCCGGTGTTTATTACAACCCGGTACGGTTTTATTATAAACCGGCAAAATATGAGAGGAGTTATCAATACTCAAGATTGGGGTTATCACCCTTACTACAAAACGTTGGTAAACCAACAATGTGATTCAATATCACATGTATCATCTATTTCATATTTGATTATTTTTAAAGTACAACTTTGGTTATAAACCCTAGCTATACGTTTGAGCATCATGACCCGTCCGGCGGTAAACCGCCAGGACACTTTCAATTTATTGTATGCAGGAACAACTTGAATAAACTGCTATGGATTATGAGTAGACATAACATATCCTAAGCATGGCGGATTAACAGTATTATGCAAAGTGAATATGCACGATGGCATAGCAGACCAAGTGTTTCAACTAGCCTATTACAAGGCGTTTTGATGCCCAAAAGGATAATTGTTTATCACAAGCATTGCAGTATGCAGAAGCTAAACTGAATTCCAGATCATGAATCTTCGCCAGGCTGACTTGAAGGTTGCGGATCATCCTGCGCCGGTTCATCCTCCTCCTATCCACCCAGCGGCTAGAAGTCAATGGTTGTCCAATTAATCCCAGTTAAGGCTTGGAAGACAGCTTCATCACTTATAAGGGTGGACGATTCAACATCAGGGGCATAAGTATGCTTACGGATTGGCGGGATAAGATTCTACACATCATAATTTGGCACATTAACCCGTCTGTTGTCGACATCATAAATCAACTGGTAATGAGAAAATCAGTCTCTTCAGCCAATTTACTAGCCAGAGGACGCATTTCGCTTGTCAAAGCTCGAAGGTCATCATTGTCAAAATCTGATCCATCCTCCTTTATGCTCGGGTAGCCATTTCCTACATCAGTCGGGTCAAGATCTGGCACCCATGCCCTAGCCCGGGTTAGCGCGGTCAGAGAACCTGCCATTGCAGCTAATCTTTTTAACTCCTCAAACCGGGCGGGCAACATTGTCAGCCTCCCTAATGTCTCCTTGATCAAGGTTGCGGACGATTTGTTATGAGAGGTAGTGCAGATGATCCGTTGTGCACTGGTATATAACTGCTCTATAAGAGTATAGGAAGCCTTCAATTTCTTTTGCATATCAGATCCAAGATGGGTAATGCGAGATCCTGCATCATTAGGCATGTTGATAAACCAGCAATTTATGGCATAATACATGCTAAAAGCTTATAGTAAGGATACTTACCAAACACAGCAGTGGTCATGGCATTTATTTGCCCCTTTAAACCGGTCAGCTCTTCTACCACCGGATTAAGAGCTGCTTTTGCATCATCAGCTTTCTTTTGAAGTGTGGCTTTCTCTATGTCCCAGTCTGCCCGCTCCTTCTTGAAATGCTCTTTTAGTTTCTCCATGGCTGCTAAGGCACTGGTCAGCTCCTCTTTGGCTTTGGAGGTTTCTGCCTATTGGGACTTGATATTTTCTTGAAGATCAGTGGTTTGGGATTCCTTTTTGCTCAGCTCAGCCTGTAAGAGATATACATGTTATAAGTTGACAACATATATTTGAAGTACCAAGCACATAACAAGTTATACACTTGGCACTTGGGGGCTAATGTCTATTGCTTCTTATCAAAATTTTCTTGTAAGTCCCAAGATCAATTCAAGTATTATTCTTGGCACTTGGGGGCTAATGTATGTTAGATCAATAGTACAGTCCCAGTTCATCTTCCAAAGATAAACCGGCCCTTGGGGGCTACACAGGCAAAAGTGGAAAGATCAATATTCTGAAGTCCCAGTTCATCTTCCAAAGATAAACCGGCCCTTGGGGGCTACGCAGGAAAAAATTAAGATATTATAAAGTCCCGGTTTACAATGATATCATAAACCGGCCCTTGGGGGCTACTGGAGTTGACATCAAAAATTGGACATAAGGGAGAAACAATTATGCAGAGTTAATGGTATTTACCTCATACCACTCCTTCATCATGTTCACTAAACCGGCTTCATAGTCGCGGCTTGTGTACAGGCGGTTTAAATACCCAGAATAGATGTCTTGGGCGTTGAGGTAAGCATAGCTGGACAAATCTATATTCCACTTGCCCTTGTCCATAGCAGAAAATTCCTCCTTGGCACTATGCTTTGATAAAGCGACATGATTGCCAGGAGGGGTGTGGATGACACCAGTAATCATGATATCATCTGTTTTATCACCAACCGCTTTGACTGGGCTTGGCGGTTTATCTGCAGCTTTAGCCGGACTGGGTGGATCAGCAGCATGACTTGTGGGATCATCTTCCATTTGTTCAACAAAGGTTTCATGATCTTGCGGTGGCGGATCATCTGGAATAGCATCAGGATTTGGCTCAAACTGTTCTGGAATCTTCTCTGGTTTAGCAGCCGGGTTATCATCAGCCGGTTTATTCAACTTCGCCTTTTTGCTGGGCCTGGGTTTGGCATTGAAAAGAACAAGCACAAAGGTTGATACAGTGGGTAAAGCAGAGAATATTAAGGGTCAGTTTAAACATGCTTACCCAGGAACCGTTTTAAGGGTTGGCAGTTGCGTCTCTGTTCATTCGCCAGAAGAAGAATGGGAAGTTCCCTGATAATTTGAATCAGATGGTGTATGAAGTTGCCGAAAATAACCCGCCTTAGGATAACGTGGGTCAGAAGTATAAGAGACCTCTGGGCGGCGCTTACGAACCGGCGTGTTCGGTAAACCGGAAGAGGTTACCACATGACCGCTGTGTCGAGTTGTGCGGCGAGCTTCGTGTTGTTGTTTCTTGAAAAGAAAATTTGGATCCATGTGAGCTAGAGGGTGAGAAAATCTTACTTTCCGGTTTGCTTGATGAGTTTTCGGAGTTGGCAGAGGTTCTGAGCCGGAGGAAAGAATAATTACCTCTACGTCACCAGCTTGACTAGCCTCTGCGTCCTCCTGATAATAATCGTTATCAATAAGATGAATGAAGAAGGAACCAAGTGAATCAAGTTCTACCTCTGACTCGTGATTCTCATCATCGCCATCAAAGGTTAAATAGGTGGAGTTGACAGTTTTCTTTTTGGCAGGCCTGTTGGTGACCTTAGTCTTGACACGAGGTGTCTTCGCCGGTTTATCCTGCGGTTTCTTTTTCCAGAACGGATCATCGCCCTGTCAAAGATTGATGAAAGTTATAAGGGAAGATTATAAGGGTCAGATTAAAAATAAGAGTTACGCAATTCTTACAACTGGCAGTTTATTGAAAACGCAGAAGGGACTAAACCCTGTTTTGCTGCAAACAGCCACCGGTTCATTCAATATCTTTTTAACATCTTCTGTAATTTTAGCATCAGTTAGCTGAATGTTGATATGCCATTGAGGATCTTTTAAGTCCCCTGTATATTCGCACATCAAACCGGGGTGACGGCTTAAAGGCAGAATGCTGCAGGATATCCAGCAGCAAACATAGTCAATGCATGTTAAACCGTTCACAACAAAGGCTCTAAGCTTTGAGAGTTGTGGTGCGTAGTTGGACTGTTCCTTTGCAGTCATCCTTTGAGGGAATGGATGCGTATTGGTAAGCCGGTGAGCACGATAACCCGACAGAGGATTCTCTTCAATAGGAGACGTATCTCGGCAATGGAACCAAGTCTGCTTCCAATCTTTGGGGTGAGTATGATGTTTGGCGTGAGGAAAACTGACATCTTTCCTCTTTTGAATTGAAACCCCGCCAAGTTCAGTATTGGGCCCATCTGTAAATTCAGTACGGCGGTTCAAATAGAAGAAGTCTCTGAATAGTTCAACAGTGGGTTCTTCCTGCAGATAAGCTTCGCAGAACACTTGAAAGTTACAAATATTGGACACATAGTTGGGTCCAGTATCTTGAGGGTGGAGTTGGAAGCTAGCAAGCACGTCGCGAATTTTTTTTGATCCGGGAGGACTGGACCCTCGACCCAGGTGATCAACGAATACAATCACTTCTCCATCCTTGGGTTCAGGAGGATTTTCTGGACCAGGGGCTCTCCAGTGTATGATGTCCTTTTTTGATAAGGCGCCGGTTGCAATGCACCCATTCAGTTTTTCTTCAGTAACCCAGGAAGGAACCTAGTTGCAGGCATAGAAAGACTTAGCCATTTATCCACAACCTGAGGGAGGGTTTGAGTCGGTTTAAGGTTTATTAATGACAAGAGATAAACTGTCAGAAGTGAAAAAGCAGGTGTTGAAATGCATATGAGTGTTAAACCCAAGGTTGGTGTCATCATAGTTATCAAGAGGAGAAATTGGCGGTTTAAGAGGGGACTAATGGTGTCTGGCGGATTATAAGTTTCTAAAAAGTTAAACCGCCTACTTTGGTATGGAAGGTACAAATCTGAAATAACTAAGTGAGGGAAAAGCAAGTTTCATAGATGGATATGATAATTTCATATCGGCAGCGTATCAGTAAGTCAAAATATATTTAGACCTAAGATACAGGTGCTTAAGCAGTTCATCAGATCCATATGAGATTATTCTATACAGAGAGGACGCACTAATGATGAAAAAGGGGACTACAACTATGACCGCACATGAAAATATAAGATTTAAACTCGCCATTTATGCCGCGTAGAAGAACAGGGAAGAACAACACTAAGCTTTGATGAACTCGCAAAAAGCCCTAACGGGATCTATGGGAGGAGCAAAGAAAGACTCACCAGGGCTGTTGAACGCGGAGGCGTACAGGCGGAACTCTGGTCGAATCAGGTTGATGCAGCGGCCGTTGTTGGGGTAGAGGCGAATGTCGATGGCGGCGGCAGCGCTCAAGTACTGTGGCGACGCGAGGTGGAAGAAAGGCGAAGAGGCAAGGAGAGAAAAGGAAAGGGACCCTTGGCCTTATTTATAAGACGAAGGGATAAGCGACAGGCACAGGAATCGAGGAGCCCAAAAAATGGATATGTGACGGAGCTATCGCCTCGATTTTCGGAGGCTCGTTAATAAAAGTAAGGTATATACAGTTCTTTAAAGAACAGGTGACGTCATGACGGTTTACTATAATCCTGGAAGATGACATCATGGAGGATTACAAGGTTTACTCGAAGGTGCTGAAGAAGAAATTTTCCTAAGTGTTGAAGATTGACATGAACAGGTTCAAATCAATCTGGGGCCTAATGTTGGGGATATAACTACTTAGTATAAACTGCCCAGGAGGGGCCGGGTTATACCTGTAATGAGTTATCCATATTGAAGCCCATGAAGACAAGGAGTATGGCGCTTTACGGAGGAGATTAACAAGAAGGCCCAGAAGCCCAAAGGCGGATTAGGGCCCGTAGATGTAAACCGTCATATGGTAGTTGACTTGTGTTATAAGATAAGAAAGGGTAGAAACCGAGCCGGACACGTTTATGAGCCGGCCGGGATTCTGTGAACCACCGGGCGTCGACCTATGTATATAAAAGGACGACCCGGCGGCAGTTTAGGGACAACAAACAACAACTCGAGAGCTAGGTCTAGCGGATTCGCTCCCTGGTCATCGAAACTCTAGCAATTCCACATCAACTGTATTAGGCCTTTACCTTCACCGCAAGGGGCGGAACCAGTATAAACTCCTTGCGTCCTTTGTCCCGCTTTAACCCCTTTAAGCTAACCCGTCGCGATGGCTCCATGACTAAGTCCTCACAATAGGGCATCTGCCGTGACAAAACCACGACATGAACTGCTGCTACTTTTGTGTGCCCATGAATCATGTGAGAACCATCGTAATTGTTGCCGAAACAGATGCGTCCTCACTAGTTTTTTCATGAATATGGCATGGTAAGACATAAGCTGTCACGGTTTGTCATACGAGCAGTGTGTGTTTGATGAAATAGAGTACTCATTCGAGAAATGTGCGCCAACGTATACGTAAGTACTTGTAAAAACTATTGGTGCTACCCCACTTGTAAGCAGTTGTGCAAAACATGGCACATTGGCTCAGCTCGCTTCAACACTAGGCTATCCACTAGCTAACAATCAATAATCTGCTGTCTGACATATAGGCAACTATGTATCTTGTTACAGTGGTTCATGCAGTTAACTGAGGCCACAATGTAAATTCCAAACGTTCACACACTAGTCCAACGTTCATGTGGAACACTCACATTAAACCCGGCTTCATAAAAAACTTGAAAAGCATAAGTTAAGAAATTTTATACATCTCAATGATTCATAGAACATAACAAACATATACTAGTTCACTGCAAAAGACAAAGTTGTGAGAAGGTTTACAAATCAAGAAAAAAACAAGCAAGGCTTCTCTGAGCAAAGGGCCCCCAGGTAGGCTTAAATTTCCTTGAGTTCACTCTGGTTATTTCTTGTTGCCACCATCCAGGGTTAGGTTCTCTCATTCCAGAATAACCAATTATAATTGTGTTCTCAGCTGGAATGTTGAACTGAACCATGTAGTGTACTGACCAGCTGAAATTATTGTGCATTCCACTAAATTTAAGCACCGCTATTTGCAGAAATAAGCAGACCACAATGCCTCTTGTTGGCGAACCTGTCCAAAAAACCTCCGTGCAGCCGTGCTAGCTAGTCCTCGGTCCATGGATCACCTCGCAGAAAGTGCATTCCAGACTAGGATGCAGTTGTTTTCGCTCGTCCCTGCACTGCAATCAGGAAGTAAAATGTATGAATTAGCTTCTTTTAGATTATGTTGGTCATTCTACCTAGTAACTACCAATGTAGTAATACCTGGAAGACTGGTGGTTAGAGGACGACAGCTAGGAATAGCCATCTCATTTTGTGCAGTTGTACTAAAACTGAGGTGTGTACTTTTGATTGCGCAGATAGAAACGATATGGAGACAGACATCCCTGATTGCGCAAATATGAAATACGGTTATTTAAACAGTGACAGATATTTGCAGTGGCGTATGGTTAACAACAGCATCTATTGTGTTATAATTGGCACTAGATTGACAGTATGAAAGTGCCCTTAAGTAAGTAGCATCACATCACATCAACACTGCCACTAAATTAACATGCAGAACAATAGCATTAGTATTACTGTCATGAGAGTAGCACATGGTCAGTAAATGTGCAATAAAATTTGTGTAGTTCCACTGGGATGAAGCAATGTTAGTGGTGTGAGATTTAAGTGTAACTGCAACAACACAATTCATGGGAAATAAAGCAAGACGGAAGCACTTCATAAAATGGTGGTTGCCGAGAGCGGCAAACACTCAGGCATCATGTCTGCATTTTTCCCATTTTTATCTCCTCGGCGACATTTTCCTATGTGAGCACATGAAATCTAGACCTGCTCATTCTCATTTGCGTTGTCCCCCAACACCCCTCACTTTCTTTCCTTTTTCAACCAAGAGGTGCGTCCACTTCCCCCCACCCTTAGCCATCCACCATGCTTTCTTCGCCTTTTCAACCAATAGACCAATTGGGTAGCCAGTATCTACTACTTCCCCCCGTTTCCTATTAGAACCAAGTCCTAGATTCATGCTACAACTTCCCCACTTGCTTCCCTATTTGAACCAACTCTTAGATTCGACTGTATGAACTACCTCTTACCTCTAATAATAGTAAAAGTCTAGGTGGCTTTGGAACAGTAGACGGAAGTAGAAAAAGATCCACACGCAGCCACGTGGGGAGCTGGGGCACTAGAGCAAGGCAGGTTTCGAAGGATTATATACCTGAGTGTCGTCGGCATGTGGCAAAGACGGCGTCAGGAGGCCGCATCTTGGCCACAATACCACAGGGAGGAAGAAGGGGTTGGAGGCCCTCCCGAGCATGTGCTCTCTCGGAGAGAACGGCACAGCCGTCGATCGGGACACGCGGGCAGCTGTTGGTCTCCTCCCTCGCTGCCGATGACAGCGTGAACAATGCACCTACACCCCTTTCCTGGTCGAGGTGGTCCGGCCGGGTTTGTGACCAGCCATGAGCAGAGAGAGAGTGTGGCACCTATGTCTTGCTTAGATCTGGAGAGCATGAGAGAGTGAAAGAGAGAAATCCTAGTAAAGCAAGCGCTACGGCTCCTGCTTATATATATAGTGGAGTGGTTTTGTTGTACCAGCTTCAAAAAAATGCGCTCCTAGGTGTACCCGCGAGTGGGTGTGAGAGAACTACTGCGTGCATGCACCGCTTCTTTTCGTGAGAGTACAACATACTATGCCCAAAGAACGTTCACCACAAGAGTAATAGTATAAGTGTGTGACGTGTGTGATAAAATAAAAGGTGCGCGACGTCTTTTATTTTTTAGAAGTTCTGAGGGTAGGGTGTGAAGAGCACATATGTGTGTGACGTCTACCTGCAGATAGACGGTGGGTGCGAGAGGACTCGGGAGAGTCATGACTCGTGAGGGTGCGTGTGTGCGTGAGAGAGAGGGGGCACATATCAATGCAATGCATGTGTCTGTAAATCATTATCCGACAAACGTTCGCCACAAGCCGTTTCCTGACGAACGCCGTAAGAACCGTTTGATCGACATTCGACAGTGTCAGTTTTGGCATGTCATTTAACAGAGCAGCCACTCCTCCTACACACAAATCTTCCACGTGAGTGTTAGCAACTGCCGTATGCTCCTCCCTCCGTTCCAAAATGAAATGCATATAGCTTTATTGAAAATTCGAACCTCACAAACTTTTACCAAATTTTCGTGTACCAAAATGCACATATAGAATACCCAATATATATCATTTCATTCATCTTCGAGAGGTAACTATAAAGATGGGGGAGGAGTCTACAAAGAAATACCATCGTATCACCTGCAGCAATTTCAACCATCCTTTGGTGTGGATATATATATCATAGGAACTCTATATGATATGATTTTTATAGGATTTTTTCCTTTAGAGCCAATTGGTTCATAGGATAGATTCATATACTCCACATTTCAAAGGAAATAAACATGATATCATTTTTATAGCTTTAGAGCCACTTGATTCATATGAATGGATTCCTCTACTCCCATAATTTCAATGGAAAATAAACATTAGCGTATATTCAATAGAAAAGTTCCTATGATGTGAACCAAATGACATCTCTTTTCTAATCCCTCCTCATAGGAATTGAGATACATGTCATCTCTAGATTCAATAGAAAAGTTCCTATGATGTGAACCAAATGACATTCTTTTCCAATTCCTACTCATGGGAATTGAGATACATGTCATCTCTTTCCCTACAACTTCCATGTATACATATTCTATTCCTAAATAGCTAGCTAGTACAACCCACTAGTAGCTTTTTTCCTAGACATGCAACTATGGCACAAGAACATGTCATGCATGCAAGTCATAAATCACATTGTTTTTTCTACTCTATGCATGCAAGCACCACATCATCAATTCGTGAATGTTACTCATAAGTTATTTCTTGCATTAAATTTTGCATTGACATTGTATGTGTTGGTCACATGCACACATATGTAGTTAGCATTCACATTTTTGTTAGAAATGCCATTATTTTAACTGCAATTCATTTTTTCTCTTTGTACTCCCTCCATCTAGGTGTGTAAGTCATCCTCCAAAAACCAAATAATCCCAAAAGACTTTTGCACGGTACATTAACCCCCTCCTCGTTTCTTGTTTCGTGACATATCAACCAATAAGAGATGTGGGCCGTGCATGCCTTCCCAAAACACAAGCACTTCTCCTTTGTTCTAGAATCTTTCGTATCATAATTGCCCAAACTTTTCTTTTCTAAATGAATTGCCATTATTTGTTTTTTACTTTATGCTTTATAATGCACAATCCCATCAATCTTAACCTTTTTATAAAACTAATTGATTTTGAATGAGATTAACTATAAGAACTAAACGAACATCTACATCATGCATATATGACTCAAAGCTTTACATGCTATAGTGTGTATTTATTCATAATTTGGTTTCCAAATCTCATGCATTCAATGCATGTGTACCTTACTAGTTTTGAGTAGAGTAGTAGCGAATTTCACGCGGCCGCGGGTATATCAAAATGCAGGGCCCATGCATCATTGCCTTTCGGTCAAACCTATGTCCACAATTTTTTGTACGTATATCTCCACTGGTCCCTGAACCCAAAATGCTACCTCATTCCCATAAAACCATGCGGCCCGCACATATTAAGGCGTCGACTCGAACTCAATCCCTCTCCCGTTTACTACGACGTGGACCCGCATGCCGTAGTACTCCTACAAACCCTACTGCCGCACGCATCATCGGTTTTCTTCAAGAGGACGAGGGAGAAGCGGATTTGTAATGGAGGCGCTTTAAAAAATGGATTTGTAGTGGAGGCCCCTACCCTAGGGTGCCCTAGGTAGCTGCCGCACGCATCATTGGTTTTCTCTTTTCTTTATGCTCTTGCGCCCTAGAGTTAAATGATGGTTGCTTCGTTCATCCAGCTTAATGCAGGAAAGGCGGGGCTTTGTGATTTGACCCCTCATCGCTCATTTACTACTATTGCTACGCTATGACCGGGGTTCCCCCAAGTCCAACCGCTGCTCCGAACTGTAATTTGGTGCATCGCACATGGAACAAGACGGTGGATGAGCCACATGTCAGCCAAAGGGGTCCTGTTAAGTGTGTCACCATTTAGTGTGCGGACTGACCCTGCTTGAGTTGCTACGCCAACACGACAGGAGCAGCCTACCACTTGGTTTTGCTCCTTCGTGAATCCCGACTATATTGATCTAAAAATGTACGTACTGTACTACCCTCTCCGTCTCGGTTTATAGGGTGCACACGTAGTTCTCAGTCATCCATTTGACTAACTAAATATGAGTTACTATGTCACAAAAAGTATATCATTCGATTCTTAAGCAGATGTAGTTTCTAAACATACATTGTTCATGACATATATAGCCAGTTAAATTCTCAACCTAGAACGACGTGCATGCCCTGTAAACCGATACGAAGGAAGCAGTAAAAATGAGGTGTTTTTACCGAGCGATGGGCGCGGGAGCATGGCATGTCATGCGGTCCCACGTGTCATGATGTACCAAGGCGATGCGTGTGTCCCTCTTGAGGCAGAACAATGGCAGAAGAAATACAACGTGGTTTTCTTGAAGGAGATGATGGTGAAGCGAAGTGTGAAATAATGGTTGCTTCGTTCATCTGGGAAGGTGCGGCATTGTGATTTGACGTCTCATTGCTCATTACCACTACTGGGGAGGTACGACTGGGGTGCGTCTCCCTACTGTTTTGCACTAGTAATTGGTGCATGACACGTTGACCCGGTTGCTATATGTCTCACATTCCGGTGAGAGGAAGTACATAATTCATGAAAGCGAGCATCGACGGAGGAGTACAAGACACGTCTTGGTTTTTGCTGCTTCGCGCGATCCATCGATACAAACCCGGACTAAAAAAAGGCGAGGGCGGGTCTTTTCCCGCGCGGCAGGCAGGGGAGTTTGGCATAGTCTGTTCGAGGCAACGAGGTAGGAAGGGAAATAAGCAAATAAATGTTGAGTGACTTAGTTTTGGGAAAATCTGATTTTACGGAGTACGTACCGACTATGGAGGTAGTATACTACTTACTACTCCCTCCTTTCCGGTTTATAGGGCTCGTCTAAAAAAATTCGTTTTTCCGTTTTATAAGTCTCAATTCCACTAGTAGTAGTAGTACCATCACATGTTGGATTTCGAGGTGCGTTAAATCACCCGATGCAAGCATTGTCAAGAGAAAACTCACCAATGCATGTAGAAGTTCATGGAAATTTAGTGGTCATGCATGAATTCGTTCAAATTAATGCCTCGGTAAACATAACTTCTTGAGAAAAATGAGCGTACATTACTTGTGCAAACTACAAAATTAATTCCACCACTCACCATCTACCTTGGTTGGAGAGATTTTGAAATTGAGCCATAAACTGGAAAGGAGGGAGTAGTAACATAGCCTAGGGTAGCTTGCTACACCACGGACTCCAAGGAAATTGCTGTAGTAGTACTACTCCTATATACTACTCCAATGAAATTGAGCCATAAACTGGAAAGGAGGGAGTACTACTAAAAGACATATATTCCAAACAATATGATAATCTCTCTAACCAAGGTAGGGACAAGGAGTAAACGGAGGGAGTAGTAAATTTTCTCCTCGTCCTGCGAGCCACCATGCGCGTAGGTGATATGTCTCCAACGTATCTATAATTTTTTATTGTTCCATGCTATTATATTATCTGTTTTGGATGTTTTATGGGCTTTACTAAGCACTTTTATATTATGTTTGGGACTAACCTACTAACCCAAGGCCAAGTGCAAATTGCTGTTTTTTTTCCTATCTCAGTGTTTCGCAGAAATAGAATATCAAACGGAATCCAAACGGAATGAAACCTTCGGGAGAGTTACTTTTGGAACAAACGTGATCCAGGGCACTTGGAGTGGACGTCAAGAAAGAAGCGAGGAGGCCACGAGGCAGGGAGGCGCGCCTGCCCCCCTGGCGCCCCCACCCTCGTGGGCCCCTTGCAGCTCCACCGACCTACTTCTTCCTCCTATATATATCCATATACCCCGAAAACATCCGGGAGCACCACGAAACCCTATTTCCACCGCCGCAACCTTCTCTACCCGTGAGATCCCATCTTGGGGCCTTTTTTGGCGCTCCGCTGGAGGGGGAATCGATCATGAAGGGCTTCTACATCAACACCATAGCCTCTCCGATGATGTGTGAGTAGTTTACCACAGACCTTCGGGTCCATGGTTATTAGCTAGATGGCTTCTTCTCTCTCTTTGGATGTCAATACAAATTTCTCCTCAATTCTCTTGGAGATCTATTCGATGTAATTCTTTTTGCGGTGTGTTTGTCCAGATCCGATGAATTGTGGGTTTATGATCAAGATTATCTATGAACAATATTTGGTTCTTCTCTGAATTCTTATATGTATGATTTAATTATCTTTGCAAGTCTCTTCAAATTATCAGTTTGGTTTGGCCTACTAGATTGATCTTTCTTGCAATGGGAGAAGTGCTTAGCTTTGGGTTCAATCTTCTGGTGTCCTTTCCCATTGACAGCAGGGGAAACAAGGCATGTATTGTATTATATTATTGCCATCGAGGATAAAAATATGGGTTTATATCATATTGCTTGAGTTTATCCCTCTACATCATGTCATCTTGCTTAATGTGTTACTCTGTTCTTATGAACTTAATACTCTAGATGTAGGCAGGAGTCGGTCGATGTGTGGAGTAATAGTAGTAGATGCAGAATCGTTTCGGTCTACTTGTTGCGGACGTGATGCCTATATACATAATCATGCCTAGATATTCTCATAACTATGCGCTTTTCTATCAATTGCTCGATAGTAATTCGTTCACCCACTGTAAATTATGCTATCTTAAGAGAAGCCACTAGTGAAACCTATGGCCCCTGTGTCTATCTTCCATCATATTGCTTTCCTATAAATTTACTATTTCCACTATCTTTTATTTTGCAATCTTTACTTTCCAATCTATATCATAAAAATACCAAAAATATTTATCTTATTATCTCTATCAGATCTCACTTTTTCAAATGGCCGTGAAGGGATTGATGATACGTCTCCATCGTATCTACTTTTCCAAACACTTTTGCCATTGTTTTGGACTCTAACTTGCATGATTTGAATGGAACTAACCCGGACTGACGCTCTTTTCAGCAGAATTGCCATGGTGTTATTTTTGTGCAGAAATAAATGTTCTCAGAATGACCTGAAACTTCACGGAGAATATTTTTGGAATATATAAAATATACTAGCGAAAGAATCAAGGCAAGGGGGCCCACACCCTGTCCACGAGGGTGGGGGCACGCCCCTGCCTCGTGGGCCCCCTGGTGCTCCACCGACCTCAACTCCAACTCTATATATTCACATTCGGGGAGAAAAAATCAGAGAGAAGGATTCATCACGTTTTACGATACGTAGCCGCCGCCAAGCCCTAATCTCTCTCGGGAGGGCTGATCTGGAGTCCGGTCGGGGCTCCGGAGAGGGGAATCCGTTGTAGTCATCATCAACCTTCCTCCATCACCAATTTCATGATGCTCACCGCCGTGCGCGAGTAATTCCATCGTAGGCTTGCTGGACGGTGATGGGTTGGAAGAGATTTACCATGTAATCGAGTTAGTTTTGTTAGGGTTTGATCCCTACTATCCATTATGTTCTGAGATTGATGTTGCTATGACTTTGCTATGCTTAATGCTTATCACTAGGGCCCGAGTGCCATGATTTCAGATCTGAACCTATTGTGTTTTCATGAATATATGTGAGTTCTTGATCCTATCTTGAAACTCTATAGTCACGTATTATGTGTTATGATCCGTTAACCCCGAAGTGACAATAATCGGGATACTTACCGGTGATGACCGTAGTTTGAGGAGTTCATGTATTCACTAAGTGTTAATGCTTTGGTACGGTACTCTATTAAAAGGAGGCCCTAGTATCCCTTAGTTTCCAATAGGACCCCGCTGCCACGGGAGGGTAGGACAAAAGATGTCATGCAAGTTCTTTTCCATAAGCACGTATGACTATATTCGAAATACATGCCTACATTACATTGATGAATTGGAGCTAGTTCTGTGGCACCCTTTGTTATAACTGTTGCATGAGGAATCGCATCCGACATAATTATCCATCAATTATCCAAGGCCTAAGAGCTTTTCACATATTGCTCTTTCCTTAGTTACTTTACCGTTGCTACTGTTACAGTTACTACAAAACTGCTATTGTTACTTTTGACACCGTTACCGTTACTTCCATACTACTTTGCTACTAAATACTTTGGTGCAGATATTAAGTTATCCAGGTGTGGTTGAATTGACAACTCAACTGCTAATACTTGAGAATATTCTTTGGCTCCCCTTGTGTCGAATCAATAAATTTGGGTTGGATACTCTACCCTTGAAAACTGTTGTGATCCCCTATACTTGTGGGTTATCAAGACTATTTTTTGGCACCGTTGCTGGGGAGCGCAGCTCTATTCTTTGAGTCACTTGGGATTTATATCTGCTGATCACTATGAGGAACTTGAAAGACGAGAAAACCAAAATCTATCCCTCAACTACGAGGGGAGGTAAGGAACTGCCATCTAGCTCTGCACTTGATTCACCTTCTGTTTTGAGTAAACTTGCGACACATAAACCTGCTTCTGCTATTAATTCTGATATGTCGCATAATCTTGATGATGCCACTTCTGCTTTGCATGATACTTATGATGAAACTACTTCTATGCTTGATACTACTGTGCCACTACGTGAATTTCTTGATGAACAACTTGCTAGGGCTAGAGCGAATGAAATTATTGAAACTGATAATATTGATAAAAGTGATGATGAAGATTCTCCCCCTAGATATGAATTGCCTATTGTGCTTGAGGGTTATGTTATGGATGAAGAAACTGCTAGAGACTTTCTTGCTTGCAATGATTGATATGATCTTAAGAAATTATTAGCTAAGCTGAAAGAAAAATCTTTGAATGCTAGAATGAAATATGACCCTGCTTTGCTACTTCACCTATTTGTATTCCCGATAAGGATTAGGATTTCTCTGTTGATCCTAAGATAATTACTTTGGTTGAATCTGATCCTTTATATGGCTATGAATCTGAAACTGTTGTGGCACATCTTACTAAATTAAATGATATAGCTACCCTATTCACTAATGATGAGAAAAATCGTTACTAGTATATCCTTAAATTATTTCCTTTCTCATTAAAGGGTGATGCTAAAACATGGTTTAATTCTCTTGATCCTGGTTGTGTGCGTAGACCCCAGGATATGATTTATTACTTCTCTGCTAAATATTTCCATGCTCATAAGAAACAAGCTGCCTTAAGGGAAATATATAATTTTGTGCAAATTGAAGAAGAGAGTCTCCCACAAGCTTGGGGAGGATTCTCTAATTACTTAATGCTTTGCCTGACCATCCTCTTAAGAAAAATGAAATACTTGATATCTTTTATAATGGACTAACCGATGCTTCCAGAGACCACCTGGATAGTTGTGCTGGTTGTGTTTTCAGGGAAAGAACTGTTGATCAAGCTAAATTGCTATTGAATAATATGTTGAGTAATGAAAATGATTGGACACTTCCTGAACCAAATCCTAAGCCAACTCCAAAGAGAAGGGGTATTCTATTTCTCAGTCCTGAAGATATGCAAGAGGCAAAGAAATCTATGAATGAAAAGGGTATTAAAGTTGAAGATGTTAAGAATTTACCACCTATTGAAGAAATACATGGTCTTGATAACCCGACACAGGTAGTAAAGGTAAATTGTCTCTATAGATTTGATGAAGGTGATATTCCTTGTTATAAGTTTGCTAGCCAATGCTTAGATGAGTTTGATAATTTTATTGTTAAACAAGAAAACTTCAATGCTTACGTTGGTAGGCAATTGTAACGTAATGCTTATATGATTGAACACTTGAGTGATTATATGTCTAGAGTTAAAGGTGAACTTAAAATCATTAGTAAACTCATTAGTAGAACAAGTGCTTAAAGCTCAAAATGATTTGCTCAATGAATTAAATAATGAGAAAAATGATAATGATGTTAGAGTTATGACTAGAGGGGGTAAAATGACCCGGGAACCCTTGTATCCTGAGGGCCACCCTAAGAGAATTGAGCAAGATTCTCAGAGAACTAATGTTGATGCACCTATTCCTTCTAAGAGGAAGAAAAAGAAAAATGATCGGACTTTGCATGCTTCTAGTGAACCCGTTGTAGACACACCTGAGAATCCCAATGATATTTCTATTTCTGATGCTGAAACACAATTTGATGATGAACATGAACCTAGTGATAATGTTAATGATAATTTTCATGTTGATGCTCAACCTAGCAATAACAATGATGTAGAAATTGAACCTGCTGTTGATCTTGATAACCCACAATCAATGAATCAACGTTATGATAAGAGAGACTTCGTTGCTAGGAGGCACGGTAAAGGAAGAGAACCATGGGTTAAGAAACCCATGCCTTTTCCTCCTAAACCATCCAAGAAAAAGGATGATGCGGATTTTGAGTGTTTTGCTGAAATGATTAGACCTATCCTTTTGCGTATGCGTTTGACTGATATGCTTAAAATGAATCCTTATGCTAAGTATATGAAGGACATTGTTACAAATAAGAGAAAGATACCGGAAGCTGAAATTCCACCATGCTTGCTAATTATACCTTTAAAGGTGGAATACCAAAGAAACTTGGAGATCGAGGTGTACCAACTATACCTTGCTCCATTAAAAGAAACTATGTTAAAACTGCTTTATGTTATCTTGGAGCCGGTGTTAGTGTTATGCCTCTCTCTTTATATCGTAGACTTGATTTGAATAAGTTGACACCTACTAAAATATCTTTGCAAATGGCCGATAAATCAACTGCTATACCTGTCGGTATTTGTGAGGATGTGTCTGTTGTGGTTGGAAACGTTACTATTTTAACGGACTTTGTTATTCTTGATGTTCCTGAGGACGATAGTATGTCGATTATCCTTGGTAGACCGTTTTTGAATACTGCAGGGGCTATTATTGATTGCAACAAAGAAATGTCACTTTTCATGTTAATGGTAATGAGCATACGGTACACTTTCCGAGGAAACAACCTCAACTCCACAGTACCAATTCTATTGGAAAAACTCCAACGATTACTAGGTTTTGAATTTCCTCTTCCAACTGCCAAGAAGAAATATGATATTCTTATTGTTAAGGACGTGCATATCCCCGTTGAGGTAACCTAGTGCTATTCGAAAATTCTCCGATTTCATGTGATTCAGAATGAGTTTGTTAACAAGACTTGATCAACCTTGTTAGTGGATTCCTTTTGATGAGCATGAGATGGATGAAGTTAGAAAGCACAACTCTGTGTACCCTCTATTTACTTTCTGTTATTTAGATTAAATAAAGCAAAAATAGTATTTTTTGCCTTTTTCCTGAATTATCCTTGCAATAAAAAATACCCCAAAAATAAAAGTTCTCCAAATGCCCCGAAATTGAAATATGATTTTTTTCTAGAATATTAAAGAATATTTGGCACTGAGAACACATTAGGGGGAGCCACCACCTGGCCACGAGGGTCCAGGGCGCGCCCACCCTCCTGGGCGCGCCCCCTGCCTCGTGGGCCCCTGGTGGCTTCCCTCCACTTATTCCAGCATCCACACACTCCTTCTTCCTCCAGAAAAAAATCACCAACCAGCTCAAACCCGTGTTCTAGCTCATCTTGCTGCAATTTTCGATCTCCTTGCTCAAATCTCCATTCACAAAACTGCTTTGGGGGATTGTTCTTCGGTATGTGACTCCTCCAATGTTGCCATTAGTTTTTGTTCTAGTGCTTTATTCATTGCAAATTTTTACTGCCTAGGTGACCCTGTTCTTGAGCTTGCATGTCAAATTTATTTGGTCCCAAGTAGTTCTAATGCATGATATAGTCTCTAGGCACTTGTGGGAGTAGTTGCTATCAATTTTGTTGAGTTTGGTTATGTCACATGTGTGTTCCCGATCTTAGTGTTCTCAAGAGTGCTGTATTAGGAGATAAACAATATAACTTGGGGGCCATTGTTGCACGAAGGTTGCATCTTAATAGTTTAAGTGGAGACTTGTTTGGTGGAATTTATGCAACCCGTTTAGCCAATTATCTTGAGATACCCAACATGAAAATGATATGGAATTGCCTCCTACTTATTTAGATTTTAATGCTATGGTTCGTCATCAGTTTATTGAGAGGAATGAACAATCTCTCCAGTACCGACTAATCTTCGACAGGCGTTGCACTGTCCATGTTGCTCTCCCTGCTCCTACTTTCTTTGACTTTCAGGCAAAAGGGAGATATGTTATAACCAGGGAGGACGCAAACGAGTATGAGAGGAGTACAGAGGCAGCTCGCCTCCAAGCTGCAACTCATGAGGCAATAGCTGCTGCATCTCAGTATGACCCCAGCTACAACTTCGATCCATGGGCATAGACCAACTTAGGCCAAAAGCCTAAGCTTGGGGGAGTACGTATTTCTCATCGACATTACATTAATGTTCACACACTCATGCCAGTTGTCGGTGCTCATACTTTTTCATTATACTATCCATGCTAGTTTATTTTCTGTTTTAAGCCTTCTTCTTGTGTGTTTGAATAACCTTAAGAAAACCAAAAAAAAAGTTGTAGCTTTTAGTTAGTTTACTTTCCATGCCCGTAGTAGTAATAATTAAAAGAAAACCCAAAAAGATTTCTTGTTCTTCTTTTGCTTGTTGGGAGCTTTCCCGTGTAAATAGTTTTATTTATTTTCTTTTCTTTGGGGGTCGAGAGGAGAAGACCATAATGAAAATGTTGAACTGGCTCTTATATGCATTATTGTTGATTTAACAAAGAGCCCATGTTACCTTGTCTTCTCCTTTGTATCAGATGCTTGCAGATTCCAGCTTTCTCCAATGCACGTGCACTATTATTATTATCCACACCGTTCGGTCATGCGAGTGAAAGGCAATAATGACGATATATGATGGACTAATCGAGATGAGAAAAGCTGGTATGAACTCGACCTCTCTTGTTTTTGTAAATATGATTAGCTCATCGTTCCTGATTCAGCCTATTATGAATGAAACATGTTTGCAATGACAATTAGAGATTATAGTTGCTTATGCCATGCTTAATTAGCTAGGAGTTTATAATGGTTACCTTGCGTGCCAACATTCTATTGAAATGGTTGTGATGTGGTATGATAGGGTGGTATCCTCCTTTGAAAGATTCAAGTGGCTTGACTTGGCACATGTTCACGCATGTAGTTGAAACAAAATCAACATAGCCTCCACGATATTTATTTTCATGGTGGATTATATCCAACTCATGCTTGCACTTAATGTTTATTAATTTTAATGCATGTTCATGACTGTTGTCGCTCTCTAGTTGGTCGCTTCCCAGTCTTTTTCTAGCCTTCACTTGTACTAAGCAGGAATACTGCTTGTGCATCCACTTCCATAAACCCCAAAGTTATTCCATATGAGCCCACCATACCTTCCTATATGCGGTATCTACCTGCCATTCCAAGTAAATTTTTATGTGCCAAACTCTAAACCTTCAAATGAAATTCTGTTTTGTATGCTCGAATGGCTCATGTATCAACTAGGGTTGTCTGTATCTTCCATGCTAGGCAGGTTATTCTCAAGAGGAGTGGACTCCGCTCCTCACTCACAAGAAAATGGCTGGTCACCGGGATGCCAGTCACATGCTCAAATCAAATCAAAATAATTGCAAACAAAACTCCCCCCGGACTGTTGTTAGTTGGAGGCACCCGTTGTTTCGGGCAAGCCATGGATTGATGCTTGTTGGTGGCGGGGGAGTATAAACTTTACTGCTTGGGAACCGCCTAATGTGTGTAGCATGGAAGATATCGAGATCTCTCGGTTGTTATGTTGACAATGAAAGTATGCCGCTCAAAATATTATTTATCTCTATTTCAAGATCAAGCTCTGGCACCTCTACAAATCCCTGCTTCCCTCTGCGAAGGGCCTATCTATTTACTTTTATGTTGAGTCATCACCCTCTTATTAAAAGGCACCAATTAGAGAGCATCGCTGTCATTTTCATCCATTACTATTAATTTATATTGAGTATGACTGTCGGTGTCAAAACCGGTGGATCTCGGGTGGGGGGTCCCGAACTGTGCGTCTAAGGTCGATGGTTACAGGAGACAGGGGACATGATGTTTACCCAGGTTCGGGCCCTCTCTATGGAGGTAATACCGTACTTCCTGTTTGATTGATCTTGTTGAATATGAGTGTTACAAGAGTTGATGTACCACGAGATCATAATGGATAAACCCTAGAAGTCTAGCCTGTATGACAATAGTAGTGACTATATCCTTTCTGGACTACCCCCTACAGTTTATATAGACACCAGGGGGATCTAGGGTTACATTGAGTCGGTTACATAGGAAGGAATCTTCATAGTTGATCGCCAAGCTTGCCTCCCACGCCAAGGAGAGTCCAATCCGTACACGGGTACAGTCTTCGGCCTTCGTGTCTTCACAGCCCATCAGTCCGGCCCATGGATAACAGGCCGAACGCCTGAGGACCCCTTAGTCCAGGACTCCCTTAGTAGCCCCTAAACCTGGCTTCAATGACGAGGAGTCCGGTGCACAGATTGTCTTCGGCATTGCAAGGCGGGTTCCCTTTGATCCGAACTCCAAGGTAGTCTTCGGATGTGACGATAATATCCGGACCTGCCACACCATATACAGCTGCGGAGACAATATAACTTTTTGTAGCACGACATTACGTCTGACCGGTCATAATTTCAAACTATTTTCGCATTCGCCGCCCCATGTTCCGAGACGCGGTTGCCATTGGCACGTCTTGTCAAAGCAGAGATCATGTCGCCTTATCGTGGGATTCTCATCTATGCGGGCATGGGTAACCCAACCGTGCCGTTTATACAGGCCTTGGGAATATGCGAGCTTTCAGGGCGAGTGGGGAGGTGCTTGATATTCGCGGCCTTTATAAGGGGATAAGGATTCCCTTCCTGCACCCACACCCTTTCTCTCCTTCAGTCCTTCCGTCCTTGAGCTCCAGCGCCCAAGTTTTAGCTTTTCCTCACTCGAGAAAGCACTCCAAACATGTCCGGATCCGGAGCTGGAGGCAAGTGGATGGCCTCCTCTATTAAGAAGAAGGACATCACGGAGCTCCGGGAGGCCGGATATCTGGCCAAGGAGATTGCTCACTGACTCCCGGCCAAAGGGAAAATCGTCACCACTCCATAGCCCCATGAGAGGGTTGTGTTTCTCACACACTTTGTCCGCGGGCTGGGATTACCTCTCCACCCGTTCGTCCGCGGACTGATGTTTTACTACGGGCTAGACTTTCATGACCTAGCCCCCAATTTCATTCTCAACATCACGACATTCATTGTCGTGTGCGAGGCCTTCCTCCGCATCCCACCTCATTTTGGCCTATGGCTGAAGACCTTTAATGTGAAGCCGAAAGTGGTGAGCGGCCAACAAGCAGAGTGCGGAGGCGCCATGGTGGGTAAGCTGACCAATGTTACCTGGCCTGAAGGCTCCTTTGCGGAAACGGTGAAGGGGTGGCAATCGGGGTGGTTCTACATCACCGAGCCGCGCGACGCTGACTGGGTGGCAGCCCCCGAATTCTGATCCAGAATCCCGATGCGCCTCACCTCCTGGCAAGAGAGGGGCCTAACCTAGGGTCCCTCGAGCGAGCTGACCGGGCTTTAGACGTGCGTCTAGAACATGATAGACAGGAAAATCAAGCTCGTCGGGTTCTTCCGTGCCAACGCCGGACTTCCTATCTGTGGGAGTACGATCCGGCCAAGCACCAGATGCTACTAGGGCTCTTTGGCACGACGCACGAAGACATCTGGAAAGTGCTCTTCAAGGCCGGCGAGACACCACCACCCACGACCGAGGATCGCGGGCTCAGCTTAAAATGCCAGGCTAATTCGGTAAGTTGTTTCATGTTTTCAAGGCATACCCTTTACTAGCATATTTTGAGGAAAAAGCCTAAGCCTTCCTATCCATGTTTTCAGGCCTGGATCGAGGTAGCAGGGGGGATTAACTGTCCAGCTCCGCTGCCCGAAGACCCCGAATTTCCATTACTGACAAAAATGCTGTTTCCAGCACCTTATGAGGTGCCGGAGAAGACGAACAAGAAAGCGGCCAAAGGGGCCAGGAGGGGCCCTCGCCTAAAAGGCGCTCCGTACGTGATGTTCGAAGACGAGACTTGCTCTTCGTCCGCCGAGGACGATGACGAGGAGGAGGAAGAGGAAGATAACTCCCCACCCGAGGTGGGGAAGAAGAAGAGAATGACCTCCACGAATCTGGAGGCGAAGGCACCCAAGAGGGGGAAAGGCTTCCCCGCGGATAACTCCGCATGGGATGTCGATAGCAGTCCGGAGCGGCCTTCCCGGGCCAAGCCTCGGGCCGCATCGTACGTATCAAAAATCTTTATGCACGCCCGAACGTCTGTCCTTTCTGCCTTGCAATATTGATATGTTTGAATCGTGTTATTGTAGTCTGGCTCGGGACAGTTCTCCGCGATCTTCATCAGAGGGTTCGCTGGACCCAAAGGAGAGGGCCAGCATGTCACCGCCGCCCGCTTACTCCCCTTCGGCCAAAGGTGATGATGAGGAGGCGTCCCAAAGGGCCTCCTCGGACCGGGGGAAGGCTCCGGAGATCGTCAGGGTGGCGCCCCAGGATGACTCCCGGGCCACCGGATATATGGGGGAAAAAGCCCCTACGGAGACGGACGGTGCAGGCCGAGTTCTACCCGACCCTCAGCCGGATTCTATTTCGGAGACCTATATGGCTCCGGAGTCCAGCAAACGGCCTTTCCCAAAAAGAGGGGGTGTGCTACCAGTGACCTCTGTCCAACCGGAGGCGCCGGATCATCTACTGGAAGCGCTGCAAGGCGCCTCCATCGTGGATGAGCACCGTGCCCATATGTGTACGATGATTGAAAGGGTTCATTCCGCCAAAAACAGACTGACCGAAGCCCGCTCTAGCCTTCTAGCAGGCTTTGAGGTGAGTAATGTAATTGTAAGAAGAATATCACAACATAGACAGTAGCCCCTGATGCTCTGTTCGGTGTACGGAAAGAAAAGCCGAATAGAGGATCAAAAATAATTTTCGCAGGAGTCTAACATAAGGTGTCTATGTGAATAAGCAGGCCTCGTTGTGGGCTGCTACCGCTCAAACCATGGAGGTCTCTGGATTGAAGCAAAAACTAGAGCAGGCCGAGGAAGAGCTCGGCCTCGTGAAAAAGTAGCTCGAGGATAGCCAAGGTGTCGGTGTCAAAATCGGCGGATCTCGGGTAGGGGGTCCTGAACTGTGCGTCTAGGCGGATGGTAACAGGAAACAAGGGACACAATGTTTTACCCAGGTTCGGGCCCTCTTGATGGAGGTAAAACCCTACGTCCTGCTTGATTAATATTGATGATATGGGTAGTACAAGAGTAGATCTACCACGAGATCAAGGAGGCTAAACCCTAGAAGCTAGCCTATGGTATGATTGTTGTATGTTGTCCTACGGACTAAAACCCTCCGGTTTATATAGACACTGAAGAGGGTTAGGGTTACACAAAGTCGGTTACAATGGTAGGAGATCTAAATATCCGCATCGCCAAGCTTGCCTTCCACGCCAAGGAAAGTCCCATCCGGACACGGGGCGAAGTCTTCAATCTTGTATCTTCATAGTCCAGGAGTCCGGCTGAAGGTATAGTCCGGCCATCCGGACACCCCCTAATCCAGGACTCCCTCAGTAGCCCCTGAACCAGGCTTCAATGACGACGAGTCCGGCGCGCAGATTGTCTTCGGCATTGCAAGGCGGGTTCCTCCTCCATGTACTTCATAAAAGATTGTAAACACTAAGGATAGTGTCCGGCTCTGCAAAATAAGTTTCCACATATTGCCATAGAGAGAATAATATTTTCACAAATCTAATCTGCTGACGTATTCCGTAGTGTGACATCACACCACGGCCAAGCCTTTTATTCAAATCGTTTTTGCTTCCCCACCTCAGTGCATTTTGCGAGGTGGTTTCCTTGGCACGTCTTGTCAAAGCAGAGATCATGTCCCCTCATTTACGGGATTCTCATCAATACGGATGTGGGTAACCCGACCGCGCCATTTATCACGGCGCTTGGGAGATAAGCGAGTTTTACCAGGCGGGTGGGGACGCATAGTCGCATCCGCCCATATAAGGGGATAAGGATCCACCTTTCTACCTACGCCTTCTTCCTCCTTTGCCTATCCATCTTCCGTGCACTCGAGCTCCAGCGCCCAAGTCCGCACTTCCCACCTCAACCTTCTCCAGCCATGTCCGGAGCGGGAGGCAAGTGGATGGTCTCCTCCATCACGAAGGGCCACATCAAAAAACTGAGGAAGGCCGGATACTTGTCTGACGACATCGCGCACCGGCTTCCCAAAAAGGGGCAGCTCCTCCCCACCCCAAGGCCCCATGAGAGGGTGGTGTTCCTCCCCCATTTCCTCCATGGACTAGGATTTCCTCTCCACCCATTTGTCCGGGGGCTCATGTTCTACTACGGCCTGGATTTCCACGATCTGGCCCCGAACTTCATCCTCAACATCTCGGCGTTTATCATCGTGTGCGAGGCTTTCCTTTGCATACGCCCCCATTTCGGCCTATGGCTCAAGACCTTCAACATCAAGCCGAAGGTGGTGCGTGGCAACCAGGCGGAATGCGGAGGCGCCATGGCAGGCAAGATGGCCAACATTCTATGGCTCGAGGGATCCTTTGTGGAGACCCTGAAGGGGTGGCAGTCAGGGTGGTTTTACATCACCGAGCCGCGTGATCCGGAATGGATCGCTGCCCCTGAGTTCCGATCTGAACCCCCTACGTGGCTCACGTCCTGGAAAGAGACGGGCCTGTCGTGGGGCTACAAAGAAGAGGTGACCGGATTGCAAAAATTCATCCAATCCCTGGTGAACAAGCAGCTCAAGCTTGTCAATGTAGTCCAGGTTATGCTCGTCCGCCGGATCCTCCCGTGTCAACAACGGGACTTCAATCTGTGGGAGTTCGATCCGGCGCAACACCAAACTCTGAGCAGGCTCTTCGACACGACGTACAAAGATGCCTGGAAGGTGCTATTCAAGGGCGCCGAGGCTCCCGCATTCGCTTCCGAGGATCGTGGATTCAGCACGTAGCGTCAAGCTAGAGCGGTAAGCTATTTTTACCTTTTACAGCATGTTGGTTTTCCATAGTTTGACTCTATGCGGGATCTAAACTCCCTTACCTTTGACAGGATTGGCAGGCGAAGTCCGGACAGATCGACTGTCCGGCTCCTTTGCCCGAAGACCCAGCCAATGCTCGTTTAGCGAAGCTGCTGGTTCCGGCACCCTACATGGTGCCGGAGAAGAAGGCCAAGAAGAAGGCCACAGGGACTCAAAAAAGTGCCCGGCGTCCGGAGGTGTCGGATTCATCATCCGACAAATCCGAGGCGCACTCCTCCCGTGAAGACGAGGAGGAGGAAGAAGAAACCTCTACCCCTCCAACGGGGGGAGGAAAGAAGAGGAAGGCTGCCCCAACGTGGGTGGCCGAAGGGTCCAATAGGAGGAAGACCCTCCCTCTGGACTACTCCATCGACGCTGACGAGGGCGAAGAGGAGTGGCCGCACAGGGCCAAGCGCCCAGCGGAATCGTAAGTATTCGGGTACCAGAGTAACTCATAATATTCCTTTGTTGCACAGCTTTCCCTTATGTCGAATATAATTGTGCAGCCCGCCCAAGGCCGGGCCCGACGAGTCGTCGAGCGGCTCCCTGGATTCATCGGACGTGAACTCAGTTCCGCCCGCTGCCTCCCCCCGCGCTGCGGATGACATCGAACTGGCGTCGCAATAAGTTCCGGGCCAAGAGGAGGTGGTCCTGGAGGAGCCGCGAGGCGACCTCCCGAACTCCAAGGGTAAGGGGGACAAGACCCCCCAGGGCTCCAAGTACGGCTTCACGCCGGACACCGCGCCGGAATCCTCAACGGTCCCGGACTGCGGCAGGCTACCTCCTTCTAAGAGGAGCAAGCCTACTAAGCCAGCGGCCTCCGTCCAACCGGAGGCGCCGGACAATCTGCTGGAGGTGCTTAAGGGCGCCTCCGTCGACGAGGAGCACCGCACTATTATGAGTGTGGTGATCCAGAAGGTTCAGTCCGCCAGGAGCGGACTGACTGAAGCTTGTGCCAGTCTTCTAACAGGCTTCGAGGTAAGTAAAAAATATGTAAGAATATTTCCGCATAGACGGTAGCCCCTGATGCTCTGTTTGGTGTTCGGAAAGAAAAGCCGAATAGAGGATCTAATAAATTTCGCAGAAGTCTAACAAAAAATGAGTCAATATGCGTATGCAGGCTTCGCTGCTTGCGACAGCCGCACTGACTGCAGAGGTGGGCACACTGAAGCAGGGTCTCGAGCGGTCCGAGCAAGAGCTCGGCCTTGCCAAGCGGCAGCTCGAGGAGAAAGAAGGTAAGAGATACCTTATAGAAAAATATATAAAAAAAAGATGCAATTGCAAAAAAATGACAGGATTATGCTGCTTATTGTAGGGGCCACAACTGAGGTGGCGACCCTCAAGCAGGCGCTGTCCAAGGCCGAGAAGAGAGCGGTCACGGAGCGCACCGAGCGGGAGAAATTTGAGGCACAGGTTGGCGAGGCGCGGCAAGAGCTTCAGTCTCTCATGAAAAAACATGAGAGTTTGGAGCTTGACTCGAAGACGCAAGCGTCCGAGCTTGCGGCGGCCATCGAGATTGCCAAGCCTGCCAAGGCAGAAGCCCAGAAGGCCCTCCAGGAGTTGGATGCGGTGAAAAAGATAGCGGCGGGTAAGGCATTCTTTATGCAAAGCAAACATACAAAAGTAAGCTACTTGTTACTTACCCGAATACGGAGCTCTCCAGGAGCGTTCGCAGATCTCCCTCGTAGCGTATCCGATGCCGCCGCGTTCTACCGAGCCGGGGAGGCCAGCTCGACGGAGAAGGTGTTCTGGTCTCAGTATGCTGAGGCCGGACACCCTGTGCCCTTGAGCGACCAGCTGAAGCAGCTGGTCGAGCTCCACAAGGCGGCCGAACAGGCCATGAAGGGCCTCATAGTTCGACTGTGGACTGGAGAGGCCCTGCCTGGGAGCTACTTCAGATTAGTGCGGCGGCTGGTGGAGTCCTTTCCAAGGCTCGAGGTCATCAAGCGCTCCATCTGCATCGAAGGTGCCCGAAAGGCCCGTGCCGTGCTAAGGTGCACTGGGGCAAGCTGGACGGTGAGAAGCTTGTGAAGGACGGGCCACCGCCGGGGAAAGAGCATCGCAAGCCCGAGAACTATTATAAGGACGTCCTGAAGGGTGCCCGCCTTATGGCGGATGAATGTACTAGGGGTGTAATTTTTGAGTAAACTCGCTCGTATTGTCCTGTGCGCTGAAAACTTGTTCATATGCGCTAAGCAATGCTTGTTGAATTTAAAATGTTACTTTCTGTGCGGCCGTTTATCAAAAATTGAGAGATGGCCAGTCGTCGGCTTCTGCCCCCATGCCACTAGTGCTGGGGTGTTCGGGATAAACCTGAGCGCTCTTTTTCCCATGTTTGGGTCCTTCGAGGGAGGCGCTCAGCATAACGAACAAGGCAATCGGACTATAATGGTTGAACACTCTCACTTAGCCATAGAACTCTATAATTTTAAATTTCAGCGAAGCCCCTAGTATTCGGAAGACCGAGTTCGGGGCGCTATCCACGCATTTGGCCGGACAAAGCCGACTCCTCGCTCGAAGCGGCATAAGTCTTTAGGGACTCGAAAAACCTCTCGAACAGCAACCAGTCTCTCACTTCATCATAACAGTCAGTTTTAGCTTTCTCTACTGAGGTGCTCAGCCCAGCTCAACTGGGGCACAATCGCAGTAGTTCTCCAAGTGCTACCTTAGCCGATATAGCGGAACATAAGGCACCAAAACATAGGAGCCGGGCAAACCCAACTATTGACCCAAGACATGATTCGGAGCCGATGCATATAGTGCTATAAGTTCGGGGTGCCGCACTTGTTAAAGTGTTCGGATTTCTCACACCATATTGAGGGGTACTGAAGCCCCTGGCGTTTTTGCCGTACCATAGTGTACGGGTGCAACATGTCATTAATGAACATATATTCATAAAAAAAGGTAATGCAAAAATAGATAAAAGCTATGCATTGTTTATTAAAAATGCTGCGATCGAAGCAGAACGATACAAATAGCGCGATAAGCAAAAGGTTGGACTATTTAACATGTTCGGTCCAGGGGCAGGCCGCGGAATTATATGCAAAATAGGTATACTGCTCGTGATAGAGACCACCTGGGAGTTCCATAATGCGGCATAGCTTGTCTGCGTCCCTGGTTCTTGCATCGTTTGTGCGGCAGTTGAATTGCCAAACAGGTCGTCCAAAGTATGGAGTCCTGAAAGTAAGAGAAGATAAAGAAAGAATTCGGCAGCCCCTAGTACGGTTTAAGCCGTGTTTTGGGCGTGCCATGATGGTGCCCCTCCCCCTGTGCCCATGGTATTTCGAGAGCGTAGTTATGTACGCGAGGCACTGGTTTCGCTATTTTGCGAGGGCTGGGGTTGGGGCCGCATTGCTACGCCTGCTCAGAACGTGCCAGGCGGTCTTGTTGTAGGTTACTCCGGGCACGCTTGACAATGTCCGGCCTTTTAACGGCCATACTGGAGAACTGCCTAGAGAGGCTGCTTTGTACTTCCGCTGCGAGGGCCGCCGTGTGCTCCTCCGTTCGGAGGGAGCGTTCGGTGTTTCCATTGACCGTGATTACTCCTCGAGGGCCTGGTATCTTGATTTTGAGGTATGCGTAGTGTGGTACCGCATTGAACTTTGCAAATGCGGTTCGCCCGAGCAGTGCGTGATAGCCACTGCGGAACGGGACTATGTCGAAGATTAACTCCTCGCTTCGAAAATTATCCGGAGATCCGAAGACCACTTCAAGTGGCTGAGCCTGTACAGTTGGCCTCTACACCTGGTATGACGCCTTTAAAGGTCGTTTTGGTGGGCTTAATCCTTGAGGGATCTATGCCCATTTTCCGCACTGTATCCTGGTAAAGCAGGTTCTGGCTGTTGCCGCCGTCCATAAGGACTCTTGTGAGATGAAATCCGTCAAAAATTGGGTCTAGAACCAATGCGGCGAACCCGCCATGACGGATGCTGGTGGGGTGGTCCCTTCGATCAAAAGTGTCGGGCAGGAGGACCATGGGTTGAACTTTGGGGCGACTGGCTCCATCGCGTATACGTCTCGTAACGCACGCTTCCGCTCCCTCTTGGGGATGTGGGTTGCGTATATCATGTTCACCGTCCGCACTTGTGGGGGAAAACCCTTCTGTCCACTGTTGTTCGGCGGCCTAGGCTCCTCCTCATCGTCGCTACGCAGCCCCTTGTCTCTGTTTTCGGCATTTAACTTGCCTGCCTGCTTGAACACCCAACAATCTCTGTTGGTGTGATTGGCTGGCTTTTCGGGGGTGCCATGTATCTGGCACAAGCGGTCAAGTATTCGGTCCAAACTGGACGGGCCCTGAGTATTTCTTTTGAATGGCTTTTTCCACTGACCGGATTTGTAGCCTCTGAATCCGGCATTGACTGCTGTATCCTCGTTGCTGTTGCTATTAACGTGGTGCTTTTGCTTGTTCCGACGCGACCTGCCACTGTTGTCCTTGGAGTCCGAATTACCAAGGTTCTTGGTTAAGTTGTTGCTACGAGCTAGCCAGCTATCCTCTCCCGCGCAAAAGCGGGTCATGAGTGTCGTGAGGGATGCCATGAATTTCGGCTTTTCCTGTCCAAGGTGTCGGGCAAGCCACTCGTCGCGGATATTATGCTTGAAGGCTGCTAGGGCCTCTGCGTCCGGACAGTCGCTATTTGGTTTTTCTTTATTAGGAACCGTGTCCTGAATTGCCTAGCCGATTCTTCTGGCTGCTGAATGATGTGGCTTAGGTCATCGGCGTCTGGTGGTCGCACATAGATACCCTGGAAATTGTAGAGGAATGCGGCTTCCAGGTCCTCCCAAGAACCGATTGATTCTGCCGGCAAGCTGTGAAGCCAATGCCGTGCTGGTCCCTTAAGTTTGAGTGGGAGGTATTTGATGGCGTGTAGATCATCGCCGTGGGCCATGTGGATATGAAGGAGATAGTCCTCGATCCATACCGCAGGGTCTGTTGTGCCATCATATGATTCAATTTTCCCGGGTTTGAAACCCTTAGGGATTTTATGATCCATTACTTCATCTGTGAAGCATAGTGGGTGTGCGGCGCCTCTGTATTGGGATATATCACGACGTAGTTCAAACGAGCTTTGTCTATTGAGTTCGCCCGGCCGGATTTATTGTATCCGGAGTGACGATCATCGTCACGTGCCGTGGGGCGCCCGTGCGATCCGTAGATCGATCTTGTTTGCCTTGCCTTGTCCTCTAGTATGTCTTGCAGGTCTGGCGCATTTTCCCATGCCTTAGTATGTTTTGAGCGGCGCCGGGGCGCGGCTTTAGTGGAGGGCCGAGAGGCCTCTCTGTCACGGCCACGAGGTGGCCGGTCGGCCATGTCATGCGCTAGTGATGTAGGTTTAGGTGCTTCCTCCTCTAATCGGGGTAGCAGCATGCGCTTTGGGTAGCTCTTGGAGGGGCGTTCGAGTTCATACTCTTCGGCCGCAAGGACTTCAGTCCATCTGTCGGCTAGCAAATCTTGATCAGCTCTAAGCTGTTGCTGCTTTTTCTTGAGGCTGCTCGCCGTGGCCATAAGCCTGCGTTTGAAACGCTCTTGTTCGACGGGATCCTCTGGCATGACAAATTCGTCGTCATCGAGGCTTGCCTCGTCTTCGGAGGGAGGCATATAATTATCATCCTCGACCTCTCTGTCTGCCGCTCTCTCATGAGGGCTGGCTTCTCCGTCCTCCTATGTTGAATCTTGCTGGAGGGGGTGTTCTTCGGCGCTATCCGGAGTATTATTATCTCCTGTGCCGGAATCACCGTTTTTGCTTTGGCGGGATTTAGAGCGGCGCCGCTAACGCCGACACTTGGGCTGTTTCTTGGAGGGGTCATCCTCCGCTGTTCCATCGCCATCTCCTTCATTTGGGGTGTCCACCATGTATATGTCATACGATGAGGTGACTTTCCAGTGCCATATAGGCGCTGGTTCTTGATCGTCTCCTGCATCGACGTCCATACCGTCGATGTCTTCGGAGTCGAAATCGAGTATGTCGGTTAAGTCATCGATAGTGGCTATAAAGTGGGTGGTGGGTGGGCTTTGAATTTCTTCATCATCCGTATCCCAACCTCGCTGACCGTAGTCCGGCCAGGGCTCTCCTGATAAGCAAAGAGACTTTAGTGATTTCAGAATATCACCAAAGGGCGAGTGCTAAAAGATGTCCGTAGCAGTGAACTCCATGATCGGCGCCCAATCGGATTCGATCGGCAGGGGCGCGGAGGGCTCGGAGTCCGGGGTGGAGTCCGGCGCTTGGGAGTCGCAGGCTTCGCGGAGGACAAAGCTGGTGTTCGGCTCAATCGCTGTAGAGATTGCAGCCCCCAAGGCGGTGTCCAACCACCCATCCTCGATTGGCGTAGCTGGCTCCGAACTAGGGGTCGGAGCTGATGCGGGTGCGGCCTCCAGGGCACTGTTCGGCGGCAAAGCTAGATCATGCCCATCGTGACAGTGCGGCGCGCCCAGCTGTGGCTCAAATTCGTCGAAGATCAAATCTCCGCGGATATCAGCCGTGTAGTTCAAGCTTCCAAATCTGACCTGATGGCCAGGGGCCTAGCTTTCGATCTGCTCCAGATGGCCAAGCGAGTTGGCCCGCAGTGCGAAACCGCCGAAGACGAAGATTTGTCCGGGGAGAAAAGTCTCACCCTGGACTGCATCGTTATTGATGATCGGAGGAGCCATCGGGCCTAAAAGCGACGACACAGAGAATCTCTCAATGAAAGCACCAATGTCGGTGTCAAAACCGGCGAATCTCGGGTAGGGGGTCACAAACTGTGCGTCTAGGCGGATGGTAACAGGAAACAAGGGACACAATGTTTTACCTAGGTTCGAGCCCTCTTGATGGAGGTAAAACCCTACGTCCTGCTTGATTAATATTGATGATATGGGTAGTACAAGAGTAGATCTACCACGAGATCAAGGAGGCTAAACCCTAGAAGCTAGTCTATGGTATGATTGTTGTATGTTGTCCTACGGACTAAAACCCTCCGGTTTTTATAGACACCCAAGAGGGTTAGGGTTACACAAAGTCGGTTACAATGGTAGGAGATCTAAATATCCGCATCGCCAAGCTTGCCTTCCACGCCAAGGGAGTCCCATCCGGACACGGGACGAAGTCTTCAATCTTGTATCTTCATAGTCCAGGAGTACGGCTGAAGGTATAGTCCGGCCATCCGGACACCCCCTAATCCAGGACTCCCTCACAAGGTATGCAATAACCTGCATGTATTATTGAAGAATAAATGGTTCAAGCTGACTAAAGTGTCAGGAAATTTACTAGTGGCCACGACCGAGGTGGCGGCCCTCAGAAAGGCGTTAGCCGAGGCCAAAGAAAACGCGGCCAAGGAACATGTCGCACGCGAGAAGCATGAGGCCAGGGTCAGCAAGATTCAGCAAGAGCTCCAGGACACCATCAAGAAGTACGAGTCCTTGGAGCATGATTCTAAGACACAAGAATCCGAACTTGCAAAGGCCCGCAAGAGCGCGCAAGATGCCCGAGCCGAAGCCCAGAGCGCCCTCCAAGAAATCCAGGTGGCCAAGAAGATTGCGGTGGGTAAGGCTGTCGATATGCAAAGCAAGTATGCAAAGGAAACGGTCCTTATACTTACCCAGACTTGTGTTTTCCAGGGGCATTTACAGATCTCCCGCGCAGCGTATCGGATGCTGCCGAGTTCTATCAGGCCGAAGAAGGGATGTCTATGGAGAAGCTGTTCTGGTCCCAATATCTTGGACCGGAACATCCGGTGCCCTTTAGCGACCAGTTGAAACAGCTGGTCGAGCTGCACAAGTTGGCCGAGTTAGTCATGAAGGACCTGATAGTCCGGTTGTGCCCTTCCAAGCCCGTGTCCGGCAGCTACTTTGGACTTGTGAATCTGCTTGTGAGTGCCTGTCCAGGCTTGAAGTTGTGAAGTGGTCGGTCTGCATTGAGGGTGCACGGATGGCATTCGTGCGTGTCAAGACGCACTGGGCGAAGATGGATGCCAAGAAGTTGATGACCGAAGGGCCACCTGAGGGCAAGGAGCATCAACGACCTGAGCTGTATTTCGACGGTGTCCTGGAGGCATCCCGCCTTATGGCGGAGCAATGTGCGAAGGACGTGATATTCCCATGAAAACATTCGGGTTGTCCTGTAATATGAAACAAGATTGGTATGTAATATGATGCTTGTGATTAAATTTTACCTCCTGTGCGGCCGTTTATTAAAATCTAAGGGTTGACCAGTCGTCGGCTTCTGCCCCCACGTAGATAGTACGGGGATGTTCGGGTAAATCTAAACACTCTTTACTCCACATTCTGGTCCTTAAAGGAGGTGTTTAGCGCAACGAACAAGGCAATCAGACTATACGGCCTTTATCACCCTCACTTAGCCATAGGAGTTTGACCATGAAAATTTCGGTGAAGCCCCTAGTGTTCGGAAGGCCGAACTAGGGGTCTTATATACGCCTAATCGGAGAAAACCGATTCCTCACATAAAGCGGAAAAAAGTCTCTAGGGATTTGAGACCTCTCGAATAGCTGACCAGCTCTCGCCACATCATGACAGTCAGTTTTCGGCTATCTCTACTGAGGTGCTCGTCCGAACGAACCGGGACACAATCGCAGTAGTTCTCCCTTTACTACCCTAGCCGATATAGCGGAATGTAAGGTAGCAAACACAGGAGCCGAGCAACCCAACTATTGACCAAAGACATGATTTGGAGCCGATGCATATAATGCTATAAGTTTGGGGTGCCAAACTGTACTGTAAAAGTGTTCAGACTTTTGTTGCCGTAATGTGGGGCGTGATGAAGCCCCTGGGCGCAGTAATACGTACCAGAATGTACGCGTGCAACAAATAATAAATACAAAGGGAAAAAGGGGAAGATTAAGTAATAAACTGACGCTGCCCTTTATTTTTAAAATTTGATTAATATGCCGAGGCATATTTGTACATGTAATATGATAAGCAAAAAAGGCTATTTAACATGCCAAGACCAAGTGCGAGCTGCGTGCGGGTATGTAAAACAGGTATAGCAATCGTTAACGGAGGCCACCTGGGGGTTCCCTTGTGCGCCAGAGCTCCTTGCCTCCTTGGTGTGTCCGACAAATGGGTTGTCAGAAGAAACCTCGAAAAGAGAGGAGGGACTTGAAATGGAAAAGAAAAGGTACGCGAATCCTGCGGTCGGTCGAGCCGCACTATGGATCGCGAGCTATCTGTGCCTCCGTCCATATCCATGGGTTTTTGGGCACGTAGTTATGTATGCGTGGTATGAGTGCCCCTCCCTTATCAGGGCTGGGAAGAAGGCCGAATTGCTAATCAAGCTCTTGACGAGCCGAGCTGTCCTATTGCCGTGTAGTCCGGACCCTCTTAACGATGTCCAGGGGCTCGACAGCCGGATTATAGTTCTACTTGAGAAGGCCGTTCTGTACCTCTGCTGCTAGGGCGGCTGTGCGCTCCTCAGTACGGAGGGAGCATTCCGTGTTTGTCGGATCACGGGTTCCGGCAAAACCCTTGAGGTTCAAACTCTGGGGTGCGCGCGAAGTTCTTTCCCTCCTACCGATCTACGCCCTAGCTCTCTAGGATCTTGCAGACGAACTCGACGAACTCGCAACACAAAGAGGCACAACGTTTATACTGGTTCGGGCCACCGTTGTGGTGTAATACGCTACTCTAGTGTGGTGGTGGATGGATTGCCTCTGGGGCTGATGATGAACAATACAAGGGGAAGAACGACCTCCTGAGGTTGAGGTGTTCTTGTGCGGGTGTGGGTTGGCTCTGGATCAGCTCTCTTCTAGATCAGATCCCCCCTACTACGGTGGCTAGCTCTACTTATATAGGCCCTGGTTCTCTTCCCAAATATTGAGCGGGAAGGGAGCCAACATCGGCGGGCTATTTGAAAGGGGACAACTTGTACAGCTTATCCTGACAAAAGTGGTCTTCGCCTGCAAAAGGCTCTGGTGATGACGCCGTCTTGGGCTCCATGGTGACCTCCGTCCTGCCATCCCGTTGGTCTTGGTCTTGTTGCACCGATAAGGAAACCTTTGCCTGATGCCTCGGTAATCCACACCTGCGCTGGTGATACGTCTCCGTCGTATCTACTTTTCCAAACACTTTTTCCCTTGTTTTGGACTCTAACTTGCATGATTTGAATGGAACTAACCCGGACTCACGCTGTTTTCAGCAGAATTGCCATGGTGTTATTTATTTGCAGAAACAAACATTCTCGGAATGACCTGAAACTCCACGGAACGTATTTTCGAAAATAATAAAAATCCTTGCCAAAGATGAAGACCAGGGGGCCCACACCCTGTCCATGAGGGTGGGGGGCGCACCCTCCCCCCTAGGGCACGCCCCCTACCTAGTGGGCCCCTTGGAGCTCCTCCAACGCCAACTCCAACTATATATATTTGCTTTCAAGGAGAAAAAAATCAAGGAGAAGTAATCATCGCGTTTTATGATATGGAGCCGCCGCCAAGCCCTAAAACCTCTCGGGAGGGCTGATCTGGAGTCCGTTCGGGGCTCCGGAGAGGGGATTCGTCGCCATGGTCATCATCAACCATCCTCCATCACCAATTTCATGATGCTCACCGCCGTGCGTGAGTAATTCCATCGTAGGCTTGCTGGACGGTGATGGGTTGGATGAGATTTATCATGTAATGGAGTTAGTTTTGTTAGGGTTTGATCCCTGGTATCCATTATGTTCTGAGATTGATGTTGCTATGACTTTGCTATGCTTAATGCTTGTCACTAGGGCCCGAGTGCCATGATTTCAGATCTGAACCTATTATGTTTTCATGAATATATGTGAGTTCTTGATCCTATCTTGCAAGTCTATAGTCACCTACTATGTGTTATGATCCGGCAACCCCGAAGTGACAATAATTGGGACCACTCCCGGTGATGACCATAGTTTGAGGAGTTCATGTATTCACTAGGTGCTAATGCTTTGTTCCGGTTCTCTATTAAAAGGAGGCCTTAATATCCCTTAGTTTCCATTAGGACCCCGCTACCACGGGAGGGTAGGACAAAAGATGTCATGCAAGTTCTTTTCCATAAGCACGTATGACTAAATTCGGAATACATGACTACATTACATTGATTAATTGGAGCTAGTTCTGTGTCACCCTATGTTATGACTGTTACATGATGAACCACATCCGGCATAATTATCCATCACTGATCCAATGCCTACGAGCTTTCCATATACTGGTTTACGCTTATTTACTTTCCCGTTGCTACTATTACAATCACTGCAAAACACCAAAAATATCACTTTTGCTTTCGTTACTCTTTTGTTACCACTACTATCATACTATTTTGCTACTAAATACTTTGCTGCAGATATTAAGTTATCCAGGTGTGGCTGAATTGACAACTCAGTTGCTAATACTTGAGAATATTCTTTGGCTCCCCTTGTGTCGAATCAATAAATTTGGGTTGAATACTCTACCCTCGAAAGCTGTTGCGATCCCCTACACTTGTGGGTTATCAAGACTAATTTCTGGCACCGTTGCCGGGGAGCATAGCTCTATTCTTTGAGTCACTTAGGATTTATATCTGCTAGTCACTATGAAGAACTCGAAAGACGCTAAGACAACAATTTATCCCTCAACTACGAGGGGAGGTAAGGAACTGCCATCTAGCTCTGCGCTTGATTCACCTTCTGTTATGAGTAAGCTTGCGACACCTAAACCTGCTTCTGCTATTCGTTCTGATATGTCGCATGTTACTGATGATGCCACTTCTGCTATGCATGATACTTATGATGAAACTACTTCTATGCTTGATACTACTGTGCCACTTGGTGAATTTCTTGATGAACAAATAGCTAGGGCTAGAGAGAAAGAAATTATTGAAACTGATTGTGTTATTCCTGAGGGTTATGTTTTTTATATGGAAGCTTCTGCTGCTATTTTAGCTTTCAAAGATAACGATGAGCTTAGAAGGTTATTAACTAAATGGAGTAAGGAATCTCTTAGAGATAGAATGAAACCTGACCCTGCTTTTTGCTACTTCACCTATTTGTGTTGCCGATAAGGATTATGAATTCTCTGTGGATCCTGATATAATTACTTTGGTTGAATCTGATCCTTTTCATGGTTATGAATCGAAAACTGTTATGTCACATCTTACTAAATTAAATGATATAGCCACCCTGTTCACCAATGATGAGAGATCTCGCTACTTTTATATCCTTAAAATATTTCCGTTCTCATTAAAGGGTGATGCTAACATATGGTCTAATTCTCTTGATCCTGGTTGTGTGCGTAGTCCCCAGGATATGATTTATTACTTCTCTCCTAAATATTTCCCTCTTCATAAGAAACAAGTTGCCTTGAGGGAAATATACAACTTTGTGCAAATTGAAGAAGAGAGTCTCCCACAAGCTTGGGGGAGGCTTCTCAAGTTACTTAATGATTTGCCTGATCATCCTCTTAAGAAAAATGAAATACTTGATATCTTTTATAATGGACTAACCGATGTTTCCAGAGATTACCTGGATAGTTGTGCTGGTTCTGTTTTCAGGGAAAGAACACCGGATTAAGATGAAATTCTATTGAATAATATGTTGAAAAATGAAAATAATTGGACGCTTACTGAGCCTATTCCTCCATCAACTGCGAAGAAGAGGGGTGTTCTATTTCTCAGTCCTGAAGATATGCAAGAGGCAAGAAATCTATGAAAGAAAAAGGTATTAAAGCTGACGATGTTAAGAATTTACCTCCTATTGAAGAAATACATGGTCTTAATTTACCGCCTGTTGAAGAAACACATGATCTTAATTCATTACCTATTGAAGAACCTCCAGGTCTTGATAACCCGACACAGGTAGTAAAGGTAAATTCTCTCTATAGATTTGATGAAGGTGATATTCCTCGTTATAAGTCTGCTAGCCAATGCTTAGATGAGTTTGATAATTTTATTGTCAAAAAAGAAAATTTCAATGCTTATTTCGGTTGACAATTAAAACAAAATACTTATATGATTAAACACTTGGGTGATTATATGGCTGATGTTAGATGTGAACTTAAACTTGTTAGTAAACATGCCTCTATGGTTACCACTCAAATAGAACAAGTACTTAAGGCTCAAAATGATTTACCCAATGAAATGAATAGTAAGAAAAATGATTATGCTGTTAGAGCGGCTACCAGAACTGGTAGAATGACTCAGGAACCTTTGTATCCTGAAGGCCACCCTAAGAGAATTGAGCAAGATTCTCAGAGAAATAATATTGATGCACCTAGTTCTTCTAAAAGGAAGAAAAATGATAGGACTTTGCAAACTTCTAGTGAACCTATTGATGAACCACCATGATATATCTATTTCTGATGCTGAAACACAATCTGGTAATGAACATGAACCTAGTGAAAATGTTAATGATGATGCTCAACCTAGTAATGATAATGATGTAGAAGTTGAACCTGCTGTTGATCTTGATAACCCACAATCAAAGAATCAACGTTATGATAAGAGAGACTTTGTTGCTAGGAAACATGGTAAAGAAAGGGAACCTTGGGTTCAGAAACCCATGCCTTTTCCTCCCAAACCATCGAAGAAAAAGGATGATGAGGATTTTGAACACTTTACTGCAATGATTAAACCTATCTTTTTGCGTATGCGATTAACTGATATGCTCAAAATGAATCCTTATGCTAAATATATGAAAGATATTGTCACTAATAAAAGAAAGATACTGGAAGCTGAAATTTCCACCATGCTTGCTAATTATACTTTCAAGGGTGGAATACCAAAGAAACTTGGAGATCCAGGAGTACCTACTATACCATGCTCCATTAAAAGAAATTATGTTAAAACTGCTTTATGTGATCTTGGAGCTGGTGTTAGTGTTATGCCCCTCTCTTTATATCGTAGACTTGACTTGAATAACTTGACACCTACTGAAATATCTTTGCAAATGGGTGATAAATCAACTGCTATACCTGTAGGTATTTTGTGAGGATGTGCCCGTTGTAGTTGCAAACGTTACTACTTTAACGGACTTTGTTATTCTTGATATTCCCAAGGACGATAGCATGTCTATTATTCTTGGAAGACCTTTTTTGAATACTGCAGGTGCTGTTATTGATTGCAACAAAGGCAATGTCACTTTTCATGTTAATGGTAATGAGCATACGGTACACTTTCCGAGGAAACAACCTCAAGTTCATAGTATCAATTCTATTGGAAAAGTTCCATCGATTATTTTTGGAGGTTTTGAATTTCCTCTTCCTACTGTCAAGAAGAAATGTGATATTCTTATTATTGGGGATGTGCATATCCCCGTTGAGGTAACATAGTGTTATTTGAAATTTCTCCGATCCCATGTTAGTCGGAATGAGTTTGTTAACAAGACCTGATCAACCTTGTTAGTAGATTCCTTTTGATGAGCATGAGATGGATGAAACTAGAAGGCACAACCTTCTGTACCCTCTTTATACTATTCGTTATCTAGTAGAAATAAAGTAAAAATAGTATTTTCCTATTTGTTTTCTGATTTATCTGTGCAATATAAAAATACCCGAAAAATAAAAGTTCTCCAAATGACATGCCAATTTAATATGATTTTTTCTGGAATATTTGAGGATTTACGGTACTGAAAACACCACGGGGGGAGCTGCCACCTGGCCACGAGGGTGGAGGGCGCGCCCTACTCCCCAGGGCGCGCCCCCTGACTCGTGGGCCCACAGTGGCCCTCCTCCACTTATTCCTGCACCCATACAGTTCTTCTTCCTCCCACAAACACGAATATCTAGCTCAAGCACGAGTTCGAGCTCACTTTGCTGCGATTTTCGATCTCTTTGCTCAAAGCACCTCTCACAAAACTGCTTGGGGAGATTGTTCCTTGGTATGTGACTCCTCCATTGGTCCAATTAGTATTTGTTCTAGTGCTTTATTCATTGCAAATTTGTGCTGCCTAGGTGACCATGTTCTTGAGCTTGCATGTCAAATTTATATGGTTCCAAGTAGTTCTAGTGCATGATATATCCTCTAGGCACTTGTAGGAGTAGTTGCTATCAATTTTATTGAGCTTGGTTCACTTTTGTTTGAAGTTACTAAAAATTTCAAAGGAAGAAATATGCTTAGGAAAATGTTCTAAGGTGGTTCTTCAAGGAAGCAAGGACCTAGGCTTGCAATACGTGATGCTGACGAGGAACCACCAAGAGACGCCCCAGTGCGACCCTGTGAGTGGCCTTCAGAAAATTTTATGGATCGAGCGGGAATCAAAGAGGAATTTAACGCATATTTGCGTAACGCTGATCTTGTGAGCTTTGAGGCAGACAAATTCCCTCAGTACCATCAACTCACCAGCTCATTTGTGAGGAGGTTTCCATTTTCATCTTCACGTAATTCTCCAACAGTCATGTTTGATCTTTATGAAAAATCTTATACCATGGACTTTGAGGATTTTACTTCTGCTTGCAAACTTCCACAATGGGGTAGTATTAGTGATCCCCATAAATCTGAATTTAGAAACTTTCTTGCTGATATAACCGTGGGGGAATCTAGAGATATAATACAAGCTACCATAGGGAGCATCCATTTTCCTGCTATACATTATTTTGCTCTCTTCATAGGTAGATGCATAAATGGTAAAGATGAAGCATGTCACATGTGTGTCCCTGATCTCGGTATTCTTAGGAGAGCTGTGTTGCGAGACCAATCTTATAATATGGGGGCCATTGTTGCACGTAGTTTGCATCATAATAGATTTAATGGAGATTTCTTTGGAGGAATTTATGCAACTCGCTTAGCTGATTTTCTTGATGTGGACATTCGTGAGGATGATGCGGAGTTTCCTCCTACTTATTTAGACTATAATTCTATGGCTTACCATCAGTTTGTTGAGAGGAATGAATCACCTCTCCAGTATCGACTAATCTTTGACAAACGGCGTGTTTTCCGTATTACTCTCCCTGCTCCTGCCTTCTTTGATCATCAGGCAAGATATGTTATTACCAGAGAGGAGGCAGACGAGTACGAGAGGAGGGTGGAGGTAGCTCGCCGCCATGCTGCAGCTCAGGACGCGATAGCCTCTGCATCGCAATATGACCCTAGCTACAACTATGGATACCCGCCAGGCCATCCTTGGCAATGAACCAACTTAGGCCAAAAGCCTAAGCTTGGGGGAGTATGTATTTCCCACCGACATTACATTTATATTTACACACACTCATTGCTAGATGTCGGTGCTCATACTCTTTCCTTGTACTATCCATGCTAGTTTATTCTCTTTTTATGCTTTCTTCTTGTGTGTTTAATAAACCTTAAGAAAAACCAAAAAAAATAGTAATAGCTTCTAGCTAGTTTACTTTCTTACTGTAGTAGTAATAATTAAAAGAAAACCCAAAAATATTTCCCGTTCTTCTTTTTCTTGTTGGGAGCTTTCCCGTGTAAATAGTTTTTTATTTCTTTTCTTTTCTTTGGGGGTCGATAGGAGAAGACCATAATTAAATTGTTGAAGTGGCTCTTATTTGCATTATTGTTGATTTACCCAAGAGCCCATATTGCCTTGTCTTCTCCTGTTTATTGAATGCTCGCAGATTCCAGCTTAGTCCAATGCACGTGCACTCTTATTATTATTCATATCGTTCGGTCGTGCAAGTGAAAGGCAATAATGACGATATATGATGAATTGATTGGGATAAGCGAAGCTGGTATGAACTCGACCTCTCTTGTTTTTGTAAATATGATGAGTTCATCGTTCTTGATTCAGCTTATTATGAATAAACATGTTTTCAATGACAATTAGAGATCATAGTTGCTTATTCCATGCTTGATTAGCTATGAGTTATAATGGTTGTGATGTGGTATGATGGGGTGGTATCCTCCTTTGAATGATTTAAGTGACTTGACTTGGCACATGTTCACACATGTAGTTGAAACAAATCAACATAGCCTTCACGATATTTATGTTCATGGTGGATTATATCCTACTCATGCTTGCATCTAATGTTTATTAATTTTAATGCATGTTCATGACTGTTGTCGCTCTCTAGTTGGTCGCTTCCCAGTCTTTTGCTAGCCTTCACCTGTACTAAGCGGGAATACTGCTTGTGCATCCAATCCCTTAAACCCCAAAGTTACGCCATATGAGTCCACCATACCTTCCTATATGCGGTATTTACCTGCCGTTCCGAGTAAATTTGTATGTGCCAAACTCTAAACCTTCAAATAAACATTCTGTTTTGTATGCTCGAATAGCTCATGTATCAACTAGGGCTGCCCTTATCTTCCATGTTATGCGGGTTATTCTCAAGAGGAGTGGACTCTGCTCCTCACTCACGAGAAAATGGCTGGTCACCGGGATGCCCAGTCCCATGCTTTAAGCAAACTAAATTAAAATAATTGCAAACAAAACTCCCCCTGGGACTGTTGCTAGTTGGAGACACTCGTTGTTTTGAGCAAGTCATGGATTGATGCTTGTTGGTGGAGGGGGGTATAGACTTTACCATTCTGTTTGGGAACCGCCTATAATGTGTGTAGCATGGAAGATATCGCCATCTCTTGGTTGTTATGTTGACAATGAAAGTATGCCGCTCAAGTTATTATTTATCTCTATTTCAAAACCGAGCTCTGGCACCTCTACAGATCCCTGCTTCCCTCTGCGAAGGGCCTATCAATTTACTTTTATGTTGAGTCATCACCCTCTTATTAAAAAGCACTAGCTGGAGAGCGCAACTGTCATTTGCATTCATTACTGTTAATTTATATTGGGTGTGACTATGATTGGATCTCTTTTACCATGAATTACAATGTCTAGTTAGTCCTTGATCAATGTCTAGTCAGTACTTGATCTTTAAAGGTGCTCTGCATTTATGTTTTGCGGTCTTAGAAAGGGCAAGTGAGATACCATCTTGTTATATCATATTATGATTGTTTTGAGAAAGTGTTGTCATCCGAGATTTATTATTATGACGCGCTAGTTGATTATGCCATTGATATGAGTAAACATGAGACCTGAGAATTATTGCAAATGTGGTTAGTTATAATCTTTGCCAAAAACTTGAATGCTGGCTTTACATATTTACAACAACAAGAGCAAACAGAGTTTGTAAAAGTTTTTCTTTATCACTTTCAGTTTATCAACTGAATTGCTTGAGGACAAGCAAAGGTTTAAGCTTGGGGGAGTTGATACGTCTGCGTCGTATCTACTTTTCCGAACACTTTTGCCCTTGTTTTGGACTCTAACTTGCATGATTTTAATGGAACTAACACGGACTGACGTTGTTTTCAGCAGAATTGCCATGGTGTTATTTATTTGCAGAAACAAACATTCTCGGAATGACCTGAAACTCCACGGAACATCTTTTCCAAAATAATAAAAAATCCTTGCCAAAGATGAAGACCAGGGGGCCCACACCCTATCCACGAGGGTGGGGGGCGCGCCCCCCTACCTCGTGGGCCCCCTGGAGCTCCTCCGACACCAACTCCAACTCTATATATTTGCTTTCGGGGAGAAAAAAATCAAGGAGAAGCAATCATCGCGTTTAACGATACGGAGCCGCCGCCAAGCCCTAAAACCTCTCGAGAGGGCTGATCTGGAGTCCGTTCGGGGCGCCGGAGAGGGGGATTCATCGCCGTTGTCATCATCAACCATCCTCCATCACCAATTTCATGATGCTCACCGCCGTGCGGGAGTAATTCCATCGTAGGCTTGCTGGACAGTGATGGTTTGGATGAGATTTATCATGTAATCGAGTTAGTTTTGTTAGGGTTTGATCCCTAGTATCCATTATGTTCTGAGATTGATGTTGCTATGACTTTGCTATGCTTAATGCCTGTCACTAGGGCCCGAGTGCCATGATTTCAGATCTGAACCTATTATGTTCTCATGGATATATGTGAGTTCTTGATCCTATCTTGCAAGTCTATAGTCACCTACTATGTGTTATGATCTGGCAACCCCGAAGTGACAATAATCGGGACCACTCCCGGTGATGACCATAGTTTGAGGAGTTCATCTATTCACTATGTCCTAATGCTTTGTTCCGGTGCTCTATTAAAAGGAGGCCTTAATATCCCTTAGTTTCCATTAGGACCCCGCTGCCACAGAGGGTAGGACAAAACATGTCATGCAAGTTCTTTTCCATAAGCACATATGACCAAGTTCGGAATACATGGCTACATTACATTGATGAATTGGAGCTAGTTCTGTGTCACCCTATGTTATGACTGTTACATGATGAACCGCATCCGGCATAATTATCCATCACTGATCCAATGCCTACGAGCTTTCCATATACTGGTTTACGCTTATTTACTTTCCCGTTGCTACTGTTACAATCACTACAAAACACCAAAAATATTACTTTTGCTTTCATTACTCTTTTGTTACCACTACTATCATACTATTTTGCTAGTAAATACTTTGCTGCAGATATTAAGTTATCCAGGTGTGGCTGAATTGACAACTTAGTTGCTAATACTTGAGAATATTCTTTGGCTCCCCTTGTGTCGAATCAATAAATTTGGGTTGAATACTCTACCCTCGAAAGCTGTTGCGATCCCCTACACTTGTGGGTTATCAGTTGGCCGCCTTAGCACCAAAGAGGAAACAAGGACACTGCGCGCGCGGGCGCCCGCCTGATCTTGATCGTCATGGCTCACGTCACGAGAGCCTCGCGAGGTTTGCCCCACCTTGATTTCTCCGCTTCTCGTGAGGCAGCCTGATGTGGCCACTCCTGAGGAGGTCTTTTGTCGTCCGCCTCGCGAGGCTTGGCCCCTCGCAAGGGTATTGAATGCCTTATTGATGAAGATGGGTCGTACAGGCCCGTAGCTCAGCCACGCCGTGGGCCGCGGGCAGGCAAGTCTGTGGACCCCCGTTTCTAGAACACTGACAGTAGCCCCCGGGCCCAAGGTGCGCTCGGTCTTGGCTTCAAGGCGAAGACAAGGCTCAAGTACGGAGTGCCGCGGGCCCCAAAAGCATGCGGCCTTGGTCGACGCGTGGCGGTTGATTGGACGTGGGCGTCTACGCTTCCCCATGCTGCCTCGGCAACTGCTCGATTTGACAAAAGGCTGGCGCAGACAGTGCTTGCCTTCATTGCTTCTTCCTCGCCTTGCTCCAGGTCCCCTTTCTCGCTCCTCGCCACCGCTACCTCCAGATCTGCTTCAATCTCGCTCTGCATCTGCGACCCATGGCGCCGCACAAGGCCAAGGCTTCCTCGTCACCGGCTTCGTATGAGCCGTCTCTTGAAGCGCCCACCATCACAGAGAAGAGCCTCGCCTCCGTGCGCCTGCTGATGACGGGGGAGGGCAATGAGTGGGGGAAGACGGAGCTCCGGCTCGCCTCCGACGCGCTGGAGCCTGAGGGAAGCACCTTCTTCCCCTTCTTCTCAAGCGGCGTCGCCGTCGGGTTGGTTCCTCCCTTCTCCGATTTCTTTTACGAGGTCCTCGACCACTACGGGCTGCAGGAGTTGCATCTCCACCCCAACTCTATACTCCTCCTGTCCATCTTCGCCTACTACTGCGAGGCGTACCTGGGCGTGATGCCATCCGTGGCGCTTCTGCGCCACTTCTTCTTCATTCGTGTGAGCGACAGACACATCTCTGGGTGCGCTAATTTCGTCGCATCTGGCAAGGCCAACTCAATCTCGAGCACCGGAAAGAGGGCCGACAACATCGGATCCAAATGGGTCATGATGGACGCCAAGCGTGCCCATCCGCGTCTGGTGCTGCCAAAGGAAGCGCCCCCGTCCAACAAGGGGTGGCCCAAGGCGGAGCTTGCTGATGAGCGGGCGTCATCGGTGTTCGGGCAGATGACAACCGACTTGAAGCAGGGCAATGTGAAGGCGGCCAAGGTGATGGGGGTCATGCTCCTGAGGGAGTTCTTGATGCTGCGGGTCGCCCCACTTCAGGCACATGCGTGCCCCCTGTGGGAGCTTGAAGAAGAGGGGAACACGACCGGCCTGAGGCCGGGGGCCCTGCCTGACGATGAGCTGGCCGCTGTCCTGCGCCTCATAGTTGGGGACAACCAGGAGTACCCTCCTAGCGCCTTCGTTCCTTTGTTCCACCACAGGGATTGGGAGGAATTTGTCGCCTCCAGGCCGACCTTTGATGCGCGCGGGCTGGTGCCGCCGGCGCTCACAGGAGCCCCTACAGGACCGAAGCCGGTGGAGGTGTCTTTTGACGAGTTCCGTGGGGAGGAGGAAGAGGACGTGGACTCGGAGAAAACTCTTGAAGAGGTGGGGGAGACTTCTCCTTTGAGCAAGGCCGAGATCCTCCACGCTCTTCCTGACGACGCCGAAGCCGACACTCGCCAGGAGGAGGGGGAGCAGCCCCTCATCCCGACGAGGGGTAGGTTGTCGTTGGTTCCTCGGGATGTTGCCTCCATCTTGACGCCTTCTGAGGCTGCCTCCAGCCCCCTTGCCGTGCCACCTTCTGCCACCGGGGCCCGTGCACCCACTCCCCAGGTTCCAAAACTTTCGGGCTTCAAGCTCCCCAAGCGGAGAGTGGAATATCTCACGGTGGACCAGTAAGTGCTTTGATCTTCGTCTTGTTTTTGCTCATGCCGCTGCTTCCTGACCTTCGTATTGATTGTCCAGGACGCTGTCGGCGGCGAAGAGGAGGAAAGAGGGTACGACAGCTGCGCCCCCTTCTGCTGGGAAAGGAGACGCCAGCGCTCGCACCTCCCCAGTCCGGACGTCCTCGCGAGCCCAGGAAAAGCATCGCCGGGAGAAGTCAGCCCCCATGGACAATATGGCTCTTGAGGTGTCGGCGCCTGGCTTGGCTGAAGAGGTCCCTGCTACCTCTTGAGCACCGCGTTGGTTTTCCCTTGAAGAGGAAAGGGGGATGCAGTAAAGCAGTGTAAGTATTTCCCTCAGTTTTGAGAACCAAGGTATCAATCCAGTAGGAGGCCACGCATGAGTCCCTCGCACCTACACAAACAAACAAGAACCTCGCAACCAACGCGATAAAGGGGTTGTCAATCCCTTCACGGTCACTTATGAGAGTGAGATCTGATAGAGATGATAGGATAATATTTTTGGTATTTTTCTGATAAAGATGCAAAGTAAATAAAACAAAATAAATGACAAAAGAAATAGCAAAGTATTGGAAGATTAATATGATAGAATATAGACCCGGGGGCCATAGGTTTCACTAGTGGCTTCTCTCAAGATAGCATAAGTATTTGCGATGGGTAAACAAATTACTGTTGAGCAATTGATAGAATTGAGCATAGTTATGAGAATATCTAGGTACGAGCATGTATATAGGCATCACGTCCGAGACAAGTAGACCGAAACGATTCTGCATCTACTACTATTACTCCACACATCGACCACTATCCAGCATGCATCTAGAGTATTAAGTTCATAAGAACAGAGTAACGCATTAAGAAAGATGACATGATGTAGAGGGATAAACTCATGCAATATGATATAAACCCCATCTTTTTATCCTCGATGGCAACAATACAATATGTGCCTTGCTGCCCCTACTGTCACTGGGAAAGGACCCCGCAAGATTGAACCCAAAGCTAAGCACTTCTCCCATTGCAAGAAAGATCAATCTAGTAGACCAAACCAAACTGATAATTCGAAGAGACTTGCAAAGATAACCAATCATACATAAAAAATTCAGAGGAGATTCAAATATTGTTCATAGATAATCTTGATCATAAACCCATAATTCATCGGATCTCGACAAACACACCGCAAAAGAAGATTACATCGAATAGATCTCCACGAGAGAGGGGGAGAACATTGAATTGATATCCAAAAAGAGAGAAGAAGCCATCTAGCTAATAACTATGGACCCGAAGGTCTGAGGTAAACTACTCACACTTCATCGGAGAGGCCTTGGAGATGATGTAGAGGCCCTCAGTGATCGATGCCCCCTCCGGCGGAGGTCCGGAAAAGGCCCCAAGATGGGATCTCACGGGTACAGAAAGTTGCGGCAGTGGAATTAGGTTTTTGGCTCCGTATCTGGTAGTTTGGGGGTACGTAGGTATATATAGGAGGAAGAAGTATGTCGGTGGAGCAACGAGGGGCCCACGAGGGTGGAGGGCACACCTATAGTGGTAGGCGCGCCCCCTACCTCGTGCCTTCCTCGTTCGTTGCGTTGCGTGGACTCCAAGTCCTCTGGATCACGTTCGTTCCAAAAATCACGTTCCCGAAGTTTTCATTCCGTTTGGATTCCGTTTGATATTCTTTTTCTGCGAAACACTGAAATGGACAAAAAACAACAATTCTGGGCTGGGCCTCCGGTTAATAGGTTAGTCCCAAAAGATATATAAAAGTGCAAAATAAAGCCCAATAATGTCCAAAACAGAATATAATATAGCATGGAACAATCAAAAATTATAGATACGTTGGAGACGTATCAAGCATCCCCAAGCTTAATTCCTGCTCGTCCTCGAGTAGGTAAATGATAAAAACAGAATTTTTTATGTGGAATGCTACTTGGCATGGTTTTTATTGTAATCCTCCTAATTGTGGTATGAATATTCAGATCCGAAAGATTCAAGATAAAAGTTTAATATTGACATAAAAGTGATAATACTTCAAGCATACTAACCAAGCAATCATGTCTTCTCAAAATAACATGGCTAAAGAAAGTTATCCCTACAAAATCATATAGTATGGCTATGCTCTATCTTCATCACACAAAATATTTAAATCATGCACAACCCCGGTTCCAGCCAAGCAATTGTTTCATACTTTAGAATTTTCAAACTTTTCAACTTTCACGCAATACATGAGCATGAGCCATGGACATACCACTATATGTGGAATAGAATATGGTGGTTGTGGAGAAGACAAAAAGGAGAAGATAGTCTCACATCAACTAGGCGTATCAACGGGCTATGGAGATGCCCATCAATAGATATCAATGTGAGTGAGTAGGGATTGCCATGCAACGGATGCACTAGAGCTATAAGTGTATGAAAGCTCAACAGAAACTAAGTGGGTGTCCATCCAACTTGCTTGCTCAGGAAGACCTAGGGAAATTTTGAGGAAGCCCATCATTGGAATATACAAGCCAAGTTCTATAATGAAAATTTCCCACTAGTAAATGAAAGTGACAAAATGAGAGTCTTTCTATCTTGAAGATCTTGGTGCTACTTTGAAGCACAAGTGTGGTAAAAGGATAGTAGCATTCTCCCTTCTCTCTTTTTCTCTTTTATTTCATTTAGTCCGGAGTCTCATCCTGACTTGTGGGGGAATCATAGTCTCCATCATCCTTTCCCCACATGGGACAATGCTCTAATAATGATGATCATCACACTTTTATTTACTTTACAACTCAAGAATTACAACTCGATACTAGAACAAAGATATGACCCTATATGAATGCCTCTGGCGGTGTACCGGGATATGCAATGAATCATGAGTGACATGTATGAAAGGATTATGAACGGTGGCTTTGCCACAAATACAATGTCAACTACATGATCATGCTAAGCAATATGACAATGATGGAGCGTGTCATAATAAACGGAACGGTGGAAAGTTGCATGGCAATATATCTCGGAATGGCTATGGGAATGCCATTAGGTAGGTATGGTGGCTGTTTTGAGGAAGGTATATGGTGGGTGTATTGCACCGGCGAAAGTTGTGCGGCACTAGAAAGGCTAGCAATGGTGGAAGGATGAGAGTGCGTATAATCCATGGACTCATCATTAGTCATAAAGAACTCACATACTTATTGCAAAAATCTACAAGTCATTAAAACAAAGTACTACACGCATGCTCCTAGGGGAAGGGTTGGTAGGAGTTAACCATCGCGCGATCCCGACCTCCACGCATAAGGAAGACAATTAATAAATATATCGTGCTCCAACTTCATCACATAACGGTTCACTATACGTGCATGCTACGGGAATCACAAACTTCAACACAAGTATTTTTTGAATTCATAATTTCTCCACTAGCATGACTCTAATATTACTACCTCCATATCTCAAAACAATCATCAAGCATCAATCTTTTCTTAGTATTCAACACACTCATAAGAGAAAATTTTACTAGAATTGAATACTTTGCATAATAGGATTAATTTTGTTATTAAGGCAAATTACCATGCTGTTTTGTAGGACTCTCAAAATAATATAATTGAAGCATGAGAGAACAATAGTTTCTATAAAACAAATCCACCACCGTGCTCTAAAAGATATAAGTGAAGAACTAGAGCAAAAACTATATAGCTCAAAAGATATAAGTGAAGCGCATAGAGTATTCTAATAAATTCCGAATCATGTGTGTCTCTCTCAAAAGGTGTGTAAAGCAAGGATGATTGTGGTAAACTAAAAATCAAAGACTCAAATCATACAAGACGCTCCAAGCAAAACACATATCATGTGGTGAATAAAAATATAGCTCCAAGTAAAGTTACCGATGGAAGTAGACGAAAGAGGGGATGCCTTCCAGGGAATCCCCAAGCTTTGGCTTTTAGGTGTCCTTAGATTATCTTGGGGTGCCATGGGAATCCCAAAGCTTTGGCTCTTGCCACTCCTTGTTCCATAATCCATCAAATCTTTTACCCAAAACTTGAAAACTTCACAACACAAAACTCAACAGAAAATCTCATAAGCTCCGTTAGCGGAAGAAAAAAAAACACCACTTAAAGGTACTGTAATGAACTCATTATTTATTTATATTGGTGTTAAACTTACTTTATTCCAACTTCCCTATGGCTCATAAACTATTTTACTAGCCATAGAATCATCAAAATAAGCAAACAACACACGAAAAACAGAATGTGTCAAAAAACAAAACAGTCTGTAGTAATCTGTAACTAACGCAAACTTATGGAACGTGAACAATTCAAACAAATTAGGAAGTTCTAGATAATTTGTTTATTGATATAAAGCAAAAAGAATCAACTAAAAAGCAAGTTCCTGTGATTTATTAAAACTAATCTCGTGCATGCAAAGTTTCTGTTTTCTGCAGCAGAATCAAATAACTATTACCGTAGGTTATCCTAACGGTTTTACTTGGCACATACACTAATTAAAACACAAAAACGAATCTAACCAGAGGCTAGACATATTATTTATTCCTAAACAGAAGCAAAAAGCAAAAAACTAAAATAAAGTTGGGTTGCCTCCCAACAAGCGCTATCGTTTAACGCCCCTAGCTAGGCATAAAAGCAAGGATAGATCTAGGTATTGCCATCTTTGGTAGGCAATCCATAAGTGGATCTCAAGATAGATTCATATGGTAATTTTATTTTCTTCCTAGGGAAGTGTTCCATGCCTTTCCTCAACGGAAATTAGAATCTAATATTCCCTTCCTTCATATCAATAATTGCACCAATCGTTCTAAGAAAAGGTCTACGAAGAATAATAGGACATGAAGGATTGCAATCTATATCAACAACGATAAAATCTACGGGCACATAATTCCTATTTGCAACAATAAGAACATCATTAATTCTTCCCATAGGTTTTTTGATAGTGGAATCTGCAAGGTGCAAATTTAAAGAGCAATCATCAAGTTCATGGAAACCTAGCAAATCACACAAAGTTTTCGGAATCATGGAAACACTAGCTCCCAAATCACACAAAGCATAACACTCATGATCTTTAATTTTAATTTTAATAGTAGGTTCCCACTCATCATAAAGTTTTCTAGGGATAGAAACTTCCAACTCAAGCTTTTCTTCATAAGATTGCATCAAGGCATCAACGATATGTTTAGTAAAAGCTTTATTCTGACTATAAGCATGCGGAGAATATAGCACGGATTGTAACAAGGAAATACAATCTATTAAAGAGCAATTATCATAATTAAATTCCTTGAAATCCAAAATAGTGGGTTCATTGATATCTAAGGTTTTAACTTCTTCAATCCCACTTCTATCAAATTTTGCATCAAGATCTGGAAACTCCGAATTTTTGGAACGTCTTCTAGGTAAAGGTAACTCATCTTCAGTCCCATCATTATCAAGATTCATATTGAAAAACAAAGATTTAATAGGGGACACATCAATAACTTTTAGATCTTCATCTTTATTCTCATGAAAATCAGAAGAACACGCTTTCATAAAGCAATCTTTCTTAGCACGCATCCTAGCGGTTCCTTCTTTGCACTCATCAATTAATGGAAATTCTCATGGCTTTGAGAGACTCATTGATATCATGCTTACGTGGAATAGATCTAAGTTCCAAAGAATCAACATCAAGAGAAATTCTATCAACGTTCCTAGCCAATTCATCAACTTTAAGCAATTTTTCCCCAAGCAAAGCATTGAAATTCTTTTGTGAATTCATAAACTCTTTAAAACTATTCTCAAATTCAGAGGGCATCTTATTAAGATTTCGATAAGAATTGTTGTAGAAATTACCATAATTATTAGAGGAATTACTAGGGAACGGCCTAGGAAAGTTTCCTCTATATGCATTGTTACCAAAATTATTCCTACCAACAAAATTCACATCCATAGATTCATTATTATTCTCAATCAAAGTAGACAAAGGCATATCATTAGGATCCGAAGAAACACTTTTAGTAGCAAATAATTTCATAAGTTCATCCATCTTTCCACTCAAAACATTAATTTCTTCTACCGCATGCACTTTTTTATTAGTAGGTCTTTCGGTGTGCCATTGAGAATAATTAACCATAATATTATCTAGGAGTTTAGTAGCTTCTCCTAAAGTGATTTCCATAAAAGTGCCTCCCGTGGCTGAATCTAAAAGATTTCTAGAAGCAAAATTCAATCCAACATAAAAAATTTGCATGATCATCCACAAATTCAAACCATGAGTAGGGCAATTACGTATCATTAATTTCATCCTCTCCCATGCTTGCACAACATGTTCATGATCAAGTTGCTTAAAATTCATAATATCGTTTCTAAGAGAGATGATTTTAGCGGGAGGAAAATACTTAGAGATAAAAGCATCTTTGCACTTATTCCATGAATCAATACTATTTTTAGGCAAAGACGAAAACCACACTTTAGCACAATCTCTAAGCGAAAAAGGAAATAGCTTCAGTTTAACAATATCATTATCAACATCCCTCTTCTTTTGCATATCACAGAAATCAACAAAGCTATTTAGATGGGTAGCGGCATCTTCACTAGGAAGGCTGGCGAATTGATCTTTCATAACAAGATTCAACAAAGCAGCATTAATCTCACAAGTTTCAGCATCATTAAGAGGAGCAATTGGAGTGCTAAGAAAATCATTATTATTGGTATTGGTAAAGACACACAATTTGGTATTATCTTGAGCCATCGTGACAAGCAAGCAATCCAACAAGCAAGCAAACAAGCAAAGAGCGAAAAGAGGTGAACGGAAAAGAAAGGGCGAATAAAACGGCAAGGGTGAAGTGGGGGAGAGGAAAGCGAGAGGCAAATGGCAAATAATGTAATGCGAGGGAGATGAGTTTGTGATGGGTACTTGGTATGGCTTGACTTTTGTGTAGACTCCCCGGCAACGGCGCAAGAAATCCTTCTTGCTACCTCTTGAGCACTGCGTTGGTTTTCCCTTGAAGAGGAAAGGGTGATGTAGTAAAGCAACGTAACTATTTCCCTCAGTTTTTGAGAAACAAGGTATCAATCCAGTAGGAGGCCACGCACGAGTCCTTCGCACCTACACAAACAAACAAGAACCTCGCAACCAACGTGATAAAGGGGTTGTCAATCCCTTCACGGTCACTTACGAGAGTGAGATCTGATAGAGATGATAGGATAATATTTTTGGTATTTTTGTGACAAAGATGCAAAGTAAATAAAACAAAATAAACGATAACAGAAATAGCAAAGTATTGGAAGATTAATATAATGGAAAATAGACCCAGGGGCCATAGGTTTCACTAGTGGCTTCTCTCAAGATAGCATAAGTATTTGCGATGGGTAAACAAATTACTGTCGAGCAATTGATAGAATTGAGCATAGTTATGAGAATATCTAGGTATGATCATGTATATAGGCATCACGTCCGAGACAACTAGACCGAAACGATTCTGCATCTACTACTATTACTCCACACATCGACCGCTATCCAGCATGCATCTAGAGTATTAAGTTCATAAGAACAGAGTAACGCATTAAGAAAGATGACATGATGTAGAGGGATAAACTCATGCAATATGATATAAACCCCAAATTTTTATCCTTGATAGAAACAATACAATACGTGCCTTGCTGCACCTACTGTCACTGGGAAAGGACACTGCAAGATTGAACCCAAATCTAAGCACTTCTCCCATTGCAAGAAAGATCAATCTAGTAGGCCAAACCAAACTGGTAATTCGAAGAGACTTGCAAAGATAACCAATCATACATAAAACAATTCAGAGGAGATTCAAATATTGTTCATAGATAATCTTGATCATAAACCCACAATTCATCGGATCTCGACAAACACACCGCAAAAGAAGATTACATCGAATAGATCTCCACAAGAGGGGGGGAGAACATTGTATTGAGATCCGAAAAGAGAGAAGAAGCCATCTAGCTAATAACTATGGACGCGAAGGTCTGAGGTAAACTACTCACACTTCATCGGAGAGGCCTTGGAGATGATGTAGACGCCCTCTGTGATCGATGCCCCCTCCACCGGAGCTCCGGAAAAGGCCCCAAGATGGGATCTCACGGGTACAGAAAGTTGTGGCATTGGAATTAGGTTTTTGGATCCGTATCTGGTAGTTTGGGGGTACGTAGGTATATATAGGAGGAAGAAGTACGTCGGTGGAGCAACGAGGGGCCCACGAGGGTGGAGGGCGCGCCTGGGGGGTAGGCGCGCCCCCTGGCTCGTGCCTTCCCCGTTTGTTGCGTTGCATGGACTCCAAGTCCTCTGGATCACGTTCGTTCCGAAAATCACGTTCCCGAAGGTTTCATTCCGTTTGGAGTCCGTTTGATATTCTTTTTCTGCGAAACACTGAAACGGACAAAAAACAACAATTCTGGGTTGGGCCTCCGGTTAATAGGTTAGTCCCAAAAGATATATAAAAGTGCATAATAAAGCCCAATAATGTCCAAAACAGAATATAATATAGCATGGAACAATCAAAAATTATAGATACGTTGGAGACGTATCAGTTCCAACTGCCCTGGAACCCGCAGTCTCCTAGGCCTTGGTGACGGCGTCGCCTCCTCCCACTGCTGCACCTCTTCTCCCAGGTTCTTTTGCTTCTGCCGCTGTTCTGGAGAGTGCTCTTTCAGAGATGACTCAGTTGCAGGCAGATCTCCTGAGCGCGGACCCGCGCCCTGGTGTGTTGTGCCCACCTCGGTGTCCACCCGCACCGCCTCTAAGCCCTATAAATTGTCAAATAATCCAAAAACCCCGGGGGTAACCCTAGATCAGAAGTTCCACCGCCGCAAGCCTACCATGAAAAACCAATCTAGAACCCGGTCCGGTACTCCGCCGGAGGGGAGATCATCACCGGTAGACATCTTCATCATCCCGGTGACCACCATGATGAGGAGGGACTAGTACACCCTCGGGGCTGAGGGTTTGTACCAGTTGCTATGTGTTTAATCTCTCTATCTCTCTCTCATGTTCTTGAGATGTCACGATCTTGATGTATCACGGGCTTTGTTAATATAGTCAGATCATATGGTGTTTTCCCCTCTCTATCTTGTTGTGATGAATTGAGTTTTCCCTTTGAAATTTCGTTTTATCGGATTGAATACTGATGTTTGCTTGAACTACATCGGTATTTCCCCAAAGAGGAAGGGATGATGCAGCACAGCAACGGTAGGTACTTCCCTCAGTGATGAGACCAAGGTTATCGAACCAGTAGGAGAACCACGCAACACCACGTAAACAGCTCCTGCACACAAAGAACAAATACTTGCAACCCGACATAAGAGAGGGGCTGTCAATCCCTCACGGGTAAAAAGATAGGTAAAATTGTAGTGGATTGGATAAATAGATCTCGCGGGAGCGCGAGATAAAATAAATAAATAAAAACTGCAGCAAGGTATTTCTGTATTTTTGGATTAATAGATCTGAAGATAAAAGCAAATAAAAATAGATCTCGAAGGCAAATATAATAAAGAAGAGACCCGGGGCCGTAGGTTTCACTAGTGGCTTCTCTCGAGAAAGTAGCAGACGGTGGATAAACAAATTACTGTTGAGCAATTGATAGAACATCAAATAATCATGACGATATCCAGGCAATGATCATTATATAGGCATCACGTCCAAGATTAGTAGACCGACTCCTGCCTGCATCTACTACTATTACTCCACACATCGACCGCTATCCAGCATGCATCTAGTGTATTAAGTTCATGGAAAAATGGAGTAATGCAATAAGAACGATGACATGATGTAGACAAGATCTATTTATGTACAAATTGACCCCATCTCTGGTTATCCTTAATAGCAACGATACATACATGTCGGTTCCCCTTCTGTCACTAGGATCAAGCACCGTAAGATCGAACCCATCACAAAGCACCTCTTCCCATTGCAAGATAAATAGATCGAGTTGGCCAAACAAAACCCAAATATTAGAGAAGAAATACGAGGCTATAAGTAATCATGCATATAAGAGAGCAAAAGACTCAAATAACTTTCATGGATAAAGACATAGATCTGATCATAAACTAGAAGTTCATCGGATCCCAATAAACACATCGCAAAAAGAGTTACATCAAATAGATCTCCAAGAGACCATTGTAATGAGAATCAAAAGAGAGGGAGGAAGCCATCTAGCTACTAACTACGGACCCATAGGTCTATAATGAACTACTCACGCATCGACGAAGAGGCACCAATGAGGATGATGAACCCCTCCGTGATGGTGTATAGATTGGATCTGTGGTTTTTGGAACTTGCGGTGGCTGGAATTGATTATCGTCGACTCCCCTAGGGTTTCTGGAATATTGGGGTATTTATAGAGCAAACAGGCGGTGCGGGAGGCCACCGAGGTGGGCACAACCCACCTGGGTGAACCTGGGCCCCCAGGCATGCCCTGGTGGGTTGTGCTCCCCTCGGAGCACCCCTCAGGTACTTTCTTGGCCCATATGGTGTCTTCTGGTCCAGAAAAAATCCACAAGAGGTTTCCCTTCGTTTGGACTCCGTTTGGTATTGATTTCCTGCGATGTAAAAAACAAGTAGAAAACAGCAACTGGCACTCGGCATTATGTCAATAGGTTAGTACCAAAAAATGATATAAAATGATTATAAAATGATTGTAAAACATCCAAGAATGATAATATAATAGCATGGAACAATAAAAAATTATAGATACGTTGGAGACGTATCAGCATCCCCAAGCTTAATTCCTGCTCGTCCTCGAGTAGGTAAATGATAAAAACAGAATTTTTGATGTGGAATGCTGCCTAACATGTCCATCACATATTCTTTTCTTTGTAGCATGGACATTTGGACTTTTATGTGGTTCAAAGCAATAGTCTAGTTTTGACATGAGGACTTCAATACTCAAGCATATCAACAAACAGCCATGTCTTTCAAAATATCAACACTAAAGCAAGTTATCCCTAGCCCATTATGCTCAATCATTGATCCATTCATGAAACACACTCGCATATTAGCTACACCCAATGCTCAAGTACGATCATAGTGCCGCTTAGTTGGTGCTTTATAAGAGAGGATGGAGACTCAAATAAAAATAAAAATTGCATAGAGTAAAAGAAATGCCCTTCGCAGAGGGAAGTAGGGATTTGTAGAGGTGCCATATCTGAAAGTGAAAAAGATGGAGATAAAAACATTTTGGGTGGCATGCTTTTCATGTGAACGAAAACGATCGAGTAGTTCCCAATACTTTCCATGCTAGATATATCATAGGTGGTTCCCAAACAAAAAATAAAGTTTATTCCTTTTTCCACCATAGTTTCACTTTCCATGGCTAACCATATCCACGGGTGCCTTCCATACCAACACTTCCCAAGGAATTTATTATTTGACAACAAAAAGTAAATTCATTTCTCATTTTGGGACTGGGCATCCCTAATACCTTTGTCGTACTCTCGTGTAGTGACAAGTGAATAAACACTCATCTTGAGAATAACACATCTAGCATGGAAATATATTAGCCACCCCCTACCGTTTCATGAGCGGTACGACCACACAAAAGAGAAGTTTATTTTGAAAATTAGAGATGGCACATACAAATTTGCTTAGAATGGCACGAAAATACCGCATATAGGTAGGTATAGTGGACTCATGTGGCAAAACTTGTTTAAAGGATTTGGATGCACAAGTAGTGATCATACTTAGTGCAAATTAAGGCTAGCAAAATATTGAGAAGCATCCAACCAAGAAACGAAAAATCTCATAAGCGAGCAATAAGCATAACTAACACCGAATAATGCACCACAAGTAGGATATAATTTTATTGCACAACTATTGACTTTCGCGCTTGCATACGGAATCACAAACCTTAACACCAATATTCTTACTAAAGCATAATTATTCATCAACATGACTCACATATCACTATCATCATATCTCAAAACTATTACAATGAATCAAGTTTATTTTGTCCAATGATTTTCATGGAAGTTTTTATTATATCCTCCTTAGATATCTATCACTTTGGGACTAATTTCATATGTTGCCTTTTTTAATAAGCTCAAAAAAATATAAGTGAAGAACATGAGCATCATATTTCTTCCTCTCAAAATAATTTAAGTGAAGCAAGAGAGCATTTCTTCAAAAATAGCAAAGCACACCGTGCTCAAAAAGATATAAGTGAAGCACTAGAGCAATTACATAGCTCATAAAGATTTAAGTGAAGCATAGAGAGCAATTCTAACAAGTCATAGAATAATTTTGGCTCTCTCAAATAGGTGTGTCCAGCAAGGATTCATGACTTAAAATAAAAGGCAAAACAAGCAAAGACTCATATCATACAAGACGCTCCAAGCAAAACTCATAATATGTGACGAATAAAAATATAGTTCCAAGTAAAATACCGATGGTTCTTAGAATAAAGAGGGGATGCCACTCGGGGGCATCCCCAAGATTATTTGCTTGATACTTCTTGAATATTATCTTGGGGTGCCATGGGCATCCCCAAGCTTAGCCTTTTGCTAATCCTTATTCCTTCATCCATTGTAATATCACCCAAAACTTGAAAACTTCAATCACACAAAACTCAACAAAACCTTCGTGAGATCCGTTAGTATAAGAAAACAAATCACTACTATAAGTAATGTTGCAAACCCATTCATATTTTATTTTTGCATTATATCTACTGTATTACAACTTTTCTATGGCAAAAACTCGTCAAAGGAAACCATAGAATCATCGAAACATGCACACAACGCAAAGAAAACAGAATCTGTCAAAAACAGAACAGTCTGTAGCAATCAAGGAACTTCGTATACTTCTGTAACTCCAAAAATTCTAAAAAATTAGGACAACGTGGCCAATTTGTATATCAATCTTGTGTAAAAAAATAAGAGCAAAAGCACGTTTCCGTGATTTATGAATATTATTTTTCTGAGCGCAAAAGTTTCTGTTTTTCAACAAGATCAAATCAACTATCACCCAACATGATCCCAAAGGCTTTGCTTGGCACAAGCACTAATTTAAACCAGAAAAACACTTCAAACCAGAGGCATAATTGGGTATTTTATTGAAAACAGCAAGAAAACCAAAAATCAAAAAGATACAAGTTGGTTGCCTCCCAACGAGCGCTATCGTTTTACGCCCCTAGCTAGGCATAACGCGAAGGATCTAAGTATTGTCATCTTTGTTTCTAGATCCATATGATGCCCTCATGATTGATTCATATGGTGGCTTAATTCAAGTTCGAGGGAAGTGTTCTATACCCTTCCTTAGTGGAAATTGAAATTTAATATTGCCTGCTTTGATATCAATCACGGCACCAATAGTGCGTAAAAATGGTTTACCAAGAATAATTGGACAAGACATATTGCAATCAGTATCAAGAACAATAAAATCTATGGGCACATAATTCCTATTTGCAAGAATAAGAACATCATTAATTCTTCCCCTAGGCTTTTTAATAGTAGAATCCGCCAAGTGCAAATTTAAAGAACATTCTTCAATATCGGTAAGACCAAGCACATCACATAAAGATTTCAGAATTGTAAAAACACTAGCACCCAAGTCACATAAAGCAAAACACTCTTAATTTTTAATCTTGACTTTGATAGTAGGTTCCCATTCATCATGTAATTTTCTAGGAATTGAAACCTCTAATTCCAATTTTTCTTCTAAAGCTTTCATCATATCATCAGCAATATGTTTAGTAAAAGCTTTAGTTTGTTCATAAGCATGGGGTGAATTTATCATGGATTGCAACAAAGAAATACAATCAATCAAAGAACAACTATCATAATTAAAGTCTTTGTAATCCAAAAGAGTGGGCACATAACTAGTTAAAGTTTTGACCTCTTCAAACCCACTTTGTCGGGGAAACGACACCTACGGGATCACAAGAATCCCTACTACGGTTGGCGGGGCGCGGGGTTGAGCGAAGAGCAGGTTTAACAGGAAGCACGCGGTTTGTTTACCCAGGTTCGGGCTGCGAGGATGCGTAAAACCCTAGTCCTCCTTTGGTGGATGTATTGAGTGTTCTTGTGTTCTTGAGCTAGCTACGGTGTGTAACGTGCCAAAAAAAGCTGAATCCCCCTCCTGGTCGCCTCGGGCCTCCTTTATAGGAAAAAAGGGGTTGCCACAGTGGCACACAGGAGGTGGAAAGGTCTACAGTGTTGCGAGTTTATCGCACCTATTACAGGACAAAACACATTAAATGTGTTGCTTAGGTGTCCCTTAGCTTTATCGGGGGTGGAAACGAGGCCCGTCCCGTCCGTTGCCGCCTCGCCTGACTTCGACATGCGCCCAGGCTAGTGATGCGTGTGGCGCCATGTAGGCAGGCAGGCAGTTGAGGTGGCGCGGTGGTAGGGCCTTCACGAAGATTTGCATGCCACCACGCAGGTGCCTGCTGAGTTGGCATAGAGGCCGCCCATTGCCACGCAGGTGCATGCCCAGCTGGATGAGCTAGCAGCTACTTGGGGACGGTGGTGGAGTCTTGGTCCAGGCGGGCCTGGCTGTGGCCCTGCTGACGCCCTCGGCAAGGGCCTTGCCGGGGGGCCGGCAGGGGTCTTGCCATGGCATTGCAGTCGTCCCCGGCAAGGCGCTTGCCGGGGGCCTTGTGGATCTCCCCGGCAAGGACCCCGCCGAGGGCCAGCGTCTTCTGGTCCTTATCTGATCTTGTGTGTTCATGATCTTGACGAAGATCTGCATGTCACCAAGGATGTGCCACCCGAGCCCTTGCCTCAACGTGGTTGACTACGCTGGAGGCCGTGGGCTCAAGGGTGGTGTGCCCCGATGGTGTTGGGCGAGCTGCCCCGGCAAGGCTTTTTCCAGGGTCGCTGAGGCCACCCCGGCAAGAATCTTGCTAGGGGAACCTGCTTCATCCCTCTGTTCCTTGGTATCTTTGGTCTTGGCATTGCCTTGGCCATCTTGCGCTCCGGCTCCTTTCTTCTGCCCTGCTTAGTGTGGTCGTGGTGCGTGGCTCCGACTGCCCGTGCACAAGTAAAGGGGTACAAAGGTGTGCCCCTACTTTTGTACACCGACAGGAGCCCCCGGGCCTAGGCCATACATAATCGCGACAGGTTGTTGGGCCAGGCCCAGAACGGTGCGCGGGTAGGCGGGGCGGATTTTCACCGCAGTAACTTTTTGTCCGCTGCGCTTCCCCACGACTCGCGTTGAACGCATGTCATGGAGGATCGTGCATGACGTGGGGGGCATGCGTGGGGTGGTTCTTGCATGCATGTGTCACATCGCAGTAAATGGAAAAGGAGGCGGCTCGCGCCTTCCCCATAAAAAGAGGGAGGCGTGGAGGCGCGGTTCATTTACTGGACGGACCTGTGTCACGGTCTTCAAGGTGCCCATGCCCCTCCGATCACGGGGGCGGGGGACGGTTTCCTCATCTGTCTTTTCGACCCTGCTCGCTCGCCACGCGTTCTTCATGCAAGTGGCGGGCGTTGGAGGCGGGAAACCGGGCCATCGCTGATTGGGGCAGTTGGTCGGTCCGGATTCCCTGCACCTCCGATGGCTGGATTGGTTGAGTGGGGTGGCTGAGCCTCGACCCCACCCCTTTATAAGGAGGAGGGGAGGAAGGTGTCGTCCCACATTCCTTTAGCATCCATCTTCCTTATCCTCTGCTTCTTCCCCCCACCTGCCATGGCGAGAGGAGGCGCTGGACCTTCGACAATGGCGGCGAGGGTTGCCACTCGTCAGTGCGTCCCTCCTTCCCCTGAATCCGTGGCGGCGGAGCTAGCCATGAGAGGAAGGGGGAGGGGTGTGGCCGAGGTCGTCGCAGCGGTCGGGGGAGAGGGGGACGAGGTGGCGCGGCAGCCGTGCCTCCACCAACGGTGCCTCCCGTAATGGAGGGCCACGTCGGGGACCGGCCCTGCGAGTTCTTCATCAGGCTGCATCGGCCACCGCATCGTCGTCTCCGTCTCCCCACCCCCTTTGCTGAGGAGATGGAGCTCGATCTGCCCCAGACCCTCAGATTGCATATGAGGGGCTGCGAGACCGGCGGTACGCGGGTTGGCGTCGACTTCCCTGCTCCGCATATGATGTATCTCCGTCGTGGGTGGAAGACATTTGCTCGCATCCATAGCCTGACGATGGGGCATGTCCTCTACTTCAAGTTAATGGAGGGCGACCTGCTCTCCGTCATGGTCTTCGGATATCTTGGAACTCGCCTTAAGTGCTGTGTGGAGAGCTCCTCCGACGATGAGGATTCCTCCTCGAGCAAGAGTGACGAGGAGGACAACGACAATGATGACGAGGGTAGTAGGCGGGAGGATGACGGGTCCGACTAGGTGTCGGACCCGCCGTCCTGGGGCGGCGTCGGCAGCAGCAACATCTACACCAGGCCCCTTGAACTTCTCGGGGTCGCCTCCTTGGGCGGCTGGCGTAGGAGGCCCGGAGAAGGCGAAGAAGGCGGGTGGAGGGCCGTCAACTTGGAGTACGCGGGCACCAACGCCTTCATCGTGTATTGTCGGTCTTGCCGCCTTGTCTTCCAGCTCTTCTCCCATCATCATCATCACCAGCCTCTGTTCGGAGTGGCCACCGGGATGTTCTCCTGGTGCCTTCTGCTGCTCGTACCTCGCCTAGGCGCCCCTTTTGCCCTTTAGCCATCTTGCTCTTTCTCCTGAGGAGAGGGACAAGAAAGGGATTACAATCACTTTATCTCTTTTTAGTTTGTAAGCCTTCCGGCCTTGGTAGAATTTAAAGCTTGTAACCCCCTTGCTCATGTTTTTCAATTTGTATGAACTATACTTGTATGGGATGTTTTTAATGAAAAAGGGTGTTTGCCGGGTTCTTTATGTGTGGGCGAGGCCCATGCCAAGGAACTAATCCTTGTTATTTTTAAGATAAACATCGTTACCCGGCAACAGGCCTTGCTGTTCTCTTACCTCAGCCAACCATTCTCACGCTTTTGGCGGAGGCAGGGCGAAGTAGAGTTAAGCCCCTCGTTTGTTACCTTCCTACTGCGGCTACAACCAAATTCCAGCCCAGGGGTTTATTCTTGGGCGCGGGAAAGAGGGGAGCACGGTATTCCAGAAATAAACGAGGTTTCGTACGTCCCAATTCATACAGAAATGCACAACAGCAGATGAAGGACTTATCTGAATTTGCAGCCCCCGACAACCTTGGCTTGCCGGGGTCGGGGCGCCCGCTCTTCTTCTTTCTTCCAATCAGCTCAGCAGAAGTGTCCATGTATCCTGCGAACCAAAGAGGACGGAAAAGAACAGAGGGACGCACACTCGACCTCTAAGCTAGGGGTTAATCGCTGCTGAGCACTAACAACCCTAACTGTCGTGGTTTTGTCACGGCAGATGTCCTTATGAAAGGACTTAGTCGTGGAGCCATCGCTACGGGTTAACTTGAAGGGGTTAAAGCGGACACAAAGACACAAGGGTTTATACTAGTTTGGCCCCTTCAATGAAGGTAAAAGCCTACGTCTAGTTGTGATGGAATTGATGTGGTCTCGATGACTAGGGAGCAGATAAGCTTCGCCTAGGCCTCGAGTTGTTGTTGTCTGTCTCTGAACCGCCGCCGGGTCATCCCCTTATATACACGGTTGACGCCCGTCGGTCCATAGAGTCCCAACACCGGTTCATACTCGTATCCGGGTTGGTCTCTCTCTATTCCTAACTTACAATACAAGTTTGCATACCAAGCCGGTTTACGGCTACAGGTTCTAAACCGACTACAGGCCTTGGGCCTTCATCTGCTTAATCATCTTTATACTGCTAATGAAGTTAACCCAGCCCAGGTAGGCCGGTTCACGCCTAGTAGTAATATCCCCAACATGAGGCCCCAGATTGATTTGAACATGTTCATGTCAATCCTTCACAAAAATCTTTGTCTTCAACATCTTCTGGTAATTGGTAAACCGCCATGTCGTCATCATCTCCGGTTGCTGTAAACCGGCATGACGTCATCACGAAGTTAACATTTATGACGCCTTCTTTCATTAATAGATCTGCGATACCTAAGGCAGCAGCTCCACTTCCGAATTTTGTGGCTCCTGGATTTGCGCGCCTGACACACGTCTTTTGCCTTATAAATAGGACCGAAGGGTCATTTCCTTTTCTCCCCTTCATCTCTTTCTCTTCATCTTCCTCGCGTCGCCAGCCTCGGAGCTCCACCGCCACCGTTAAGCTCTGCACTATCTTGGGCCGCTGCATCAACCTGAATGCACCAGAGCACTGCGGTAGCTTTCCGCATCTTCCTTGATTCTGGTAAGCCTTCTGTTCTTCTTAACATAGATCTGTTCTAGGGTTTCGTGTTCTTGCCGTGTTCATCACTTGTTCATGCTCGTACCCAGACTCCTGGATAGATCTCTGAAATCCTGCTCTGATTAGCAGTAGCTTTTTAGCATCCGCCTGTAGTTTCATGCTCAGGTCCATAGATCTCATCTACATACCTGCCCATTGATTCACTTCCGTTCTGCTTTAATCTTTTGAATATTTTCTGTTTTTCTGAACTTGCTTCAGATCCATTGCTGCAATAAAACCTTGTGAAACCTATTTCTGCATACTTAGCCATCCGCAACCTCAGTTGCTTTCAATGTTTAGATCAGGCGGTTTAACTTAATATAGAAAAAGTTAATAAACCGGTATATACCATTAGTCCCCTTGTTGAACCGCCAGAACTCTTTAGCCATATGATGCCACTTCATAGAAATCCGGTTTAAATATAACTTCCTCCGGTTTAACATAGTGCATACTTTTACCCAACACATTCTTGAACCAGAATCACCTATTTTTTGTAGATCTCATCATGGCCAAACAAGTATATGAGTGCAACTGGGTTCCTTCTCGCGTCACAGAAACTCAGTTGGATAACTTAGTCTTGATCGGCGCTTTAGACAGCAAAGATACTATCCACTGGAGGGTCCCTGGTAATGAATGTCCTCCCACACCTCAAGAGGGAGAGGTTGTCATCTTTGCACACCATTTAGCCCGGGGCTTCAAGCCACCCGGTTCTAAATTTTACCGGGATGTGTTAGCCAATTTTCAACTCCGCCCGCAAGACACTGGCCCCAATTCTGTTACCAACCTATGTCACGTCCAAGTGCTCTGTGAGGTATACCTTCAAGAGGAACCCTCAGTTGAACTGTTTAGAGACTGTTTCCACCTAAACAGCCGCACAGAATTCACTGATGGTCCCAATACTGAATTGGGTGGTATGGCAATTCAGAAAGGAAAGAGATCACTTATCCCCACGCCAAACTACACAGTCACCCCAAGGAGTGGAATTCAACATGGTTTTACTGCAAAGATACTTCCCCTGATGATGAAAATCCTTTGCCTGGCTTTTGTCCGGAGCGGCTCAGCAATACACACCCCTTCCCACAAAGGTTAAGTGCCAAGGAGAGAAGTAAATACGCTCCGCAACTATCCAAGCTCTGAGCCTTCATGGCCAACGGTTTAACAGGAGTAGATCTCGCACACTGTTGGATATCATGGAGCATACTGCCTCTCAGCCGGCGCTCCGGTTTAATGTGCAAGTATACTGGTAGCGTCGATGACCCACTCCGACACACCAACATCCAGCTCTCAGATGATGAAGTCACAGAGGCTGTGAAGAAAATGTTGAACGAACCGGGACACCTCTGCGCTCAAACCGGCCTGCTCCCTTTCTGTGCTACCAACAAACCGCAGCTGTAAGATTTTGATTGCATTTTTTACTGAACCTGTTATTGCTATTTCTGTCAAACATCAACTGCTGCTTACTCAGGGTGATAATCCGTTTTGGAACAAGAAGCTTCCACATGAAAAACCAGAGAAAACGGAACGGTCAACCCGGCCAAAGACTAAGGTTGTCAAGAGGCCTGCTCAAAAGAGGAAAACCACCGCTTCATCTGATCCGGCTGTTGATGATGATGTGGGTAACTCGGACCTTGAGGTAGAACTCGATTCACTAGGCTTACTTTTTACACGCCTTATTGATGATGATACTTGTCAGGACGATGCTGAAGCCAGTAATGCTGATGTCGCTGAGGTAACTATTCTCTCTTCCAATTCAGATCCTTTGCCTTTGCCAAAACTTCGCCAGGCAAACCGGAAAGTTAAATTTTCTCATCCTCTTGCTTACTTGGATCCCAAATTTCTTATGAAGACTCAGCAACACGAAGCTTGCCGCACAACCCGGCACAGCGGCCAGGTAGTTACCTCCGCCGGTTTACCAAACAGTCCGGTTCGAAAACGCCGCTCAGAGGTCTCTGACCTTTTTATTAATTTCTATCCTAAAGCGGGTTTCATCCGTCAACCTCTTAATCCGTCCGACTCCGATTATCAGGTTACTTCTCATTCATCCTCTGGTGAATCATCAGCCACTCAGCTGCCACCACTGAAAATGGTTCTTGGGTAAGCTAGGCTGAACATATGCTTCTGGTATACTGCGTTATAACTTATGCTGTTCCTTGACTCTTTGTTTCTCTTTCAGGGCTAAACCTAAACCGAGCAAGAAAGCCCGCTTGGATAAAGCGGCCGAGGAAGATGCTGCCCATGAACAGGATAAAGCACCAGATCTTGAAGCGTTCGTTCATGAAGATATTCCCAATGATCCTCCCTTGCAAGATGATGCTATTACTGAGAAAAGGCCTATCAATACTTCAGTCCCTGTTGACCAGCCTGCCAGCTCCGTCCGGATTGAAAGATCCTGCAGTCCTTCAAAACCTGCCGATAAACCGATAGCGCCAATGCAAACCGGCGAGTCCAAGGATGATGACGTTGTAATTACCGGCGTAGGTCACTTTGAACCAGGGAATCCTGTCGCTTTAGCTAAGCATACTGTCAAAGAAGATTTTTCTGCCATGAACAAAGGAAAATGGGATGTTGATCTGGAAACGTATGCTGCTCTGAATGCCCAAGATCTTCATTCTGGTTACTTGAACCGGCTATATACTAGTTGTGACTGTGAAGCTGGTCTGGTAAAGATGATGAGAGATAAATTTGAGGTAACTTCCTTGTGCTTCTTCTTTCTTAAATTACTGCCACTCTATTAATCCTCCTAGCCCCCAAGGGCCGGTTTGTAACCTTCTTCAAGCCGGGACTTTAATATAGTCCTCAATACTTTGAAATCCATCAATGTAGCCCCCAAGGGCCGGTTCAACTTGGTATAGTTAAACCGGGACTCCAGTAAAGATTCTAACATCAGAACATAACTGAGCAAATAGCCATTAGCCCCCAAGTGCCAAGTTGAATACCTGTATTGAGCTTGGGACTTTGCGATTTAGTAATAGATGAAGATTGAAGATGCATTAGCCCCCAAGTATCAAGCGTATAACTTGTTATGTGGTTGGTACTTCAAATTCTTGTACCATTTGTTTAAAGCCAAGCACTGTCTTGATGCAGGCTGAAGTGAGGATCAAAGAGGACCGGATTACTGATCTGCAAGAAACTTTGAAAACCCAACAAGCCGAAACCGACAAAGCAAGGGAGGAATTAACCAGCGCTTTGAGCATCACAGAACAGCTGAAGGAGGGCTTCACGAAGGAGAGGGCTGACTGGGCCACTGAGAAGGCCGCTTTAATAAAAAGAGCTGAAAACGCTGAAGCTGCCCTTAAACCGGTGGTAGATGAGCTGACCGCTGTAAAGCAGCAAGTACATGCCATGACCGCTGCTATCTTTGGTAAGCTCCTTTTGGTTTCTTTGACAACTTTGGCCTTCTTATAATAGATCCGGTTTGTGATTTTTCCTGTATTGTTGCAGGTACACGCATTGGTCACTTAGGGTCAGATGTTCGGAAGAAGTTGAAGGCTGCCTACACTTTAATTGAACAGCTGTATACCGGAGCGCAGCGGATCATCGCCACTGCATCTCATAACAATCCGGCACCCACTTTAATTCAAGATACTCTGAAGAGGTTGTCAATGCTTCCTGCTCGGATTGAAGAACTGAAAAAATCTGCTGCTCGAACCAGAGCCATTAATACCTTGATCCGAGCAAAAGCATGGGTGCCCGATTTCGATCCTGTTGAGGCAGCTCAAGGCTATCCCATCTTGAAGGAAGACGGTTCAGAGTTCAATGAGGATGATCTAAGGACGATAAACCGTATAGTGCGCCCTCTGGCTTGCCAATTGGCTGAAGAGGCAGACTTGTCGCATTATCAAGCTCAGTATAATGATCAGAACAAACGAGTGGCTGCACCAATTCCTGAAGCGGAGAATCTGATTCCTCCAATCCGTAAGCATACTTACGCTCCTGATATTGAACGGTCTTCTCTGATCCATGAAGAGGCTGTCTTTCAAGCTTTAATGGGAATCGACTGGACCACTGTTGATTTCCAGCCAATGGATAGAGATGAGGAAGCTGAAGCGGCGCGGGACGACCCACAACCATCAGACCAAGGCGATGAGAAGGCTTGAACCGGAAGCCGGTTTAAATAGCTGCTTTATTATGATCCGCCAGAACAACAATGACCTTATTTGGGCACCACGTTGCCTTGTAATAGAATAGCAAATACTGTTGCTTTAAATATGCCTTCGTGCATAAGTACTGATGCTTTTGCTTGAAATCCTCAATTTATATTTCCTGCAATCAGAAAATCTGCCATCGCTGGGCATGAAGTTGGCTTAGCCAGGCTTGAAACGGAGGTTTTATAAACCATTACCATCAAAGGGAAAAAACAATTCCCGTGTGTTAAAATTCTAGCTTGCCATGTAAACTGTGCTGGGTCATTGTAAGCCCCCCTGTTACTCCATGATGTTAACAGGAAAGTTGAACCGGGCACATTCCTCCGGATTACAAATGAGCCGAATTCCGTTAGCTGAACCGGTTAACAAGTGTTGTTGATTTAAAAGAAACACAACAAAAATCGAAGAATAATCATAAAAGAAATATGGAAGCAAAGGCAATAATAAAACCGTTTGCAAAAACATGCTTTACTGAGCTGATCAGATGGTGTTACCATGGTCGGACAGGACCAAGCCCCCAATAGGTGTGGCGATGGTTCAAGTCAGCCAGGTCCCCAAATGAAACCGTGGCATTTATGCCGATCAAAAGGCATGGCAATGGTTCGGGTTCGACCAAGCCCCCAAGTGATTCTGTGGCCTTAGGCCGATCAAGAGGCATGACTGGTTCAGACTTGACCATGTCCCCAAGTGATCTGGTGGCTTTCGCCTATCAAGAGGTGTTGCATTGGTTCAGACACGACCAAGCCCCCAAGTGATATCACAAAGCTTTTTTGAAAAGCAAATTTCAAGGGGTAAACCGGAGGCCGCTTTAAGATAGAACAACTCCATGTAACCACACATGATATGAAAGGACAGAGACCCCGCTTTAGCTGAGGCTCCGGCTTTATTATATCAATGATAATATCTACACTGTCATAATATGTACATAGATAGAGCCAATGGCTCAAGTGTAGTAAGGCCGAAGATGAGCTATGTTCCACGGCCTGTTGGTCTCCTCCTCTGATGTGCGTGAATCTTTATGCTCTCGAATATCAATCAGATAGTACGACCCATTGTGCAGATTCTTGCTGACCACGAAAGGTTCCTCCCAAGGTGGGGATAACTTGTGCATATCCGTCTAGTCTTGGATGAGCCGGAGCACCAAATCTCCTTCTTGAAAAGCTCTGGTTCTGACCCGGCGACTGTGATAGCAATGAAGATCTTGTTGATAAATCGCCGAGCGGGCAGCCGCTATGTCACGCTCCTCATCTAATAGGTCCAAAGCATCTTGTCGTGCTGTCTCATTGTCCGCTTCAACATAAGCCGCTACACGAGGCGAATCATGCCGGATATCACTAGGGAGAACCGCCTCTGCTCCATAGACCATAAAAAACGGTGTGTATCCTGTAGATCGGTTGGGCGTAGTATTGATACTCCATAGCACAGACGATAACTCTTCAACCGAACAACCCGGTGTTCTTTGCAATGGAACCATAAGCCGGGGTTTGATGCCTCGCAAGATCTCTTGATTAGCTCGTTCTGCCTGCCCATTGGACTGGGGGTGAGCCACTGACGATATGTCAAGTCGGATGTGCTCACGTTCACAGAATTCCTTCATAGCGCCCTTGGATAAATTGGTACCATTGTCAGTAATGATACTGTGTGGAAAGCCAAACTGGAAAATCACCTTTTTAATGAACTGCACCGCTGTAGCTGCATCACACTTGCTAACAGGCTCCGCTTCAACCCACTTGGTAAATTTATCAACTGCCACCAAAAGGTGGGTTTTCTTATCCTTGGACCTTTTAAATGGTCCGACCATATCTAGCCCCCATGTTGCAAATGGCCAAGTAATTGGAATCATCCTCAATTCTTGAGCCGGCACATGAGCACGCCTTGAAAATTTCTGACAGCCATCACACCGTTTAACCAAGTCCTCCGCATCAGCATGAGCTGTCAACCAGTAGAACCCGTGACGAAACGCCTTAGCCACCAGAGACTTTGAACCGGCGTGGTGACCACAATCCCCTTCATGGATTTCGCGTAAAATTTCATAGCCTTCCTCAGGAGAGACGCAGCGTTGAAACGCCCCTGATACACTGCAATGATGCAATTCGCCATTGACAATGGTCATAGACTTGGATCGCCGGACTATTTGCCTAGCTAGAGTCTCATCCTCTGGCAACTCTCCCCGGTTCATGTACGCAAGATAAGGAACTGTCCAATCCGGTATAACATGCAGGGCTGCCACCAATTGAGCCTCCGGATCAGGAATAGCCAAATCCGCTTCACCCAGGAGCTTGACTGACGGGTTGTGCAACACATCAAGAAAGACATTAGGCGGGACCGGTTTACGCTGAGAGCCCAACCGGCTTAAAGCGTCCGTCGCTTCATTTTTTCGACGATCCACGTGATGCACCTGTTAACCCTTGAAGTGACCCGCAACCATATCCACCTCACGACGATATGCAGCCATAAGTGGGTCTTTAGAATCCCAAGTGCCAGACACCTGTTGAGCTACAAGGTCCGAGTCACCGAAGCACTTAACCCGACTTAGATTCATCTCCTTAGCCATCCGAAGACCATGGAGAAAAGCTTCATACTCATCTGCATTATTAGTACAAGGGAACATTAAGCGGAGAACATAACAAAACTTATCACCTCGTGGGGAAGTTAATACGACTCCAGCCCCCGAGCCCTCCAATTGCCTGGATCCATCAAAATGGATAGTCCAATATGTGTGATCCGGCTTCTCCTCTGGTGCTTGCAACTCAGTCCAATCATTGATGAAATCAACAAGCGCTTGAGACTTCACCGCCATCAGAGGTACGTACTTCAATCCGTGCGGCCCAAGTTCTATGGCCCACTTGGAAATCCGGCCAGTCGCTTTCCGGTTCTGTATGATATCGCCCAAGGGAGCTGAACTGACCACTGTGATGGGGTGCCCTTGGAAATACTGCTTCAACTTCTGGCTTGCCATGAAAACTCCATATACCAGCTTCTGCCAATGCGGATACCTTTGCTTGGATTCAATAAGCACCTCGCTGATATAGTAAACTGGCCGCTGAACCGGATACTCCTTGCCTGCCTCCTTACGTTCCACCACAATAGCCACGCTAACTGCGCGAGCATTGGCCGCTACGTATAGCAATAACGGCTCCTTGTCGACCGGAGCTGCAAGAACGGGCGGATTGGCTAATTGCCGCTTCAAGTCCTCCAACGCTTCATCAGCAGCCGGACTCCAGATGAATTGATCTGTCTTTCTCAGCATCTGGTATAAAGGGATGGCCTTCTCTCCGAGGCGGCTGATAAACCGGCTCAGCGCGGCAATCCGACGCGCCAAACGCTGAACATCGTTGATACACTTCGGTTTGGCCAGGGAGGTGATAGCCATAATCTTCTCCGGATTAGCCTCAATTCCTCTGTTGGACACAAGAAAGCCCAGTAACTTGCCTGCCGGGACACCAAAGACACATTTGGCCGGGTTAAGCATCATCTTGTAAACCTGCAAGTTGTCAAAGGTTTCCTTCAAATCATCAACCAACGTCTCCTTCTGCCTTGACTTGACTACAATATCATCCACATAGGCGTGCACATTACGGCCGATCTGTTTATGCAGGTAGTTCTGTACATACCGTTGATAAGTGGCTTGGGCGCTCTCGAGCCCAAAAGGCATAGATACATAGAAGAAGGCTCCAAAGGGAGTAATAAACGCCGTCTTCTCCTGGTCCTTAACCGCCATTCTGATGATACCCAGAATACGCATCCAAAAAACTCAAATGCTCACAACCCGCCGTGGCATCAATAATCTGGTCAATGCGGGGGAGGGCAAAAGGATCCGCTGGACAAGCCTTGTTAAGATCTGTATAATCCACACACATACGCCAAGTGCCATTTTTCTTAAGGACCAGCACCGGATTAGCAAGCCACTCTGGGTGGAACACTTCAATGATAAAACCAGCTGCTAAGAGCCTGGCCACCTCCTCTCCAATAGCTTTGCGCCTTTCCTCGTTAAACCGGCGGAGAAACTGCTTTACCGGTTTATACTTGGGATCAATATTAAGAGTGTGCTCAGCGAGTTCTCTCGGTACACCTGGCATGTCAGAAGGCTTCCATGCAAAAATGTCCCGATTCTCACGGATGAACTCGATGAGCGCGCCTTCCTATTTAGGGTCCAAGTTGGCACTGACAGTGAATTGCTTGGACGAATCGCCGGGCACGAAGTCAACAAGCTTGGTCTCAGCCGCTGATTTGAACTTCAGATTTGAATCATGCTCCGTAGTTGGCTTCTTCAAAGGGGTCATGTCCGCCGGATCAACATTGTCCCTATAATATTTCAACTCCTCCATGGCACAAACCGACTCTGCATAGGTCGCATCACCTTCCTCACATTCCAAAGCAATCTTGCGGCTCCCATGAACCGTTATTGTCCCTTTGTGACCCGGCATCTTGAGCTGCAAATAGATATAACAAGGCCGTGCCATGAATTTAGCATAAGCCGGCCGCCCAAACAAGGCGTGATACGGGCTCCGGATCTTCACCACCTCAAAGGTTAGTGTTTCGGATCGGGAATCATGCTCGTCCCCAAAAGCCACCTCCAAGGCTATCTTACCAACAGGATATGCTGATTTGCCAGGCACCACACCATGGAACACCGTATTAGACGGTCTGAGATTTTTGTCTGTTAGCCCCATGCGGGGGAATGTCTCATAGTACAGGATGTTAATACTGCTCCCTCCATCCATGAGCACCTTGGTGAATTTATAACCTCCCACCTGAGGGTCTACCACTAATGCCAACTGGCCCGGATTGTCAACCCGGGGTGGGTGATCCTCCCTGCTCCACACGATAGCCTGTTCCGACCAACGTAAGTAACATGGTACGGCCGGTTCAACAGAGTTCACCACTCGCTTATGAAGTTTCCGGTCGCGCTTATCCAAGCTAGTTGTGAAAATGTGATACTGCCCATTGTTCAACTGTTTTGGATGGCTCTGATAACCCGATTGCTGCTGCTGCTGTTGGTTGTAACCCCCTTGACTGCTCTGATTATTCTGGTTGTTATGACCGCCCTGATTGAAACCTGAACCGGAAGCTCCATCGTGGCTCGGCCCATGGAAACCGGATCCTGAGCCACCACCTGACCCATGGTCATACCGGAAGGCATTAGAGTTTTTAAACTCCTGCATAATGTAACAATCCTTCCAAAGGTGGTTCGCCGGCGCTTCCTTCGTCCCGTGTTTTGGACAAGGCTGATTCAACAAATAGTTTAAGCGATCCGGGTTAGGATTCGGAGCTCCACTATGATTCGCCGCTTTACCTCTGCGCCGCTGACCCTTGTCCTGCGCATTAGTGTTAGCCACAAAGTCCATGCTGCCATCCGCTTTACGCTTGCCTCCGTTCCCATGGCTCGCCGGTTTGTGTTGATGCCCCTTGGAATTGATGTTCTTCTTTCCCTTCCCTGCTTCGTCAACGTCAGTCTCGGGATCCTTGGTACTATCAGAATCAGCATACTTCACTAAAGCGGCCATGAGAGTTCCCATGTCGTGACAGAACCGCTTCATACGCCCCAACTTCAACTTTAGAGGCTTAAACCGGCAGTTTCCCTCCAGGGTTAAGATCGGAGAGTCAGCATTGATCTTGTCAGACGAGTGCAAGACTTCTGAAACGCGGCGTACCCAATGGGTTGTTGACTCTCCGTCGTCCTGAACACAAGCCGCCAAGTCTACTATGGACTTAGCTTGCTTACACGTATCTTTGAAATTCTGGATAAACCGGGTCCGCAACTGGGCCCATGAACTGATAGAATTAGGCGGCAGGCTCTTCAACCAAGTACGGGCCGTGCCTTCAAGCATCATGGTGAAGTACTTTGCACACACGGTCTCATCCACATCCAGCATCTCCATGGCCATCTCATAACTCTCTACCCACGCTTCTGGAGATAAATCAGCGGTGTAATTCGGCACCTTGCGCGGACCCTTGAAATCTTTGGGCAGGCGTACATTGCGTAAAGCGGGGACTAAATAGGGCACTCCCAAGCTAGATGCGACCCCTGGCCCGGTAGAGGTGGTAGGACGAACCGGTGTAAGCTGACCCGCCTCATTCTGTGCTGCTAACTCGGCCTCCCTTCGTGCCCGGGCCCGGTCCACTACGTCCTGAGCGTCGCGAACACCACCTGCCGGGTTATTGCCACGGGCCGCTTCACGGCTCCACGCATTGCTTGATACGGCCGGTTCATCCATGCGCCTACTATAGCTCCGGCTTGGACGAGGTATGGAATGAATCCGATCGCGGCTGTATGAATATGCCTCCTGCTGAATCAAAGCGGTTCGGAGAAGTTCCTTAACCCGGCGCGTCTCTATTGCTTGCGGAGAGTCTCCTTCGATCAGGATAGCTTCTAATCGCGCCGCAGCTGCGACAAGATTGTCCATAGGATTAGAATAATGACCCGGAGGTGTCTGGACCGACGGAGGAATCACAATGTTCTGCCGAGGAGGTTCGATCAGGCGGGGTTGGACCGCCGCTCCTGGCCCTGGTGCCTCGACCCGGTTTACCTCCCGGTGCCGCGGCGGATTGCTGGTTCCAGCTTCCGGAGTGTGAAAGAGATTTCGAGGGTCGAACCCTAACGGCAGGCGTGATCTGTGCTTCCGCTTCAAGACCTCCTGTGATGCGTTCTGGTCGAGCATGAGCTTATAGGCCTGGGCGTCCAAAGCGGCCCGCTCTGCGGCCATCCTGTCCTTCTCTGCTGCCAGGTCAGCTTTGGCCTGTACGATCTGCTCTCTCACCTTTGCAACCTCTGCATCATGGGCCTCCTGATCCGCCGGATTGGCCTCTGCCATAAGTACAGCTAGTGCGTCAAACAGGTCAGACAGAACTTGAACCGGTGGGCGCACAAGGCCTCCTGCCCCTGCTACCGCTGCCGCTGCTGATCCGGAGAGCATTGCTGCTGCGGTCGAAGAGTGATTCGCCGCCTGCATGCCGGCCATGAATATTCCAACCCGGTTGATCTGATCTGGGGGTTCCGGAATACTGTCACCATCGGAACAGCCCCTAATCTGGTCGTCTTGCAACTGGTACAATGATTCGGTCTCTCCGGTTGAGGACTCGTCGCCGGAATAGACAACGGTCTCGCTATCGTATTCTGACTCGTCCTCATGCTCTCCTACGTGGATGACTCCCACGAAGGCACGCTTCACGGCCGGTTTAACCTGGGTAGATCTCGCACGCTAAGCCATCTCGACGAGGTCGGTGCAGATGTCCGGCTCAGGCCTAGGCTCACCAATCTTGCCGATAAAAATGTGTATGCCACCAAAGGGGGCCCGGTACCCGTACTCGATCGAACCGGCTTTGGGACCCCATCCTGCATCGTCGATGTAGAGCTTGCCACGACGACTCTTGGTCATCCGGCCCACAGCATAGCCTTCGAGTCCTTCGAATTTTCCCTCCAAGATGATCAAACCATTGTGTGATAGCCCCACGGTGGGCGCCAACTATCGTGGTTTTGTCACGGCAGATGTCCTTATGAAAGGACTTAGTCGTGGAGCCATCGCTACGGGTTAACTTGAAGGGGTTAAAGCGGACACAAAGACACAAGGGTTTATACTAGTTCGGCCCCTTCAATGAAGGTAAAAGCCTACGTCTAGTTGTGATGGAATTGATGTGGTCTCGATGACTAGGGAGCAGATAAGCTTCGCCTAGGCCTCGAGTTGTTGTTGTCTGTCTCTGAACCGCCGCCGGGTCCTCCCCTTATATACACGGGTGACGCCCGTCGGTCCATAGAGTCCCAACACCGGTTCATACTCGTATCTGGGTTGGTCTCTCTCTATTCCTAACTTACAATACAAGTTTGCATACCAAGCCGGTTTACGGCTACAGGTTCTAAACCGACTACAGGCCTTGGGCCTTCATCTGCTTAATCATCTTTATACTGCTAATGAAGTTAACCCGGCCCAGGTAGGCCGGTTCACGCCCAGTAGTAATATCCCCAACACTAACCGAGGGAGAAATCTGACCTAGCATGCATGCTAAAACTTAGGGCGCCAGCGCTTCATTTATTTATGCTCAGGGTCTGCGTCTGGCTTTGTACAGAGGGTTACATGCCTTGCCGACAAGGCTTGTACAAAAGGTGGCTCGCCGGGGGGCCCGGCAAGCCGCGCCTTATGGGTAAAACTTGCGAAGATGCTCGATGTTCCAGGAGTTGCTCACTGGGACAGCATCTTCGGTCTCTAGGCGGACTGCGCCGGGCCTGGTGACTCGTATTACCCGATAAGGGCCTTCCCACTTTGGCGTCAACTTGTTGGTATTCTTGGCCGATTGAACGCGCCGAAGAACAAGGTTGCCTTCCTCAAAGCTTTAGGCATGAACCTTGCGGCTATGGTAGCGGTGCAAGGCTTGCTGGTAGCACGCTGCTCTCACAGCCGCCCGAAGACGATCTTCCTCAAGGAGCGTTGAGTCATCTTGCCGCAATTGCTCTAGCTCAAGCTTGTTGTAAGCGAGCACTCGAGGTGACTCGTATATGATTTCTGTGGGGAGAACTGCTTCTGCCCCGTATACCAGGGCAAAGGGTGTCTGACCGGTGGCTCGATTTGGCGTTGTCCTGATCGACAAAAGAACTGCCGGTAACTCGTCGATCCAGCGCCTTTCGCTCTTGTGTAGCTTGTCAAAAGTATTTGTCCTCAAGCCCCGCAACACTTCAGAATTTTCCCTCTCTGCTTGGCCGTTGCTCCGTGGGTGTGCCACGGAGGCAAAACAGACCTTGCTGCTGAGGTCTTGGATGTATTGCATGAAGGTGTGGCTAGTGAACTGCGTGCTGTTGTCGGTGATGACTCTGTTTGGCACACCAAAATGGCAGACTAGTCTGACTATGTTGTCACCTTCCTCACTGCTTCCACCTCCGGCCACTTTGTGAACTTGTCGATTGCAATTTACAAGTACTCAAAGCCCCCGACAACATGGGGAAGGGGCCCAGTATGTCGAGCCCCCAGACCGAAAATGGCCAGGAGAGAGGAATTATTTGAAGGGCTTGAGCTGGTTGATGAAGCTTCTTTGAATGGAACTGACACGCTTCACACTTGGTTACTAGTGTCGTTGCATCCTGGAGGGCAGTGGGCCAGAAGAAACCCTGCCGGAATGCCTTGCCGGCAAGGGCCCTTGACCCTATGTGGGATCCACATATGCCTCCGTGTATCTCCGCCAACAGCCCCAGTCCTTCGTCCCGGGGAATACACTTCAATTTCACACCGTTCGTTCTCTTTCTGTACAGTACGTCATCGACGAACTGATACATAGCAGACCGACGGGCTACTTTCTCCGCTTCTTCCTGCTCCTTAGGAAGCTCCCCTGTTTGGAGGAATCAGACGGTATCATGTGCCCATGCCGGAGCCTGAGGTTCAACGGCAAGGACTAAAGGCATTTCCTCCACCATGGGAGTGTCCGTCTCCACGGCAAGAGCTTGACGCCCTGCCGGAGCTAGACGTCCTATGGCCCGCTTAGTGTCTCTGGCAACATCCTTGCCGGCGGCCCCGGGGAGCTCGGCGGGAAAGTACTTGCCGGGCCCTGATTTCCTTCGCTTGTTCTTCTCTGTTGATGGTTCAACGGATGGCTGAGTTAGTCGAAGCACAAAGATACCTAGTTCCACAGGCAGCTTGAGGGCAGCGCGTTTTGACATGTAGTCGGTGATGTCGTTCTCCGCTCGGGGAATGTGCTCCGCCTGTATACCGTAAAAACGCTCTTCCAGCTTCCTCACTTCATCTATGTAGGCCTTCATCAACGGGCTCTGGTAATCCTTGTTGACTTGCTTGACGACAAGCTGTGAGTCACCCCTGACGATGAGTTTCTTGATTCCGAGGTCTACCGTGATCCTGAGACCCGCAAGCAATCCCTCGTACTCGGCAGTGTTGTTCGTCGACATTTCCCTGGGGAAGTGCATTTGGACCCCGTACTTGAGGTGCTCTCCGGTGGGCGCAACAAGTAGTACGCCAGCACCGGCGCCTTGAAGCGAGAAAGCTCCATCGAAGTACATGATCCAGTCGCAACTTGCCTCCTTGCCGGGGAGAGCAGTCTCCTGAACTTCTTCGTCGGGGTCGCGGTCCATTCTGCGATGAATTCTGCCAAGACTCTGCTTTGAATCGTCAAAGTGCTCTCGAACTTAAGGCCAAAGCTAGACAACTCAAGTGCCCACTCCACAATCCTCCCAGTCGCATCTGGGTTATGCAGTATCCGTTGCAACGGGAGGCGGGTGACGACGGTGACCTCGTGTGCTTGGAAATAATGACGCAGCATCCTTGAGGCCATAAGGAGGCCGAAGAGTAGTTTCTGCACACCGGAGTACCTAGATCTAGCCCCCTGTAAAAGGGAGCTGACGAAGTAGACCAGGTGCTGCATCATTTTCTTCTTCGACACCACTTCAATTGGCTGTGTCGCCTCGGCACCAGTGGCGCCAGGCACTGTTGCTGCTATTACCTCTGCGTCGACCTCTCTTTGTGCCACTAATGCGGCACTGACCACTTGATTTGTTGCCGCCAAGTATAGCAGCAATGGCTCTTGTGGTTTAGGCGCAACTAGTATTGACGTAGAAGAGAGGTATTTCTTCAAATCTTGTAGCGCTGCTTCGGCTTCTGGGGTCCACTCCATTGGGCCCGCCTTTTTCAAAATCTCAAAAAAGGGAAGGGCGCGCTTGGCAGACTTGGAGATGAATCTGCTCATGGCGGCAACGCAGCCAGCAAGCCGACGCACATCCTTGATCTGCATGGGCGCCTCAATCTACTCGATAGCCTTGATCTTGTCCGGGTTCGCCTCGATCCCACACTGCGACACAAAGAATCCGAGAAGCTTGCCGGACGGAACGCCGAAGACACACTTCTCAGGGTTCAGCTTGAGGTTGATCTTGCGCAGGTTCGCAAACGTCTCTTCCAAATATGGTATGAGGGTTGTCCTTTCCTTGGTTTTTCCCACTATGTCATCCAAATAAGCCTCCATATTTCTATGGAGCTGGGGTTCAAAACCAATTTGGACTGCTCTTGCAAACGTCAAGCCAGCACTCTTCAACTCGAAAGGCATCCATATAAAGCAATACGTACCACATGGGGTGATGAATGTTGTCTTCTCTTCGTCTTCTCTTGTCATGAAGATCTGGTGGTATCCCGAGTACGCGTCGAGGAATGATAACAGATCACACCCGACCGTGGAGTCAACAATTTTGTCGATGCGCGGCAATGGGAAGGGGTCCTTAGGACAAGCCTTATTGATATCTGTGTAATCAATACATAGCCTCCACTTCCCGTTTGCCTTGCGCACCACTACTGGATTGGCCAACCACGTCGGATGGAGCACTCCCCTCACCAAGCCCGCTGCTTCCAACTTTCTGATCTCCTCTGTGATAAACTCTTGTCGTTCCAAAGCTTGCTTCCTGACCTTCTACTTGACGGGTCATGCATGGGGACAGACAACAAGATGGTGCTCAGTCACTTCCCTGGGAACGCCGGGGATGTCAGATGCTTGCCATGCAAACACATCGGCATTCGCCCGCAGGAAAGTGACGAGCGCGCTTTCCTATTTACTGTCGAGGGTGGAGCTTATGGTGAAAGCCCCTCCCATGCCGTCCTCCCCGATGGACACCTTCTTGGTCTCTGGCGGCATAGCTCTGGATTTCTTGCTCTTGCTGATGGAGCTCTCTGGCACGTCCTCAACAGCAGCACAACACTCCGAAGAGGTGCGCTTGTCGAAGTGGGTGTGAGAGACCTTGCCAGTCTTCTTCTTCCCTCCCGGGGCTTCAGCGGCAGGAGCAAGTGCCTTGGCGGCGGCTGCTGCAACTGCTTCCCGGTAGAGTAGGTCGGCGCAGATCAGTGCGTCCTTCTTGTCGGAGGGGACGGTGATGATGTTCATCGGCCCAGGCATCTTCAGCGTGTTGTAGGCGTAGTGCGATGCCGCCATGAACTTGGTTAGCACCGGGCGGCCGAGGATCCTGTTGTAGGGCAAGGGGATCTCGGCTACGTCGAAGACAATCCTCTCCATCCTGTAGTTCAAATCACTTCCAAACGTCACAGGTAACGTGACGTTTCCTTTCGGCTGACTTCTTCCCGGGTTGACCCCTTGAAACGTGCCCATTTCTTTGAGGTCTCCATCAGGAATTTTGCAGCCTTTCGATCACAACGGGCGAGATTAAGTTCAGACCGGCCCCACCGTTAACTAGCATCTTCGTCACTTTGAGGTTGCGTATTGTTGGTAAAACCAACAATGACAGGCACCCGACCGCAGTTGTGCGATCAGGGTGATCCTCAGTGTCAAAGATGATGGGTGTGCTGGACCACTTCAATGGTTTCTGGGCATCGAACGATGGTTCCACCGCTGTAATCTCACGCACCCACTGCTTGAGCTGGCGGTGAGAAGTATGCAGCGAGGCACCGCTGTCGACGCACATAGCCTCTGTAGCTTTCTGAAACTCTTGGTCGCCGGACTCGTCGTCCTTTTCATGATCATCGTCTTCCTGCTTTTTGTCGCGGCCCCGGGCGGGCCTCTCTTGCTGTTTGTCCTTGCCACAGCGGCTTGTTTGGCCATCACGCTTCTTGCCGGACCCCTCGGCACCGTACTGGCCTTTCTCCTTGTCCCGCATCTCATATTCAGCTTTTTGCTTCTCGGCAAGTAGCTCAACTTGTCGGTAGTTCTGGAGGTCGTGGCCCTTGGTGCGATGGATCTTGCAGTATTGCTTGTCGGAGTTTCTTGGTTTCTCGGCGGCCACCAAGGCCCGGCAGGCGATGCACCCGGCAATCTCCTTGTCGGGGTCGTCTGCCTTGGTCTTCTTGGCAGCGCCGGCATCATCAGATCCCTCAACAGCAAGCACGGCTTTACCCTTACGCTTCGTGTTGCGGCGCCGGCTCTTCTTTGCCGGGGCGGCAGCATCTTCATCTGAAGAATTGGTTTCCATGCCGGCATCTTCACCGGGGTACTTCCTTCCCTCTTCAGCCCAGGCACATCTGTCGGCTAGAACATAGAGTTCTGCCACATCTTTCACCTTGTTCATCGCCAGCTCTTCACGCATTTTGCGGTTGCGTACATTCTGGTGGAATGCACTGATGATGGCAGCAGGATGAACATTTGGGATATTGTACTGTACCCGGCCGAACCTCTGTATGTACTTGCGCGGGCTTTCGCCTTCTTTCTGGGGGATGACATGCAAATTGCTTGCTTGCCCTTGAGCTTGGTGGCTGCTACCTCTTGAGCACTGCGCTGGATTTCCCCAAAGAGGAGGGGATGATGCAGCAAAGTAGCGTAAGTATTTCCCTCAGTTTTTGAGAACCAAGGTATCAATCCAGTAGGAAGCCACGCGCGAGTCACTCGTACCTACACAAAGCGAATAACTCCTCGCAACCAACGTGAATAGGGGTTAGCAATCCCTTCACGGTCACTTACAAGAGTGAGATCTGATAGAGATGATAGATAATATTTTTGGTATTTTTGGTATAAAGATGCAAAATAAAATAAAAGCAAAATAAAAAGCAAAGCAATAATAAAGTGATGGAAGATTAATATGATGAAGATAGACCCGAGGGCCATAGATTTCACTAGTGGCTTCTCTCAAGAGCATAAGTATTTTACGGCGGGTGAACGAATTACTGTTGAGCAATTGATAGAATTGAGCATAGTTACAAGAGTATCTAGGTATGATCATGTATATAGGCATCACATCCGAGACAAGTAGACTGACTCCTGCCTGCATCTACTACTATTACTCCACTCATCGACCGCTATCCAGCATGCATCTAGAGTATTAAGTTAATGAAAATAGAGTAACGCCTTAAGCAAGATGACATGATGTAGATGGATAAATTCATGCAATATGATAAAACCCCATCTTGTTATCCTTGATGGCAACAATACAATACGTGCCTTGCTGCCCCTACTGTCACTGGGAAAGGACACCGCAAGATTGAACCCAAAGCTAAGCACTTCTCCCATTGCAAGAAAAACCAATCTAGTAGGCCAAACCAAACTGATAATTCGAAGAGACTTGCAAAGATAACCAATCATACATAAAAGAATTCAGAGAAGATTCAAATATTGTTCATAGATAATCTTGATCATAAACCCACAATCCATCGGTGTCAAAAAACACACTGCAAAAAGAAGATTACGTCGAATAGATCTCCACGAGAGAGCACTACAAAAAAAAGACACATCTGTGACATTTTGGGCCAAACGAAAAAAAATTCTGTCATACATATGACATTTCTATGATGATAATTGTGACAAAACCCGATATCATCATAGATGTGGTGGGCTCCTACTTCTATGACAAAAAATCATGACAGAAAATGGGCTTTTTGTCCTGGGCGGGCCGGAGACGCAGCTGCATGACATTCTTTGGGCCGTCCATGACGGAAAAAACCGTGGTAGAAGCGAGGGCGAGGAAAATTTTGGGGAGTTCCCGGTTAGGGTGGGAGGTCGAGGGCCGAGCGATGCACGTTTCTCTTGTACACGTACGCGCGTGTGTGCGACGCGTTGGCTCTAACTGAACCCGAGCGAGGCGTTGGGCTCTAAATGAACTCGAGCGATTGCACTGCAGGCTATGCGTTACTGAACCCGAGCGATCGATCGATGGCTGTTAACTGAACCTGATCGAGCGATTCCTTCACTACTGCTGCTAACTGAAGCCGATCGATGCTGCCTCTGGGATGAACAGTGAGTGTTGCGGGGGGGGGGGGTGGATGAACAGTGAGTGGTGGTGTTGCCTCTGGATGAACAGGACCCCGTGGTGTGGAGGGCTGGATGAACAGTAGACGGTGGAGGGGTGCCCGTGGAGGGGTGGTTGAACAGGACCCCGTGGTGTGGAGGGCTGTATGAATAGTAGACGGTGGAGGGGTGCCCGTGGAGGGGTGGTTGAACAGTAGCCGATGGAGTAGCGCGTGGTGGAGGCTGGATGAACAGGAGGCCGTGGAGGCTGGAGCAGGTCGATGGTAGCCCGTGGAGGCTGGAGGAGGTCGACGATGGAGATGAGCAGTATCTCGTGGAGTCCAGTTTTGCGGTATGCCACACCCCTCCCGATGAACATGACCCCCGTTTCGACCGTAGGAGGTCCATTTCGTCTGTTTTGCGGTACGCCACACCACTCCCGATCAACAGGACCCCCGTTTTGACCGTAGGAGGTCCGTTTTGTCCGTTTTGCGGTACGCCACACCCCTCCCGATGAACACGATCCCGTTTCGAACGTGTCTGGTCGAACACAAGGCCGTTTCCTCCGTTCTGCGGTACGCCAGGCCTCGTTTCCATCGCCTGTTCCGTCAAAGCCCTCCCGATGAACACGACCACGCATTCCGTTTTGACCCAGCCGGTTGGCTCCCACACGTTACGTTGCCTCCCGATGAACACGACGCATTCCGTTGCCTCTCCATGAACACGACGCATTCCGTTGCCTCCCCATGAACACGACGATGGCACTGCTTCTCCGTTCCGACCTAGCCATGTCAACGAACCCTCGCCGTACGTATGGGCGAGTAGGCGTTCGAGACCCAGCCCGTATGTACACATATGTGGCCGTATTTTCTTTCTTGCACCCTGGCCGCTGTACGTACGTGTACATGCTACGTGCGCGCCTCTACATCCACCAGTATATATGTACGTACACGTTCGCGACTAGAATGACAACGCTACGTACGCTTCGACCAGGTGGGTCCTGACTGTCAGGCACTTCCTTGCGTGCAAAGATGTAGCTGGTGGGTCCCGGCAGTCAGGGGGGCGAATCGTTTTTTTTTCGGACGCACTTCCTTGCGTGCGAAGGTGTAGTTGGTGGGTCCCAGCAGTCAGGGGGGAAACATTTTTTTCGCGAAATACGGTGGCCTGTCCGGTGGGTCCCCGTTGTCAGGTGGAGGAATAATTATTTTACGCGTAATAAGGAGGCACTTCCTTGCTGCGACCGTGGACCCAGCTGTCAGCGTCTGCACGCACAGTACTCTTCCGATGGAAGTCGGTCGTTGACCACATTGACCACACCGCGCCGAGAGCACCAGGGCGGTGGACGACGGCGAGGCCTAGGAAGGGGACGACACAGAGGCAGGGAAGACTCGGCAGTTGTTTCCCACGCGGAGGGGAGTACGACTGTACGAGGGTTTACTGGTTTGTCTGTCGTCGCTAGAGAATAACAGCAGGTGTGGGTGAGTAGAGGGATGGCTAGGCCAGCAATGGGAGTACGGTGGGGTGGTGAGGCCTGCGCGGCAGCACAGCCGGCCGCGGGGAGGAGGGAGCAGGCAGTCCCACCGGCGCTTGTTTGAGCGGTTGGAGCAGGAAGAGCAGAGATTGAAGAAGCACAACGGCCGTTGGATGGACATCCAACAGTCAGTGCTTGTGCGTCAACCTTTTTTTAGGAAAGCCTCAAATCTATGGAAAACAGTATTCAGCCCATCTGCCATTATTTCTAATAATTTATAGCCCATTTGCTAATTCTTAAGGGTTTTTTTGGAGCCCATATTCTTTTTGTTAGCATTACAGCCCATATTGTGGCCACGGTTAAAAAATTATACGAAATTTTGCATATTTCGGTGCGGTCCGGACTATTTTTAATCCCGAAATTTCGACTCACATTCAAACTGATTTTAAAAATAAATGTGTATCAATATAAAATCCAACAAATTCTCCACGCATAAAAATTAATGTAATTTAAAATATTGAAATAAAAAAAAGATATTTGAAACTAATTGCCGATTTGATGTGTTTTAAAAATTTACAGCCCATTTCTCATTACTGATGGGCCATTTTCTCGGCCAGCCGAATGAAAGCTCTCCTTGTCTTGAAAGATTTGCAGCCCAACAGGCCTGACAAAGCAACTTATTTGGCAAATAACAAAAAAAAACTGGGTTGTGGCCATGGACCCAGCTGTCAACCTCTCCACGTACAGTACTCTTCCGATGGAAGTCGTTCCTTGACCACGTTGACCACGCCGCGCGGAGAGCACCACGGCGGTGGACGACGGCGAGGCCTAGGAAGGGGACGGCGCGGAGCCAGGGAAGACGCGGTAGTGGAAGCCCGCGCGGAGAGGAGTACGAGGGTTCACTGGTTCGGCTGCGGTGTGAGGCTACCGTCGCCGCAGGGCCTGGCCAGCGGTGGGAATAGTAGGGGGCGGTGAGGCCTCTGCGGCAGCACAGCCGACCACGGGAGGCAGGAGCATGCACCACGACCGGCGCTGCTTTGGGCGGCTGAAGCAAGAAGACCAGAGGTTGAAGAAGCACTACGGCCGTTGGATGGACATCGTACGGTCACTGGAGCTAGAGTCGTTCATATTGACTAAGTTGACAAAGCCCTTCGTCCCCGTTAACTTAGTAGGCCCACAAGTCAGCCTCCCACCAAGGTGGGTCCCAGCTAGCCGGGGGAGTATTCATTTTTTTGTGCGTAATAAGGAGGCACTTCCGGTGGGTCCGAGCTGACAGCGGGGGGAACGTTTTTTCGCAAAATACGGTGGCCCGTCCGGTGGCTCCCAGCAGTCAGGGGGAAACGATTTTTTTTGCAAAATACAGGTGGCCCGTCTGGTGGGTTCCCGCCGTCTGGTGGAGGAATAATTATTTTCCGCGTAATAAGGAGGCACTTCCTTGCGGCTGCCGTGGACCCAGCTGTCAGCCTCTCCACGTACAGTACCCTTCCGATGGAAGTCGGTCGTTGACCACATTGACCACACCGCGCCGAGAGCACCACGGCGGTGGACGACGGTGAGGCCTAGGAAGGGGACGACGCGGAGCCGGGCACGACGCGGCAGTGGATGCCTACGCGGAGACGAGTACGAGCGTTCACTGGTTCGGCTGCGGTGTGAGGCTGCCGTTGCTGCAGAATAACAGGGGGTGTGGGTGAGTGGAGGGATGGCCTGGCCAGTGGTGGGAGTAGTATGGGGGCGGTGAGGCATCCGTGGTAGCACAGCCGACCACGAGAGGCAGGAGCAGGCGGCACGACCGGCGCTACTTTGGGCGGCTGGAGCAAGAAGACCAGAGGTTGAAGAAGCACTATGGCCATTGGATGGACATCATACGGTCACTGGAGTATTGACTAAGTTGACAAAGCCCTCCGTCCCCGTCAACTTAGTAGGCCCACAAGTCAGCCCAACAATATGGTGGGTCCCAGCTAGCAGGGGGTATTCATTTTTTTTGCGCGTAATAAGGAGGCACTTCCTTGTGTGCGAAGATATAGCTGGTGGGTCCGACCTGTCAGCGGGGGGAACGTTTTTTTCGCGAAATACAGAGGCCCTTCCCGTGGGTCCTAGCTGTCAGGTGGAGGAATCATTATTTTGCGCGTAATAAGGAGGCATTTCCTTGCGTGCGGTTGTGGACCCAGCTGTCAGCCTCTCCACGTCCAGTCCACTTCCGATGGATGTTGTTCATTGACCATGTTGACCAGGCCGCGCCGAGAGCACCAGGGCGATGGACGACGGCGAGGCCTAGGAAGGGAACGACACAGAGCCAGGGAATACTCGGCAGTTGTTTCCCACGTGGAGGAGTACGAGGGTTTACTGGTTCGTCTGTCGTCGCCGGAGAATAACAGCATGTGTGGGTGAGTAGAGGGATGGCTAGGCTAGCGATGGAAGTACGGTGGGGCCGTGAGGCCTACGCGGAAGCATAGCCGGCCGCGGGAGGAGGGAGCAGGCAGTCCCGCCGGAACTTGTTTGAGCGGCTGGAGCATGAAGAGCAGAGATTGAAGAAGCACGACAACCGTTGGATGGACATCCAACAATCACTGCTCTCGTGTGTTGACTAAGTTGACAGGGCGTTGCGTGTGCGTCAACCTTTTTTTATGAAAGCATACGCGTCAACTTGTAGTAGGCGCACAAGTCAGCCTCAAATCTGTGGAAAATAGCATGCAGCCCATCTACCATTATTTCTAATAATGTACAACCCATTTGCTAATTCTTAAGAATTTTATTGGAACCCATCTTCTTTTTGTTAGTATTACACCCCATATTGTGGCCACGGTTAAAAAGTATACGAAATTTTGCATATTTCGGTGCGGTCAACTGTTTTTAATCCAGAAATATCGATTCACATTCAAACTATTTTGAAAAATAATTTATATAAAGATAAAATCCAAATAATTGTCCACGCATAAAAATCAATGGAATTTAAGATCTTGTAATGAAAAAAATTGAAACTAATTCCCGGTTTGATGTGTTTTAAAAATGTACAGCCCATTTCTGGGCAAACCGAATGAAACTCTCCTCGTCTTGAAAGATTTGCAGCCCAGTAGGGCCGATAAAACAAGTAGGCCTTGTTTGGGTATTTCTTTAAAAAAATAGAACTGGGCTAGCCATTTTCAGCAAGAAAAAAACACAACTGGGCTCATGATGTGGTAAACATAAATAAAACCCTGGCTAGACGGGCCACAGCCCCCGCACAGCCCCTTTGTTACCTTGATCCGTCACTAAAACTAGTATAAATAACAACTGCTTGTTCCTCAACAAAAAAACTGCGCGACTTGCTGGGTCCCTGGTGTCAGCCGCTCGTAGAGTAATTCTCTCGTTTATTGACTACGTTGACAATGGCGTGAGCCCCAGATGTCCAACCATTAGGAGGAACCATATTTTTGGGCTTGTACTATAGAGGCACTTGCTTACGTACTGCCATGACGCTGGTGGGTCTCACTGTCATCCTCTCCACGTACAGTCATCTCCTTGTTCCTCTCGGTTGTTGACGACGTTGACAACGCAAGAGGGCGGCGCACCGCGCACGGCGAGCAAAGCAAGGCCGCAAGGCGAAGGACGACGACGAGGCCTCAGACGGAACGAACAGGAGCCGTTGAAGATGCGCCGGTCCAGTCGCAGGCGGAGGGGAGTATGAGGGTTGACTGGTTCGGGCTCGGGTGCGTGTTGGGGCTGACGTCGCCGGAGAATAACAGGACGTGTGGGGGAATAGAGGGAGGAACTGGCCAACGTTGGAGGGTACGTATGGTAGGGCGGCGGAGGCGCAGCCAGCCATGGGAGGCGGGAGCAGGCGGAGCCGGCGGGGTGGTTTGGTTTGGGCGGCTGGAGGAAGAAGACAAGAGATAGAAGATACATGACCGATGTTGGATGTCAATCCAATAGCTGGTAGGTAGAATCGTTTGTTGACTGGCTAGTAAGTCGACACCACCTTGGATAGGCTATTTCCTCATGGGTCCCAAATGTCAGAATCCAAATCTGTCATGGTCATGCAGCCTTTCCTATGAAAATTTACAGCCCATTTGATGTGCTAGTTCGAAATAAGTTTGTGGGTGCTGGTGGGGGCTAATCACTTGGCTTCTGTAATGCATAGTGAGATCAAGCAGCCGGCGAGAGTGATGTTATTTCCCTTGGTAGGGATTTGTAACAATATTTCACTCTAAATTATACGAATGGCAAGCCATTTGCCTTGTTTCAAAGAAAATATGACAGTCACAGCCGAGTTGAAAAGGGCAGGAACATCTAACTCCAGCTTACGAACTATACAAAAGCACGGGGGTTAATTGTTCATCAGGTTTACAAAAAAACCAGATTGAAAAGGGCAACATCTAACTCCAACACTGTTTTTGGCAGTCAAAGTCAAATGGATCGGTCAGGTCCATAGAATGAACATCCTGGGTCGTAAAATTTACTGGATTATGACCACAATATGTTGTAAATAGAAGCCCGGCACGTTCAGAAGCTCTTTTGCCCACCCGAAACTCCTTTTTTTGCTCTTCAACATACCCATCCGTCAAAACCATGGTGCTGATAAACTTAAGCCTGATGGACAATAGTAACCTCGCATTCAGCAGGAAGAATGTGACAAATCTTGTGTTTGCACGGTTGGCTACATATCATTCTAGCGTTATTGTCTTCAATCGAATCTCATGAGAAGTGAGAAAATCCCGATGCTTACAAATCCACCGATTGGTTATAACTTTCTTACCCCGTCCTGTTGCCTAAATAGACATGAAGATTGAAAATAGTTAAGGTCTAAAAGAAGAGTGTCGAAAGAGCAACAGCGGAACGGTTAATTCTAGTACACTATTTGCGGGCTTCTAATGTGCGTGGAATTATCACCTTTATATGAAACTTCTCCAGACATGGAAAGCATTGCAGCAAGCCAATAATCTTGTTTAGATCAAAACTATTCATTTGGATATATAAGATATTGACAGAATCCAGCACAATTGATAGGCCATCCATGGAGAAACTCTTCATTGAGCATAGAACATAATATTTGTACAAAATGTGTACTCCAAGATGATATATAAATTATGCGCAGAAATTTAAAATGCAGCTTATGGTTACAAGTGTAGATGATAATATAAAGTACCTGAAGAACTATGGAGCCAAACACCATATTGAAATGAGCAGAGAGATCATGTATTACACCCAAGGTCTCCAGTTTAGGCACAGAGAGGACGGTTATTTGCAACGGTGAATAACTAGAATCAAGGATCAACCTTTGAAGTGAAAGGGCATCTTGGATGATGAGCTGCCTTCCGTCAAAAGAAATTCCAATTCTTACAAGGTTAGGCGACTTTATTTGGAGACAACCGATTCTAACTGTGAAAACAAGCACCAAGCACTCCAGCGCAGGTCAACTGGAGTGGATGATGTTGTGCAATGAGGCCTCCGATATACGAACCCGCACGAGTGAAAGTTTCTTGAGAAATGGGAGTCGAAGGTTTAGTACCAGATTGTCTGGTAGGTAGCACAGCGCAAAGGTGGCGGTGTGGAGAGAGGACGAAAACCACGAGATGGACATCGGTGCTGAGGGCACAAGTTCATGGCATTCGGTATGTGGTATGTGATTTCCAGGGGAATAGTATAACTCAAGCAGCTGTAGTTCTGTGAATTCAGGGGATTTCAGCCAGGCGTCCACCGTGCAGGGCATGGTATGCTTGCTCAGGTAGCATGATGGGATGCAGAGGCTTTGAACGGAGCCCTGGTGGGAGGAGATGATGGCTCTGGGGATTTCAAAATCATTGAAGAGAGATAGCTGACGACAGTCGAGATTAAGGGGCACGGCGCGCCATAGAGGGCGCCACCGAATTGAGAGGAATTGGGTGCGGCAACAATCCTTGGTGGGGAGAAGCGAGATGATCTCCCCAAGGACGGCGTCCTGGAGATCGCTGATGCGGTCCACCAAGATCGTAGCAGAAATTTAAAATTTTCAACGCATCACCAAGATTAATCTATGGAGTAATCTAGCAACGAGGGGAAGGGGAGTGCATCTACATACCCTTGTAGATCGCTAAGCGGAAGCATTGCAAGAACGCAAATGAGGTAGTCGTACTCGTGGCGATTCAGATCGCGGTCGATTCCGATCTAAGCGCCGAACAACGGCGCCTCCGCGTTCAACACACGTGCAGCCCGATGACGTCTCCCATGCCTTGATCCCGCAAGGAGAGAGGGAGAGGTTGGGGAAGACTCCGTCCAGCAGCAGCACGACGGCTGGTGGTGGTGGAGGAGCGCGGTACTCTAGCAGGGCTTCGCCTTGGGAGAGAGAGACTCGTGTGTTGGGCAGCCCCAAAACCTCCACTATATATAGGGGCAAGGTGAAGGGGGAGGCGCCCTAGGGTTTCCCCTAGCGGGGCGGTGGCCAGGGCAGATGGGATCTCCCCTTTGGGTGACTTGGCCCCCAAGCCAGGAGGTGGGAACCCTAGATGGGGCGCCCCAAACCCCCTGGTCACGTGGGAATAGGTGAGGGGGGCGCACAGCCCCTTAGTGGGATGGTTTGCCCCCTTCCCTTGGCCCATGAAGCCCCCCAACACTTGTCGGGGCTCCTGGAATACCTTTCGGTCATGCTGGTCATCACCCGGTACCTCCGGAACACTTCCGAACTCCAAAACCCTTCATCCAATATATCAATCTTCACCTCCGGACCATTCCGGAACTCCTTGTGACATCCGGGATCTCATTCGGGACTCCGAACAACATTTGGTAACCGCGTACATACTTTCCCTATAACCCTAGTGAGGGAGTCCTGGATTAGGGGGTGTCTGGATAGCCGGACTATAACCTTTGGCCGGACTCTTGGACTACGAAGATACAATATTGAAGACTTCGTCCCGTGTCCGGATGGGACTTTCCTTGGCGTGGAAGGCAAGCTTGGCAATACGGATATGTAGATCTCCTTCCATTGTAACCGACTCTGTGTAACCCTAGCCCTCTCCGGTGTCTATATAAACCGGAGGGTTTAGTCCGTAGGACAACAACAATCATACCATAGGCTAGCTTCTAGGGTTTACCTCTCTGATCTCGTGGTAGATCTACTCTTGTACTACCAATATCATCAATATTAATCAAGCAGGAGTAGGGTTTTACCTCCATCGAGAGGGCCCGAACCTGGGTAAAAACATTGTGTCCCTTGTCTCCAGTTACCATCCGCCTAGAGACACAGTTTGGGACCCCCTACCCGAGATCCGCCGGTTTTCACACTGACATTGGTGATTTCATTGAGAGTTCCTCTGTGTCGTCATCTTTAGGCCCGATGGCTCCTTCGATCATCAACAACGATGCGGTCCAGGGTGAGACTTTTCTCCCCGGACAGATCTTCGTATTCGGCGGCTTTGCACTGCGGGCCAATTCGCTTGGCCATCTAGAGCAGATTGAAAGCTATGCCCCTGGCCATCAGGTCAGATTTGGAAGTTTGAATTACACGGCTAATATCCGCGGAGATATGATCTTCGACGGATTCGAGCCGCAGCCGGGCGCGCCGCACTGTCATGATGGGCATGATTTAGCTCTGCCGCCGAACAGTGCCCTGGAGGCCGCACCCGCATCCGCTCCGACCCTTAGCTGGGAGCCGACTGAGCCGATCGAGGACGGGTGGCTAGACCCCGCCGTGGGGGCTGCAGTCTCAACAGCGATCGAGCCGAACACCAGCCTCATCCTCTGCGAAGCCCGTGACTCCAAGGTGCCGGACTCTTCTCCGGACTCCGAACCTTCCGCGGCGCTGCCAATCGAATCCGATTGGGCACCGATCATGGAGTTCACCGACGCGGATATCTTTCAGCACTCGCCCTTCGGCGACATTCTGAATTCACTAAGGTCTCTCTCTTTGTCAGGAGAGTCCTGGCAGGATTATGACCGGCAGGATTGGGATGTGGACGACGAAGAAATTCGACGCCCACCCACCACCCACTTCATAGCCACTGTCGATGATTTAACCGACATGCTAGACTTCGACTCCAAAGACATCGACGGTATGGACAACGATGTCGGAGACGAACTGGAACCATCGCCCACAGGGCACTGGACAGCCACCCCATCCTACGATGTATACATGGTGGACACACCCAAAGGAAATGGCGACGAAGAACGGGAGGACCCAATGAAGGATCGTTCCTTCGAAAAGCAGTCAAAGCGGCGGTGTAAGCACCGCTCCAAGCCCCGCCTCAACAGAGACAGTGGTCATACAGACCCAGCCACAGAGCAGGGCGAGCCGGCGGACAATGAACATGGCATCAAGCAATCATCCGTACAAAGCAACTTGGATAAACAAACCGAGCAACATGTCCCCAGCGAAGATAACAGTCCGGATGACCACACGCCGGACAAGTCCATGGAGCGGAAGAACCTCCACAAAAGGCTCGTCGCTACTACGCGTAGCCTGGAAAAGCAGAAGCAGAAGCTCAAAACTGCGGAAGATGCACTTAGAATCAGATGGAGCAAAGTACTCAACACCGCAGACAAATATGGCGGCAGTCGCCACACAAAGAGCTACCCGAAGCGAAAGCTACTGCCTGAATTTGATGAAGAGGCCTTAGAGCCCCCGCAATCAAAAAATAAGGAAGCCATCCGGTTGGATAGACGACCCCATGACCAACATAGAGCGGCAAACAGCACCGCACACAAGCCAGCACGCGACCCACTCAAGGATTCGCATCAAAAAGATGGCCCAGCCAGATCTATCTACGGCCCAAGGAAGCAGGCTCTAGTAAGCAATGCAACGCAACAAATATCCGAACACCACGGCACACCAAAATACAGGGGTGCCGCACACCCCCTATGTTTCACCAATGAGGTGCTGGACCATGAATTTCTAGCGGGGTTCAAACCCGTAAACATAGAGGCGTACGACGGAACAACAGACCCTGGAGTCTAGATTGAGGATTATATCCTCCACATCCACATGGCCAGAGGAGACGACCTCCATGCCATAAAATACTTACCCCTCAAGCTCAAAGGGCCAGCCCGGCATTGGCTTAAAGGCCTTCCCGAAAACACCATTGGAAGTTGGGAAGAGCTCGAGGATGCTTTTAGGGCAAATTTTCAAGGGACCTATGCCCGACCACCGGATGCAGAAGATTTAAGTCATATAACTCAACAACCCGGAGAGTCAGCCCGGAAACTCTAGAACCGATTTCTTACTAAAAAGAACCAGATAGTCGACTGTCCGGACACTGAAGCCTTAGCAGCTTTCAAACACAGCGTTCGAGACGAATGGCTCGCCAGACACCTCGGCCAAGAAAAGCCAAGAACAATGGCCGCATTAGCAAGCCTCATGACCCGCTTTTGCGCGGGAGAGGACAGCTGGTTGGCAAGATGCAGCACCAGCGACCCAAGTACATCCGAAGTTAGGGACATAAACGGGAAACCGCGACGCGGCAAGGACCAGCGCCGGAATAAGGGAAACAGCCCGAAGAGCGCGACAGTCAACGCCGGATTCAAAAGCTCTCGTCGGGGTCAGAAAAAGCTGCCCCTCAAGGATAACAGGGACGAGCTATCTAACCTAAACAAAATCTTGGACAAGATATGTCAAATCCACAGCACCCCCGGGAAGCCTGCAAATCATACCCACAGAGAATGTTGGGTCTTCAAGCAATCTGGCAAACTCAACGCCGAACACAAGGGGATTGATACACCAAGTGAGGACGATGACGAATCCCACAAACAGAGCACTGGGAAACAAAAGAATTTCCCACAAGAAGTCAAAACAGTAAATTTAATTCACGTGACAAAAGGGAAAACAAAGTGGCGCCTATAGAGATAATCGCCATGCGGCCTATCAAAAAGGAGTCCCGCCACTGGTTGTTAAAACTGATCACCTTCGACCATCAGGATTCCTCTGGAAGTATCCGGCATGCAGGCTGGGCTGCCTTGGTATTAGATCCGATAATTGACGGATTCCACTTTACACGAGTCCTGATGGATGGCGGCAGTGGTCTAAACCTGCTATAACAGGACATAGTCCGCAAAATGGGGGTAGACCCAACGAAAATTCGCCATAGCAATACTTCCTTTAAAGGAGTAACACCAGGCCGAGGGGCTCGTTGTTCGGGCTCCCTCCTGTTAGAAGTCATATTCGGCTCTCCTGATAACTTCCATAGTGAAAAGCTAACCTTCCACATCGCTCCCTTTAAAAGTGGCTATCAAGCACTACTGGGATGCGACGCTTTTGCTCGCTTCAACGCAATACCGCACTATGCGTTTCTCACGCTTAAAATTCCCGGTCCACAAGGCATCATTTCAGTAAAGGGAAACATTGAGCGCTCCTTGCGCGCGGAAGACTGTGCGGCTGCCTTGACAGCCACACACTAAACTGCCTCTCACCAACCAGAGAGCCCAATGGGTCGTTAAGACCACGGATACGGCTGGACGAGTCCGGCGTAACTATATATTAAAGGTTTGATGGTTATATACCCCTATACAAGGGGCCCCCGCGCATGAAAACAAGCAGCAATAAACTCAATTCCTCCCACCTTGAATCATACTTTATCTACTTAGTATAATGTACATTTCGCATGACCACCTTTTTCAACCAAGTTCCTCTCTTTTACAGATGAACATCGTGCTACACCCGTCCAGGATACGGCACAACGGAGACACAGGCGCAGACGTGCAGCAGGGACCCGGTCCAAGGATTCTTTTCAGATTAAGACCCTGCGTAAACCTTTTTTACTGTCTCTTGTTGATATCCATCCCCCGGATTCTCATAATAACCGCGAGGGAGGCTGGCATCTTGGCATGAGGCCACGTCAGAGTGTTGCACGTACCCGGACACTAGGGGCTTATTACAAAGGGCACTCTTCAGCCCGTTTTCATAAAGACCGAATACCTTAGGGAGTGTTCGGCGTCGCGAGTTTGGCCTTATATGCATTAGCTCCGAATCATGTCTTTGGTCAAATGTTGGGTTTGCCCAGCTCCTGTGTTTTGCTGCCTTATGTTCCGCTCTATCAGCTAAGGTGGCACCAGGAGAACTACTGCGATTGTGCCCCGGTTCAGCCAGGCGAGCACCTCAGTAGAGAAAGCCGAAAATTGACTGTCATGATATAGCGTGAGACTGGTCAACCACTCGATGACCTATCAGAATCTTCGGGATTCCTCCGCATTAACGAAGGGCCGTTTCCCGGCCAGGCACACACGCGCCCTGAATTCGGGCGAGCGCGGTGCCACCAGGGGCTATATAGTAGCCCCACTGTCAAACTCCTACGGCTAAGTGAAAGTGATAAAGCATTGTAGTCCAATTGCCTAGCTCGCTGCGCTATCACCTCCTTCATCGACCAAGACGTTGGATCAAGTGTGAAAATGCACCTTCTGCGAACACCCCCGCATTATATGCATGGGGGCTGAAGCCGACGACTGCCATCTTTCAGATTATATACATATATACATTAACGGCCGCACAGGAGGTATTATAATTCTTGCTAGCACAAGTATAAAAAGCTCCTACATTTCATAAAAATATTGTCTTAAACAAGAATACATGTTATTTGAACATAATATCCTTCGAGCACTGCGTCTCTATTAAACGAGCACCCTCCAGAACTTCTTGAAAATAGTGTTCGGCAGGTACTCGGCTTCCGTCCGAATCTTGGGATGCAACGGCAGTGGCCTCCATCTCCGCCTAGTGTGTCTTGACATGGGCAAGGGCCATCCGCGCACCCTCCATGCATGTTGACGTCTTCATCGCGTTGATATGTGGCACGGCACCAATGAACTGCTGCACCAAGCTAAAATAACTGTTCGGCTTTGGTGTTTCCGGCCAAAGATGATCCACGACATATCTCATGGCAAGTCCGGACAGCCTATTCAGCTCGGCCCATTCGGCCAGCCGATCGGTCAATGGAAGCGGACGCTCTGGATTGTTAAATTGTGACCAGAACAGCTTTTCCACCTCGCGATACTTTCGATCTCAGAAGTGTTCGGCCGCATCCGCAGCACTCGCCGCTAAATCCATGTATGCATCCACAGAACTCAAAAGTTGGTCCAACGGAGGATATTTAGGATCTCTGAACTTCATCCGCAGCATAAAGGGCTTCCCAGCCGTGATATCTCCGGCCTGACGCAGCTCCTCCTTCATCGCTCTCATCGCAGAGCGGGTATCCTTTGCCGCCATCGTGGCCTTTTCCAGGTCTACCCTCTTCACTTGATCGTCCTTTTCAAGAAGCTTGCAATGGTCAGCAGCATTCTTCAATTCCATAGCCATCTTGGCCATTTTCTCCTTGCTCTGGCAGTGAGCAGCCTATTCGGCTTTAAGCTCTTCGATTGCCTTTAGGGCAGCCGCATCACTTTTTTTGGCTTGTTCCTTGGCTCGGGCAAGTTCTGCCCGCAGGTTCTCCACGGCCGCAGCTCCATCTGCGTTGTACACACATGTTAAAGATACTGGCTTCATGCTCCTCTTACCATGTGTCTCCAGAGAAATCACATACCTTGTGCCTCGTCAAGCCGCTTGTTGACAAGCACGATGTCGGCATCTGCCACGTCCAGTTGCCGCTTTAACTCGGCAAATTCAATAGTCCGGCTGGCCGCCGGACACTTCGCCGCCTACAGGTGAAGGCGGCACAGTTATACGAGGCACAATGATCCTCTGCATGCTATCGTCTATGATAGCACCCAGAGTCTCAGGGGCTACTATCTATACAGGACGCATCTTAAGATATGCGGTACTGTCAAAAAGGTGCACCACTTCACGTACCTCAAAACCCGTCAGTAGACTCATGACAGCTTCATGCAACCCGCTTTCCGCGGACGAAATCCTTTCAACTACCGTACTCATTAACGTACGGTGCTCCTCTGAGATAACTACTCGCTCTAGCAGATCCCTCAGTACGCCTGACCGCACACCAGGCGGTACCGGACTCTTTTGATTGTTCTCTTCAAAAGCCGGATACTGAGGGCGTCGGGCGGCCACGTGACTACCTTCTGGCCGCGGCGGATCAGGAGAAACCCTCCGCGACGATACTTCGGGATCCATCGCCCCATGAGGCGGTATGGCAGGGGGAGGCGTTCCGCTCTCCATCATCTCCGGAAGAAGACTCCCCGAAGACGAGCTCTGCTGAGAAGGGCTAAGATCCGAACTGCAAAAGATAAAGGCTTCGGTTATTTTTCTCAGAGGTAAAGCGAGGTTCTTCCTCATTATTAAGCACCCTTTTTACTTACAGCTCAGTAGAGGGCTGGTCCCCTTGAGGGCATGGTGCGGCCGAGGTATCCCCCAGTGCAGGACCCTCTGGCGAAGATTTCTTCCCCCATTTCAAGACTATTGTCTCCGGGTCTTCAGAGGTGGTCCTCTTCTTTCCCTGAGGAGAGGAAGTTTCGATTCCTCCCTTCCGGTTAACCTCCTCCTCGGAGGCGATAGCTTCCCTGTTTCCCCCTTTATCTTCTCCCGAAGGCGCCGAATAAGGCGCGATCTCTAGCATCCTGGTTAATACAGGTTCTGGCAAGGTCTCAGGGAGGGGGACCGGACACCTGATCAGCTTCGCCTTCGCTATCCACTCCTGGTTAAAGAGCGGCTTTTTTAAGGGTGATGTTGCGATAGATAAGCGAATGGAGTGTTCGGATACGGGGCTACTCACCTGGGTATCTAGACGATTGCAGCTCATGCATGCATCCTCAGTAGAATCTGGACACATTGCATGTGGTCCGAAGAACAGTTTGTACATATCCACGGGCGTCATGCCAAGAAAATGTCGAAGAGCTCGCGGTCCCTCCGGGTTAAACTCCCACAGGCGGAGGGGGCAACGTTTGCAGGGCAAAACTCGGCGAATTAACCTGCCTGCATCACCACGACTAGACTGATATCTCTCTCCAAGAGTTCTCGAATGCGGCTCTGCAATATGGGGACGTCCTTTGCCGGCCCCCGGTCTAATCCCTTGCTCACCCATGACGCTAGTCGTGGTGGGGGACCCGAGCGAAAGACAGGTGGAGCCACCCACTTCATACCCCTGGGAGCCATGATATAAAACCACTCTTGTTGCCATAAGCCGGGCTCCTCCTGGAAGGAGCCCTCGGGCCATGGGGCGTCTGCATTTTTGCTTATTGCGGCGCCTCCGCACTCTGCGTGCCGCCCCTCGACCATCTTCGGCTCTACTTTAAAGGTCTTGAGCCACAGTCCGAAGTGAGGGGTAATGCGGAGGAAAGCTTCGCACACAACGATAAACGATGAGATGTGGAGGATAGACTCCGGAGCCAAGTCGTGGAAGTCCAGCCCATAATAGAACATGAGCCCCCTCACAAAGGGATCCGGCGTGAAGCCTAGCCCTCGAAGGAAGTGAGATACGAACACGACACTCTCGCTAGGCTTGGGAGTAGGAATAACCTGCCTCGGGGCAGGCAACCTGTGCGGGATTTCGTCGGTCAAGTACCGAGCCTCCCTTAGCTTTATTATGTCTTCCTCAGTGACGGAGGAAGGCATCCATCGACCTTGAAGGTTGGATCCGGACATCGTCGAAGGTCCGAAGCGCCTAAAATCTGGGGCCTTGGGTGTTGGAACTCGAGGCGAGAGGCGGATTCGATTGAGATCGAAAGAAAGGAGTGAGGCCTTGGTCTCTTTATAAGAGGTTGAATACCAAGAGCCCTCCCCGTGACCGTTTGGGACTTACCTTTGATCGAGGGGATATACCAACGGGCACGACTGGGTTACCCACGTCCGTAATGATGGGGATCCCGTAAATAAATGGGACACGATCTCTGCTTCGACAAAGACGTGCCAAGGAAACCGCCTCGCAAAACACGCTGAGGTGGGACAGTAAAAACGATTCGAATAAAGGCTTGGCTGTGGTGTGATGTCACGCTACGGAATACGTCAGCAGATTGGATTTGTGAAAATATTACTCTCTATGGTGGTATGTGGAACTTGTTTTGTAGAGCCGGACACTATCCTTGTGTTCAAAATCTTCTATGAAGTATTCGGAGGAGGAACCCGCCTTGCAATGCCGAAGACAATCTGCGCGCCGGACTCATCGTCATTGAAGCCTGGTTCAGGGGCTACTGAGGGAGTCCTAGATTAGGGGGTATCCAGATAGCCGGACTATAACCTTTGGTCGGACTCTTGGACTACGAATATACAAGATTGAAGACTTCGTCCCGTGTTCGGATGGGACTTTCCTTGGCGTGGAAGGCAAGCTTGGCAATACGGATATGTAGATCTCCTTCCATTGTAACCGACTCTGTGTAACCCTAGCCCTCTCCGATGTCTATATAAACCGGAGGGTTTAGTCCATAGGATAACAACAATCATACCATAGGCTAGCTTCTAGGGTTTAGCCTCTCTGATCTCGTGGTAGATCTACTCTTGTACTACCCATATCATCAATATTAATCAAGCAGGAGTAGGGTTTTACCTCCATCGAGAGGGCCCGAACCTGGGTAAAAACATTGTGTCCCTTGTCTCCTGTTACCATCCGCCTAGACGCACAGTTCGGGACCCCCTACCCGAGATCCGCCGGTTTTGACACCAACACCTAGCGTCATCGAACCTTAAGTGTGTAGACCCTACGGGCTCGGGAATCATGCAGACATGACCGAGACATCTCTCTGGTCAATAACCAACAGCGGGATCTGGATACCCATGTTGGCTCCCACATGTTCCACGATGATCTCATCGGATGAACCATGATGTCAAGGATTCAGTCAATCATGTATACAATTCCCTTTATCTACCGGTATAGTACTTGCCCGAGATTCGATCATCGGTATCCCGATACCTTGTTCAATCTCGTTACCGGCAAGTCTCTTTACTCGTTCCGTAACACATCATCCCGTGATCAACTCCTTGGTCACATCGTGCACATTATGATGATGGCCTACCAAGTGGGCCCAGAGATACCTCTCCGTTACATGGAGTGACAAATCCCAGTCTTGATTCGTGCCAACCCAACAGACACTTTCGGAGATACCCGTAGTGTACCTTTATAGCCACCCAGTTATGTTGTGACGTTTGGTACACCCAAAGCATTCCTACGGTATCCGGGAGTTGCACAATCTCATGGTCTAAGGAAATGATACTTAACATTAGAAAAGCTTTAGCATACGAACTACACGATCTTGTGCTAGGCTTAGGATTGGGTCTTGTCCATCACATCATTCTCCTAATGATGTGATCCCGTTATCAACGACATCCAATGTCCATGGACAGGAAACCGTAACCATCTATTGATCAATGAGCTAGTCAACTAGAGGCTTACTAGGGACATGGTGTTGTCTATGTATCCACACATGTATCTGAGTTTCCTATCAATACAATTCTAGCATGGATACTAAACGATTATCATGAACAAGGAAATATAATAATAATAACTAATTTATTATTGCCTCTAGGGCATATTTCCAACAGTCTCCCACTTGCACTAGAGTCAATAATCCAGTTCATATCGTTATGTGATTAACACTCAAGGTCACATCGCCATGTGACTAACACCCAAAGAGTTTACTAGAGTCAATAATCTAGTTCACATTACCATGTGATTAACACTTAATGAGTTCCGGGTTTGATCATGTTATGCTTGTGAGAGATGTTATAGTCAACGGGTCTGCAACAATCAGATCCGCATGTACTTCGCAAAACTTTATGTCATATCGTAGATGCTGCTACCACGTTCCACTTGGAGCTATTCCAAATGGTTGCTCCATTATACATATCCAGTTTTTTCTACTCATAGTCATCCGGATAGGTGTTAAAGCTTGCATCGACGTAACTCTTAACGTCGAACTCTTTATCACCTCCATAACCGAGAAATATTTCCTTATTCCCCTAAGGATAATTTCGACCACTGTCCAGTTATCCACTCCTGGATCACCTTTGTACCCTCTTGCCAGACATGTGGCAAGGCACAAATCAGGTGAGGTACTCAGCATGGCATGCCGTATAGAGCCTATGACAAAAGCATAGGGGACGACCTTCGTCCTTCCTCTTATTCTGCCGTGGTTAAGCTTTGAGTCTTACTCAACTTCACACCTTACAACTCAGGTAAGAATCCCTTCTTTGACTGATCTATTTTGAACTCCTTCAAAATCATGTCAAGGTGTGCGTTCGTTGAAAGTATCATCAGGCATCTTGATCTATCTCTATAGATCTTGATGCCCAATATGTAAGCAGCTTTATCCAGGTCTTCCTTTGAAAATAATTCTTCAAACAACCGTTCATGTTTTCCAGAAATTCTACATTATTTCGGATCAACAATATGTCATCCACATATACTTATCAGAAATGTTGTAGTGCTCCCACTCACTTTCTTGTAAACACAAGTTTCTAGCAAACATTGTATAAACCTAAAAGCTTTGATCACTCCATCAAAGCATATATTCCAACTCCGAGATGCTTGCTCTAGTCCATAGAAGGATCGCTGGAGCCAGCATACCTTTTAGCATCCTTAGGATCGTCAAAACCTTTTATTGTATCACATACAACTTTTTCTTACGAAAACTGGTAAGAAAACTTGTTTTGACATCCATCTGTCAGATTTCATAATCGAAAAATACAGCTAATGCTAACATGATTCCGACAGACATGGAAACCATTGCAGCAAGCCAATAATCTTGTTCAGATCAAAACTATTCATTTGGATATATAAGATCTTGACAGAATCCAGCACCATTGATAGGCTATCCATGGAGAAACTCTTCATTGAGCATAGAACATAATATTAGTACAAAATGTGTACTCCGAGATGATATATAACTTATGCGCAGAAATTTAAAATGCAGCTTATGGTTACAAGTTTAGATGATAATATAAAGTACCTGAAGAACTATGGAGCCAAACACCATCTTGAAATGAACACAGAGATCATGTATTACACCCAAGGTCTCTAGTTTAGGCGCAGAGAGGACGGTTATTTGCGACGGTGAATAACTAGAATCAAGGAACAACCTTTGAAGTGAAGGGGCATCTTGGATGATGAGCTGCCTTCCGTCAAAAGAAATTCCAATTCTTACAAGGTTAGGCGACTTTATTTGGAGACAACCTATTCTAACCGTGAAAACAAGCACCAAGCACTCCAGGGCAGGGCAACTAGAGTGGATGATGTTGTGCAATGAGGCCTCCGATATACGAACCCGCACAAGTGAAAGTTTCTTGAGAGATGGGAGTCGAAGGTTTATTACCAGATTGTTTGGTAGGTAGCACAGCGCAAAGGTGGCGGTGTGGAGAGAGGAGGAAAACCGTGAGATGGACATCGGTGATGAGGGCACAAGTAGATGACGTTCGGTATCTCGTAGGTGATTTCCAGGGGAATAGTAGAACTCAAGCAGCTGTAGTTCTGTGAATTCAGGGGATTTCAGCCAGGCGTCCACACTGCAGGGCATGGTATGCTTGCTCAGGTAGCATGACGAGATGCAGAGGTTTTGAATGGAGCCCTGGTGGGAGGAGATGATGGCTCTGGGGATTTCAAAATCATTGAAGAGAGCTAGCTAACGACAGTCGATATTAAGGGGCACGGTGTGCCATAGAGGGCGCCACCGAATTGAGAGGACTTGGGTGCGGCAGTAATCCTTGCTGGGGAGAAGCGAGATGATCTCCCCAAGGATGGCGTCCGAGAGATTGCTGGTGCGGTTCACCCGAGATTCTACGGGTTCCTGGGATCTGGTGGGGGCGGGGTCACCGCTTCTCCCCGCGCTGCCGGGTGCGGGATCTACAACAGGCGTCGCCACTGGCGGGAGCCTCATCTTCTTGGCGCTGGGGTCAGCCAACTCCATTTTCCTCGAGGGCGTCGCGTCGCGCTCACGGATTTGACCAGAGTAACGAATGACGAGCCTAGTTGTAGTGCGAGCGAAGAAGAAGGGGAGCTAGGGATTTTCTGTAGGAGTGAGGAAGAAGGGGAGATGGGGTTTTCTGTAGGAGTGAGGTGAGGAATTTTGGGGTACGAGTGGAGCGAGCTGACGTGAGGTGGGTGGGAGCGAGGAGGAAGAAGAGCACCCAGGTTTTTTGGGGGGGGGGCGGTGTGCTGGGTGTGGGTAGCGCCTCTCATTCAGTAAATATATGGGCTTTTGAATTGATTTTACTATTTACTAGTGTGGATGGGCTGTTTTGTCTTGGGCCCAGAGAAACAATTACTACTAGTACAGTGGAGACACTCTACAGCTACCCAGAAAAACAATTACTACTAGTACAGTGGAGACACTCTACCGCTTCTGGCTCCTCCTAGGTCATTGAAACGTCTCCCTCTACTGAATGCGTTATACTTTTGTTCACCGACATGCGGGCCATGCAGCGCGCGGGCCCAAATGCCATCCACCAAATTAGAAGGCAGTATGCAGGCGGAGAGTCACCCCGGTCGTAGCGCGGCAGTAACGAGCCGTCGTATCACAAAACCCCACCTCCCCGCAGTCTAAGTTTGACGGACGAAGCAACCATCATTTCACTCTTCGCTGAATCCCCTTCTCCCTCACCGTCTTCAAGAAAGGCAACACTCGCATCTGCCACTGTTCTTCTCTCCGAACGAAGGGAAGGTAAGCGGATCCGTGATGTTGGTATATTTTCGTTCAGAGAAAAAAAAGAACTTTTGCAAAGCAGTAACCGATCCTCACTCTCTTTTTTGTTTCATTGTCATTGCGATTGTGTTTTCCTTTCAGTGGTCTCCTAGTATTCGTCAGTTTCATGATGGACCAAGGAGAACCAGGCAAAGATCTGCCGATATTGGAGCAGACGCGGGAGGCTGATCCCCACGAGACAGAGAGCTCCAAGAAGATGGAGGCAACCACCGAGCCGACCCCAGATACGCTCACGGCCACTACTGAGATGGTCAACGCCCCGTTTGAGGTTACAGCCCCCGTGGCACTGCAGGAGCAGTTTTCCCCCTTCGAGGATGTGTCCCCCCCCCCGCTGAGCTGCCCAAGGTGATTTCCTTCTTTGCCGATCTCGATTGTGGTTTTTCATCTAAGTATGTGGTGATTTTTTTAGAAAAGGAAGTATGTGGTGATTAATAATGCAAAATTTTATTAGCTTCGATGCCATGCTATACATAGTGGTTTAAATAACTTGTGTTTCTTATACTGAAAAGTAATTCAGAATTTGTTTCTGTTTCAATTAGAGCCCTGATGCAGACAAGGATTGTGTGGTTGTACATGTCACTCGCTATGAGGCGGACGACCTGAATATACGCACTGGGAAAACAGAGTTCTTAGGCTGTTGGATCCTGGAAGCCATTTGCGGTTATACCAATGAAGAGTTGTATTCCAGCCTCACTGTTGTCAGGCGTGTTGTCCAGGGTGTACTGAAGCACAAGAAGTTCAAAGCTACTCCTTCGTTTGTGAGGCATACTGTTCTTGTCAAGCTTACGCAGGAAGATGACGTGGCATGCCTCCACAAACAAGTTTATCAGTGGCAAGGCCACAAGGTTGTCTTCATGAAGGTTCACAGGATTGAGCTGCTGCGGGACGTCCTCGATGATGTTCATGGCAAGGTCCGTCTTGTGTCCAGCCCAAATTAGATCGAGGCATGAAATAGTTGCCCCAGCTAGTGTTTAATAGTAGTTTGGATTGTGTCTAATTATCCGAACCTTGCCTGTTATCGACCCCTCTGGGGCTAGTACTCTGTTTGAATCCGTCTATGGGAACTGCTGCTACTTTTGTGTGCCCGTGAATCATGTGAGAACCATCGTAATTGTTGCCGAAACAGATGCGTCCTCACTAGTTTTTTCATGAATATGGCATGGTAAGACATAAGTTGTCACGGTTTATCATACGAGCAGTGTGTGTTTTGATGAAATAGAGCACTCGTTCGAGAACCGTGCGCCGACGTATACATAAGTACTTGTAAACACTGTTGGTGCTACCCCACTTGTAAGCAGTTGTGCAAAACACGGCACATTGGCTCAGCTCGCTTCAACACTAGGCTATCGACCAGCTAACAATCAACAATCTGCTGTCTGACATATAAGCAACTATGTATCTTGTTACAGTGGTTCATGCAGTTAATTGAGGCCACAATGTAATAAATTCCAAACGTTCACACGCTAGTCCAGCGCTCATGTGGAACACTCACATTAAACTCGTCTTCATAAAAAACTTGAAAAGCATAAGTTAAGCAATTTTATACATCTCAATGATTCATAGAACATAACAAACATATACTAGTTCACAGCAAAAGACAAAGTTGTGAGAAGGTTTACAAATCAGGAAAAAACAAGCAAGGCTTCTCTGAGCAAAGGGCCTCCCGGCAGGCTTAAATTTCCTGGAGTTCACTCTGGTTTTTTCTTGTTGCCACCATCCAGGGTTAGGTTCTCTCATTCCAGAATAACCAATTATAATTGTGGTCTCAGCTGGAATGCTGAACTGAACCATGCAGTGTACTGACCAGCTGAAATGCTTGTGCATTCCACTAAATTTAAGCACCGCTATTTGCAGAAATAAGCAGACCACAATGCCTCTTGTCCGCGCACCTGTCCAAAAAACCGCCGTGCAGCCGTGCCAGCTAGTCCTCGGTCCATGGATGAACTGGTAGAAAGTGCATTCCGGACTAGGATGCAGTTGTTTTCGCTCGTCCCTGCACTGCAATCAGGAAGTAAAACGTACGAATCAGCTTCTTTTAGATTGCGTTGGTCATTCTACCTTAGTTACTACCAATGTAGGGATACCTTGAAGACGGGAGGTTAGACGACGGCAACGAGGGATAGCCATCTCATTTTGCGCAGTTGTACTAAAACTGAGGTGTGTGCTTTTGATTGCGCGGATAGAAACGATACAGAGACAGACATCCCGAAACGATATGGAGACAGACATCCCTGTTTGCGCAAATACGAAATACGGTTATTTAAACAGTGACAAATATTACTACTTTCCCCCGTTTCCTCTTAGAACCAAGTCCTAGATTCATGCTACAGCTTTCCCACTTTCTTCCCTGTTTGAACCAACGCTTTGAGTCGACTGTATGAACTAGCTTTACTTCTAATAATAGTAGAAGTCTAGGTGGCTTTGGAACAGCGGACGGAAGTAGAAAATGATCCACACGAAGGGAGCTGGGGCAGTAGAGCAAGGCAGGTTTCGAAGGAATATATACCTGAGGGTCGTCGGCATGTGGCAAAGACGGCGTCGGGAGGCCGCATCTTGGCCACAATACCGCAGGGAGGAAGAAGGGGTCGGAGGCCCTCCCGAGCCGGCGCTCTCTCGGAGAGAACGACACGGCCGCCGATCGGGACGCGCGGGCAGCCGTTGGTCTCCTCCCTCGCCGCCGACGACAGCGTGAACGATGCACCTACACCCCTGCCCCGGTCGAGGTTGTCCGGCCGGATTTGTGACCAGCCGTGAGCTGAGAGAGAGTGTGGCCACCTATGTGTTGCTTAGATCTGGAGAGCATGAGAGAGTGAACGAGAGGAACCCTAGTAAAGCAAGCGCTAAGGCTCCTGCTTTTATATATAGTGGAGTGATTTTGTTGTACCAGCTTCAAAAAAATGCGCTCCTACGTGTACCCGCGAGTGGGTGTGAGAGAACTAGTGCGTGCGTGCACCGCTTCTCTTCGTGAGAGTACAATATACTATGCCCAAAGAACGTTCGCCGCAAGAGTAATAGTATAAGTGTGTGACGTGTGAGCTAAAATAAAATGTGCGCGCCGTCTTTTGTTTTTTAGAAGTTCTGAGGGTAGGGTGTGAAGAGCACATATGTGCGTGACGTCTACCTGCAGATAGACGGTGGGTGCGACGTGCGAGTCTGCGAGAGGACTCGGGAGAGTCGTGACTCGTGAGGGTGCGTGTGCGTGAGAGAGAGGGGGGCACGTATCAATGCAATGCATGTGTCCGTAAATCATTATCCGACAAACGTTCGCCACAAGCCTTTTCCTGACGAACGCCGTAAGAACCGTTAGATCGGCATCCGACAGTGTCAGTTTTGCCATGTCATTTAACAGAACAGCCACTCCTCCTACACACAAATCTTCCACGTGAGTGTTAGCAACTGCCGTATGCTCCCTCCGTTCCGAAATGCAGTGCATATAGCTTTATTGAAAATTCGAACCTCGCAAACTTTTACCGAGTTTTCGTGTACCAAATTGCACATGTAGAATACCATGTATATATCATTTCATTCATCTTCGAGAGGTAACTATAAAGATGGGTGAGGAGTCTACAAAGAAAGACCATCGTATCACCCGCAGCAATTTCAAGCATCCTTTAGTGTCGAGGAATATCATAGGAACTCTATATGATATGATTTTTATAGGATTTTTTCCTTTAGAGCCAATTGGTTCATAGGAATAGATTCATATACTCCACATTTCAAAGGAAATAAACATGATATCATTTCTATAGCTTTAGAGCCACTTGGTTCATATGAATGGATTCCTATACTCCCTTAATTTCAAAGGAAAATAAACATTAGCGTATATTCAATAGAAAAGTTCCTATGATATGAACCAAATTACATCTCTTTTCTAATCCCTCCTCATAGGAATTGAGATACATGTCATCTCTAGATTCAATAGAAAAGTTCCTATGATGTGAACCAAATGACATCTCTTTTCCAATCCCTACTCATAGGAATTGAGATGCTCCATGTCATCTCTTTCCCTACAACTTCCATGTATACATCTTCTATTCCTAAATAGATAGTACAACCCACTAGTAGCTTTTTTCCAAAACATGCAACTATGGCACAAGAACTATATAGTGTGCCAATAACTTTGAAAGATGGTCGCTGGATGAAGCTAACCCGACAGTGCAGAGATAGGCAAATCCGAGCACTACTGGCCGTTGGATATCATCAACATTCCACCAGATCTGCCACATGTACAATTTAGAAGACTCCATGGTTGAACTTAAGCGTAATGCACAAACCTCAAAACACAAGCACTTCTCCTTTGTTCTAGAATCTTCTGTATCATAATTGATTATTTTTTTCTAAATGAATTGCCATTATTTGTTTTTCACTTTATGATTTACAATGCACAACCCCATGAATCTTAACATTTTTATAAAACTAATTGATTTTGAATGAGATGAACTATAAGAACTAAACGAACATCTACATCATGCATATATGACTCAAAGCTTTACATGCTATAGTGTGTATTTATTCATAATTTGGTTTCGAAATCTCATGCGTTCAATACATGTGTACCTTACTAGTTTTGAGTAGAGTAGCAAATTTCACGCGGCCCCGGGTATATCAAAATGCAGGGCCCATGCATCATTGCCTTTCGGTCGAACCTACGTCCACAATTTTTTGTACGTACTATATCTCCACTGGTCCCTGAACCCAAAATGCTGCCTCGTTCCCGTAAAACCAAGCGGCCCACACATATTTAAGGCATCGACTCGAACCCGTTTACTACGATGTGGCCCCGCACGCCGTAGTACTCCTACAAACCCTACCGCCGCACTCATCATCGGTTTTCTTCAAGAGGACGAGGGAGAAGCCGATTTGTAGTGGAGGCGCTTTAAAAAAAGGATCTGTAGTGGAGACCCCTACCCTAGGGTGCCCTAGGTAGCTGCCGCACGCATCATTGTTTTCTCTTTTCTTTATGCTCTTGCGCCCTAGAGTGAAATGATGGTTGCTTCGTCCGTCCAGCTTAATGCGGGAAAGGTGGGGCTTTGTGATTTGACCCCTCATCGCTCATTTTCTACTACTGCGGCGCTACGATCGGGGTGCCTCCAATTCCAACCGCTGCTCCGAACTGTAATTTGGTGCATCGCACGTGGAACAAGACGGTGGATGAGCCACATGTCGGCCAAAGGGGTCCTGTTAAGTGTGTCGCCATTTCATGTGTGGACTGACCCTGCTTGAGTTGCTACGCCAACACGACAGGAGCAGCCTACCACTTGGTTTTGCTCCTTGGTGAATCCCGACTATATTGATCTAGAAAGATACGTGCTGAACTACCCTCTCTGTCTCGGTTTTTTTATTTTTAGGCGTCTCAGTTTTTAGGGCCTGCACATAGTTCTAGGTCATCCATTTGACTAACTAAATATGAGTTACTATGTCACAAAAAGTATATCATTGGATTCTTAAGCGGATGTAGTTGTATTTAAAAGTCGAGGGCGGGGCTTTTCCTGCGCGGTAGGCGGGGCAGTTCCGCCTAGTCGGTTTGACAGAGACGCGAGAAGACGAGGGAGTAGGATGCTGCAAACGTAGGGATGTGTGATTTGATAGCGAGTTACTGCTGGACAGGTGGGGCCCCGTGATTTCACTTGCCATTATCATTTTAACTGCGATGCTACGACCGGCGCGAGTCTCCCGATTCCTGACCACCTCCATACAGGTGCCTCTCCTAATGCTCCACCATGTAGTCAGGCTGGCTCTTGCATGAGAGCCCACTTCTCCACTTTTTCCTTGCCTCTCTTTCCTCCACATATGCAAAAATGCCATGTAAAGCGCACTATTGTACTTACTTTTACTTGCTCCTACAGGTGCTTAAGCTTGCCACATAGGCATAAAGTCTGATGTGGCAAGTTAATCAAGAAGAGAGAGACTAGTTTGGTGACCCAAGGAAGAAACGGTACTAAGTGCGTGTACCTAGGTGAAAAGATAATTTTGAGTCTATAGCTAATTAAATGAAGCAAACTTAGCAACACCATTTCATTGGAAGAGGTCACTCCTCGGCAAATGCAATAAATACTAGTACTCCCTGTGTCCCATAATATAAGAACGTTTTTGGCACTACACTAGTGTCAAAAACGTTCTTATATTATGGGACGGAGGGAGTACGAAGAAAGAGATAGAGAGGAGTAAAAAAATACACTTATAGCCAACCTTGTTGTAGTATGAGTGACTAAGTGATGACTATGTATGACATGCCAACATCAGATAGCCTAACACACCGTGTTAAATCTCCAAGAGAGCAACCGCGCGAGCGACGCGACAGTCGTGGTAGGCGCGACCATGATACGGGCTGCTGGCAGCCCTTGGATCTGAGATCAAACGGTCGCATGCTAAGTTGCTAAAAATTTGCAGAATAACCCTCCAGGATAGGATATTCACCCATAGGTCTAGAATCACGCCATGCAACCGTTCGATCTCATATCGAAGGGCTCTCGAAAGACCGTATCATGGGAGAATGGAAAGCCGCTACCCTGCCGTTCACACGCTGGCAGTTCGCTCCTACTCATCCCCGCACGTCCTTCAATACTACGGCGGTTCGCTCCTAGTCGTCCCGTCCATTCACATTACAGAAGTTCCACTAATCCTAACCCTCCTCCCAAATCCATGGCGTCCCAAATCTCCACGATCGGCGGTGAGTACAAGGTTAGAACCATCACCGGCGATGAGTTCGACGTCATCTACACCCGTTCTTCCGCGACGGTGAAAGGATGCCTTTCTCGCTTCAGACGCATGTTCGAAAACTCAGATGATGAGTGGGTCGGTGTGCTAGATGTTGAGTACACCACAGTCCTGGGACGAGAGAAGGATCTAAAGGACGAAGAGAGGAAGAAGCCCGCCGTGATCCAGGTTTGCGTACATAACGTTTGCTTGGTCTACCACATATTCCATGCCGACGTTGAGTGCCAGGATTTTAAGAACTTCCTCAAGGAAAAAACAGTGAAATTCGTTACTATAGACTTTAAGGACGACAAAGAAGTCCTGGGTCGGATAGGCCTCGTTGTAGGAAACCCCTTCGACCTCTAGAAGAATCGGCTGGTGCCCTCTCATCAGCCTTCAATGCTGACCCTGGCAGGATCCATGGTTCATCCTTCGTACCGTAAACTGGAGAAACCTCATTACATGTTTCATCGTCATGCATGGCAGCGGAATGTACTAGATATAGACCACATCCACTATGCTGCAATGGATGTCTACCTTTATTTCAATATCTACAAGGGTTGGATGAAGAGCAACAGCCAAGTGTGCGGTTCAAGCAAAGAAGTATCGGCCAAGAGGAAGAGGGACAAGGACGAAGTCGAGGACGTGGACGAGGACTCTGAGTAAGGTGGCAGTGTCGTTGCTCATGGTGGTTCTAAACTTCTAATGCAGTGCCTACCGGATTAGTTGCATAGTTTAATTTCAGGTGTGCTTAGTTTAATTTGAGGGGTGTGTTGTGCTGAGCCCCCAGCAGAACTATGTTATGTTTCTTCTCGTTACTTTAACTCTTCAGTATGTACATACTACTAGTATTTCTTTAATAGAATTTAGCACCCCAATTAAGCACGTACTAGTTTTTTTAATAGTACTATATGCATAATTTGGCGACGAGCGCTCTCTATATGTACCACCTTTTTTTTAATTTCAATTTTTGCTCCATGGCGCAATCCATCGATAGTACTACTGTACAAAAGTATACATTTTTTAAAAGGCTAGAGTACTGTTCATCCCATATATAGCCAGTTAAATTCTCAACCTAGAATGACGTGCATGCCATGTAGTAAACCGATACGGAGGAAGTATAGTAAAAATGAGGTAATTTTACCGAGCGATCGGCGGGGGAGCATGGCCTGTCATGCGGTCCCACGCGTCATGATGTACCAAGGCGATGCGCATGTCCTTCTTGAGGCAGAAGCAATACTACTCCCTCCGTCTAGGTGAATATGTCATCTTAGGTTGTGCACCGTGACCAAGGAGGAGGGGAAAACGAGAGAACTTAATGTTTGTTTGCTAATTAATAGCACTTCATGCAATGAACTAACCACTGCATGTCGTGTTTGTTGTCTCAAGTCAATAAAAGCATGCACACCCAACATCTCTTATTGGTTGATATGTCAAGAAACAAGAAACGAGATAGAAGTTAATGCACCGCGCCTAAGTGTTTTTGGATTATTTGGTTTTCATAAGATGACTTACACACCTAGACGGAGGGAGTACGTGGTTTGAGATGATGGCGAACCGAAGTGTGAAATAACGGTTGCTTCATCCGTCTGGGAAGGTGCGGCATTGTGATTTGACGTCTCATTGCTCATTACTACTACTGGGCCGGTACGAGTGGGGTGCGTCCCCCTGCTATTCTGCACTGTTATTTGGTTCTTGACACGTCGACCCGGTTGCTATATGTCCCACATGTTGGTCACAGGAAGTACAGAATTCATGAAAGGGAGTGTCGACGGAGGAGTATACTATAGAATTCATGAAAGGGAGCGGCTTAGTTTTGGAAAATTCTGTTTTTACGGAGTACGTACCCACTAGGGTTTATAGGGCTCATCTAAAAAACATTCGTTTTTCTGTTTGATAAGTCTCAATTCTACTATACTAGTAGTAGTACCATTACATGTTGGATTTAGAGGTGCGTTAGATCACCCGACGCCAGCAGTGTCAAGAGGAAACTAACCAATGCATGTACAAGTTCATGGAAATTTAGTGGTCATTCATGCATTCGTTCTAATTAATGCCTCGGTAAACATAACTTCTTGAGAAAAACGAGCGTACTAATTAATTGTGCAAACTACGAAATTAATTCGACCACTCACCGTCTACCTTGGTTGGAGAGAATTTGAAATTGAGCCATAAACTGGAAAGGAGGGAGTAGTAACTTTTGTCTCGATTACTATTTGTGGCCTTGTATAGATGCAAACTGTATTTTTTATAGTGGCCTTGTATAAGCAAATGGAGGGAGTACTAACCAAAGTACGTAGTAGGGACGAGGAGTAAACGGAGGGAGTAGTAAAATTTTCTCCTCGTGCTGCGAGCCACCGCGCGCGTGGGCGAGGGAGCGGGCGTAAAGGCGTACAGTAGTACTACTACTACTACTACTACTACTACTCGTAAGCAAGCTTCACCCCATCCTGAGAGACACCGCGCCCGTGGGCGGGGGAGACGACGTACTAAGCAAGCTTCTCCTCATTCTGCGAGTTGACGGGACACATCAAAAGTACTCCAGTGTATAGAGCCTCGCCTCTAAGGTAGGCCCCACATGGTTTGCCTCTTTTTTTAATTTAACATAATGCGTCAAGTCGCATTTTGTTTGTTCACCCGTGGTAGACGATCCTCCCTCCACCAAGTGGACAACCAGTACACGTGCCAAATTACCACGTGGGCTGCCTTTTTCGTACAGAAATGAGCTCCACCGTGTACCCGCGCGGGTGTGGTTGGGAAAGAGACGGGAGTACGTGCGTCGTGCGTGCACCTCTTCTCTTCGTGCACGTCCCCCACCTACGTGGGTATGTGTGAGAGAGATACAAACCTAGACATAATGTGCCGTCCATCCCCATGCCTCCGCCCAGTCCGACCACCAGTCACCACCACGCCCCACTCCTCCTCACCTTATCTCTCATCCTTCTCCCTCCATTTTTATATACAAGGGGCCACTATCAAAATTACAATTTGCAGATATACAAGGTCACTAACACTAATCGATGCAATATTAATGGTGTTTTCCTCGTGGTACTAGCAAAGGAGGACATTAATTATCCCTTGCATGGATGCGGGAGTTTCTAAAAAAATGCATCTTGATGTTCCGTGCAATGCACGGGCATCTTGCTAGTCCATGAAAACACATGGCAAAATTCCATGGCGAACGAGGGATTTGAATCTATTGGGAGGGGCTGTTTGGATCTTGCCCGGTGTAGCCAAAATATTGGCGACCCTTTTGTCCACCGGTGCCTTTGCCACCGGTGAACGAGGAATGGCTCGGGTGCTCATGCCGTCATGCATCCTCCAGCGCGCACGTTGGAGACGAGCTCGCACGAGCTGTGTTTTTTGTCCCACAACGCCGCCCGAGCCGCCCGCAGAACGACCGGCGACCCGCAAATTGCGCCATCCAACCGTAGCCGCACACATTATGACAGCAACTCAACCAACTGGACGAAATTCACGCAAACACGTAGACAAACTGATATTTCATATAAACAACGATGGAAATCATATAAAATACCGGATTTTCATACAAACATGACGGATTTCATTACATTCAAATGAACTACGCGGTGCTAGTTCTGGACAGCACAGGTATATAATACCTAGCCTAAATGGTCGCCCGCCGATCGATTTGTGTTCCTCATGTTCGGCAGCACGATCACCGGACTGTCGGGAGCCCCGGAGGTATATATATGCTTCAGCGCAAAGGACGGCTCGCTTCCCCACTGCCCAACTGATATCATTGGCTGGTGCCGAAGATGATGGTGGCCGGCACCGGTTCGAGTTCATCACCGGCCACTACTTCGCCATGGCCGGCACCGGCTCGAGTTCATCCTAACATTCCCCTCTTCCATGGAGCCCATGCGGGGTCGACGAAGGTCCTCGCAACAAAAGGATCCGGCAAGACACCTGTTGTGTACGCAGGCGTCGCCTCCACGGTGGCCTTCATGGGACCCAAGCGGCGGCAGCCTCCCGTGTTCTACTTCTCCTCGATGATGGCGGTGGACGCGGAGGCGCTGGCCACCGACTCGTCACTCTCCGTGCACCCGGCTTTTGTTGCTGCTTGCATGGCGTGGCCGCCGGCATGGGAGTCTCGGCCACAGAAACGGGAGACGCGGTATGAGGCGGCGGCATGGATGGCAGCAATGACTCATGTGTGCAGCTCCTCATCGAGCTGGCCTGGAGCGGCGAGTTGCTGAACCGCGCGCCGGCTTGGGCGGCAACTAGCTCCGTCGGGCGAGGGGAGGAAGGTGGATCAGCAAGCTGCATAGCTCGTATCCGGCGGGCTACCTAGCCGGCTTGGATGCGGAATAACTACTACTCTTCGTAACCCATTGTAAGAGTGGACAAAATGATGGAGGAGATAGGGGAGCGGCGGAGGTGTGCGATTCTTGTTCGGCACTTGGCCTCATTTAAATAGGAGATTAAATAGACGGCGGATGGGAGGAGCTCGGCCGGCGTTGCGTTTAACGCCGGCCCGGTCATGAACGGACGTGTGTCCAGAGTGGGTTTCTCGGCTTCCACATAGGCGGGTTTCATGGAGGCGTTTGAGTGCGGCATGGAGGCATGTTCAGCCGGGCGTGCCGCGAGTGGCGCCCTCGACTCTGACCTAGGACACCGCGACGTTCTTCCACTGACGTGTGGGCTCTTTGGGTGCATGGCCTGCATGTCAGTGACCCAACGCAGGCAGCGCACAACAGAGGAACCTTTGGTGGGCCAGGGCGGTCAGAAGCGGGCATTTCATAAACCGATGATTGTTCATTGAGTGTGACATCATCTTTTTCATGTAGATAAGCCTACTATGTTGATAGCCCGTTCGATACATTGTGATTCATAAAGACCGCTGCAAACATCAATGTTCTGCTTATCATAGATAAAATTGATTAATACCCGTAACAATCCATGTCCTTAACAAAGGGTGCATGCACGTATAGGTTGAGCGTGTGTCTTGCGTCGTGTGATGTGTGCATGCAGGCGTGCGAGTGTTGCGTGCGTGCAAGGGTACATTTCAGTGTTGCATGCATGGGTGCGTACGTGCGTGTGTTCGTGAGTGCATGTGTACGTGTTAGTGTTGCACGCCAGCATGCGTGCATGTGTACGTGTTAGTGTTGCACGCCTACATGCGTGCGTGTCTTGCGTGCGTGCATGTGTACGTGCGGGGTGAGGCTACACGTCAGTCGACTGACTTTTTCTTCTCTGGTCATTAGATTTTCCAGCCGTTGGATACGAAATCAAGGGCCTCCAGTTTATCATGAAACTCCACCCCCCCCCCTGAGCCGCCAGCCACCACTGGCCGAACTGCCAGCCCCCGCCGCCCGCGGCCGGCACGCCCTCCTCGAAACCACTCCCCACCACCGGTCCGCCGCCGCACCGACCATCCCTCTAGCCCCCCCCCCCGCCGAGCTTTTTCTCTGGGGATCCCCACCCCACCGCCCAATGAACGCCCCCCCCCCCAACCGCCGGTGACTGCCAACCAGAGGTCTCACGACTTCGAATACCCACCGACCACTAATTTATTACCATTTATGTCCTTCATATACGCGCTGACGGGTGGGCCCTATGGTAATGTGCGCAGCTGAATGTGGACCGTTTGACTGGTCAATTGATCGTGTTATCAACAAATTACGGAGCTATATGGTGAGCCAGTGATCGTATGATCACCCTAAAATGTACTCCCGTTTTATTAACACTGTACAGACTCAAACTACCATTTCTTTCTTTCATATACGGGCTGACAGGTGGGCCCCACGGTTACGCGCCCCGATGGTGCAACACTAGTTGCGCCGTGTGGAACGTTTGACTGGTCAATTGATTGTGTCATCAACAAAATACGGAGTTGTATGGGTGAGCCAGTGACCGTATAATCATGATATGTATTTGTTTAACACAGTACAGACGCAAGGGCTCATATATACGCGCAAGCACTCATCGCTATAAGCGCACACACGCGAACCCTACCCCTATGAGCATGTTCGAGAGAGTGGGCCAGCATATATGATCTTGAGATTTTACGAAGTCACCATAGGTGCCTCGTAGTCGAGTGGAACGTCTCCTCCCACTGAACGTACATCGCCGGAAAATACTGAAATTAACACAAGATAAATGCGAGCACCGGGACTTTAACCTTGGTGGGCTCGAGAAACCACTGTCCTCTAACCATCCAACCACATGTTGGTTAGCACGACAAAATGTATGTGGTGACCGTGATGAGCTTATTCTGAAGTCCAGTGACCATATCGTGCTTTCGCTTCAAATACAATGACCGTAAGTGTCGTCAACAAAATACGGAGCACGCATCAAATGCAAAGTCCGTCGGTGTCATCAACAAAATATGGAGACGTATTGTGAGCTAGATACCATTGTACTATTGTATATGCTTATTTTCTTAGTGGCCGATTGCGTGTGTGGTGTGGTGGATACATCATTTCTAGCTGTGGTGGGTCAACATGAAGACTCATGGGTCGGTTCCATTCTGCGCCACATATAGGTTGGACCGAGACGTGTTATACGAAGACCCATGTGGAGGACTCGGCGTACAACATGAAGCTACCAGAGTCGCGGAGGACTCTATCCCCACTGGTGATAAGCCGACTATATATGATTTGTAACCCTAGGCCCTTAGTATGTTATACAAGCTTGGGGGCTGGTTCGTCGATAGTATACACACACGCACAATGCCTGGTATTCACGTGTACTTTGTACACACCCCTATCACTAATATATAGTACCAGGAGTAGGCTCTTTCTTCAACTGCAAGGGTCTGATCCGAACTAGGGTAAAACTTTGCCTCGTATTACCATCCAGCCTAACAGCCAGGGATATCCTACCGAATGATATGATGAAATCATATCTGCCAACTACTAAGAGAGAGGTGTGACGGGGGGGCAACGTGTGCGAGAGAGGCCTAAAGATAATGTGCGTATAGAGGGCTAGTAGAGACCATGCATGTGTATATATGCATGTGAGAGAAATAGTGTTTTCCAACTGAGACTAGTGAAAAGTGTGGTACATAGTAGTCAGAAAGAGAGAGAGAGAGAGAGAGAGAGAGAGAGAGAGAGAGAAATAGAGAGAGCATGTGCGTGAGACACCCCGACACCCTGAGAGAGATTGTGAGCATGTGTGAAAGAGAAATGTTGATGCATATAAAGTGTGTGCACTTATGCGTTAGATAGAGAGAGATATAACGCGTTTGTGAGAACGGGGCGAGGCATAGTGCATCTACGTGTAAAAGGCGGTTCTACGCATTAAATTAAAATATAAATGGCATTATTATTTTTGGATGAGATCATGAATTTTGCAAATTGCGTATGGACGAAAATCGGTCTATCAGACACCCATACTCTATCAGACACCCATACTCTATATAAATGGCAATATATACTCGTGTACAATGTATATTCAAATGTACCCCCTCCATTCCAAAATAATTGTAGCTTTAGGATTTTCAAGAGTAAAGATTTGTGAAGTTTGACAAATCCTGAAAGTTCAATTCAAGAGAACCGAAAATGTTAATGCTTCTGCTCCCAAATATTGAACGAAGCGCCAAATAGGCCTCTGGTCACCCGAAACCGCGCGAGACTAATGTTTTGGTGGTAGGAAATTACTGTGTTGACTCTGGACCGTGTAGCCTATCGGCCCGATGTCCAAAGGTCTAAACCGGGGTAGGTTTGTAACTTCACCAAGACGCCAGTCTCAACCGCCTCCGAGAAGCATTCATACGCCGTGGGAGCCTACCCATGCGCTCGGCCGAAATCTATCCCGCCCACATTTGGGACACCTGACATGACTGTCCTACCCCCAACCTGCAATATGTCCGAAAATTTAGATGGGGGCAAAGTTTGTAACTTTCCCCAAATTTCGAACAAGCGCGTCTCAAACCGAAACATTGTTCCCCCTAAGTTCACCGCCTCCCTCTGTTTCCCCATTCATACTCCGTGGGCGCGAAAACGCCCTCTCCACCAGCCGCAAAACCCCAGCCTCCTCCATCATCCTCCCCATAGCGGCCAATCCACCGCCGCCCTCCTCCATCACGCCGGAGCCGGTACCCCGATGTCATCATCCAATGCAACCGCAACCGCAACACCCTCAAGGACTTAGCAGCTAAAGCCGAGGCAGAGCTGCCTCCACGATGCCGACGCTGACGTGCGTCGTACCAGAACCACTCCGATCACGCCATCCTGCGCCTCACTGTTGCGGCTCCACTGTCGCAACCGTCCACCGCACCGGAGCTGTTCCCGCTATGCCATCGTTTGCCGCCTCGGATCTGCTCCCCGCCGCCGACAGACGGCCACCGCACCACACTCAACAACTTGGCCATGGGTTCGTCCAAGGCTGCACCGTCCTCCACAACTTCTGGTTTCCAGCGAACAACAAGAAGATCATCGGAAAAACAGGAGGACACAGCACTGCCAGCAGAAAGAGGTACTCCTCTTCCCTTATTCGTGCAAATCTTACATCTCTGCTCACACCGTATTCATCCCACGAAAGAAACTAGTTGAGCGCTTCTTACTACATCTTCTTCGTGATACTAAATTCACAAGGTTTCCTCCCATTTACTATTTCACGTTTGCTAGAGGTCAGTAGCCCACCTGGATTTCAATTCAGGGTCAGTCGAACCGCAATTAAAAGAAGCAGCACCTGCTTAGGCGTGTGGAGCACCTAGTCCGCCTGTTCCCCGGGGAAGCGGCGCATCGGTGTCTATCATAGGGTTGTGGGGCGCAAGAGCTGCTTGCGCCCGATCTGGAGGTCAGCGGGGCTTGATGGATGGCCGGGGGGCGGTGCCAAGCATGGCGGTGCGGTGAGGTCGAGGGGAGGGCGCAGGCAGGGGAGGAATATTGGGCCAGTGGTCGCTGGCGTTTCGAGGAAGATCGTCAACACTGACTGGCTGGAGGTAGATGAAGGCGATCTGCCCGTTCTTTGTACATCGGATGGTGCAGAAAAAATGGACTGACCTATTTGCTTTCAGTTGACTATTATTTTCATAGAATCTTGTAGTAATTTAGTGTGCCATGCATGTTGTAGATCTATCATATGTCTCCCGTCATTTATTTTTCACCGGCATGTTATCTGCTACCTTTACACTGTACTAATTGTGCACACACTTCACCCATACTCACACTATTGTTTTTTATGCACGGGTATTTCAGACTCTGACGCAGTGTTGATGAATGCAGAAAAGAAAAGACAGATGTCGCTTCAGTGTAATTCGAAGATAAGCACTAAGCATTTCAGCGCTGTAAAGGGTGCAGTGTCAGCAGTTGGAGACAGTAAACGTAGCTATGCAGTTGATAATCTCAATTGCCACACACAACCATCCCAGGTGCTTGCTTTAACTTCGTGCTGTCAAATGTGGTTGCATGTTGCATATGGTGTCTAGATTGTATTGCTTCCAATTTGGTTAAATTGCATCTGCTTACTTTACACATTATACCTTTGATAATGACATGCCTTCCTGTTTTTGATACATACTACATATGTCTATTAACCATGTTTGTACATCAAACTAATGCTCTTTTGTATCCCTCGTCAATCACTTATGATGAGACAGTCACCCGGGTGGGTTACTGTGACACGCCATACTCGTTTAAAGAGTGTAGTGTCATCCTCCCCACATGATTCTCAAGAAACAGCAAGGCTAAATGAAGATAGTCAATGTAGCTCTCTAGTTGATGACCGCAATTCCCCCACATCATCATCACAGGTGCTTGCTCTAACTTCGCAGTGTGATATGTGGTTGCATGTTGCATGCGGTGTCTAGCTTGTAATGCTTCTAATTAGGGTAAATTGCATCTGCTTAGTTTACACACTATACCTTTGAATATGAGATGCCTTCCTATTTTTGGTACACACTACATCTATGTGTTAACCTTGTTCTTACATGAAACTACCTCTCTTATGTATCCTGCATCAATCACTTACGATGAGTCACCTTTATTCGTTGCATATTGCATATTATTTCTAGCTTGTTGCCATGTATTGCTTTGTAGCGACCAGACCTCAAACGGTCTGATCTCTGTGCTCAGGTGTCATCCCTAGATCAGTAATGCTGACACCACACAGTACTTGAAGGATTTATAACATAGTAGCAATCACACACTTATTACATCGAATGGCTCAAAAGAGAACTTATTACAATAAATATGGCTTAAGGCCATCTAATATCGATAACAGCGGAAGGCTTGGAAGATAAGCGAGTCCATCAACTCCAACGGCATCACTGAGTATAGAACCACGACCTAAAGGCACCTTACTCGTTGTCTGAAAAGTCTGCAACATGAATCGTTGCAGCCCGAAACGGGTCAGCACATGGAATATGCTGGCAATGTAACACATAGAGAGTAATGAAGGAATAGGCTATACTACATGCATATATGGCTGGTGGAAAGCTCTATGTTTATAGTTTTGCGTAAAGCCAATTTTTCCCTACTGCAAAGGAGTAAATTTTACTTAACTATCATGGTGGTTGTTAAACATTGAGAATGGTTGACAGCATCCTCAATCCAAATTAAAGTAATAATCATTTAAAACCCAACAGAATTAATTAAAGTAACATGATGAGATTCACATGATAATCCAAGTACTAGATACTCAAAACATCCATAACCAGGGACACGTCTAATCATGATTAGTTTGTACACTCTGCAGAGGTTTGCGCACTTTTCCCCACAAGACTCGATCTCCTCCATTGGATTTCTCGCACTACATGGTGTTTGAGAAACGGATGACCGAGATAGAGTCTTTCAGAAGCGCTAGCACCTTACGATCGGGTAGACCGTACCAACCTACATCCCCTACATCAGCTAGTCTACCACTGTAAGAGTTCGCACGACTTAGTCAACTATGCTAGAGCCCATAATAGCTTGTGGCTGCACACGGAAGTTTCTAGTATGAATAGTCTCATGATCCCTTTGAGCCTGGGTGGCGGTCAAAAAGAAACAGGCAATCCTGGAATACCCAGGTACCTCAATCCACCCAGATGTGTGTTTAAGTTGCCACCTTAGATAAACCATTAATTAACAATCTCACATCTGTCATGGATATCACTCACCCAATCCACGTCTACTAGCATAGCATAGCATGATAAGCAAACGTAGAAGTAACTCCTAAGGTTTGATAATAAAACAGGTAATAGGTACTACCTCATCTACTTCCCATCCCACAATTTAATTAGATCCTAATCATGCAATGTTTGAGGATTGATCTAATGCAATAAAAACTGCGTAGTAGAAAGGTATGATCAAAGTGTTACTTGCCTTGCTGATGATCCGCGGAACCTAGAGATTCGAAGTAACAGGCGGCGCACTCCGGTTATTCTATCGCAGACAAACAAACAAGCATACAATAAGTACTCATCTAATGCACAGGTAAAACTCAAATAAGAGATCTAACCAGAAATTTCAACTTAAGAACTCCGGTTTGCAAAAAGAATCAAATCAAATGAAGCAACGAAAGTCAAACAGCGAAAGAAAACAACTTCATTTTACTAATCTGGACTTAAGTCAAAGTTTACAGAAGTAAAAACTTATTCAAGTTGGTTAAACGGAAAGAGGGTTTCGAGACGAAACTCCAAGCGCTTGAATCGCCTGATTCCGATCAACGAGCGAAAAGTTATACTAAAACGAAAATCGGATCAGAAATCGCGATCAGAAATAATTCGCGGAAAATCCGAGAAAAAGAAAAATGACGAACAGATTAACGAACGAACGTTGGTTATCTGGATCTAAACGACGAACATGAACGAACGAGCGAACGCTCACTAAATTGACTAAACCAAAAAATAAACCAATCTATTAAAAAAAGGATCTAACAAAAAAAATAAACCGCAGATTTTTTAAAAACCCGGGCTGTTTTCTAGAGAAAACCGCCGGCGACGGCGGCTACCTCGGTGGCGGGTCCGGCGGGCGGCGGGGCGGCTCCGGCGAGCGGGCAGGGCGGCGGCGAGGCGGCGGCGGCGGCGCGCGGCAGCGGCGAGGCGGCAGCGGTGCGCGGCGCGCGGGTCGAGGCGGCGCGGGCGGCGGCTAGGGTTAGGGTTAGGGCGCGGGTGTCGGCGTGGGCTGGTGGGCTGCGGAGCTCGGGCGGCCGGCTTATAAGGGCTGCCCCGGGCGGAGTCTCGCTCGGGTACGGCCCGGAGTCGGTTCGCGTTTTTTTTAATAATAACACGCAGAAAAACAAATAAAATAAATACTAAACGGACTCCAAAAATCTTGAAATAAATTTTCCCCAACTTCTAAAATCAAGCCGGACAAAGTGAACATTTATTTTGGGCCTAAATGCAATTTTGAAAAACGCATATTTTTCCTAAATTCAAATAAAAATAGCGAAAAACTCCGAAATAAAATCTTATTTGATTTTATTATCAAATCCTCAATATTTCTATATTTTTGGAAAGTCATTTTATTCCCTCTCTCATATTTTTATAATAGCAATAATTGAAGATAAAATAAGTAAAATCAAATGATCCTATTCTCAAAATTTGAGAAAACTCAAATATGAAAATAACGAAATCCCCAACTCTCTCCGTGGGTCCTTGAGTTGCATAGAATTTCTAGGATCAAAACCAAAAGCAAATAAAATATGATATGCATTGATGATCTAATGTATAACATTCCAAATTGAAAATTTGGGATGTTACAAACCTACCCCCCTTAAGATGAATCTCGCCCTCGAGATTCGGGTTGGCTAGAAAATAGGTGAGGGTGGTCTTTCAGCAAATCTTCCTCTCGCTCCCAGGTGGCTTCATCCTCGGTGTGGTGGCTCCACTGGACTTTGCAAAACTTAATAACCTTCTTGCAGGTGACTCGGCTGGCAAACTCAAGAATCTTAACTGGTTTCTCTTCATAGGTGAAATTGTTGTCCAACTGAATTGCTTCCAACGGCACTGTATCTCTCAAAGGTATGTCAGCCATCTCCGCCTAGCACTTCTTCAACTGAGAAACGTGGAACACATCATGAACTCCTGACAAACCTTCGGGCAATTCCAACTTGTAGGCCACTTCTCCCATACGTTCCAAAACTTGATATGGTCCTACAAAATGTGGTGCTAACTTTCCCTTAACTCCAAAGCGCTTAATTCCCCGAAGTGGAGATACTCGAAGATAAACTCAGTCTCCGACTTAAACTGTCTCCTTGTGTTTTGAATCTGCGTAGCTCTTCTGCCTGGACTGGGCTACCTTGAGCCTATTGTGAATCATCTTCACCTTCTGTTCAGACTCCTTAATCAAATCAGGTCCAAACAACTGGCGGTCTCCTACTTCGTCCCATGACAACGGTGTCCTGCACCTCCTTCCGTACAAGGATTCGAAAGGGGCCATCTTCAAACTGGATTGATAGCTATTGTTGTAAGAGAACTCTGCATACGGCAAATTGTCGTCCCAACTAGATCCATAATCTAGCGCACAAGCTCTCAGCATATCCTCCAAAATCTGATTGACTCTCTCGGTCTGTCCATCGGTCTGTGGATGAAAAGTTGTGCTGAACTCTAGCTTGGTACCCAAAGTTTCATGCAACTGATTCCAGAACTTTGAGGTAAACTGGGTTCCTCTATCTGATACGATACTCCTCGGAACTCCATGCAAACATACGATCCTAGTCATGTATATCTTTGCCAACTTAGCACTTGTGTAAGTGGTCTTTACTGGGATGAAATGAGCTACCTTCGTCAATCGGTCAACTACAACCCAAATTGAGTCATATCCTGAACGGGTCCTGGGTAATCCCGTGATAAAATCCATGCCTAACTTATCCCACTTCCATTCGGGTATCGGCAATGGCTGTAGCAATCCTGTTGGCTTCTGATGCTCTGCCTTTACTCTCAGACATACATCACAAACTGCTACATACTCTGCAATATCCTTCTTGATTCCGGTCCACCAGAAAGTATCCTTCAAATCCAAATACATCTTGGTATTTCTTGGGTGAATCGAATACGGTGAATCATGGGCCTCTTGCAGAATTAACTTCTTGATCTCCGGGTCATTGGGCACATAAACACGGTCTTTGAACCATAGGGTATCATGCTCATCCTCACGAAATCCTTTAGCCTTTCCTTTGCTCATTTTCTCCTTTATAGAGGCAATCTCCTTGTCAGTTTCTGAGCTTCTCTGATTTTATCCATCAAAGTCGACTGAATCTCCAATGCTGCTACATAGCCTCTCGGAACTATCTCCAAACATAGCTCACGAAGATCCTCGGCTAACTCCTTGGGCAACTCTCCCGTCATTAGTGTATTGACATGACTCTTACGGCTCAATGCGTCAGCTACTACATTAGCCTTTCCGGGATGGTAATGCAATCTCATATCATAATCCTTGATGAGCTCCAACCATCTCCTTTGTCTGAGGTTTAACTCCTTCTGCGTGAAAATGTACTTCAAACTCTTGTGATCCGTGTACACCTCACAATGGTTCCCAATGAGGAAATGTCTCCATGTTTTCAAAGCATGCACTACAGCTACTAACTCCAAATCATGCGTGGCATAATTTAATTCGTGAGGTTTCAGTTGTCGTGAAGCATACGAAACAACTCTTCCCTCGTGCATAAGCACGGCTCCAAGTCCTCGACGTGAAGCATCGCAATACACCTTATAATCCTTGGTCTGATCTGGCAAAATCAACACTGGTGAGGTAACCAAACATTTCTTCAACTCCTGGAAACTAGCCTCACACTCCTCAGTCCATATGAACTTGGTATCCTTCTTCAACAACTCTGTCATAGGCTTTGCAATCTTTGAGAAGTTCTCAATAAATCTCTGGTAGTATCCTGCGAGTCCAAGGAAACTCCGGATCTCCAAATGTTGTTGGTGCTTCCCAATTTGTCACGGTGATAACTTTTGTGGGAACAACTGCTATCGCTTCTCCGGATATAACGTGTCCGAGGAATCCTACTTCCTTCAACCAAAACTCACATTTGCTGAACTTGGCATATAACTGATGTTCTCTGAGCTTCTCAAGTACCAATCGCAAATGTTCTTTATGCTCCTCTTCATTCTTCGAGTAAACCAGAATATCGTCAATGAACACCACGACGAACTTATCCAAAAACTCCATAAACACTTTGTTCATCATGTTCATAAAATAGGCAGGTACGTTAGTCAGACCAAATGACATAACGGTATACTCATAAAGCTCATACCTGGTGGTAAAAGTTGTCTTAGGTATGTTCTGCTCTCGAATCTTCAACCGATGGTACCCTGATCGCTAATCGATCTTGGAAAACACCTTAGCTCCTTGCAATCGATCAAACAGATCATTGATCATCGGTAGTGGGTACTTGTTTTTGATCGTTACTTCGTTCAATCCACGATAATCAACAACCATCCTTAATGATCCATCCTTCTTCTCCACTAGAAGTACTGGCGATCCCCAAGGCGAAGAACTTGGGCGAAATATACCCTTTATCCAGTAACTCCTTAATCTGCTTCTTAATCTCCTCCAAATCTGTTGTGGGCATCCTATATGGTCTCTTTGATATTGGCCCTGTGCCTGGCAAAAGCTCAATCAAAAACTCAATATCTCTATCCGGTGGCATGCCTGGCAACTCTTCTGGAAATACATCTGGAAAATCCTTTACTACTGGCACTTCCTCCTGCACAACTCCCGATAAGGAATTTACTTGAGTCCTTTTCAGCACATGCTGTGATACATACTTGATCCTTCTTCCTTCTGGCGTCGTAAGCAAAATTGTCTTGCTGGCGCATTCAATGTTCCCTTCATACTTTGACAACCAATCCATGCCTAATATCACATCCAATCCTTGAGATTCCAATACTATTAGGTCCGAGGGAAACACATAGTTACCAATCCTTAATGGTAACCGATCACACCATCGACTGGCCATATACTCTGCTCCAGGAGAGGTTACTAACATGGGTGACCTAAGGGCTTGGGTTGGTAGGTTATACTTATCCACAAATCCCCTTGATATGTATGAATGCGATGCACCAGTATCAAAAAGAACGAGTGCAGTAAATGACTTAACCAAAAACTTACCTATTACTGCATTAGGTTGAGCTTCAACCTCCTCCATGTTAACGTGGTTCACCTGTCCCCTGTTGATAGGGTTCGGCTTCTTTCCAGAGCTTCCATTGCCATTCTGGCCTTCAGGACATTCATTGGCATAATGTCCGGTCTTCTGACACTTAAAGCAGATGACCGGGCTTAGGTCCCTCTTGGCTGGGGTTGATGGGGTGGTACGGTTCTGGTCGTTGCTTCCTCCATTCCCATTACCATTCTTGTGGCCATTATGTGAAGGAAATATGCCCTAGAGACAATAATAAAGTTATTATTTATTTCCTTATTTCATGATAAATGTTTATTATTCATGCTAGAATTGTATTAACCAGAAACATAATACATGTGTGAATACATACACAAACATAGTGTCACTAGTATGCCTCTACTTGACTAGCTCGTTTATCAGAGATGGTTATGTTTCCTAGCCATGGACAAAAGAGTTGTCATTTGATTAACGGGATCACATCATTAGGAGAATGATGTGATTGACTTGACCCATTCCGTTAGCTTAGCACTTGATCGTTTAGTATGTTGCTATTGCTTTCTTCATGACTTATACATGCTCCTGTAACTATGAGATTATGCAACTCCCGTTTACCGGAGGAACACTTTGGGTACTACCAAACGTCACAACGTAACTGGGTGATTATAAAGGAGTACTACAGGTGTCTCCGAAGGTACATGTTGAGTTGGCGTATTTCAAGATTAGGTTTTGTCACTCTGATTGTCGGAGAGGTATCTCTGGGCCCTCTCGGTAATGCACATCATTATAAGCCTTGCAAGCAATGTAACCAATGAGTTGGTTACGGGATGATGCATTACAGAACGAGTAAAGAGACTTGCCGGTGACGAGATTGAACTAGGTATGGGATACCGACGATCGAATCTCGGGCAAGTAACATACCGATGACAAAGGGAACAACGTATGTTGTTATGCGGTTTGACCGATGAAGATCTTTGTAGAATATGTAGGAGCCAATATGGGCATCCAGGTCCCGCTATTGGTTATTGACCAAGAATAGTTCTAGGTCATGTCTACATAGTTCTCGAACCCGTAGGGTCCGCACGCTTAAGGTTTCGATGACAGTTATATTATGAGTTTATGAGTTTTGATGTACCGAAGGAGTTCGGAGTCCCGGATGAGATCGGGGACATGACGAGGAGTCTTGAAATGGTCGAGACATAAAGATCTATATATTGGACGACTATATTCGGAGTTTGGAAAGGTTCCGAGTGATTCGGGTATTTTTCGGAGTACCGGAGAGTTACGGGAATTCGCCGGGGAGAAGTATTGGGCCTTATTGGGCCCTGCGGGAAAGAGAGAGGGGCTGCCTAGGGCAGGCCGCCCCCCCCCCCCCCATGGCCTAGTCCGAATTGGACTAGGGGGAGGGGCCGCACCCCCTCCTTCCTTCCCTTCTCTCTTCCCCTTCCTTGTCTCCTACTCCTAATACATGGAAGGACTCCTAGTTGGTCTAGGAAAGGGGGAATACTACTCCCGGTGGGAGTGGGACTCCCTTAGGGCGCGCCATAGAAGAGGGCCGGCCCTCCCCTCCTCCACTCCTTTATATACGGGGGTAGGGGGCACCCCATAGACACACAAGTTGATCTACGGATCTTCCATAGCCGTGTGCGGTGCCCCCTTCCACCATATTCCACCTCGGTCGTATCGTCGCGGAGTTTAGGCGAAGCCCTGCGCCGGTAGAACATCATCATCGTCACCACGCCGTCGTGCTGACGAAACTCATCTCCAGAGCTCGGCTGGATCGGAGGCCGGAGATCGTCATCGAGCTGAACATGTGCTGAACTCAGAGGCTCCGTACGTTCGGTGCTTGGATCGGTCGGATCGTGAAGACGTACGACTACATCAACCACGTTGTGATAACGCTTCCGCTTACGGTCTACGAGGGTACGTGGACATACACTCTCCCCTCTCGTTGCTATGCCATCACCATGATCTTGCGTGTGCGTAGGAAATTTTTTGAAATTACTACGTTCCCCAACAGTGGCATCCGAGCCTAGGTTTATGCGTTGATGTTATATGCACGAGTAGAACACAAGTGAGTTGTGGGCGATATAAGTCATACTGCTTACCAGCATGTCATACTTTGGTTCGGCGGTATTATGAGATGAAGCGGTCCGGACCGACATTACGCGTACGCTTACGCGAGACTGGTTTCACCGTTATGAGCACTCGTGCTTAAAGGTGGCTGGCGGGTGTCTGTCTCTCTCACTTTAGCTGAATCGAGTATGGCTACGCCCGGTCCTTGCGAAGGTTAAAACAGCACCAACTTGACGAACTATCGTTGTGGTTTTTGATGCGTAGGTAAGAACGGTTCTTGCTAAGCCCGTAGCAGCCACGTAAAATTTGCAACAACAAAGTAGAGGACGTCTAACTTGTTTTTGCAGGGCATGTTGTGATTTGATATGGTCAAGACGTGATGAGATATAAGTTATTGTATGAGATGATCATGTTTTGTTGAAATTATCGGCAACTGGCAGAAGCCCTATGGTTGTCTCTTTGTTGCATAAGATGCAAGTGCCAAATAATTGCTTTACTTTATCGCTATGCGATAGCAATAGTTGCAAGAGCAATAGTTGGCAAGATGACCATGTGACGACACATTGATATAGATCAAGATGATGAAGATCATGGTGTCGTGCCAGTGACGATAGAGATCATGACAGCACTTTGGAGATGGAGATCAAAGGCGCAAGATGATCATGGCCATATCATGTCACATATTTTGATTGCATATGATGTTTATCTGTTATACATCTTATTCTGTTTTGTTTGACAGTAGCATTTTAAGATGATCTCTCACTAAAATTATCAAGAAGTGTTCTCCCTGAGTATGCACCGTTGCCAAAGTTCGTCGTGCACACACACCACATGATGATCGGGTGTGATAAGCTCTACGTCCATCTACAACGGGTGCAAGCCAGTTTTGCACACGCAGAATACTCAGGTTAAACTTGACGAGCCTAGCATATGCAGATATGGCCTCGGAACACGGAGACCGAAAGGTCGAGCGTGAATCATATAGTAGATATGATCAACATAGTGATGTTCACCATTGAAAACTACTCCATCTCACGTGATGATCGGTTATGGTTTAGTTGATTTGGATCACGTGATCACTTAGATGACTAGAGAGATGTCTGTCTAAGTGGGAGTTCTTAAGTAATATGATTAATTGAACTTAAATTTATCATGAACTTAGTCCTGGTAGTATTTTGCAAATTATGTTATAGATCAATAGCTTGCGTTGTTGCTTTCGTATGTTTATTTTGATATGTTCCTAAGAAAATTGTGTTGAAAAATGTTAGTAGCAATGATGCGGATTCGATCCGTGATCTGAGGCTTATCCTCATTGCTGCACAGAAGAATTATGTCCTTAATGCACCGCTAGGTGACAGACCTATTGCAGGAGCAGATGCAGAAGTTATGAACGTCTGGCTAGCTCAAAATGATGACTACTTGATAGTTTAGTGCACCATGCTTAACGGCTTAGAATCGGGACTTCAAAGAAGTTTTGAACGTCATGGACCATATGAGATGTTCCAGGAGTTGAAGTTAATATTTCCAGCAAATACCTGAGTTGAGAGATATGAAGTCTCCAACAAGTTCTATAGCTAAAAGATGGAGGAGAATCGCTCAACTAGTGAGCATGTGCTCAGACTGTCTGGGTACTTCAATCGCTTGAATCAAGTGGGAGTTAATCTTCCAGATAAGATAGTGATTGACAGAATTCTCTAGTCACCATCACTAAGTTACTAGAACTTCGTAATGAACTATAGTATGCAAGGGATGACGAAAACGATTCCCGAGCTCTTCGTGATGTTGAAATCGACGAAGGTAGAAATCAAGAAAGAGCATCAAATGTTGATGATTGACAAGACCACTAGTTTCCAGAGAAGGGCAAAGGGAAAGAAAGGGAACTTCAAGTGGAAAGACAAGCAAGTTTTCACTCCTGCGAAGAAGCCCGAAACTGGACCATAGCCTAAAACTGAGTGTTTACACTGCAAAGGAAATGGTCACTGGAAGCGGAAATGCCCTGAATATTTGGTGGATAAGAAGGATGGCAAAGTGAACAAGGGTATATTTGATATACAGATTATTGATGTGTGCCTTACTAGTGTTTATAGTAGCCCCTGAGTATTTGATACTTGTTCGGTTGCTAAGATTAGTAACTCGAAACAGGAGTTATAGAATAAACAGAGACTAGTTGAAGGGAAAGTGACGATGAGTGTTGGAAGTAGTTCCAAGATTGATATGATCATCATCGCACACTCCCTATACTTTCGGGATTAGTGTTAAACCTAAATAAATGTTATTTGGTGTTTGCGTTGAGCATGAATATGATTTGATCGTGTTTATTGCAATACGGTTATTCATTTAAAATCAGAGAATAATTGTTGTTCTGTTTACATGAATAAAACCTTCAATGGTCATACACCCAATGAAAATAGTTTGTTGGATCTCGATCGTAGTGATACACATATTCATAATATTGAGGCCAAAAGATGTAAAGTTAATAATGATAGTGCAACTTATTTGTGGCACTACTGTTTGGGTCATATCGGTGTAAAGCGCATGAAGAAACTCCATAAAGATGGATTTTCGGAATCACTTGGTTATGAATCATTTGATGTTTGCGAACCGTGCCTTTTGGGCAAGATGACTAAAACTCCGTTCTTCGGAACAATGGAACGAGCTACTGACTTATTGGAAATAATACATACTGATGTATGCAGACCAATGAGTATGAAGGCTCGTGGCAAGTATCATTATTTTCTGACCTTCACAAGATGATTTGAGCAGATATGGGTATATCTACTTGATGAAACATAAGTCTAAAATAGTTGAAAGGTTCAAAGAATTTCAGAGTGAAGTGGAAAAATCATCATAATAAGAAAATAAAGTTTCTGCGATCTGATCGCGGAGACGAATATTTGAGTTACGAGTTTGGTCTTCAATTAAAACAATGTGGAGTAGTTTCACAGCTCACGCCACCTGGAACACCACAACGTTATGGTGTGTCCGAACATCATAACCGCACTTTATTGGATATGGTGCGATCTATGATGTCTCTTACTGATTTACCAATATTTTTTTGGGGTTATGCATTAGAGACAGCTGCATTCACATTAAAAGGGCACCATCTAAATCCGTTGAGACGACAACATATGAACTGTGGTTTAGCAAGAAACCCAAGTTGTCGTTTCTTAAAGTTTGGGGCTGCGATGCTTATGTGAAAAAGTTTCATCCTGATAAGCTCGAACCCAAATCGGAGAAGTGCGTCTTCATAAAATACCCAAAGGAAATAGTTGGGTACACCTTCTATCACAGATCCGAAGGCAAGATATTCGTTGCTAAAAATGGATCCTTTCTAGAGAAGGAGTTTCTCTCGAAAGAAGTGAGTGGGAGGAAAGTAGAGCTTGATAAGGTAATTTGTACCTTCTCCTAAATTGGAAAGTAGTTCATCACGGAATTCAGTTCCAGTGATTCCTACACCAATTAGTGAGGAAGCTAATGATGATGATCATGAAACTTCAGATCAAGTTACTACAAAACCTCGTAGGTCTTCCAAAGTACAGTCCGCACCAGAGTAGTACGGTAATACTGTTCTGGAAGTCATGTTACTAGACCATGATGAACCTACGAACTAGGAGGAAGCGATGATGAGCCCAGATTCCGCGAAATGGCTTGAGGCCATAAAATCTGAGATATGATCCATGTATGAGAACAAAGTATGGACTTTGATTGACTTGCTCGATGATCAGCAAGCCATGTTAAATAAATGGATCTTCAAGAGGAAGACGGACGTTGATAGTAGTGTTACTATCTACAAAGCTCGACTTGTCGCAAAAAGGTTTTCAACAAGTTCAAGGTGTTGAATACGATGAGATTTTCTCACTCGTATCGATGCTTAAGTCTGTCTGAATCATGTTAGCAATTGCCACATTTTATGAAATCTGGCAAATGGATGTCAAAACTGCATTCCTTAATGGATTTATTAAATAAGAGTTGTATATGATGCAACCAGAAGGTTTTGTCAATCCTAAAGGTGCTAACAAAATGTGCAAGCTCCAGCGATCCATCTATGGACTGGTGCAAGCATCTCGGAGTTGGAATATACGCTTTGATAAGTTGATCAAAGCATATAGTTTTATATGGACTTACGATGAAGCTTGTATTTACAATAAAGTGAGTGGGAGCACTACAGCCTTTCTGATTAGTATATGTGAGTGACATATTGTTGATCAGAAATGATGTAGAATTTTTCTGCAAAGCATAAAGGAGTGTTTTAAAGGAGTTCTTTAAAAAGAAAAGACCTCAGTAAAAGCTACTTACATATTGAGCATCAAGATCTATTGAGATAGATCAAGACGCTTGATGAGATTTTTCAATGTATACATACCTTGATAAATTTTTGAAATATTTCAAAAATGAAACAGTCAAAGAAGGAGATCTTGCCTGTGATGCAAAGGTATGAAATTGAGTAAGACTCAAATCCCGACCACAGCAGAAAATAGAAAGAGAATGAAAAGTCATTCTCTATGCCTCAGTCATAGGTTCTATAAAGTGTTCTATGCTATGTACCAGACCTATTGTATACCTTGCTCTGAATTTGGCAAGGGAGTACAATAGTGATCTAGGAGTAGATCACTGGACATTGGTCAAGAATATCCTTAGTAAGGACTAAGGAGGTGTTTCTCGATTATGGAGGTGATAAAAGAGTTTGTTGTAAAAGTTACATCAGTGCAAACTTTTACACTGATCCAGATGACTCTAAGTCTCAACCTGGATACATATTGAAAGTGGGAGCAATTAGCTAGAGTAGCTCCGTGCAGAGCATTGTGGACATAAAATATTTGCAAAATACATATGGCTCTCAATGCGACAGACCCGTTGACTAAGCTTCTCTCACGAGCAAAACATGATCACACCTTAGTACTCTTTGGGTGTTAATCACATAGTGATGTGAACTAGATTATTGACTCTAGTAAACCCTTTGGATGTTGGTCACATGATGATGTGAACTATGGGTGTTAATCATATACAGATATGAATATTGGTATTAAATCACATGGCGGTGTGAACTAGATTATTGACTCTAGTGCAAGTGGGAGACTGAAGGAAATATGCCCTAGAGACAATAATAAAGTTATTATTTATTTCCTTATTTCATGATAAATGTTTATTATTCATGCTAGAATTGTATTAACCGGAAACATAATACATGTGTGAATACATAGACAAACATAGTGTCACTAGTATGCCTCTACTTGACTAGCTCGTTTATCAGAGATGGTTATGTTTCCTAGCCATGGACAAAAGAGTTGTCATTTGATTAACGGGATCACATCATTAGGAGAATGATGTGATTGACTTGACCCATTCCGTTAGCTTAGCACTTGATCGTTTAGTATGTTGCTATTGCTTTCTTCATGACTTATACATGTTCCTGTAACTATGAGATTATGCAACTCCCGTTTACCGGAGGAACACTTTGGGTACTACCAAACGTCACAACGTAACTGGGTGATTATAAAGAGTACTACAGGTGTCTCCGAAGGTACATGTTGAGTTGGCGTATTTCGAGATTAGGTTTTGTCACTCCGATTGTCGGAGAGGTATCTCTGGGCCCTCTCGGTAATGCACATCATTATAAGCCTTGCAAGCAATGTAACCAATGAGTTGGTTACGGCATGATGCATTACAGAACGAGTAAAGAGACTTGCCGGTGACGAGATTGAACTAGGTATTGGATACCGACGATCGAATCTCGGGCAAGTAACATACCGATGACAAAGGGAACAACGTATGTTGTTATGCGGTTTGACCGATAAAGATCTTTGTAGAATATGTAGGAGCCAATATGGGCATCCAGGTCCCGCTATTGGTTATTGACCGAGAATAGTTCTAGGTCATGTCTACATAGTTCTCGAACCCGTAGGGTCCGCACGCTTAAGGTTTCGATGATAGTTATATTATGAGTTTATGAGTTTTGATGTACCGAAGGAGTTCGGAGTCCCGGATGAGATCGGGGACATGACGAGGAGTCTTGAAATGGTCGAGACATAAAGATCGATATATTGGACGACTATATTCGGAGTTCGAAAAGGTTCCGAGTGATTCGGGTATTTTTCGGAGTACCGGAGAGTTACGGGAATTCGCCGGGGAGAAGTATTGGCCTTATTGGGCCCTGCGGGAAAGAGAGAGGGGCTGCCTAGGGCAGGCCGCGCCCCCCCCCCCCATGGCCTAGTCCGAATTGGACTAGGGGGAGGGGCCGCACCCCCTCCTTCCTTCCCTTCTCTCTTCCCCTTCCTTGTCTCCTACTCCTAATACATGGAAGGACTCCTAGTTGGACTAGGAAAGGGGGAATCCTACTCCCAGTGGGAGTAGGACTCCCTTAGGGCGTGCCATAGAAGAGGGCCGGCCCTCCCCTCCTCCACTCCTTTATATACGGGGGTAGGGGCACCCCATAGACACACAAGTTGATCTACGGATCGTTCCATAGCCGTGTGCGGTGCCCCCTTCCACCATATTCCACCTCGGTCGTATCGTCGCGGAGTTTAGGCGAAGCCCTGCGCCGGTAGAACATCATCATCGTCACCACGCCGTCGTGCTGACGAAACTCATCTCCGGAGCTCGGCTAGATCGGAGGCCGGAGATCGTCATCGAGCTGAACGTGTGCTGAACTCGGAGGCTCCGTACGTTCGGTGCTTGGATCGGTCGGATCGTGAAGACGTACGACTACATCAACCGCATTGTGATAACGCTTCCGCTTACGTCTACGAGGGTACGTGGACATACACTCTCCCCTCTCGTTGCTATGCCATCACCATGATCTTGCGTGTGCGTAGGAAACATTGTGATAACGCTTCCGCTTACGTCTACGAGGGTACGTGGACATACACTCTCCCCTCTCGTTGCTATGCCATCACCATGATCTTCCGTGTGCGTAGGAAATTTTTTGAAATTACTACATTCCCCAACATTATGATTGTGCGAGCTACCTCCTCCATGGGTATGCTGAAAATGAACTCCAGGTTTAGGGGTAAGACGGGGCTTCTGCTGAGCTCCAGAATTGTACTTCCCCTGTCCATACTTCCTCTTGCGGTTTTCAATCTGTTGCTGCTTCCCTTCAATCATAAGAGCACGATCTACCAACTCTTGGTAGTTGTTGAAGCTTGCTACCATCAACTGCATGCTCAGCTCGTCATTCAGTCCTTCCAGAAACTTCTCCTGCTTAGATGCATCCGTAGCAACGTCATCTGGGGCATAACGTGCTATCTTACTAAAGTCATCCACATACTGGCCAACTGTCCGTCCTACTTGGCGCAAGTTGCGAAACTCACGCTTCTTCATGGCCATAGCTCCTGCTGAAACATGGGCAGTACGGAAAGCTTGCTGAAACTGATCCCATGTGACAGTATCCATAGGGTAAGTGGCTGTAAAATTCTCCCACCATGCTGTTGCGGGTCCTTCAAGCTGATGAGCGGCAAATTTCACCTTTTCCCTATCTGCACATCCTGCAGTTGTCAACTCCCTCCCTGTCTTACGGAGCCAATCATCTGCCACTATCGGCTCGGTGCTACTGGAGAACACCGGCGGATTCAGCCTAAGAAAACGGGTTAAGTGATCAACAGGTGGTTGCGGTGGTGGGTTGTTGTTGTTGTTGTTGTTGTTGTGGTTCTGGACTAGCAATTGCATCAAAGCATTCTGCTGCTGGATCAACTGAGTGAGCTCCGGTGGGAATGCAAATCCATTGTCACATCTCGGAGGCATCTGAGGGTTTAGAAAAGATGAGAATTAAGAACAGAATGAGGTCTAAAGAGAAAACACTACCCATATGCTCATGAGACAAATGCACACAAAATCACTTCATTCAATCAAACAAGGGCATACAACGGTCTAGAACTATTGCAAAAGTGCTTGGGTTATGCTATATACATGGTGGAATACTACTACTGCTATGGTGGTCTTCTAGAAAAACTGCTCCGATGAAGACTCCATGATGTCTGCTCCAGCTTCGTCTTCGAAGTCATCATCACTAGGTTCGGAATCGGTGTCGTCGATGATGATGTAGTTTTCTAGAAAAGTGCAATCGTCATCTTCTCCTCTGGGTGCTGAATTCCCCATGAGTTCTTCAATTTTCTCCTTAAGGTCGTTGTTTTGTCTCACTAGAGCGACGATCTCCTCCATGTAATCCTTGCGAGTGGCATTCAGTTCTCCTTCTAGTTCGATAATTCTAGCATTTGCTTTCTTCAACTCCATCATGTCTGCGCACATCTGGTTCTCCTGCCGTCGATTGTGTTGGTTTAGCTCTTGGATGAAGGCTGCAATGGATCTATCCTTCTTGGTGCTAACTATCTCCCATTGTTCATCTCGGCACCCACAAATCTGGTAGATAATATCCTTGAGGTCATCTTGATAAACTTCTCCAATGCGTCCCATGGTGATGTAAGCTGCCATGCTCTTTCACAGACTCCTGGTTGGTGCATTAAAAATACACTCTATGGGCTCCGTGACTGGCGCGAACGTCCTTCCTGGAACTTGAGCTTGAATCTTCCAACGCTCCTCTTCGGGTAAAGTGGTGTTGTAGGTCCCGGTGAAGCTTGGTATTCCGATGTTCAGGTACTTAGTGACCTCCTTCAGATGTCGTCCAAAGGGTGTATCTTCATCCGCCTGTGTGAACTTGATCCTCGCTTCTGTCATCCTAAAAGAGTAGAAAAGATGAGGAGTCAGAAATGAGAAGAGAGTAGTGATCTAGGGTTTTAGCTTAGTGGTCGTGTCCTACAGTCAGCGTGTGCTCTGATACCATCTTGTAGCGACCAGACCTCAAACGATCTGATCTCTGTGCTCAGGTGTCATCCCTGGATCAGTAATGCTGACACCACACAGTACTTGAAGGATTTATAACAGAGTAGCAATCACACACTTATTACATCGAATGTCTCAAAAGAGAACTTATTACAATAAATATGGCTTAAGGCCATCTAATAACGATAACAGCGGAAGGCTTGGAAGATAAGTGAGTCCATCAACTCCAACGGCATCACTGAGTATAGAACCACGACCTAAAGGCACCTTACTCGTCGTCTGAAAAGTCTGCAACATGAAACGTTGCAGCCCGAAACGGGTCAGCACATGGAATATGCTGGCAATGTAACACATAGAGAGTAATGAAGGAATAGGCTATACTACATGCATATATGGCTGGTGGAAAGCTCTATGGTTACAGTTTTGCGTAAAGCCAATTTTTCCCTACTGCAAAGGAGTAAATTTTATTTAACTATCATGGTGGTTGTTAAACATTGAGAATGGTTGACAGCATCCTCAATCCCAAATAAAGTAATCATCATTTAAAACCCAACAGAATTAATTAAAGTAACATGATGAGATTCACATGATAATCCAAGTACTAGATACTCAAAACGTCCATAACCGGGGACACGGCTAACCATGATTAGTTTGTACACTCTGCAGAGATTTGCGCACTTTTCCCCACAAGACTCGATCTCCTCAGTTGGATTTCTGGCACTACATGGTGTTTGAGAAACGGATGACCGAGACATAGTCTTTCAGAAGCGCTAGCACCTTACGATCGGGTAGACCATACCAACCTACATCCCCTACATCAGCTAGTCTACCACTGTAAGAGTTCGCACGACTTAGTCAACTATGCTAGAGCCCATAATAGCTTGTGGCTGCACACGGAAGTTTCTAGTATGAATAGTCTCATGATCCCTTTGAGCCTGGGTGGCAGTCCAAAAAGAAACAGGCAATCCTGGAATACCCAGGTACCTCAATCCACCCAGATGTGTGTTTAAGTTGCCACCTTAGATAAACCATTAATTAACAATCTCACATCTGTCATGGATATCACTTACCCAATCCATGTCTACTAGCATAGCATGGCATGATAAGCAAACGTAGAAGTAACTCCCAAGGTTTGATAATAAAACAGTTAATAGGTACTACCTCATCTACTTCCCATCCCACAATTTAATTAGATCCTAATCATGCAATGTTTGAGGATTGATCTAATGCAATAAAAACTGGGTAGTAGAAAGGTATGATCAAAGTGTTACTTGCCTTGCTGATGATCCGTGAAACCTAGAGATTCGAAGAAACAGGCGACGCACTCCGGGTATTCTATCGCAGACAAACAAACAAGCATACAATAAGTACTCATCTAATGCACAGGTAAAACTCAAATAAGAGATCTAACCAGAAATTTCAACTTAAGCACTCTGGTTTGCAAAAAGAATCAAATCAAACGAAGCAACGAAAGTCAAACGGCGAAAGAAAACAACTTCGTTTTACTAATCTGGACTTAAGTCAAATTTTACAGAAGAAAAAACTTGTTCAAGTTGGTTAAACAGAAAGAGGGTTTCGAGACGAAACTCCAGGCGCTTGAATTGCCTGATTCCGATAAACGAGTGAAAAGTTATACTAAAACGAAAATCGGATCAGGAAACGCGATCAGAAATAATTCGCGGAAAATCCGAGAAAAAGAAAAACGACGAACAGATTAACGAACGAACGTTCGTTATCTGGATCTAAACGACGAACACGTTCGTTAAAACGAACGAACAAGCGAACGCTCACTAAATTGACTAAACCGAAAAATAAACCGATCTATTAAAAAAGGGACATTTACATCTGTGCCCCTAACTCGAACCCACTACTCAGATTTGCCCCTAATTTTGAAGCATGCTCAAATTTACCCCTCCGCCCTTAAGTCACTACTCAGAAATGCCCTTCCGTACAGTACTGTAGCACTTTCTGTCCAATACTGTAGCACTTTCCGTCTGCTACAGTACACATGGGCCTTTGACGGTCAAAGGCCTTTGACTGGACGAAAGGGCATTTCTGAGTAGTGACTTAACGGCAGAGGGGCAAATTTGAGCATGCTTTGGAATTAGGGGCAAATCTGAGTAGGTGGTTCGAGTTAGGGGCAGAAATGCAAATAGCCCATTAAAAACAGATCTAACAAAAAAATAAACCGCGGATTTTAAAAAAACGGGCGGTTTTCTAGAGAAAACCGCCGGCGATGGCGGCTACCTCGGCGGCGGGTCCGGTGGGCGGCGGGGCGGCTCGGGCGAGCGGGCAGGGCGGCAGCGGCGAGGCAGCGGCGAGGCGGCGCGGCAGCGGCGAGGCGGCGGCGGCGCGGGTCGAGGCGGCGCGGGCGGCGGCTAGGGTTAGGGTTGGGGCCCGGGTGGCGGCGCGGGCTGGTGGGCTGTGGGGCTCGGACGGCCGGCTTATAAGGGCTGCCCCGGGCGGAGTCCCGCTCGGGTACGGCCCGGAGTCGGTTCGCGTTTTTTTTAAATAATAACACATAGAAAAACAAATAAAACAAATACTAAACGGACTCCAAAAAACCCGAAATAAATTTTTCCCGACTTCTAAAGTCAAGCCGGACAAAGTGAACATTTATTTGGGGCCTAAATGCAACTTTGAAAAACACATATTTTTCCTAAATTCAAATAAAAATAGTGAAAAACTCCGAAATAAAATCTTATTTGATTTTATTATCAAATCCTCAATATTTCTATATTTTGGGAAAGTCATTTTATTCCCTCTCTTGTATTTTTGTAATAGAAATAATTGAAGATAAAATAAGTAAAATCAAATGATCCTATTCTCAAAATTTGAGAAAACTCAAATATGAAAATAACGAAATCCCCAACTCTCTTCGTGGGTCCTTGAGTTGCATAGAATTTCTAGGATCAAAACCAAAAGCAAATAAAATATGATATGCATTGATGATCTAATGTATAACATTCCAAATTGAAAATTTGGGATGTTACATGCTTCTAATTTGGTCAAATACATTTGTTAGGGCACCCTTTTAATTTGGGAGAGTGATATTGGTTTCATCTTTCATATGGTTTCTAGCTTGCATCGATTCTGACAAGTTCAAGCACCTTGTGCTTAGTTTACACTTCATACATCATACATGTCAATATGTCACGCTGTCCTGTTTTTCATACATATTCCATCCTCCTATCATGCGGCTGCCTTACATGAAAGTAGTGTTCATCAGTATCATGCATCAATGAGTTCTGAAGAGCAAATTTTATTCCTTTTTCTTGTAGGTTTGCCTTGACAAGGCAAAATCAAGAAAGAGGAAGGAAAATAGTAAGGAAGGCGATGATGGTGGTCCTCCGCAGCAACGTAAACGGAGCATCTGTACCGATTCTCCTTGTACTGATAGTGCATTACAAGGTCCAAGTCTCCGCTCCCCTACTCCACCATCCAAGGTGCTTGCTCTAACTTGGCAGTGTCATATCTGGTGGCATGTTGCATATGGTGTCTAGCTCGTATTGCTCCTAACTAGTGTAAACTGCATCTGCTTAGCTTACACATGATACATGTGAATATGACACACTTTCCTGTTTTTGGTACATACTATATCTGTCTATCACACCATATTCTTACATGAAACTACTCTTGTTGTGTATCCTGCATCAGTCACTTATGATGGGACACCTTTAAGTTGGCAGTGTGATATTGGTTTGCGTCTTGAATATGATTTCTAGCATGTATTGCTTCTAGTTTGATGAATGCCACCTATGACAAGACAGTTTTAACTTGGCAGAGTGATATTGACTGCACCTTCCATATGGTGTCTTGCAGTGTTTCTAATTTGTTGAAGTGCCTTCTGCTTAGTTACGACATCATAGGTGTGAATATGTCAAGCCGTCCATTTTTCGTACATATTCCATCCTCGTATCATGACTTTGCCTTTCATCAGAGTAGTGTTCGTCAGTATCATGCATGAATGAGTTCTGAAGAGCGAATGATATTCCTTTTTCTTGTCGGTATGACCTCACAATGCAAAATCAATAAAGCTGAAGGAAATTGGCAAGGCATTGGATGATGGTGGTCCTTCCGAGCAACTGAAACGGAGGTTCTCTATAGATTCTACTCCGCCATCCTCCCACCAAGATTCGCAAGACAATGCAAGGCTAGACAGTCAACGTAGATGTGTAGATGATAAGCACATCTCCCCTACTCCACCATCACAGGTGCTTGCTCTAACTTGGCACTATTATATGTGGTTGCATGTTGCGTATGATGTCTAGCTTGTATTGCTTCTAACTTTGTTGAATTGCATCTGCTTACTATACACATAATGCATGTGAATATGACATGTGTTCCTGTTTCTACATCAGACTACTATTCTTGCATATCCCGCACCAGTCACTTATGATAAGGCACCTTTAAGTCGCCACTGTGATATTGGTTGTGTCTTGCATATGATTTCTAGCATGTACTTCTTCTAATTTGTTGAAACGCCATACAGTTTGAACTTGGCAGAGTGATATTGGTTGCATCTTTCATATGGTGTCTAGCTTGCAGTGCTTCTAATTTGTTCAAATGGCTTCTGCTTAGTTACCACATCATAGGTGTGAATATGTCACACCATCCTGTTTTTCATACATATTCCATCCTCGCATCATGTGTTTGCCTTTCATCTGAGTAGTGTTCGTCAGTATCATGCATGAATGAGTTCTGAAGAGCGAATTTTATTCCTTTTTCTTATCGGTTTGACTTCACAATGCAAAATCATTACAGCTGAAGGAAATTAGTCCGGTAGTGGATTATGGTGGTCCTTCGGAGCAACTCAAACAGGGGGTCTCTACAGATTCTACTCCGCCATCCTCCCAACAAGATTCGCAAGACAACACAAGGCTGGACAGTCAGCGTAGCTATGTAGATGATGAGCACATCTCCCCTACTCCACCATCATAGGGTGCTTGCTCTAACTTGACACTATTATATGCGGTTGCATGTTGCGTATGATGTCTAGCTTGTATTGCTTCTAACTTGAATTGCATCTGCTTACTTTACACATAATGCCTGTGAATATGACACGTGTCCCTGTTTCTAGAACATACGTGTACATGATGAGCATATCTCCCCTACTCCACCATCACAGGTGCTTGCTCTTACTTGGAACTGTTATACGTGGTTGCGTTTTCCGTATGATGTCTAGTTTGTATTGCTTCTGATTATGTTGAGTTGCATCTGTGTAGCTTACAACTTATACCTGCAACGATCACTTACCCATAAGACACATTTAACTTGGGATTGTGATGTAGGTTGCATCTTGCATTCTCTTCTAGCTTGTACTTCTTCTAATTTCTTGAGATGGCACTTACGATGAGACACTCTTTACCTGATAGAGTGATATTGGTTGCATGTTCATATGGTGCCTAGCTTTCATTTCTTCTAATTTTGTTGAAATGCCTTCCACTTACTGTTTTTTCATACATATTCCATCCTCCTGTCGTACGTGTGAATATGAAACACTGTCTTTTTTGTATATATTCCATCCTCCTATCCTACGCTTGCCTTACATCAAAGTAGTGTTCGTCTGTATCATGCATCAACCAGTTATGCAGAGCTAATTTTATTCATCTTCTTATGGTTTTGACTTCATAAGGCAATATCAGAAAATAGGAAGGAAAAGAGTAAGTTAGGGGATGTTGGTGGTCCTCCGCACCGACGCAAACAGAGACTCTCTAGATTTGCCACTGCTACTGCTAATGAAGTTGAAGTCCCAAGTCTACATGATGAGTTCATCTCCCGTACTCCACCATCGCAGGTGCTTGCTCTAAGTTGACAGTGTGATAATTGGTTTCATGTTGCATATGTTGTCTAGCCTGTATTTCTTCTATTTTGATTAAATTGCACCTGCTGAGTTTATATGTTATACATGTGCATATGACATGGCTTTCTGTATCTAGAATACACTTCATCTATCTATCATACCATGTTCTTACATCAAAGTACTGCTGTTGTGTATCCCGCATCAGTCACTCATGATTGGACGCTTTTAACATGGCAGTTTGATAGTGGTTGCATCTTGCATTGATTTCTATGTTGTACTGCTTCTAATTTTTCGAATTGCCACTTCTGACAAGACACTTTTAACTTGGCAGAGTAATATTGGTTGCATCTTTCATATCGTGTCTAGCTTGCATTACTTCTATTTTCTTGAAAATCCTTCTGCTTAGTTTGCACATCGTAGCTGTGAATATGTCATGACGTCCTATTTTTCCTACATATTCCATCCTCATACGGTTGTCTTACATCAAAGTATTGCTTGTCTGTATCATGCATCAATGAGTTCTGAAGAGTGATTTTATTCTTTTGTGTTGTGGGTACAGCTTGACATGGCAAAGTCAAAAAAGAGCAAGGAAAATAATATAGTAGGGAGTGCTGTTACTCGTAGGGTGAAACGGAAAAGGTTCTGTCATCGAGATTCTGCTGGTACTTATAGTGCAGTAGAAGGTCCAAGTCCACCGGCTAAATCTACAAAACAGTATCACTTGCTCCACCAGCTGCAGCATGCGCTTCAACTGTACCAGCATCTCAACCAGTTACTCGTTCGTTTGCTCCGGAACTTGCCAGTTCCCAAGCTGCCTTCACACCTAACACTACTTCTGAAGCACTGCTGACACAACAGGACTTGGCAAGATCAGATGAACCTCATGAGCATCAACACCAAGACGGTACCTGACCGAGTCAAGTTGCAGTTGCATGCTCCTTTATATGTACTCTCACAGTTTGATGTACACTAACACTTTTCATATTTGTTGTTGAACTAGCACCATGGCGCAAGCGGAAACAGACATCAGGGATAATGCTTGATAAATTAACAAAATCTAAAGGAGGAAGAATGGAGATCCATTTTGAGGCAGGTTTAAAAAGGCCACGTGATGCTATAGAGTCAGCCAAGTTAGTATCAGAGGCAGCCATTGTCGTTAGGTGTCATGCACGTATCCTCCCAACTTGGATCCAGTACAGGAATGAGAAAGACAATACCCAGTTTAACACCTTCCTTGACCATTTATCCGTAAGTAATGTTATTCATCGCAATTAGTAATATTGTCTTACTCTGTCCCATACTTTCTAGCTTCCTCCTAATAAGACTCACATTCTTTTTTCAACAGATGAGGTTCAAGTTGGATCCGAAAGATGATGCAACTAAACAAGCATGCACTCATGTTTTTCAGTCTGCTCTGCGACAATATCGGTACCACCTTAGAAAATCTCACTTTGAAGGCAAGGCTAACAATGAAATCGCCCAAACATCTCCAGTGGAATATGTTACAGATGAAGACTGGAGAGCCCTTGTTAAACACTGGTCTGATCCAAAGTATCAGTTAGGCTATATGTATTTGATCAGACCACATATTGAACTTGTATTTATGTATGTGCCTTACAAGTGTATCTTCTTCTAGGCTAACTATTTGAAGAACAAAACCAACCGTTCTAAAGTGAAATTCCAACAGACAACAGGATCTCGTAGCTATATTGCACACTGCGAGGCTCTTGTAAATAGATGCCACTTCCTTCTTTTTTGTGCCATATTATCGTATCTATATTGACTTGTTCCAAATACAGAGGAAAACTCGTGCAGACCAAAAAGAACCTGAACCGAATGCAGTGCAAATCTTCAAGGATTTCCACACCAGCAAGATGAAGGGCATGAGCACACCAGTTCAAGCCGCTGTTGTAAGTCCTTACTCCTCCTACCTTGAACTGATTGGTACTGTGATGTGTTCATTTAACTAATTGGTTTGCAGCCAATGTCAGTTACTCTGTTCACTTTTATTCACAGTTGTCTTAACGTATTATTTCACCTTAAATGGTTTAAAAGAGATGAAGGATATTCTTTTGGTCTTGATCTGTAATCTAGTTGTTATGTTCACGTGCGCACACAATGATAAAATAGCATGTTTGTTTTATATCTGTTTGCCCATGATATGAATGATGTCATACTATGTTCATCCTACTTTAAACCATGTCTCTTTATCCTTAAATGTCAACGAATGTGAGGAAATAGACAATACAGTAGGCATGCTACATGGACATATGTTCCGAAAGTGATTTTATTATGTAGTTGGCACTACAATACATGCTAATGTATTATAGTAGTTCACCAAAATAAGTTATGTATAAACGTTTAACCTACTTTGTTTTTATCTCATTAGTAACTTATCTGGTACACTAATCTACAAGTTCAAACTTTCAGGAAGCTATGGAACAAATGATTGAATAGCCACAACCACCTGAAGGTGACGAGGCTACTACAGGCACAATGTCACCTCTTGCTGCAGTGCGTCAATATCTCTCCACTAACAGTGCAAAAAGCACCTTCCTGCGTAATTTTGGGTTGGTTATCAAGGTAACCTCGTCCAAATCGCCTACTGAACAAAATCTTCCTGCTAGACAGAGTGATATATCTGTGCTCCAGACACAAGTCCAATCCCTAATGGACGTTGTTTCGGAAACAAGAATAGTGGTTGAGAAATGTCGTCAAGATATGAATGGTTTTGAAACCAGACTATCAGACATTCGCTTCGTTGTTCAAGAGCAATGGTGGAAAAAGGTGGAGATCGTGCTGCTCCATCAGATTCTACAGCCTGAAACATTAGCACTCGGGTCAAATGATTTGTGCTTCTATACATCTGATGGTGCTTTTATCTGGAAGGACTGTAAACTTTATGCCAACAAGCCTTTTGTTGTATGGTTGGAATTTATTTTGTTGTGATACAACATTTATGATGCTGCCTCAGGCTGCAGTAATTACGATGCTATTTTTGTATAGTGTAGGTTTATCTTAGTAATGTATTCGGCCGAAAGCTTTGTAGGAGCCCAACATGCCAACATTCGTCGGGCCCATTCCAATTGGGCTAAAAACAATTACGGGCCGAAATTGGCATGTAGCCCACTAAAAATATCTGGGCCTAAATCAGCATAAGCTTTCATATTTTTCTCGTAGGCCTGTGCCCATAGTGGGCCTTTAACAGGCCTAAACATAATTTGGGCCCTCAATAAAAATAGGCCATTTACAGGTGTAAATATCTCGAGCCCATAAAAAACATGGGCCTTTAATAGACCGAAAGTGAGATTGGGCCCTGATTGTGCCAAATAACCCACTGGACTTAGCAGGCCGAAATGGTGGCCCATTTACGATGCGGATCTTTGACAGGCCGAAATCCGGACGGGTCGTAAATGCGCCGACCTAATACACGGGCCTTTAACAGACGGAACTTCGGTCGGGCTAGATTATCGTCATTTTTATATGGGCTGTTAATGGGCCCGATATGACATTGGGCCACATATGCCCCATGGTTTACGTCTGGCGTTAACAGGCCGAAAGTGGCCCAAAGCTATAGTGGGCCTCTAACAGGCCGAATGTCAGACATGGCCGAATATGACCCAAATCCTTCACGGTCGTTTATGGGCCGAAAGTTTTGATGGCCTGTAAATGGCCCAAATGAAGTCGGACCTTTAACGGGCCGGAAATACACCGGGCCGTAATTCGGTCCAATTACTTAGTGGACTGTTAACGGGCCAGAAGTGACCATGGGCCGCGTTGATGACAAGTTTAGGACAGGCCGTTAACGGGCCGATTTGACAGAGAATGTTTGGCCTTTAGCTGGGCCGGCCCATTATGGTCTGCAGAATCTTGTGGGCCTTTAGCTGGGCCGGCCCATTGTGGTCCGCAAAATCTTGTGGGCCTTTAGTTGGGTCGGCCCATTATTGTCTGCAAAATCATGTGGGCCCTTAGCTGGGCCGGACCATTATGGTCCGCTAAATTTTGTGGACCTTTAGCTGGGTCGGCCCATTATGGTCCGCTAAATCTTATGGGCCTTCAGTTGGGCCGGCCCATTTAAACTTTGTGGGCCACTTTTGGGCTGGTCCATGTGTCAACATATCATAGGCCCATCTCGACCATTGGATGAGTGACACCTGTGCCAATGCGGAGCTGACGCGTGGATCCGTCAGCCAAAGAGAATTTTACACGTGGAAAATCAGCATTGGTCGTGGCTGTTAACGGGTTATCGGATCCAAAATCCGACCCGATAGCTTAACGGCATTCCGTTACGGTGGATGCCACGTTTCGGTCACCCTTGACGAAAGCACTTCTATGACGCGCGATTTATCGTCATGGAAGTGGACAGTTCCGTGATGATAATTTTGGCAATGTCATGGAACACTTCTACGACAGCACAGGTATGACTATCTTGATTCTGTCATAAATTTGTCATGGATGTGCATGCATGACAGAAAACGCGACCTACTGTGACAAACACGTATCATCACGGAAGTGTATTTTTTTGTAGTGGAGGGGGAGAACATTGTATTGAGATCCAAAAATTGAGAAGAAGCCATCTAGCTACTAACTATGGACCCAAAGGTCTGAGGTAAACTACTCACACTTCATCGGAGGGGCCTTGGAGATGATGTAGAGGCCCTCCGTGATCAATGCCCCTTCCGGCGGAGCTCCGGAACAGGCCACGAGATGGGATCTTGAAGGTATAGAAAGTTGCGACGGTGGAATTAGGTTTGGCTCCGTATCTGGTCGTTTCGGGGTACGTAGGTATATATAGGAGGAAGAAGTACGTCAGTGGAGCAAGGTGGGGGCCACGAGGCAGGGGCGCGCCCTGGAGGGGTAGGGCGCGCCCCCTACCCTCGTGCCCACCTCCTGGCTTTCGTGGCGTAGGGTCCAAGTCTCCTGGATCATATTCGGCGAGAAAATCGCGTTCCCGAAGGTTTCATTCCATTTGGACTCTGTTTGATATTCCGTTTCTTTGAAACTCTGAAATAGGCAAAAAAAACAGCAATACTGGGCTGGGCCTCCGGTTAATAGGTTAGTCCCAAAAGTAATATAAAAGTGAAAAATAAAGCCCAATATTGTCCAAAATAGTAGATAATATAGCATGGAGCAATCAAAAATCATAGATACGTTGGAGACGTATCAGGCATCCCCAAGCTTAATTCCTGCTCATCCTCGAGTAGGTAAATGATAAAAAAAAGAATTTTTGATGTGGAGTGCTACTTGGCATGGTTATTTCTGTAATTCTTCTTAATTGTGGTATGAATATTCAGATCTGAAAGATTCAAGACAAAAGTTCATATTGACATAAAAATAATAATACTTCAAGCATACTAACAAAGCAATCATGTCTTCTCAAAATAACATGGCCAAAGAAAGCTATCCCTACAAAATCATATAGTCTGGCTATGCTCTATCTTCATCATACAAAATATTAAATCATGCACAACCCCGGTTTCAGCCAAGCAATTGTTTCATACTTTAGAATTTTCAAACTTTTCAACTTTCACGCAATACATGAGCGTGAGCCATGGATATAGCACTATATGTGGAATAGAATGGTGGTTGTGGAGAAGACAAAAAAGGATAAGATAGTCTCACATCAACTAGGCGTATCAACGGGCTATGGAGATGCCCATCGATAGATATCGATGTGAGTGAGTAGGGATTGCCATGCAACGGATGCACTAGAGATATAAGCATATGAAAGCTCAATCAAAAGAAACTAAGTGGGTGTGCATCCAACTCGCTTGCTCACGAAGACCTAGGGCAATTTGAGGAAGCCCATCATTGGAATATACAAGCCAAGTTCTATAACAAAAAATTCCCACTAGTATATGGAAGTGAAAAACGAGAGACTCTCTATCATGAAGATCATGGTGCTACTTTGAAGCACAAGTGTGGTAAAAGGATAGTAACATTGTCCCTTCTCTCTTTTTCTCTCATTTTTTTATTTGGGCCTTTTCTCTTTTTTTATGGACTTTTTTTTCGTCCGGAGTCTCATCCCGACTTGTGGGGGAATCATAGTCTCCATCATCCTTTCCTCACTTGGGACAATGCTCTAAAAATGATGATCATCACACTTTTATTTTCTTACAACTCAACAATTACAACTCAATACTTAGAACAAAATATGACTCTATGTGTATGCCTCCGGCGGTGTACCGGGATATGCAATGAATCAAGAGTGACATGTATGAAAGAATTATGAATGGTGGCTTTGCCACAAATACGATGTCAACTACATGATCATGCTAAGCAATATGACAATGATGGAGCATGTCATAACAAACGGTACGGTGGAAAGTTGCATGGCAATATATCTCGGAATGGCTATGAAAATGCCATGATAGATAGGTATGGTGGCTGTTTTAAGGAAGGTATATGGTGGGTGTATGATACCGGCGAAAAGTGCACGGTACTAGAAAGGCTAGCAATGGTGGAAGGGTGAGAAAATTGCGTATAATCCATGGACTCAACATTAGTCATAAAGAACTCATATACTTATTGCAAAAATCTACAAGTCATCAAAACAAATTATTACACGCATGCTCCTAGGGGAAGGGTTGGTAGGATTTAACCATCGCACGATCCCGACCTCCACACATAAGGAAGACAATCAATAAATATATCGTGCTCCAACTTCATCACATAACGGTTCACTATACGTGCATGCTACGGGAATCACAAACTTTAACACAAGTATTTCTCAAATTCACAACTACTCAACTAGCATGACTCTAATATTACTACCTCCATATCTCAAAACAATTATCAAGCATCAAACTTTTCTTAGTATTCAACGCACTCAAAAGAAGGTTTTACAAATCTTGAATACCAAGCATATTAAGATTGTTTAAGAAAATTACCATGCTAATTAAGACTCTCAAAATAATCTAATTGAAGCATGAGAGATCAATAGTTTCTATAAAACAAATCCACCACCGTGCTCTAAAAGATGTAAGTGAAGTACTAGAGCAAAACTATATAGCTCAAAAGATATAAGTGAAGCACATAGAGTATTCTATCAAATTCCAATTCATGTATGGATCTCTCAAAAGGTGTGTACAGCAAGGATGATTGTGGTAAACTAAAAAGCAAAGACTCAAATCGTACAAGACTCTCCCAGCAAAACACATATCATGTGGTGAATAAAAATATAGCTCCAAGTAAAGTACCTATGGAAGTAGACGAAAGAGGGGATGCCTTCCGGGGCATACCCAAGCTTTGGCTTTTAGGTGTCCTTAGATTATCTTGGGGGTTCCATGGGAATACCCAAGCTTAGGCTCTTGCCACTCCTTGTTCCATAATCCATCAAAAGATTTCACCCAAAACTTGAAAACTTCACAACACAAAACTTAACCGAAATCTCGTGAGCTCCGTTAGCGAAAGAAAACAAAAGACCACTTCAAGGTACTGTAATGAACTCATTCTTTAATTATATTGGTGTTAAACCTACTGTATTCCAACTTCTCTATGGTTTATAAATTATTTTACTAGCCATAGATTCATCAAAATAAGCAAACAACACACGAAAAACAGAATCTGTCAAAAACAAAACAGTCTGTAGTAATCTGTAACTAACGCAAACTTCTGGAACGTGCAAAATTCAGACAAATTAGGGAGTTCTAGATAATTTGTTTATTGATCTACAGAAAAAAGAATCAACTAAAACTCACGTTCCTGTGATTTATGAAAACTAATTTCGTGCGCACAAAGTTTCTGTTTTCTGCAGCAGAATCAAATAACTATTGCCGTAGGTTATCCTAACGGTTTTACTTGGCACAAACACTAATTAAAACATAAAGAAACATCTAACCAGAAGGTATATGGATTATTTATTCCTAAAAAGAAGCAAAAAGCAAAAAACTAAAATAAAATTGGGTTGCCTTCCAACAAGCGCTATCGTTTAACGCCCTTAGCTAGGCATAAAAGCAAGGATAGATCTAGGTATTGTCATCTTTGGTAGGCAATCCATAAGTGGCTCTCATGATAGATTCATATGGTAATTTTATTTTATTTCTAGGGAAGTGTTCCATGCTTTCCTTAATGGAAATTGGAATCTAATATTCCCTTCCTTCATATCAATAATTGCACCAATCGTTCTAAGGAAAGGTCTACCGAGAATAATAGGACAAGAAGGATTGCAATCTATATCAAGAACGATAAAATCTACGGGTACATAATTCCTACTTGCAACAATAAGAACATCATTAATTCTTCCCATAGGTTTCTTAATAGTGGAATCCGCAAGGTGCAAGTTTAGAGAGCAATCATCAAAATCACGAAAATCTAGCAAATCACACAAAGTTTTGGGAATAGTAGAAACACTAGCACCCAAATCACATAAAGCATAGAACTCATGATCCTTAATCTTAATTTTAATAGTTGGTTCCCACTCATCATAAAGCTTTATAGGGATAGAAACTTCCAACTCAAGTTTTTCTTCATAAGATTGCATCAAGGCATCAATGATATGCTTAGTAAACGCTTTATTTTGACTATAAGCATGAGGAGAATTTAGCACGGATTGCAACAAGGAAATACAATCAATTAAAGAGCAACTTTCATAATTAAATTCCTTGAAATCCAAAATAGTGGGTTTAGCAACATCTAGGGTTTTGATTTCTTCAATCCCACTTTTATCAAATTTAGCGTCAAGATCTAAAAACTCCGAATTTTTGGAACGCCTTCTAGGTAAGGGTGGATCATATTCAGTCCCATCATTATCAAGATTCATATTGCAAAACAAAGATTTAATAGGGGACACATTAATAACTTTTAGATCTTCATCTTGATTTTCATAAGAATTGGAAGAACACGCTTTAATAAAGGCATCTTTCGTAGCACGCATCCTAGCGGTTCTTTCCTTGCACTCATCAATGGAAATTCTCATGGATTTGAGAGACTCATTGATATCATGCTTAGGAGGAATAGATCTAAGCTTTAAAGAATCAACATCAAGAGAAATTCTATCAACGTTCCTAGCCAATTCATCAACTTTAAGCAATTTTTCCTCAAGCAAAGCATTAAAATTCTTCTGTGAATTCATAAACTCTTTAACACTAGTCTCAAATTCAGAGGGCATCTTATTAAAATTTCCATAAGAGTTGTTGTAGGAATTACCATAATTATTAGAGGGATTACTAGGAAAAGGCCTAGGATTAAAATTTCCTCTATAAGCGTTGTTACCAAAATTATTCCTACCAACAAAATTCACATCCATAGGTTCATTATTATTCTCAATCAAAGTAGACAAAGGCATATCATTAGGATCATAAGAAACACTCTTAGTAGCAAATAATTTCATAAGTTCATCCATCTTTCCACTCAAAACATTGATTTCTTCTATCGCATGCACTTTTTTACTAGTACATCTTTTAGTGTGCCATTGAGAATAATTAACCATAATATTATCTAGGAGTTTAGTAGCATCTCCTAAAGTGATTTCCATAAAAGTGCATCCCGCGGCCGAATCTAAAAGATTTCTAGAAGAAAAATTCAATCCGGCATAAAAAATTGTATAATCATCCACAAGTTCAAACCATGAGTAGGGAAATTACGTATCATTAATTTCATTCTCTCCCAAGTTTGTGCAACATGTTCATGATCAAGTTGCTTAAAATTCATAATATCGTTTCTAAGAGAGATGATCTTAGCGGGAGGAAAATACTTAGAGATAAAAGCATCTTTGCACTTGTTCCAAGAATCAATACTATTTTTAGGCAAAGACGAAAACCAAGCTTTAGCACGATCTCTAAGCGAAAAAGGAAATAGCTTCAATTTAACAATATCATTATCAACATATTTCTTCTTTTGCATATCACATAAATCGACGAAGCTATTTAGATGAGTAGCGGCATCTTCACTAGGAAGGCCGGTGAATTGATCTTTCATAACAAGATTCAACAAAGCAGTATTGATTTCACAAGATTCAGTATTGGTAAGAGGAGCAATCGGAGTGCTAAGGAAATCATTATTGTTGGTATTGGTAAAGTCACACAATTTGGTATTATCTTGAGAGGGCGAATAAAACGGCAAGGATGAAGAGGGGGAGAGGAAAACTAGAGGCAAATGGCAAATAATGTAGTGCGAGAGATAAGGGATTGTGATGGGTACTTGGTATGTTGACTTTTGCGTAGACTCCCTGGCAACGGCGCCAGAAATTCTTCTTGCTACCTCTTGAGCACTGCGTTGGATTTCCCTGAAGAGGAGAGGATGATGCAACAAAGTAGCGTAAGGATTTCCCTCAGTTTTTGAGAACCAAGGTATCAATCCAGTAGGAGGCCACGCGCGAGTCCCTCGTACCTACACAAAGCGAATAACTCCTCGCAACCAACGCGAATAGGGGTTGTCAATCCCTTCATGGTCACTTACGAGAGTGAGATCTGGTAGAGATGATAGACAATATTTTTGGTATTTTTGGTATAAAGATGCAAAATAAAATAAAAGATAAATAAAAAGCAAAGCAATAATAAAGTGATGGAAGATTAATATGATGAAGATAGACCCGGGGGCCATAGATTTCACTAGTGGCTTCTCTCAAGAGCATCAGTATTTTACGGCGGGTGAATGAATTACTGTTGAGCAATTAATAGAATTGAGCATAGTTATGAGAGTATCTAGGTATGATCATGTATATAGGCATCATGTCCGAGACAAGTAGACCGACTCCTACCTGCATCTACTACTATTACTCCACTCATCGACCGCTATCTAGCATGCATCTAGAGTATTAAGTTAATGAAGACAGAGTAACGCCTTAAGCAAGATGACATGATGTAGAGGGATAAATTCATGCAATATGATAAACACCCCATCTTGTTATCCTCGATGGCAACAATACAATACGTGCTTGGCTGCCCCTACTGTCACTGGGAAAGTACACCGCAAGATTGAACCCAAAGCTAAGCACTTCTCTCATTGCAAGAAAAACCAATCTAGTAGGCCAAACCAAACTGATAATTTGAAGAGACTTGCAAAGATAACCAATCATACATAAAAGAATTCAGAGAAGATTCAAATATTGTTCATAGATAATCTTGATCATAAACCCACAATTCATCGGTCTCAACAAACACACTGCAAAAAGAATATTACATCGAATAGATCTCCACGAGAGAGGGGGAGAACATTGTATTGAGATCCAAAAAGAGAGAAGAAGCCATCTAGCTACTAACTATGGACCCGAAGGTCTGAGGTAAACTACTCACACTTCATGATCAATGCCCCTTCCGGTGGAGCTCTGGAACAGGCCACGAGATGGGATCTTGAAGGTACAGAAAGTTGCGGTGGAGGAATTAGGTTTTTGGCTTCGTATATGATCGTCTCGGGGTACGTAGGTATATATAGGAGGAAGAAGTACATCGGTGGAGCAAGGTGGGGCCCACGAGGCAGGGGGCGCGCCCTGGGGGGTAGGGCGCGCCCCCTACCCTCGTGCCCTCCTCCTGGCTTTCGTGGCGTAGGGTCCAAGTCTCCTGGATCATATTCGGTGAGAAAATCGCGTTCCCGAAGGTTTCATTCCGTTTGGACTCCGTTTGATATTCCGTTTCTTCGAAACTCTGAAATAGGCAAAAAACAGCAATTCTGGGTTGGGCCTCTGGTTAATAGGTTAGTCCCAAAAGTAATATAAAAGTGAAAATTAAAGCCCAATATTGTCCAAAACAGTAGATAATATAGCATGGAGCAATCAAAAATTATAGATACGTTGGAGACGTATCAGTGGCCTCCCGTAAAGGCGCCAACAAACTCATGGCACAAATCCGACCAGGAAGAAATAGAATCTATTGGCAAGTGCATCAACCACGACATGGCGTTGGGTTTAAGTGCCAACAGGAAGTAATTGGCAAGCACTTTATCGTCGCGAGCTCCAGCGGCTTGCATCGCAATGGTGTAGATGCTGAGGAACTCCGACGGGTGGGTCTTGCCATTGTACTTCTCGCTAATGTCAGGCTTAAACATGCGGTGAGTGGGCCACTGGAACTGCCATAGCTCACGAGTAAAAGCCGGACATCCTACCTCGTAAGGTAAACCTCCAGGGCTCATCGGCGCTGGGTGGTCCATAGTGGGCCCTGCTCGCCTATCCGACTGGTGGAGCGCTTCGCGCCGGCGCTCGATAGTGGTACGAGCGTCTTCATGGATTCTCCCCCGAAGAACTTGGCGTTGGTCGTGGTGGGTCCGTGGGTCGGACGATGCTATGGAAATGCTATCACATGCGTCTTCGCGATGGACCGACGCCCGCGGCGCCTGGCGAGGAGGAGGAGAGTGCACTGTGGCCGCAGCACCACCGGTCCTCCCATCGCTGGCGTGTGGTGCTCCATTGGAGCGTCGACCCGAGGGCCCCGCTAGCCTCGGCTCGTCCTTGTTGGTGATGCCGACGAGGCTACGGATGGTAGCTCTCCATTCGTCGAGCTTCCCCGCAGTAGGAGGGAAGTCGAGAAGCAACTGCGCGCGCTAAGGCCTCTGTCGGCGTCGGCGGCGGCGAAACCTGCGTGGACCGTAACGCGCTCCGACTCCTAAGCATGTTAGAAGGAGCTCTATCACGGCCCTGCGGTTGCACGTTGTTTTCGCCAGCACCTCGGCAAGCGTGCAGTCTTCTGCGTCCTGCGAATGATGTACGGGACTCTTCCCGCGGTGGCGCCCGGGGTCTTTAGCGTGGTGACGCCGTTTGTCGTGCGCAGCCTGGGAGGAGCACATCGTGGACACCGGTGTGGGTGTCTTCGAAGCCGTCGCGCCGCCCACAGGTAGCGCGACGATGCTCTTGGAGGGCCCCGCGCCGCCTGGGGGGGGCCAGGCTCCGTCTTTGGATTTGGCAACATGCGGCTCGTTGCCTGGCACGCGAGCGTCGCCGCCCACCAAGCTCTGGCTGCCAGAGCGGCGTTGGTGCTCGCGGGCCGCGCCCGGGGTTCTGTCCGCGACCGGTCCGCTACTCGCCCGCGTCGGTACGGGTTGTTCGGCTCCCGATGAGCCGATCACCGTGGTCGTCTTCTTCTTAGGAGCCATGGCGATGAAGAACCGCTAAACTTGCTGCTAAAGCCGATTCTCACAACTGCGCCCCCCTACCTGGCGCGCCAAAGATGTCGGGGAAACGACACCTATGGGATCACAAGAATCCCTACTACGGTTGGCGGGGCGCGGGGTTGAGCGAAGAGCGGGTTTAACAGGAAGCACGTGGTTCGTTTACCCAGGTTTGGGCCGCGAGGATGCGTAAAACCCTAGTCCTACTTTGGTGGATGTATTGAGTGTTCTTGTGTTCCTGAGCTAGCTACGGGGTGTAACGTGCCCAAAAAAGCTGAATCCCCCTCCTGGTCGCCTCGGGCCTCCTTTTATAGGAAAAAAGGGGTTGCCATAGTGGCACACAGGAGGTGGAAAGGTCTACAGTGCTGCGAGTTTACCGCACCTATTACAGGACAAAACGCATTAAATGCGTTGCTTAGGTGTCCCTTAGCTTTATCGGGGGTGGAAACGAGGCCCATTCCATCCGTTGCCGCCTCGCCTGACTTCGACACGCGCCCAGGCCAGTGATGCGTGTGGCGCCATGTAGGCTGGCAGGCAGTTGAGGTGGCGCGGTGGTAGGGCCTTCACGAAGATTTGCATGCCACCACGCAGGTGCCTGTTGATTTGGCGTAGAGGCCACCCGTTTCCATGCAGGTGCATGCCCAGCTGGATGAGCTAGTAGCTGCTTGGGGACGGTGGTGGATTCTTGGTCAATGCGGGCCTGGCTATGGCCCTGCTGATCCCTCAACAAGGGCCTTGCCGGGGCCCGGCAGGGGTCTTGCCATGGCGTTGCAGTCGTCCCCGGCAAGCGGATCTCCCCGACAAGGACCCCGCCGAGGGCCGGCGTCTTCTGGTCCTTATCTAATCTTGTGTGTTCGTGATCTTGACGAAGATCTGCATGTCACCAAGGAGGTGCCTCCCGAGCCCTTGCCTCAACGTCGTTGACTACGCTGGAGGCCCTGGGCTCAAGGGCGGTGTGCCCCGATGGTGTTGGGCGAGCTGCCCCGGCAAGGCTTTTGCCGGGGCCGCTGAGGCCGCCCCGGCAAGGATCTTGTCGGGGGAACCTGCTTCGTCCCTCTGTTCCTTGGTATCTTTGGTCTTGCCGTTGCCTTGGCCATCTTGCGCTTTGGCTCCTTTCTTCTGCCCTGCTTAGTGTGGTCGTGGCGCGCGGCTCCAACTGCCCATGCACAAGTAAAGGGGTACAAAGGTGTGCCCCTACTTTTATACACCGACACACTTTTATCACTTTCCTCAACAAGATTTTCACCTCTGAATTATCGGGACACCTTCTAGCTAAAGTTGACTCTTCTAGAGTCCCTTTTTCATCTATCTTAGTTTTACTAAACAAGGAATCAATAGAAGAAACACCAATCATTTTAAGATCTTCATCACTTTTATGAAAGCAATCACTAGAAAATGCTTTTTCTAAAAATTCTCTTCTAGATCTAAGCATAGCGGTTCTTTTCTTACTTTCATCCATAGAAACATATAAAGCTTTAATTGATTCCTCAACCTTAGGCACAAAAAATTTGATCTTGAGATTTTCTACATCATGAGAAATTCTATCAATACTTCTAGACATATCATCAATCTTATTCAGCTTTTCTTCTATTGTAGCATTGAAAACTTTTTGAGTATTGATAAATTCTTTAATATTATTCTCAAGATCAGAGGTGTTCCTATTATTATTATTATTATTGTAAGAAGGATTACCATAGGAATGACCATAATTATTAGAGGAATTACTAGGAAAAGGTCTAGGATTAAAATTACCTCTATAAGCATTGTTATTGAAATTGTTTCGCGAGATAAAATTCACATCTATGGCATCACTATTTTGCCCAACCAAAGTAGACAAAGGCACATCATTAAAATCAATAGGAGCACTTTTATTAGCAACCAATTTCATAAGAGCATCAACTTTTTCACTCAAAGAAGAAATTTCTTCAACTGAATTAACTTTTTTTCTAGTAGGAGCTCTTTCGGTATGCCATTGTGAATAATTTGCCATAATATTGTCTAGCAATTTAGTAGCTTCACCCAAAGTAATTTCCAGAAAAGTACCACCCGCGGCGGAATCTAAAATATTTCTAGAAACAAAATTCAACCCCGCATAAAAAAATTGTATGATCATCCAAAGATTTAACCCATGAGTTGGGCAATTCCTTAGCATCATTTTCATCCTTTCCCAAGATTGTGCAACATGCTCATGTTCAAGTTGCTTGAAATTCACGATCTGGGTTCTAAGGGAAATAATTTTCGCGGGCGGAAAATACTTAGTAATAAAAGCATCCTTGCACTTATCCCAAGAATTGATGCCGTTGCAAGGCAAAGAAGAAAACCAAATTTTTACACGATCTCGCAAAGAAAACGGAAATAATTTCAACTTCACAATATCATTGTCCACATCCTTTTTCTTTTGCATATCACATAATTCCACGAATGTGTTAAGATGGGATGCGGCATCCTCATTAGGAGTACCGGAAAATTGATCTTTCATAACAAGATTCAAGAAAGCGGCATTAATATCACAAGATTCTGCACTAGTGGCAGGAGGAGCAATCGGAGTGCTAATAAATCATTGTTGTTGGTATTGGAGAAATCACACAACTTGGTGTTCTCTTGAGTCATTGTAACTACGCAACAAGATTGCACTCAAAAACAGATCTGACGAGAAAACGGCAAACGAAAAAGAGGGCGAATAAAACGGAAATTTTTTGTGAAGTGGGGGAGAGTAAAACGAGAGGCAAATGACAAATAATGTAAATTGCAAGGAGATGAGATTTGTGATTAGGAACCTGGTAGATGTTGATGATGTCTCCCCGGCAACGGCACCAGAAATTGGCGAGTTGACGGGAGACTATCTTGACGTGATCCTCCCCGGCAATGGCGCCAGAAATTCCTTTTGATGTTTGCTTGAACTACGTCGGTATTTCCCCAAAGAGGAAGGGATGATGCAGCACAACAACGGTAGGTATTTCCCTCAGTGATGAGACTAAGGTTATCGAACCAGTAGGAGAACCACGCAACACCATGAAACAGCTCCTGCACACAAAGAACAAATACTTGCAACCCGACATAAGAGAGGGGTTGTCAATCCCTCATGGGTAAAAAGATAGGTAAAATTGTAGTAGATTGGATAAATAGATCTCGCGGGAGCACGAGATAAAATAAACAAATAAAAATTGCAGCAAGGTATTTTTGTATTTTTGGATTCATAGATCTGAAAATAAAAGCAAATAAAAATAGATCTCGAAGGCAAATATAATAAAGAAGAGACCCGGGAGCGTAGGTTTCACTAGTGGCTTCTCTCGAGAAAATAGCATAAGGTGGGTAAACAAATTACTGTTGGGCAATTGATAGAACCTCAAATAATCATGATGATATCCAGGCAATAATCATTATATAGGCATCACGTCCAAGATTAGTAGACCGACTCCTGCCTGCATCTACTACTATTACTCCACACATCGACCGCTATCCAGCATGCATCTAGTGTATTAAGTTCATGGAAAAACGGAGTAATGCAATAAGAACGATGACATGATGTAGACAAGATCTATTTATGTATAAATATACCCCATCTTGTTATCCTTAATAGCAACGATACATACATATCGGTTCCCCTTCTGTCACTGGGATCAAGCACCGTAAGATCGAACCCATCACAAAGCACCTCTTCCCATTGCAAGATAAATAGCTCGAGTTGGCCAAACAAAACCCAAATATCGGAGAAGAAATACGAGGCTATAAGTAATCATGCATATAAGAGATCAAAAGACTCAAATAACTTTCATGGATAAAAACATAGATCCGATCATAAACTCAAAGTTCATCGGATCCCAACAAACACACCGCAAAAAGAGTTACATCAAATAGATCTCCAAGAGACCATTGTATTGAGAATCAAAAGAGAGGGAGGAAGCCATCTAGCTACTAACTACGGACCCGTAGGTCTACAATGAACTACTCATGCATCATCGGAGAGGCACCAATGAGGATGATGAACCCCTCTGTGATGGTGTCTAGATTGGAACTGTGTTTCTGGAACTTGCGGTGGCTGGAATTGATTTTCATCGACTCCCCTAGGGTTTCTGGAATATTGGGGTATTTATAGAGCAAAGAGGCGGTGCGGGAGGCCACCGAGGTAGGCACAACCCACCTGGGCGCGCATGGGCCCCCAGGCACGCCCTGGTGGGTTGTGCTCCCCTCGGAGCACCCCTCAGGTACTTTCTTGGCCCATACGGTGTCTTCTGGTCCAAAAAATCTACAAAAAGTTACGCTGCGTTTGGACTCCATTTGGTATTGATTTCCTGTGATGTAAAAAAACAAGCAGAAAATAGCAACTAGCACTGGGCACTATGTCAATAGGTTAGTACCAAAAAATGAGAGAAAATGATTATAAAATAATTGTAAAACATCGAAGAATGATAATATAACAACATGGAACAATCAAAAATTATAGATATGTTGGAGACGTATCAAATACTTTTATGGATTTGAGAACACTTGATGTATGTCCTGCTATGAATACCCATGGTGACAATGGGGTATCATATTGATTCACTTGATATGTGTTTTGGCACTCAACTCGTGGATTCCCGAGGTGACATTGGGGTAGTCTATGCATAGGGGTTGATGCACATTCTCGTCTTTGTTTCTCCGGTAGAAATCTTGGGGCACTCTTTGAGGTTCTTTGCGTTGGATTGAGTATTATGAATCTGAAATTGTTTGATGCATATCGCATAATCAACTCACGGATACTCACGGTGACATTGGAGTATCTAGGTGACATTAGAGTTGGTTGATGTGTATCATATGGTGTTATTTTAGTACGAACTCTTGGTTAGATTGATCGGAAAGAATAGCTTTGTGTTATTTTAGTACTAACTCTAGGACAGATTGATCGGAAAGAATAGCTTTGAGGTGGTTTCGTACCATACAAACAATTTCTTCTTCTGTTCTCCGCTAGATAGGAACTTTGGAGTGATTCTTCATCGCACGTTGAGGGATGGTTATATGATCCAATTAGCACTGTTGAGAGATTGCACTAGCGAAAGTACAGACCCTGGGCCTCATTTTCAAGCATTGCAATACCATTTGTGCTCCGTTTTATCAATTGCTACCTTGCTGTTTTTTATTGTTCCTATTACAAAAATCAATATCTACTATCCATACTACACTTTTATTACCATCTCTTCGTCAAACTAGTGCACCTATACAATTTTCCATTGTATTGGGTGTGTTGGGGACACAAGAGACTTTTTATTATTTGGTTGCAGGGTTGTTTGAGTGAGACCATCTTCATCCTACACCTCCCACGAATTGATAAACCTTAGGTCATCCACTTGAGGGAAAATTTCTACTGTCCTACAAAACTCTGCGCTTGGAGGCCCAACACAAGTCTACAAGAACAAGTTGCGTAGTAGACATCATGCATCCAGAATCCTCAAACCCAGTTTTGCAATGAGAGTCCACTATACCTACCTATGGATTGAGTAAGATCCTTCAAGTAAGTTGTCACCAGTGCAAAGCAATACAAATTGCTCTCTAAATATGTATGATCTTTTAGTGTGAGAAAAATAATCTTTGTACGAACTTGTGATGGGGAAGAAATAAAAGCGATGGTGAAAGCACGAATGCTCCCTGGGTGATTTTGGTAATTAATGTCAACATATCCCTTGTTGGACTAATGCTTTTACCTAGTATGTTTCAGATAAGTTCAACAATGGAGTGGCATGGACTAGAGGATGTGGAACCCCTTCAAGATGCTAAAGACAAAGGATTGGCTCAAACTCAAAGCTCAGGGCTCTACATTTTCTATTTTAGTGATCCAAGATCACATTGAGTCCATAGGAAAAGCCAATACTATTAAGAGGGGATGAGGTGTTGCTTAATGGCTTGCTTGCTCAAAGTGCTTAGTGATATGCTCCAAAGCCCTCAACCACTTTCTCACATCCACATATGTACCAAACCAAAAAGTCAAACTTGGCCACACCGAAACTTTCTATCCGGCGCCACTAAGTTCACCTAACATAGCCACTGCCAGAAACCCTAATAAATTCGGTCTCACCAATGGGATCTTGGTCTCACCGAGATGGGGCCTGCAAACTCTCTGTTGCCTATTGCAATAATTTCGGTCCCACCAAAATATGGAATCGGCCCCACCGAGTTTGCTTGGCCAACTTTCTGTTTCGCTTATTACCCAAATCGGTCCCACCAAGTTTGTGTAATCGGTCAAACCAAGATGAGGCTTTACCCTAACCCTAGCACATCGGTCCCACCGAGTTGATCCATTCGGTCCCACCGAAATGCCTAACGGTCACATTATGAACTGAGTCGGTCCGACCGAATTTCACGATTCGCTCCCACCGAGTTTGGTGATTTGTGTGTAACGGTTAGATTTTGTGTGGAGGCTATATATACCCCTCCACCCACTCTTCATTCGTGGACAGAGCCATCAGAACATGCCTACACTTCCAACATACATTTTCTGAGAGAGAACCACCTACACTTGTGTTGAGGTCAAGATATCCCATCCCAACCACATAAATCTTGATCTCTAGCCTTCCCCAAGTTGCTTTCCACTCAAATCTTCTTTCCACCAAATCCAAATCCTGTGAGAGAGAGTTGAGTGTTGGTGAGACTATCATTTGAAGCACAAGAGCAAGGAGTTCATCATCAACACACCATTTGTTACCTCTTGGAGAGTGGTGTCTCCTAGATTGGCTAGGTGTCACCTGGGATCCTCCGTCAAGATTGTGGAGTTGAACCAAGGAGTTTGTAAGGGCAAGGAGATCGCCTACTTCGTGAAGATCTACTCGAGTGAGGCAAGTCCTTCGTGGGCGACGGCCATGGTGGGATAGACAAGGTTGCTTCTTCGTGGACCCTTCGTGGGTGGAGCCCTCCATGGACTCGCGCAATCGTTACCCTTCATGGGTTGAAGTCTCCATCAATGTGGATGTACGATAGCACCACCTATCGGAACCACGGATAAAAAATCTCCGTGTCTCCAAATTGCGTTTGCACACTCCAATCCCATCCCTTTACATTCTTGCAACTTGCATGCTTTACATTCCGCTGCTCATATACTCTTGTCATGCTTGCTTGATATGTATGGAAAATGTGTAAACTTGTGCCAAAACTCCACTTCAACTTAAAGAAATTAAAAACTGCAACTTTTATCACTTAGAGTCTATTCACCCCCCCCCCTCCCCTCTAGACACCTCTTCTCGATCCTTTTAGATGGATTGTATAATAAAGGTCGCTATCACAAGTGGCAATAGTGATGTTCCTTTGCATTAAGATTTTGTGCATCCAAACAAAAAAGCGCATGACAACCTCTGCTTCCCTCTGCGAAGGGCCTATCTTTTATTTTGATACATACTTCTATGCAAGAGTCATGGTGACCTTCACCATTCCTTTTATTTTTCTCTTTTTGGCAAGCATCATGTGTTGGGGAAAGATCTAGACACACATATCCACTCGGATGTAGGTGAGCATGAGTTATTATTGTTGACATTACCCTTGAGGTAAATGGTTGGGAGGCAAAATTATAAGCCCCTATCTTTCTATGTGTCTTACTGAAGCTTTGATCATAAGTATTGCATGAGTGTTAGCAATTTTGAAAGACTACATGATGATTGAGTATGTGAACTTGCCCAATAGAAGCTCTTACATAGGCTCTTTCTGCTATTATGATAAATTGCAATTGCAGCAATGGCTGAGATCATAGTTTGCTAGTTTTCAATGAAGTTTATGATTCATACTTTACCTTGTGACGAATTATCACTTTGGCATGAGAATCAATATGACAATATATTGATGTCCTAATGATGACCATGACGCCCTCATGTTCATATTTGTTTTATCGACACCTCTATCTCTAAACATGTGGTCATGATTATCGATCTCAGCTTTCGCTTGCGGACAAGCGAGGTCTAAGCTTGGGGGAGTTGATATGTCCATTTTGCATCATGTTTTTATGTTGATATTTATTGCATATTGTAATATTAATACACTTTAATGCAATTCTTATGCCTTTTCTCTCTTATTTTACAAGATTTACATGAAGAGGGAGAATGTCGGCAGGTGGAATTCTGGACCAGAAAGGAGTAAATCTTAGATACCTATTCTGCACAACTCCAAATGTCTTGAAACTTTACAGAGAATTGTTTTGGAATAAATAAATATTGGTCGAAGAAGTACCAGAAGGGAACCCACCAGGTGAACATAAGCCTGGGGGCGCGCCCCCCTGAGCTTCTGGGCCCCCTGGCCAGGCTCTGGTACCCATCTTCTACTATATGAAGCGCTTTGACCTAAAAAATCATAAGGAGGCTTTCGGGATGAAGCGCCGCCGTCTCGAGGTGGAACCTGGGCAGAAGTAATCTTGGGCTCCGGCGGAGCGATTCTGCCGGGGAAACTTCCCTCTAGGAGGGGGAAATCGAAGCCATCGTCATCACCATCGATCCACTCATCGTGGGAGGATCAATCTTCATCAACATATTCAATAGCACCATCTCATCTTAAACCCTAGTTCATCTCTTGTATTCAATCTTTGCCTCAAAACCTCGTATTGGTACTTGTAGGTTGCTAGTAGTGTTGATTACTCTTTGTAGTTGATGCTAGTTGGTTTACTTGGTGGAAGATGATATGTTCAGATCCTTAATGATATTTATTATCCCTCTGATCATGAACATGAACATGCTTTGTGAGTAGTTACTTTTGTTCCCGAGGACATGGGAGAAGTCTTGTTATAAGTAATCATGTGAATTTGGTATTCATTCGATATTTTAATGAGATGTATGTTGTATTTCCTCTAGTGGTGTTATGTGAACGTCGACTACATGAAATTTCACCATGATTTGGGCCTAGGGGAAGGCATTGTGAAGTATCAAGTAGATTATGGGTTGCTAGAGTGATAGAAGCTTAAACCCTAGTTTATGTGTTGCTTCGTAAGGGGATGATTTGGATCCACATGTTTAATGCTATGGTTAGATTTATCTTAATTCTTCTTTCATAGTTGTGGATGCTTGCGAGAGGGGTTAATCATAAGTGGGAGGCTTGTCCAAGTAAGGGCAGCACCCAAGCACAGGTCCACCCATATATCAAAGTAGCGAACACGAATCATATGAGCATGATGAAAACTAACTTGACAATAATTCCTATGTGTCCTCGGGAGCGCTTTACTTCATATAAGAGTTTGTCCAGACTTGTCCTTTGATATAAAAAGGATTGGGCCACCTTGCTGCACCTTTGTTACATTTTTTACTTGTTACCCGTTACGAATTACCTTGCCACAAAACTATCTGTTACCGATAATTTCCGTGCTTGCAGAAAATACCTTGCTGAAAACTGCTTGTCATTTCCTTCTGCTCCTCGTTGGGTTCGACACTCTTACTTATCAAAAGGACTACGATTGATCCCTTATATTTATGGGTCATCAATTCCCTATGCATGCATGAAAGTCAATAGTTATGCGACGAAGTTTCATCCTTCTTTTGGTGCATTATTTAGTGTTAGTTATGCTCAATGCATGTTTATGACCATTTTTGTTTTTTGGTTGGTCGCTTCTCAACCTATTTGCTAGCCTTCATTTGTACTAAGAGGAAACACTGCTTGTGCATCCAAACACTTAAACCCAAAGTTGTCCTAAATGAGTCCACCATTACCTACCTATATGCGGTATTTCCATGCTGTCCTAAGTAAATTTGCATCTGCCAACTCTAATTGTTCAAAATAAATTCCCGTTTTGTGTGCCCGTACCGCTCATGTGGCGGCAGGGGTGGCCGATATCTTCCATGTTAGGCGGGTTATTCTCATGATGAGTGTTTATTCATTTGGCATTGCATGAGAGTGTGGCAGGTAATAGGGATGCCCAGTCCCGAAATGAAAAAAAAGTAATATGATAATAATAAATTCCTTGGAAAGTGTTGGTATGGAAGGCACCCATGGATACGGCTAGCCATGGATTGTGAAAGAATGGTGGAAAAGAAATAATTTTTATTTTCTGTTTATGAACCGCCTATGATTTTTCTAGCATGGAAGATGTTGAGAACTCTCAGTCGTAGCGTTGACAGGAAAATAATGCCTCTCAAAATATTTTTATCTCTAATTTAAGCTTTGAGCTCTGGCACCTCTGCAAATCTCTGCTTCCCTCTGCGAAGGGTCTATCTATTTACTTTTATGCAAAAAAAATATTTTGAGTCTCCATCTTCTCTTATAAAGCACCAACTAGGGAACACTATTGTCATGCTTGTGCATTGGGTGTAGCTAAAATTTGAGTGTGTTTCGTAGTTGAATCAATGATTGAGCATAATGGGATATGGATAACTTTCTTTAGTGTTGATATTTTGAAAGACATGGTTGCTTGTTGATATGCTTGAGTATTGATGATTTCATGTCATATTATAGACTATTGCTTTGAATCACTCAAACTCAAATGTCCATGCAACAAAAGAGAAAGATTACATGATGAATATGATAGGACGAGCAGGAATTAAGCTTGGGGATGCTTGATACGTCTCCAACTTTTCTATAATTTTTTATTGTTCCATGCTATTATAGTATCAATCTTGGATATTTTATGTTCATTTACAAGCAACTTTATATCATTTTTGGGACTAACCTATTAACTTAATGCCCAGTGCCAGTTGCTGTTTTTTGCCTGTTTTTGAATTTTCAGAAAATCAATATCAAACGGAGTCCAAACAAAGAAAAAACTTTGGATTAAATTTTTTTTGGACTAGAAGAGACCCTAGAAGGTTCGGGAGGAGACCAGAAGGTTCACGAGGGAGTGACAAGCTCGTGAGGCACGCCCCGAGGGGGGCCCACGGGCCATTGGGCCCCCTGTGGCATGTGTGGACCTAATTCTTCCACTATAAATTCTCAAATATTCCCCTCAGATCATAGAGCCACCCGAAATACTTTTTCCGTCGTCGCAAGTTTCTGTTCTCGTGAGATCCCATCTGGAGGCCTCCGGCGGCACTCCGTCGGAGGGGGAATTGATCACGGAGGGGCTCTACTTCCCGGGTCTACTTTTATCATATATTAAAATCCAAAAATACCTTGCTACAATTTTTCTTTATTTTATATTTTTGTGCGATCTATTTATCTATCACCATACAATTTAATCTTGCAATTAATCGCCAAGGGATTGACATCCCCTTGTTCGTGTTGGGTGCAAAGATTTGTTATCTTGTGTGCAGGTACTGCTTACATAGTTCTCCTACTAGATTGATAACCTTGGTTCCTAACTAAGGGAAATACTTATCTTTACTGTACCGCATCATCCTCTCCTCTTTGAGGAAATCCCAACGCGGCTCACAAGTAGCAGCCAGCTACCTGGTCCAGGGGAGGCGTGCGTCTCTTCGTCGGCTAGCTTCTTCGACGACGCCCGATGTTCGACAGTTTGTACAAATGGACTCTACGGCTCTGATGATTCGTCATCCGATGATGAGGAGATGGTGGTTGCCGTGTTGGTCGTCCATGACCACCTTAGTAGGTAGAGGCCGTTGTTCCAGGGCTCGATCCCGGGGCACACTTCGGCGTTGAATCGCAACCGAGAGAGCGGCCATTTCCTTCTTTGGGAGGACTACTTTTGAGACACCCAACCCACTCTTCCAACATCACCCATTTCGGCATTGTTTTTGTATGGCTAGGGATGTTTTCAACCGTATTCGGGAGGGGGTGGTCTGATACGATAAGTATTTTGAGTGCAAGGAGGATGCCCTTGGAAAGATTGGCTTCTCCTCTTATCAGGAATTCACTATAGCTACCTGTATGCTTCCATACAGAGTGCCCGGTGATCTCATTGATGAGTACGTCCGTATGAGCGAGTCTACGTGCCTAGACTCCATGTACAAGTTCTGCAAGGTTGTGATTGCAGTGTTCGGCCCTGAGTACTTGAGAGAGCCAACTGCTGAAGATACAGCCCGCTTGTTGGCGATGAATGCCAGCAGGGGCTTCCTAGGGATGCTTGGCACTGCATGCACTAGGAGTGGAAGAACTACCCTTCTGCTTGGTAAGGACAGTATAGGGTCCATGTCAAGGCTTGCGCTGTCATACTTGAGGTCGTGGCCTCACAAGATCTCTGGATGTGGCACTCTTTATTCAGCATGGCTGGATCGCACAATGATATCAATGTGCTTCAACACTCATCGGTGTTTGCAAGCCTTGCCGAAGGCAACTGCCCGCCGATGAATGTTAACATCAATGGCCACAACTACAACAAAGGATTACTAACTAGCCGATGGTATCTATCCTCAGTGGACCACTATTGTGAAGACAATCCCCAACCCTGTCGGAGAGAAGAGGAGGAGATTTTTCCAAGATCAAGAGAGTGCTAGGAAGGATGTCGAGCGTGCCTTTGGTGTTCTGCAATCTGGATGGGGTATCGTTTGGTATCCTGCTAGAACTTGGAGCACCAAGAAGTTGTGGGAGGTGATGACTGCTTGTGTGATCATGTGCAATATGATCGTAGAGGCCGGAACGTATCTACGATCAAGGGTTTCGGTTCCAGGGTGACACTGTTGTGCCTGAGCATGGAGGAGCGGCAACGTTGCACAGTTCACCCAATTTCATCATCAAATGCCCGATGGGGAAACTCACATAATTGCAAGATGATTTGGTTGAGCAAATGTGGGCTCATGTTGACAACCAATAAATGTATCTTTGTTTAAAATGTACTAGCAGGCGGAGGCGCGGAGGCACGCCGCCCCCGAGCTTAACCACGTCATTAACAATTTGTTGTTGCTCATATTTGTCATTGATAGTTTATCGGGTTTTGGTAAGTTAAGAAAGAATAACATAGTAGATAATATGGATCATTTAGTCGATTACATGACTTGGTGGCATACATGATAAATAAAAAAGTATGATGAAGTGCTAATTTAAGAGAGTAATAGTGTGTACATGTCTGGTGTACCGATGTAGATAAAGAAAAACTTGGTGAAATATATCATGGCTTTTTATCACTTTGGATTAGTTATTCTTGATCTTCATGTTTTGTCATTGTTTTCTGTTTTCTTCATAAGAGGAGGTTACAGTCACTAAATCGAACTCCCTCCGTTCCAAAATAGATGACCCAACTTTGTACTAAAGTTAGTACAAAGTTGAGTCATCTATTTTGAAACGGAGGGAGTATGATTTTGGGGTTTATAGGCTAAAGTGTGCATTTTAACCGAGTTTATGAAACTATAGGGCATTTTGCTTTGTGAAAAGCAATAAATCAAAAATATGATCAAATAAATTGTCCTTCTTTTCAATACTTTTCGCCACCCTTCATCCTTGTACCTCATCCCTACTCTTTGCACACAGATGGCAGGCAACTCGACATTTTTCATCTTCTCTAGTAAATTGTACTAGTGAGGCAAATTGTTGAACAGTCATGATACATTTATGACTTAGCGCAGAAGAGAACTCGCGGTATGTGCATTGATGATTGGACGCATATGTACATGCATATTTGAATTGACTTGTTTTCCATTACATCATCATATAGTGGTTGGCATTGGTAGTGCAGATTAAAGTACAAAGACAACTCCCGTATTATGTCGAATGGTTTACATTGGTGGTCTTTGTAAACTTGTTGCATTATATTGACATGGATATCTGAACATAACACTTGATGCACATCAGTGTTGAGGGATTTTTATCTACGGAGATGTGCTTCCACCTGTATGGTTTGTACCGTCGATGAATTAACATTCGGCGGCTTACCTCACTTAGGGAGCTGGGGTGTGCCTTGTAACCAAAGCAGTACATTATTACTTAACTGGCACACATCAGTTTGCTTGCAAAATCACGCTAATAGGAAAGGGGCAAAGCTGTGACAGTCATATATTTAGAGAAAACAATAAGTCTCAGTCATCAACGTCTGAAATAATAAGGAGAATTTGCAACGCAAATGGAAGGATCTCGAATGATCTCAATCAACTATGATTTCTATGAATGAAACACAAGTCTCTTTCCACCGTTCCCTAAAAGGAGCAGCTATATGCACTTCTACTGCATCCATACCACCTGTTGGAAAAACAAAATACGTATGCAAAGTTAATGTGCCCAACAATATTATGCTCAGTGTTTAACTATAAGTACTATATTGAAACAATCACTTAGTATTAAATTAAAATAGAATGATCAATCATCAGAGGCTGACTCAAATCACTGAAGATTTGTGTTCGAAAGAAAGATTTTGGCTGAAAGAGAATCAGTCATTCTTGAAGACATGTATGTTTCAGGGATATAAATATTAGCATCCAATATAAATGGTGTTGTTTCATATAATTCATGTTGCTAAATCACTCTGCAAATCTTGTCCCCTCTCCACTACAGCCCATCATACGCGTCGGCCCGTCCCCGCATCCTCCTTCTCTGGCTGCTAGGAGACAGGCACCTGCGTGATGGTCTATTCATGTGATGCCTTCCCTCGATGCGGTCGAGTAGCTGGCACCGGCTGCGGCGGGGCCGGTGTGAGCACAAGGAGGCAACCTCCCATCGACGACGCTGGGAGTCATAGAGCAGTGGCTTCTAGAAAGTTGGTGATGCGCTACAGTGGTGCTGGAGCGAGGTAGAGAACACGAAGGTGGCGCGCATTGGGGCAGTGAGCGATAGGTAGGGGAGAAGCGGTTGTGGTCAAAGCAGTGCAGCTGGCCCATGTGTTGAAGGATGTGGCTTCTCAGAGCCTATTTTTTTTAAAAAAAATAAACTGGATGCGAGGCAGAGGCTAGAAGAAAAGAGAATAGTTCGTGAAGACTTATTCAGAGCGGTGGCCACCTGAATAAATACGTGTCGGTCTAACGTAAATCACTCAGGGGAGACATAAAATAAGAAAAGGAAAAAGAGAAAGCTAATTTGAGTTGTGATTTTTTTATTAATTTTGATGTCATCTCAGCGTCAAAATTTGTACAAACCTAGTCGAAGGGTATATTTTCTTTGATATGTAAAAATTTCAATTTTTTATAAAAATTGTTTGTATTTTTATTTCTAGAAAATTTTGTTCGTATGAAAATATTGTTTGCACAGATAATTAGGGTTCGTATATATACATCCATATATAGTCCGTACTAGAATCTCTAAAAGGGTTTATATTTAGAAACGAAGGGAGTAGAACAAATGAGAGGGGAATTAGAAAAGAGAATAGTTCGTGAAGGCTTGTTCAAAACGGCGGCCACCTGAATAAATATGTGTCGTTCTACGTAAATCACTTAGGGGAGAATCAAAAGAAGAAAGGAAAAAGGAGAAAGCTAATTTGAGTTGTGATTTTTTATTAATTTTGATGTCATCTTAGCGTGAAAATTTGTGCAAACCTAGTTGAAGGGTGTATTTTCTTTGATATGTAAAAATCTCATTAAATGTTTGAATTTTTATTTCTAGAAATACTATTCTTATGAAAATATTGTTTGCACATGTAATTACGGTTCGTATATATACATCTGTATGTAGTCCGTATTGAAATCTTTAAAAAACCTTATATTTAAGAACGGATGGAGTAGAACGAATGAGGGAGGAATTGGCGGTGGATAGCAAACCCCACATCTTTCAATGGTAATTAGCAGAAAAGGTAAAAATAAATAAATAGGAAAAGCAGGCAAACACGTGTCAGCCCATGGGAAGCTCACGCCCAGCACTGGAATTGAACGTGAGGGGGCCTTGCTTAGCCACTTTTATTATCTTATATATATGAGACAATTTAATGTTAATTCGGCTTGTAAACTATGCTATATTTGTTTGCTTGTGAAACTATGCAAAATGTGTATATTGGTTGAAAAACGACGGTCAAACACGTTGGGCGCACTGCTGACCCAAACCTAAAACAGGACGAACGCCGATCAGGCGGCCGACCCAAACGGACAAAAAACAGACAAAGCATGCGTCCATTTGGGCCGGCCCGTTGGAGTTGCTCTAACCCTTTACAAAGTCAACCAACTTCTAGTGCCTGTTCGGTTCCACTCCACTCCCTCGACTCCGCTCCTGGAGTGGAGCAGGTTATAGCTTGTTTTTGCAGAGTGGCTAAAGCCCAGCTCCACAGCTCCGCGGAGTGGAGCAGGGTGGAGTGATTCCAAACAGGGCCCTAGTATTACAAAATCTGATCAAACTGCTATATTTCACCAGTCAGGCCTTGTTTGGATGTGAGGGCAGATATTTCCAGGCAAAAGACGCCCGGGGTGAAATATTCTCTGCAAAACAGAAACCCCGTGGGAAATTCACTTAGTCCTTTGGTAGAGATGGGGATAGTGACGTCTTCATTCTTAGCTTACTCGATGCAGCCTTCCGTTGCGTTGGTGCAACCAGATTGAGCTGCGGCCCTGCGGTGCTATGGTTCTCACCGACGAGCAGCATCATTTCCGAAATCAAATAGCAGATTTGGAGCTCGTCTTCGCAGAGAGAGAGAGAGAGAAAGAGAGAGAGAGAGAGAGAGAGAGAGAGAGAGAGAGAGAGAGAGAGAGAGAGAGAGGAGCTCGCAACTCGGAGCAGAGGAGGTCGCAACTCGCCAGGTGGAAGATGTGAGAGTGTCGCGTGTGGCGCGTCGCGAGCAGGACGGGGAGATTCTTCCCGATGTGAGGGGTCGATGGTTTCCTGCCACGGGAATCGGGGAGGGTCTGCCAGGGAACGGCCACTCCCGCTTGGCACCAAATGGGAGTTCAGAAAAACCAAGGCGAAATCTACTCGTGTTATTCCTACCCGGGGAAACAACGGGGATTCCGGGAGGATCCCTTGCAACCAAATGAGGCCTCAATGTGCGTGGTTGTCCAGGGGGTTCACCTTTCAGGCCCGATCATAACCAGGCTCAAATCAGCATGTGCTCATGTAGTGCTCAAATAATATATGGTAGTGGTCTGAGGAACTGTAGTTTTTTCTTTTCTTGTGGTCTATGAAACAAGTAGTTTACTAGTACCAGTGAACAAAATAGCATTCGTACTAGTACAACACTTGGCCGCCCTTTCCAATCCGCCAAATATAATGTGCACCTTTCCTCAATAAAAAAAACGTGCACCAAGAAAGAGTAGAAGGCAAAATATAAGCTAAGTTTTGCCTCTTGGAAACCATGAAATCACCAAGTTAGGTTGTCTTGTAAGCATCCGTCGACCCTCAGGTCCATATTTCCTTGGCGAAAAGATTTTCGTAGATCTTGCCTACTTTTTTTGGAAGATGTCATTCAATTTTGTTTTGACTATAAAGGTTGAACAGAACGCACCAGTCATATTAACAAAAGAATATGCATTCTCCAAAGCACCTATGCCCCTCTTCCTTAAATCTACAATCCAAAGGATTTTATAAGTTATTGTGCTTACAGAAAACCTATTTTTAAACGAGAAAAGATAAGGACCTTGATCTTTTCCACCATTTCGAAAAGAGAGGAAATTCTTTAAATTCTGCAAGCTCCAGGGTTCAAACATATCAAGATTGACAGGGAACCACGAGATGCAACAATAGTTTTGTCTGAGACAAGTTGAAAAGTAAAATTTGACAGTCACCAGTCACCACTATCAAACAACACTAGAGACCAAGTCCACCATGTTAACCACAACACAATTTGGCTTGTGCGCCGCAAAAATGAAAGGAAGTGCAGAAATCGGTGTGCGAGCACAAGCCTACAAACAAGTGGATAGAGCTGGGTGTCCATATCACCAAGAACTGCCTTGAGGGACAGGGAGGTGTAAACATCAGAATGTGTGAAGCACATGAGAAAATTGCTGGACACACGCGAAGCTGCAACTCGCCATGGCCTCAGAGGTTATCCTTAGACTGGACATGGCCATGGATCTCCGTCCGCTGTCGACGGAAGAGTGTGATCTTAGAATGAGACTCAAGAGACGGGTGATAAGCCTAGCGGTGTTGGAAAGAGCTAGGAAGCGGCAGGCTTCTCGGGTTGCGAATCTAAAGGATGAGGACGCGAACACCAGGTTTTTCCACCTCAAGGTTAACGCGAGAAGAAGAAAGAATTTCATCCGCCGCCTACGGAATGGAGCCGGTTGGGCTACGGCCCAGGAGGACAAGGAGAGGGTGGCCCAAGAACATTTCTCGGCCATGCTTCACAAGGACGTACGCCCGTCGAAGGATTTCAACTGGGACAATTTTGCGTTCAGTCAGTGTGATTTGGCTTCCCTTGCTGAGCCTTTTGAGGAGAAAGAGGTGCTGGATGCCATTGGGGAGATGCCAAAGGACAAGGCGCCGGGTCCGGACGGGTTTACTGGAGCCTTTTTTAAGGTCTGCTGGGAGGTTATCAAGGAAGACATGATGGCCGTTGTTAACGGCTTTTCCAACCTTCGCGGAGATCATTTCCAATGGGTCAACACGGCTAATATAGTGCTTATACCCAAGAAAGATGGTGCAGAATACATCTCAGATTTTGGGCCCATTAGCCTCATCCATGCAGTGGCTAAGATTGTGGCAAAAATGATGGCTTCACGTCTTGCTCCTTTCATGCATGTGCTAGTTTCCCGCTCCCAGAGTGCCTTCATAAGGACTAGAAGCATCCATGATAACTTCATGTATGTGCGCAACATGGCTAGGCGGATGCACCGGTTGAGGAAGCCTACTCTCTTGTTTAAACTGGACATCAAAAAGGCTTTTGACTCCGTGCGGTGGGACTATCTGTTGGAGCTTCTCCGTCGCCGCGGTTTCCCAACCAGATTCAGAGATATGGTTGCTGTCCTATTGCGCTCCTCATCCTCCAGAGTTCAAATCAACGGTGTTCCTGGTGGGCCTATTTGGCATGGCAAGGGCCTTCGACAGGGAGATCCGTTCTCACCTCTCTTGTTTGTCCTAGCAATTGACCCCATCCAAAGCATCCTTGACACTGCCACACGTAAGGGCAAGCTTCACCAGATAGGCGGGAGGAGCACCCGCATGCGCACCTCCATGTACGCTGACGACGCCGTAATCTTTGTGGCTCCCTTCAAGGAGGACGTTCAACAGTTTACCTCCCTGCTGGAGGGCTTTCGTGAGGTCACCGGCCTTGTGACAAATTTGGAGAAAAGCTTGGTGGCCCCTATTCGCTGTGATGGCCTCAATCTTGACGACATCCTTGAGTGCTTCCCGGCTACTCGCGCTGCCTTCCCGCTGAGATATCTTGGGCTGCCTCTTTCGGTCCATCGTTTGCGGAAGGTCGATCTCCAACACCTCGTGGACAAGGCTGCTGGGAAGCTGGTGCCTTGGCAGGGTCGGCTCATCACGACTGTGGGAAGGGCTGAGCTCGTCAAGTCCGTGCTTTCCTCCCTGACCACCTTCCATGCCACGACGCTCAAACTTCCGGAGGGTACTAGCTCCGACTTTGTGGGCATTGAGAGAGCTTTCCTCTGGGCTGGTTCGGATAAGGTCTCCGGCGGCCAGTGCAAAGTCAGCTGGAAACTCGTGTGTAGACCAAAGAGGCTTGGTGGGCTGGGTATCCTTGATATTCGTATGTATGCCCGGGCTCTGAGGCTGCGATGGCTTTGGTATGAGTGGAAGGAGCCGCACAGGGCATGGGTGGGCATCGGAAACCCATGCGACACCACTGACAGAGATCTATTCTATGCTGCCACGACGATCTATGTCGGCGACGGTAGGCTGGCACGCTTCTGGCTCTCCCCTGGCTAGATGGAATGAAGCCCAAGGACATTGCATCGACCATTTTCGCGATCTCTACCAACAAGAACAAGTCTGTGCGAGAAGCCTTGCTTGAAAACCATTGGATCCAATGGATCAACATGTCCGGAGGTCTCTCGGTGGAACACATTGAACAGTTCTGCGCCCTTTGGGGGAAGCTCACTACGGTACACCTACATGACGACATACCCGATGATATCAAGTGGAACCTCACCGCCGATGGTATCTATTCCTCGGCCTCGGCCTATAGGGCCCAATTCGAAGGTGCGATCGCCTCCAACATGACCACGGTGGTATGGAAGAACTGGGCACCGCCCAAGTGCAAGTTCTTTGCGTGGTTAGTTATCAAGGATAGAATTTGGACGGCCGACAGACTGCAAAAAAGAGGGTGGCCCAACTGCAATTTGTGTCAACTTTGCAAGAGGGAGCCAGAGACCGCAGCTCATCTTCTCTTCCAATGCAGGTTCTCTGCCCGCATTTGGAATGCAATCAGAGTTTGGGTGGATGCCCCCGAACTGGATGTGGCGGCCTGGAACGGGATCCCCACGGTCAAAGAGTGGTGGTCGGCAGTGGTCCTTAGGCGTGGACATAGGAGGAAGGCGATTTCATCACTCATCATGCTTGTTACTTGGGAAGTGTGGAAAGAGTGAAACGTGAGGGTGTTCCAGCATGTATGTAGGTTGCCAAGCGTGCTGGTCGAGGCTATTAAAGCGGAGGCGAGGCTCTGAATTATCGCAGGGGCGAAGCATTTGGGTTCTTTGATGCCGCGAGAGTAGAATTGTATTTACATTTGTGTGAGGTGTAATGGCCCTCTGCAGACTTTGTTATTCCCCTTCTTTTTAATGAGATGAGGCAAAGCTTTTGCCTCCGTTTCAAAAAAGAAAATTGCTGGAAGAAACGTGGAAACTATAAGGCAAGAGAGGAGCGAACATAGACCAATTCAACCAGAAAACTTGTGGAAAAACTGGGATGCTACAGACGCAAACCAAATTCCAAATACCTTTTGTCTGTCAACTTGTTGTCCCAATAGGCATACTAATCAGCTCATCCCTTTCCTTGTCATTACAAGGGGACAGAGCTGTGAATAGACAAACATGGAATCTTCTTGTTCATGAATTGATAGGGTATGCATGTGATACAGGCTGCCAACTTAGCATATGTTACGCATGCACTCGAATAATATTCATATTTGGGGATGATAGACTCTTAATTTTATGTTAGCATGGCCTCCTATCTGGTGGTAGAAAATAGAACTGTCTGACTAGGATATGCAGTATTATGCCACATCAAATAGCATTGATGGGGTCAACCTGGCAGTCGGGTTTGGTCGGGTGAACCTCTACCAGACCAATGCCCGATAAGACTATCGGGTCGTTCCCACACCCACGCCCGAATCCATCGGGTTGCCCGACCCCATCGGGCACCCATCGGGTCCGACAAGGCTTAATTTTATTTGTATTTTGTTTATTTATTAGGCAACGTACAATTTGTAGTTTGCACATCGCGCGAGGAGGGGACGAGCTACCGAAGCAGCAGTCTCTGTTTTATAGCGAGACCTCCCCTTCCCATGCGCTCCCGTAGGCGAGGTGGTACTAAAGGATTGCAGCGGAGACTTTACCGCTTGAGCGCCGCTGTGTACTGCAGCCTGCATCCATCGATTTTGCTTGCATGGGCCAGGCTGAAGTTAGAATTGGGCCATTCAAATGTGTGAATGAGAAGTAAGAAGAGGCCTAGTGATGGATTTTGCTCCCGTATGGTCCCAGACTCCCAGCTAGTTGCGCCTCATTCTTTTTTAGTGACCATTGCTAGTGAGACACTATACATTAGTGTATTTAGATTTAGATTAGATTAAAAACATCAGATATAATGGAGAATGAATTAATTATTTAATTATTAGTACTAGTCGGGTGACCCATCGGGTAACCCACGGACATAAACTTGAACCCATACCCTACCCATGACTAATCGGGTTACCCATGGGTAAGACCCATGGGCAAAGTCGGCAACCCATACCCTACTCATTCGGGTCGGGTGCCCATGGGCGGACGAACCCATGGGTCGGATTGCCGGGTTGAGATGGGGAGCCTGAAGTGATGCTGAACAATAAACTAAAAAATGAATAGGCATGTATCATGCTTCCAGATCAGGATTCTAAAGTCAGGTTACTGTGTTTTTAATGTAGCAAAATATTGTGCATGAAGCACTGGATTCAACCTCCAGGAAGTAATGATTATTTATGTGCAAACTTGTGATCTCCACTAACTTCTCGTGTGGTCATAAACTTACCGCTGTCGTGACGGAACTCACTAGCCAAGACAGTGGAGGACCATTTCCTAGATGACAACATGAGTTCTCCCCTTATCAGCTGGCCTCTTACTCTTGCTGGCAATATGACAACACTGTTTAGTGTTTGGTTTGTACCATCACCAATCAGCAATTGTACTGTTTGCCAAACCAAAAAATGCTTCTGGTGTTGGAAAAAGGGAAAGAAATGGATGAATCATTGAATCCTTCAGCTACATGACAAGAATCAGAGACTTCAGTTCAGAATTTGGAACAGTAAGCTGGGTGAGAAAGGCCACACCACAATTTAGGATTGAAACACTGTAAAGATGGCTGCTCGATGAAATCCTTGGTATTTTTCGCACAGTGATCAGCGGATGGTTTTGCACACAGCACTATTGAGTATTGACAGCACAGTGCCACAATTATTATCCCAGTCCCAGATAGATCCAAGCTGCTCATTATCATCAACACCCATGGCAGCATATAAATTATTGACAACATCACACAACTAAACACTAAGAAAAACATTTCAGACAATGGCCAATAATTGTATACATCAGCAATCTGCAATCGGATTAGCACACCCTCATAAATAAGGGGAATTGATAAATCAAGGTTGCTTTCCTTTCTACTGTGGATAACCATATTGAATCAACCAACATTACCTTTCAACCGATGCCTCCCACCTCTAGCAGGAGTTACCCCCAGTTAGGTATGGCAATCCAATTGAACTAAGAGTTGGCAAAATAATCTCTGCCCTCAAGTTACCCCTAAACTAAGCCTTAGCTTCTACACCTTTCAATACATGGCTCTCCCTTACCAGCAATGCAAGTCCATCCTTTACCTCCCCTTTCTTCTCCAATGCCGTGGCAGATTTCTCCGACTTCTGCTTCCGGTACTGCCAGGCCTCTGTTGGATCTGTTGTGATCACCCTCACATCTGATCCTCCACCATTGATCTCGAGCACCTCCGGCAGCCCATTACCACACCCCCTCGACAAACCAACATCCACCCTGACGGCCTGTGCCCCACAAACTGCATTGATTCCCTCGCTCTGTATCGTGTGCCCCATTACCATCCTCTTTGCTCCAGGGATCATCCCAAGAACGCCCTGAAGCCTCTGGCAGTCGCAATTGAAGCCTTCAGAGAACCTCCTGAGCCACACGACCGCGTCTCGGCCGCACACATACTCTGGCGCCCTGGCATTGTTGCCATGCTCACCCCGGATCCAGTCGCTGACCTCGGCATTGATCCGCTCCAGGCCATACTCGACATTGGCCTCAAGAAGGCCACCATGGACGAACACCGAGTCGCCGACTACAAGGACGGTGGGCAGATCAGCCAAGAACCTCCGCGCGATGGGGCCGTCCGGGCGGAGCGCGGCGAGGCGAGATCGGATGCCGTCCCAAAACTCCCGCTTGATGCCGGGGAAGGCCTTGGGGACGCCGAGGAAGGGGTTCTTGGGCTGCTCGAGCCCGCCACAGCGGCGCTTAATGGCGAGGCCAGCGCGGTACCAGCCGGCCCAGCCGGAGAACTCCTGCAGGCCCTGCGGCCTGACGAAGCGAAAGTCGCCGGACACGTTCATGACCTCGTGGTTGCCGAGTACCGGGAGGAGCGCGCCGCCCTGCGCGGCGGCGGAGATGCTGAGGCGACGGAGGAAGTAGAGGAGGCGGAGCTCGTCGCCGCCTCGATCCAGGATGTCGCCGAGCTGGACGGCGAGGGTGGGGCCGGCGGACCAGGAGGTGGAGCTGGCGCTGGAGCCGGGGCTGTTGGCGGTAGGCAAGAGGCCGGCGAGGCGGAGGGCGGTGAGGGACTTGGGGAGGTCGCCGATGGCGACGAGGCGGGATGGGGAGGGGAGGAAGGTGGTGGGCGCGGGGGGCGGAGGAGGAGGCGGGTTGGTGGGGAAGAAGATGCCGAAGACGGAGAAGTCGACGAAGGCGTCGGCGAAGGCGGAGACTGCGGCGGGGAGGGGAGCTCCTAATCGGCGCCTTCTGCGCCGGTTACGATAAGTGGCGCCTGCAGCCACTCCTAGCTGGGCTGTTTCTCAGTCGGCCCAGCTAATGTCGCGCGCTGTCCTGATTTCGAATGTTTGAACTGTTTCGCGTTGCTTTCGAGCGGTTCCTTGAACAGTTTTGCTCTGTTTGTACTGTTTCTACTGTTTGTACTGTTTCTACTGTTTTCAACTGTTTTCAACTGTTTCTTTAACCATTATCTCTGCTGTTTCATTAATACAATTTATCTAAAAATATTTTTGATACAAAACATGCTTGAACCAAATATGTAATGAACTTTCTTAACAATGGGAAAATCTCCATAAAACAGTAGAAACCTCGTGATTGAAAATTGATACTGACAGTAGTTGTACTACTTATAACAAGTAATCTTCTGGTTTGCAGAAACAACTTATAAAAATTCTTCTTCGCAAACGATCTCTCCGGAAACAGTAGCGAACCAATTTTCTACATCAAGTGTTGCTGCAAAATTTCAAAAAGAGAATATATTTAGTTAGTTAAGTTGAAGAAAAATTAGTATGCACATTTTTTGTCCAAATATTTGTTAACTAGTACATGGGTCCTAGTGTTATAGGAACTGATGTAGTACTAATAAATCACATAATTCTTACAGAGTACACCTTTACAGCAGTAGATACTTTTGGTTGTGAGAAAATCCTTTTGCTTGAATAACCGGAACCCCTGTAGCATAAAAGCAAGAGAGATTTTAAATAAAAAAATATGTTCTACAGTTCCATTTCTAACAATGGTAGTGTAAAACAACATGAATTTGAGGCAGTAGTTTCTAACTTACGTGATTTTGAAGAAATGACCTCACTGCTGGTACTTTGAACCTCGCTATTTTTGTATGTTGCAATCTCGTACAAGAATATTTCACGCAAAGCTTGCAAATCAACCTGTTTGCACAGTTGTGATATTTTTTTGATTATTTTTTTCATCTATCAAATTAAACATCTGCAAAAATATTTTGTTTCTTTAGAAATAAGAAACTCTTACAGTAGAGAATCCTGGAACTCCCATGCCACGATATGTTTTAAGAATTTGAAGTAGGAAGACACCTGTGTCGTACCTGCAGTGATGACGACAGTTTATCTGGCATGTTAGATTCAAATCCAGTGTAAGAAAGAAAGAATACATAACTTGAAAAATAATTTGGTCACGATTTGCTTGAATTGTAGGAAAATTTGTCAGTGACATAAGAACAAAACTGGTTAACCTGTAATGAGTTCTAGGAACTGGAACGAATCTGTAGTCAAAGTCTTTGATGCTGAATGTATTGCAGTTAGGGTAGGTCAGTGCAAACAGTGACTTGAAATTATAACAGACAGTGCTTATTATAGTTGTGAATTTGTCGTGACCAGACCCATCAGGATTCATAATATCAAAGAACTTTCCACTCTGTAGATTTGCTGTTATTACAATCCATTGCTTATCATTGAAGCATGGCAAGTGGACCTGTGAAAGATGAAAGAAGGTTTGTTCTGTTCAAAAATTGCTAGTTGAAGAATGCAGTAAGAGAAATATATGGTTACAGAACAGTTCTTACAAAATTTGCTATTTCCAATCTGAAGCCAACTCTTGATTCACTTAAGATGTCTCTGCACATTGGGTCTGAATGTTGAAGCATAGGATTCATGAGTAGTGTCTGGTAAAAAAAGTATAACAGAAAACTTTGTTTGGTTATCCTAACAGATGAAAACACACAAGAACAATGAAGATACAAAAAAGAAAAGAAGAGAAAGTTTAGGACCATGTCTTCTCTTTGGACAATGTGTGTGATAACATCAGTGATTGGTATTAATCCTTGCCTTCCACGGATTAGTTGGTCTGTATTGAGCATCTTTGAGTAACAATCCAGAGAGTGTGGATTCATCCAGCAACCAGGTCTTAAAGAAATAGTCAAAGTTTTCTGGTCAACCCAAACTTCATCCACTTGGAATATTCGTTGGCTGTAATTATTGTAATTATTGTTAGAAACTTTAAATTAGAAGTTAGTAAAAAAATTGAGGAAAAGAAACAAATGCTATGAAAAAAAGCTTGAGTATTTTACTATAACAATTTACAGCATAGTGAAATATACTATGAAAAAATACCTTGAGTCCAGAGTTGGAAGAGCTGCAGTCATTGCCTTGTAGAATTCAATTTGCACTGGACTTGAGAAGATAACTTGTTGAAACTGCAAATAGTTGGGCTGCTGAACATTTGTGGCAGAAGAGAAATGTTGAAACTGTTTCTTTCCTGCTTGTATTTCATTCTGTCTGAATTTAGCTTCAAATTCATCCATCATTTTGACCAACGCTGTATCGTTAAGTGGAGTTCCGGAAGTAATGTCTGGCTTTGGAGAGTTAATCTTGAAAGGTCTAAGTGGACTATTGCTATACAGGAATGAAGTTCCAGGATTGAAGAATCTAGGGTTTGAATGAGTAGCAGGTTTGACAAGTTGGGATGAAGAACCCAGATGATTATATGTGCTTGTTTGATAAGCAGTCATACATGGTTGGATTGTATCTTGCAGTCCATCGGTTATAGCATTGAAACTTGGTGTGTCATCTACTGGTTGAGAGAGTTGACTAGATGGGAGTTCATTCTTTTCATTATTTTGTACAAGTGTTCGTTTGTAGGGATGTGAATCAATGAGTACTGAGTTGTCTTCTAATGGTTCTAGTTCAACTTGATGTGGTGCACAGTAGAAAGAATTTCCTGGCATTCAGAGTAAAAAATAAAAACTTATGTCAGTTAGAAAATTTAAAATTTAAAGAAATAGGCAATCTTTACTTTTTGATTCTATAAAAATAAATTGCAAGTACCTGTGACAGAAGAATTAGCTGAGATGAATTTCCGGTGAATAGAGCTAAATTTCTCTTGTCTCCAATTATGATTTATTGTTGAATTCAAGTCTTCCCATGTTGGATTTTCTCTCAGCGAATCGAGGATAACTAGTATGTATACAATGAATGTTCACAGGAAAAAAATTTATGGATTAATAATAAGAAATAACTATAGATATTGTTAGAAGTTTAGATTTGAAAAAAACGATGAACTGCAAATATAGGAAAAGTGTCCAGTACAACTGAACAGAAAAAGATTTTTATTGTATAAAAAGTCATATTACCTTCTTTAGGACAAGTGGCTGTATAGGTATAGTTTTCATTAACTTGCTCTTTGCTGAAAACTTCTAGAACTGCTAAATCTTTGGAACTTGCTGATCCAAGAGCTAATGAAGGGGCAAAATCTTTTTCCTCACCAATAAGCTGACTTTCAGAGAAATTTGCAATGATAGAATCAAGTACTTCTTGAGTAATTTCTGAATCAAAGCTTGGAGGATATAAATGAGGTCCAGGAAAATCCAAGAAATCATTTGAATACATGAATGAGTCCAACTGTGTATGTTTCTGCATTTGTCTAATGGGTTTGAAGGAAGCAGCTGAGTCAGGAATAGGTACACCAATACCCAAGTGAACTTCAGAAAGAGCTTGATCTGTAGAAGCTGGACGTTCAGGTCCAACTTTTGAGGTGGAACTTGGATATAATAAGTTGAGAACATCATCAACATAAGATTCCAGTGTAGGAATGGAGTTTGTTAAAACTGTTTCCCAAAATTTCTGACAGTTATACTAAAGCTTATACTTTTCCTGTTTTAAGGAAATTTAAATTTGAGACTGTATGTAGTAAGCAACAAGCAATGTGTAAAAGAAAAAAAAGAATAAACTACTTTGGAAATAAAAAAGAAGTGTTCTTCATCTGAATTAAATTTCCGAACCTGTATGTTGTGAATCGATGGCAGCTTGCTGTTGATGTAGTTGAGAATTGATTCAGGTAATTGCATAGTCGACTCATTGAACGAATCAGTGAATGGAGTTGTTGTTATGTGCTTCATCTGTTTTGGTTGGTCAAAAAAATAAAAGTGGTTTTTCAGGTAATGAATAATCATGAGAAGAAAACTGCTATTAAACAAAGTTAATGTTTTTTTTCGTACTTACTTCAAGCCTTCCAAATTCTAGATTCACTCCAGGCTTTGTATCTAGAGCAATGAATGATCTGAGCATTGTTGCTGACCACAATGGAAGTCTTGGAAACATATTGTTCGAAATCTTGTACTCAGAAGTGATCAAGAATTCAAAGTGTGCAACCTGCAAAAAGTTTCCAAAATAGTTGAAGCATCAAAATCCAGTTAGAATGACTCTTTTGACACGGACTAAAATGAAATAATTTGTTGTAATTGTAATAGTTTATTACCACTAACAGAACTTTGCACCCTCCTCGCAGATTTGACCTCTTATTTCCAAGACTTGTTTGCATTTTTTTTATCTCATGAACCAAGAATGCCAGGGTGAAGAGACACCAATTATATTTTGGAACAGACTCAATATTGACCAAGGCATTGTAGTATTTTTTGCTAGGAACTCCTTTTGAACTCGGTGCAATAAGAATGGATAGTACAAGGAGCAAGAATATCCTAGAGAATGCTTCTTCTGACATGTTTTCAGTCAACATTGAAAGCAAATGTTCTGGAGTAGGCTTTGTTGTTCCAAGAAATGTATTCATGAAATCAACACTTTGTTTGGTAGGCTTTTTTGTATTGGAAACCCCCCACATGGAATGCCTAAGATTTTGTGTACAATAGATTCGTTGAAATCAAACTTGAAACCATTCCTTAGTTCAATTCTACAAGAAGTTGTGTTGAACTGCATCCCTAGCCATTCAAACAAATCATCCAATATGCAGTCACATGAGATATGAAGCAAAGAGCCGAACCCAAGTTTACGAACTATCAACTTGTGGTCCTCATTTAGTTCAGATAAAAACTTGATTAGCAGACTGATATGGTTTTTTTCAGTGACCTGGTGAACAGAAGGAATGAATTAGATTTCAGAATAATAAGAACATGTTATAGTTGAATTGTTGTATTTAGGGGAGAAAATCCAGTTGAAATAAATTTAGTTTTGGGGGACATGTTTTTTTTTCTTACTTTTAGTCTCTTTGGTGCATTTAGCTCACTTAATTGAGTGTCAAGGTGCTCCTGGTTGCTCCTCTTGTTAATGAAACTTTCTTCTGCAAAATTCACCTGCAAGTAATAAACACAAAAAAACTAGTATTAGTGTTGACAGAAGTATCATATCAAGGGTATTCCCATGACTACCACTCTACAAAGAAACAACCATCCTAAAAACAATTTTACGATACACAATTTTGAAATTGAAAATTTAGTAGGAAGAAATTATATGAACTCAATGGTAATAAGAAAAACAGAATGGTATTACGATACACAATTTTTCTAATTGCTGTGAAGACACATGCATCGCATACATTGGGAAAAATGTTGAGCTGAAAGTGAAAAATGTTCTGTTGTGGCTGAATGACCACATGTTGAAAATGAAAATGCTTTGATGTGGCTGAATGCTCAACTATTTTTCCCTATTTCTTGACGATTGTTATGACTTGTGTTTTTATAAATTTGAAATTTTCACATGATATAGTTTATCACATGCAGGAAACTTTATGTTGTAACTGCGAAATATAACTCTTGTATGACATGAAACATCTAAATGGAATGCCCACACCTGGTGTCACAAATCAAAAAATTTGAGTGTATCATTCCTATGGGTTCACTGTTAAGGAAAAAAAAGGAAACGGAAAAGATTGACTCAAGAATTGCAAGTCTTAGTACATTAAGGATATATCTATAATCAGGCTATTATTTAGACACTTTGGTAAACAATTTAGCAGTCTGTCCAAAAAATATAATAGCAACCTACCTAGTTGTAGAATTGAACTACTGCCTAGTTGTGTAAACAAAATAGCATGCAGGTTAATATGTGTATATGAATACAAAATGGAAAACAAAGAATTTTGAACAACTATTTGAACAACTAAGAATTTGGCACCAGCTTGACTCAAATCGTTCCAGCTTGAACAAAATTTTGATGGAATCTTGCGTGCACAGACACACACAATGTAAACACCATTAAAAAAAGGAAACACAATGGCCACCCTCCATTGCTTCTCCCTTCTCGGCTGGCATCTGCTCACTCCCAACCTCCCAAAAGTCCCCCAAAGAAACAGACAACCTTCCCACCCTCCATCCCTCCCTATAAGCAAACGCAAAAACCCAGCCAGCCTAAGAAAAAGGTCCAAAATGCTTTTGCACCCTCGCCCTTCTCCTCCGCTCCCCTTCTGTTCATCCTTTCCGCTTCCATCGCTTTCCCCTTCCATCGCTTTAACCAACACAAGGGAGGAAGACGTAGCCTGGCTTCTAAACTTTCTAGGAAAAGAGCTTAGATTCTTTTGAATTAGTAGATCCAGCTTGTCTGACGTATTTGGGAAAGAAAAACTTCGTCTAGGGTTCTAGTTTCCCCGCAGATATGATCTAGAAGGAAGCGAGTGGAAGAGAAACGAGTTTATGAAGAGCAAACCTGCAATTTCCTTGGCGGAGATTGAATCTCCGACACGGGATCCACGACGGATTCGCCCATCGCCGGAGCAAGAGCCTAAGAAGAGTGGACCGAGAGAGGAGTGAAATGGGGAAATTTCCTGCCCGTGGTATGATTTTGCCATATAGGCCCCTCTTGTCTTGCTCGTTGTTAACACTTTTTGAAAAGACACCTTGCGGGAGCGATGAGTAAACTTTTAGGTCCCTAAAGAAAGCAGTGAGGGCCCCCTAGTAAGTGACTTGCTAGAATAATAAACTAAAGGGAAGAAACAGGGGAATCAATCTAGGGTTAGCTCTCGTGGAGTCCCCGAAGGGAGGAAACCGCGGGGCAGATGGCGGCAACGGAGCCGCCGTCGGCGGCGGCACAAATTTCTGGTGGTGATGCCTCCGGCGTGGATGGGAGGGCATCAAATCGAGCAATATTTTCGTCCTTGCCAATTGAAAATGTTCGTTCATTGGGCCGATCGTCCAGATCCCAGGTACTGTTCTTCATCTGCTTTCTTGATTGTTCTTTTATATTGGCGATAGAGAGGCTGTGTATATTATATTGGCAGTTGGGGGCAGAGAGGATTGATGTGGGAACATGTGCCTAATTGTCTTTGCGTAGTGAGGAGAAAACCAGTACTCAAACTTTTTTGTAATTCCATCCTGATATGGTTTTGTCAATCTACATATTCTGAGAAATAGTGAAGTGTACAGAATTATGACAAAACAGCAGAAAAAGTAGATGAAAGTAGATGTCAATCTTCATATTATGTTATGATAATATGCATAGATGGAAGTAGTTCAAAAATTAGTGCAACTAGAGCAATGAAGGGATTCATTTTGTCAATCATCTACTTTTATGTATGTCATCATGAAAAGCAATAAACAATGAAGGGATTCTGAAAAGAAGTTGTTCTGTATGTCATCATGAAAAGCAATTTATGTATGACCTAATGAGGATGATTTGGTTAAGTAAATGTACTGCTAGGTAGGAACATTTATACACTGAAATTGAGAAATAAAGGATAAGTTGTAGTTTCACTATAAATTAGAGGAAATGAATTTATTGTTTGGTGATGTTTAGTTGAAGTAACTATGTTGTGTTCTGAATATTTAAATCAGTGTTGATTTTCATTGTAGAGAAAAAATGAAGTGTTGTGAATAATCTTTTAATTGTCAAAATTAATTAAAAGTAAAGTGTTCTGTACTGAATATATTTAACGTTGTTGATCTTCATTTTAATAGCAACTACTCTTCTTATTTTTATTCTAGTTGGTGCTCCCTCTTAGACAACCAATATATGATATACAATGAGATTTCTGAAAAGAATATTGTTTTCGTGTTAGGTGGCTTCAAGTGGAAGAATTAGAACTGCAAGTAAGAAGAAGCCAGCGAAGAGCAAAGAAAAAGGAAAGATGCTAACAACGAGTGAGGAAGTTGATAAAAGTTTGAAAGAAAAAATTCCTGTATGTATTTTGCGCTGATATTTAAATTTAGCCGATCAAGTTGTTTCCATAAAAAGTTGTTGGAAAAAAAGTTTATTAATAATATAAATGTTCTTCTTCGTGCAGGTTAATGATGTTATGCTTGAATTTGACCAATACATAATGTATCATGAAATTAAGAAGAAAACGGAAGTAAGAAAGTGAATTTGGTGTGGACTAAAAAAAATTTAGTTAACTTTCTCCTTGGGGAGAAGTCATTGCCAAATTAATTTTTATTAATTGGCTTACTTTAATATTTCAGGAAGTACTGAGTAGTCAGGAAATGATGTTAAGTCAAGAAATATATAGCACGCACGACAGGTTGGAATCAATGGGAAACACACTTGTTACTTCAAAATCTGTTGCGGATCAGAGTACTAAGCAAGATGAAAATGAACAAGACAAAGTTGTGTCAAATGGTCAATATATTGAAGAGGTATTTCGAAGAAGACTATTCAATCTGTTTTGAAAATTCTGTTCTTTATATCTACATAGTGTTTAAATACATGTTTTTCTGGAAAAAAATGTAGATCCATTTTGAACAACAGCAAAAGTGTCTTGGAGTTTCTTCAGGTCCTTCCTCTAGTATCATAAGTGGTAATCAAGATGCGGAACTTGCAGGAGATATTATATCTTGTCTTCAAAATGAAAATCCAAATTTTGTGGTGCTTGGTTCTGATAAGGTATGTACTATGTAATTTTTTGATTGCTGTTGTTACTTGATGATCTTTCGTGTGGAACGTGTATGTACTATATAAGCTATTGAAAAAAAGTACAGAGCCCATCTTTTTTTTATTTGTTCATGTTGTATTTTTATAAAATGTGTAGGATGCACTTTCTTGTGAGAAGGATGATCAATACGCAGTGCAAGATTTTGGTTGTACTTCTGCTGATTCTGATGAAGATGATGATGATATTGTTTCCAAAGACGAAGAGTATATGTTTCCAACGCCAGATGAATTGGAGAAGACAAATGTACCTGAAGTTGGGAAGGTGTTCAGTACTCTGGATGAAGCTAACATGTTTATTAATGTGTATGCTCTGAGAACTGGTTTCAGAATAAAGAAAGGAAGAAATCACAAGAATAGAAAGATATCTTTTGTTTGCAACAAGAGTAGGAAGACTGTGTCAACATATACAGGGGCGAGAAAAAGGAGGAGAAATGTTCTTCAAAGAACAAACTGCCAAATGCACGTAACCATCTGCTTGGAAGATGGAAAATGGCACATTCAATCCCAAGATTTGAAGCATAACCATGATTTGGTTTCATCTCCATCTCTAACACAGTTCTTCCTCAGTCATAGAAGCATGAATGATGCAGAGAAGTTGTTGTCAAAGCTACTTCAGGAACACAGAATAAAACCTAGGAAAATAATGAGCATATTTAGGAAGCTGTGTGGTGGAAATTTTGGAAATATAACTTTTGATGTGAAGAAGCTTGACAATTTGAAGCAAGAAGAGCGTGAGGAAACACAGACATAGAGCACACTTTGGATTATATTGAGAAGTTGCAAGTTGATAAGCCTGGTTTCATATACAAAGCACAGAGAGATTATTCTAATTCCATCCTTAGTTTGTTTTGGACGGATTCAAGGTCAAGGCTGGATTATTTGTTGTTTGGAGATATTATATCATTTGACACAACTTTCAGCACCAACAAATATAACATGCCTTTTGCACCAATAATAGGAGTAAATGGACACTGGAGAACAATTGTCTTTGGGTGGGCTCTCTTGCAAGATGAGAAAGCAAAAACTTTCAAGTGGCTATTTGAGACATTTGTAGAAGTGATGGGCGGAAAGAAGCCAAGAGTCGTGCTTACTGACCAAGATGCTGCTATGAAACTAGCAGTTCCAAAAGTTTTCCCAGATGCATTGCACAGATTTTGTCTTTGGCATGTTCGGAGGAAAGCGCGGGAGAATTTGAAAGTTTACTTTCATTTGAAGAAAGGGATGGAGAAGGAGCTGGATGAATGTATCATGCAGTCAATAACAGTTGAAGAGTTCGAAAGGAAATGGCATGTAATGTTGGAGAAGTATGGGTGTGAAAAACATGCTCACATCAAGCGGATGTGGGAAAATAGGAAGTACTATGTTCCTGCTTACTACAAACAAGTGTTCTGTCCTTTCACTAGATCAACAAGCAGAAGCGAGAGTTTCAACTCTAACTTTAAGGATTATGTTTTGAGAAAAGACACAATTGAAACATTCATCCATCAATATGAATTATTCCAAGAGAATGTGATACATATAGAAAAAAAAGATAGGTTCTTGTCTAATGAGAAAATTCCTGTCATGTGGGGATATCAGCAATTTGAACGGCACACAGCTGAGATATATACTAGAGCCATATACACTAAGTTCCTGACAGAGATGATGAATGCCACTGCTTTTGGAGTGAAAGAGGTTGAGAAAGATAAGACCTATGAACTTAAAAGAAACTTTGAGTATGAGAACCCAGAATTTGACAGGGAGATATTCACTGTTCAGGTAGATCAAGCTGCTGATGTATTTGACTGTGAATGTGGTAAGTTTGACAGAGATGGAATCCTCTGTTGTCATGTTCTGAGACTGTTTACTCAGTTTGATTACCTCAAGATTCCAGAAAGGTATATAGTGGCAAGATGGACAAAAGAGTTCAGAGAGATTGAACTAAGAAAGCACAAGATTGAGGTCCTTGGTGCACAAACCCAAGAACAGTCACACAATGCTGTTCGGTATGCAATTGTTATGAATACTGTTGGTGAGGTCTGTTCGGACATTAGTCATGATTCTGGTTATTGTCAAGAATTGTTAGATGCGGTGAAGAATGTGCATAACAAATATCTTGCTGGAAGAGAAGGAACAGAAGGAAACCAAGAAGTAGATGAGAATGAAAGCAAAAAAAATAGTGACATGGCACTGAAGGATCCTGCTGTTAAAAAGAACAAGTCAGTTAAAAAAGGGAATAGAATGAAGCCTCGTTCAGAAATTGAAGCTCAAAAGTGTGCTGCGCGGAAGAGAAAAAAATTCAATATGAAGATGTGAGTACTGAAGATTGTTGAATCACTAAAGATTGAAATATAGAAATAATTAAATTTTTGTTGTGCTGGATATATGCACAGGGGCTAGTACTGAAGCCTGTAGTATACATTTGCGGAATTGGTGTGTTTTTTGACGGAACTAGAGAACATTTGTGGAATTGGTCTGATTTTTGCTGTTATTGGACAGGGTGTCGCTTATTTCTTATTGCAAAATATTACTATGCAACTAGGAAATATATGGTAGTGTGATGAATAGTACATTGCAGACTATTTGTGGTTATTTTATCTATTTTACTAGAATCCATTGTGTCATATGAGATTTTTTTAATTTTGTATTGAATTTGATCGTTTCAAGTTTGTACATTAATATACATTTTAGAAAAAATGTTCAAATTGTTTAGGACAAAGTTTCTTTTCTTATTCATTAGCAATTTAAGTGAGTTAAGAATATTCACAGTTATAGAATATTGTCCATGGTTTTCAATAAATGTTCAAAAAATTAAAAAATGTTTTCATTTGTTCATTTTTTTGTTTTTGGTTCGATTTTTTTTGTTTCACTATGATTTCAACTAAGGAATAAGAAACAAGGGTCCAAAAAATATTCACATTTCAAACAGTTTTTTATTCAAACAGTTTTTTATTCAAAAGTTTTAGAAAATGTTCCGTTTAACCTAAATTTGTTCATATGTATCATTAGAGAGTATAGCATAAATGATAAACAATTACATGTACATCGAAGGAAAAATACAAACGTGGTTATCGCTTTCATCCTGTTATGAGAGAGTAACAGAACTAAGTTATGTCTTGCGACGTGTGTTCTCATGTCGAATAAAATGGCCAGTGTACTTTGTCCGACCAATAAGAAAAGTGTTTGTTTTTAAATAATAGTTTTTTTTAAATGATCGTGTCTGAAATCTGACAAAATGTTTTTTTTAAATTCAAATTTGATGAACTTAATTAGTTTTACTTGAACTAAGTTTGAGATTTGATTAACTATATTTGAATTCAGTGAACTAAAATTAACAAACTCAATTTAAATTTAAATTGACAAAAAATTAGTTCACTAAGTTTGAGATTTGATTAACTATATTTGAATTCAGTGAACTAAAATTGACAAACTCAATTTAAATTTAAATTGACAAAAATTAGTTCACTAAATTTGAAATCACTTCATCAATCTATTGGCATCAATCTACTTGAACTAAGTTTGAGAATTGATGAACTATATTTGAAATAGTGTGGAAAAAAATACAATGTAGTGAAGCAATTTTGAATTTGAACTAATGATGAACTACTTTTGAATACAAAAATTTGATGAAGTGACTTTAAACACACTTCATCAAATTTTTGAACTAAAAGTTGTGAACTAAAATTGGTGAACTAAAATTTGTGATATCTATTGGTGAACTAATTTTGAATTGAAATTCAATACAAGTGAACTGAAATTAGAAAGTGATGAACTGGATTTGAATGTTGTGGCCTAAAATTTCAATGTTGGTGAACTAGTTTTGACCTTGAACAAAATTGTTTTTAAATGAACTATTTTTTAATTAAAAATCCGATGTAGTAAATGCATATTTAAAAATGATGAATTGAACTTTAAAATTGTGAACTACAAATTTTGTGAAACTACTTTCGAATAGAAATTTAATGAAAGGACTACAAAATTTAGTTCACTAAATTTTGTGAACAAAATTTCGATGTCGATGAACTAATTTTGAATTCAAGTGACCTAGTTTTTTTTGTACTACAAATATAATGAACTTAATTATTTTTTCTTGATCTTAGTTTGAGATTTGATGAACTGATATTGATTTTAGTGAACAATAGTGTGGAAAAAAATTCAATGTGGTGAAGCAATTTTCAATTTGAACTAATCATGAACTACTTTTGAACACAAAAAAATTGAAGAAGTGACTTTAAATTTAGTTCAGTAAAAATTTTGGACTAAAAGGTGTGAACTAAAATTTGTGATATCTATTGGTGAACTAATTTTGAATTCAAAGTGAACTGCTTTTTATATTTGAACTACAAATCTATTGAACTTAATTTATTTTTCTTGATCTATGTTTGAGATTTCATGAACTAAGAATGAATTTAATGAACTAAAATTGATGAACTAAACTTTAATATCGTGAACTCAAGCTCAGTAAATTTTGAATGCAAGTGAACTAAAATAAGAAAGTGATGAACTGGATTTTATTATTGTGAACTAAAATTTCAATGTTGGTGAACTTTTTTTGAGTGTGAACTTATTTTTTTTGTGAACTATATTTGAATTAACATCCGATATAGTAAATGTAAATTAAGTGAACTAAAAGTTCAATGTTGGTGAACTAATTTTAAATTAAGTGAACTGGAAGTAAAAATGATGAACTATATTTGAAATAGTGTGGAAAAAAATTCAATGTAGTGAAGCAATTTTGAATTTGAACTAATCATGAACTACTTTTGAATACAAAAATTTGATGAAGTGACTTTAAACACACTTCATCAAATTCTTGAACTAAAGTTGTGAACTAAAATTGGTGAACTAAAATTTGTGATATCTATTGGTGAACTAATTTTGAATTGAAATTGAACTGCTTTTTTTATTTGAACTACAAAGCTAATGAACTTATTTTTTTTCTTGATCTATGTTTGAGATTTCATGAACTGAGATTGAATTTAATGAACTAAAATTGATGAACTAAACTTTAATATCATGAACTAAAATTTGAATTCAAGCTCAGTAAATTTTGAATACAAGTGAACTAAAATAACAAAGTGATGAACTGGATTTGAATATTGTGAATTAAAATTTCAATGTTGGTGAACTAGTTTTGAGTGTGAACTTTTTTTTTGAACTAGAATTGAATTAAAATTCAATATGTTGGTGAACTAGATTTAAATGTAAATTAAGCGAACTAAAAGTTCAATGTTGGTGACTGATTTTGAATTCGAGTACAAGTAGTGTCTTTTCTGTGAACTAAAAAAATGATAAACTTAATTAGTTTTTTGTTTAATTTTTTTATACAATTGAACTGGATTTGAATATTGTGAACTAAATTTTGATGTAGTAAATGCAAATTAAAAATTGATGAGCTGAATTTTCAAAATGGTGAAGTACAAATTTGGTGAACTTAATTTGTTCTTCCTTAGGATTTGATTAATTTTGGTTCGAATCTAGTGAACTAAAAGTGATGAGTTCATTTTGAATTTTTGTGAACTATACTTTGAATACAAGTGAACTAGATTTTGAATCAAAGTGAAATTAAAAAAAGGATGAACTATACTTTGGATACAAGTGAACTGAAATTTGAATTCAAGTGAAATCAATTTTGAATACAAGTGAACTGAAATTAGAAAGTGATGAACTGGATTTGAATGTTGTGACCTAAAATTCAAGCTCAGTAAATTTGAATTCAAGTGAACTAAAATAAGAAAGTGATGAACTGGATTTGAATATTGTGAACTAAAATTTCAATGTTGGGGAACTAGTTTTGAGTGTGAACTTATTTTTTTTGAACTAGATTTGAATTAAAGTCCGATATGTTGGTGAACTAGATTTAAATGTAAATTAAGTGAACTAAAAGTTCAATGTTGGTGAACTAATTTTGAATTCGAGTACAAGTAGTTTCTTTTCTGTGAACTAAAAAAAATGATAAACTTAATTAGTTTTTGTTTAATTTTTTTATACAATTGAACTTGATTTGAATATTGTGTACTAAAATTTGATGTAGTAAATGCAAATTAAAAATTGATGAACTGAACTTTCAAAATAGTGAAGTACAAATTTGGTGAACTTAATTTGTTTTCATACTTGGTTCGTGAACTACTTTTGTATAGAAATTTGGCTTCAAAATTAGTTCACTAAAATTTTGTGAAATTTTCAATGTTGACGAACTGATTTTCAATGTTGACAAAGTGATTTTGAATTCAAGAGAATTAGTTTTTTTGTGTACGTTTATAGATGAAGAAGACATGAACCATCACAAAAAGTATAAATGACGAGGACTCGCTTGGAATTCTAATCACATGATTATAGAAAGCACAAAAATGCGTTTTCAGCAATCATGTTGCGTATTCATTACATGCGTAAGGCATTGTGTAAATGAATGACCAATCAATGGTTAGAACCAAAGGACGATCAGTACCTAAGTATTAACATTGTATGCATGTGATGGCAACATAGATAGTATAACCTGGAAAAAGCTAAAACCCAGCTAAAATTAGACATTGTCAACTTTTTATATTTGCAATGACCAAACAAGGATTCAGTTGTATGCATGTGATGCCAACATAGATAGTATGTAGTGCACGAATATAAGTTTTGTGTTTAGCAACACAAAAAGATACACTTACTATGGGCAGTGATTGCAACACAAAAACTATGCAGTTCGTGAAGAGTACCATATCCAGAAAAAGAAGATTTACAACATACGCTATGTAGGTCGGTGTAGCAAAAGTTTAAACATCTAGCACCGTGAATCTACTACCATATGATTACAGATGTAATTGTTTGAAAACATGAAAGTAGATATTTTGTTCCAATCAGCTACACATTGAAAACTGTTTGCGTATGCATCTTGCGCAAAAGTCAATTTGGTGTTGGCAGATCTCCTTCTTTCAGCTTGTTCAAAGTGCTTTTGAAGAACTTGAATGCATAAATCATTCTGTACTTCGGAATGTTGCCCTGTTTATAAACACAATATAGGCACATTATGAGAAATAGAAAGACTAAAACTTGAGAAAACATCTAAAAGTAGTTCATAAAGAAAATTACTATCTGGTTATAGGAGGTGCAGACATAGTAAACAGTAGAAAAAAGAATACAACATAGACAAAGAAGGATAGATATAAACATAGTCACAGTTCAGAAAAAAATATAGCAGGATGGAATGTGCATAGACAAGTGCTAGTTTTTTTAAAAAGACCATATGATTAGGCCTAGTATTTAGTCTTGGAACATAGCAAAGTACCCCAGGAACTGTGGCACATTCAAACAAAATCAAAAGAAAAAGCCATTCCTAGAATAGAAAAAAATAAGGAAAATAGTTTTCAAGTTATACCTCAGTGAAACTCTTCATAGCTTTGCCTTCAAAATTTTCCACGTATAAAGGCAAGTAGTGTCCTGAGTCATGCCTACATAAAGAATAGAAAAACACAGGAAAAAATGAGAATGAGTATTGGTGTGTTATTGTCAACATTGATGAAATGTGCTAGGTGTGAAGGAAATTTGGGTTCGATCTACTTTGGGATGTCACACCGAGTAGAAATCTGAATCTGGTTTGCTTGCAATTTCAGGTGGTGTTGCTACTACTATTAGTTTTTCTTTCTTCCCGTGTCAACCGATGGATGTGCAATTCAGCCTTGGAATATAAAGCCTCGCAAGAAAAAAGCTTGATGTGCCAGTCTTGGATTAGTTTGGGATAACTGACAGAGGGAGTTTGAAAAATACTTTTTCTTTTATTGGGCAAAATAAAAACTAAATAACTCCCTCTGTCGGTTCTTCTGTTCCATGGTCATTCCTTAAAGAAACATGACGCAGCAAATTATACTTTTCTAGTCTAAATAACTCATTGAATTTTCATTCTTATTCATACTGTCAAAAAATGAGTTAGGAGTAGTTGTTGCTGACTGAAAGTTATGCCCACCAATGGCAACATTGACAGGAGTAGTAAAAGTAGAAGAACATTACTATATTGCCAAAATTATTTTTGACAGTGGTTGTTGTTAACTAAAGGTTAGTGATGGAATTAGAATTAGAGAGAACAACCACACATTGAAACAACAATGGGCATAGAGTATGCTTTGATATCCAATGTTCAACTACTGTTAGCTTGAGGTGAACATACAATATGCTTAACTTTATAACTATAAATTTGCCTAAAATATATGCTTGAGATGAACATACAGTATGATTAGCAGAAAGATAGTGTTTCAAAAATAAAATCTATGGTAAACAAATCACATCAACATTTCGAGTACAAGTAGGCAGAAAAACAGTACATTGGTTGTAATAAACAGTAGGGAAAGTATGGAGAAATAAGTTAAATAAACTTGCAGTTGAAAAAATCAAATAAATATGCAAACAGAAAGAAGAAAAATGAACTTACAAGAGACAGTTTGTTGGGTAAGGTCCTACTGGTTGAAGCTTGAAAGAGAATATGTTCTTGAATGGCTTTTTACTCAGCTTGCAAAGCATGTTGTAGTTGGAGAGCTGTTTATTATAGGTATAAACTCAGTCAGACACTTTACTTCAGATGTGGTACAGCAGGAAAAAAATTTGTTTCCGTTGAAATCAAAGCGTTTTATGTCTTGATAATTACTTACCAAGTTATAGACAAGTTCTTGTTGGGTAGTATCCAGAATAGTACCACATGGATCAAAAAAGTGAGATTTATCAAACAGAGAGTTGATGGAAAGTAGAACCCAGTGATTTGATTTTATGCTAGGGAAGTATAACTGTTCAGCAAGAGGAAAAGCATGATGAGTATTGAAAAAAGAATAGATCTTCTGAATAAGTTGATAATTTTCTTACCAAGTCTTGTTTCCAGATGCTTTCTTCTGAATTAATCCTGTCAAATTCTCGTATGCAACTAATAGAATCAAATGACTCAGGAGGAACCAACAATTTATTCTGTGAATAGAAATGACAAAATTAATAAAAATCTCAGTTTCAATGAAAGAAAGAAAAAGGAAAAAATAGTAAAAAATCTAAGCAAATAGGAAGTTTAAAACAAAAACTCACAGTAAAGTATGAAGAAACAGTATTTCTTGAGATAAGGCTTTACTTCAGATGACATCTTTGATTCATAGTTAAGAACTTGAATAAAAGAATTCATCACTTCATCTCCAATTTCACCCCTCGCTTTAAATGAATTAAAGTAATTGTCATAGCTTACAGGGAAACCCTCAATATCAACAAAAAGAGTGCTGCACAGAATAAAGAAGGAGAACTACTATTAATTGGAGAAAATTGATCAAAGAAATACAGATTAACAATTAATAAAAAACATATGCAACACTACAATGGCCAATACAGAAAAATTTAAAACATTCTTTTTGGTTGAACCAGAAAAATGCTGGTATTTCATAATTATTTTCCTAGGTAGATGTCTAAACTAAAAAAGTTCTCATAAATTAATTAAATAACAAATAATAAAACAACTAAAGGACTAAGAGAATTAACTATTCTTGAAAGATAGGCTTCCTCAAATATTTGGAGAAGAAAATGTCCACTTCTTGAGATATTTTCAGTTTCTTTGGTGCATCAGGAGATTGAACTTTAGCTGCTCTTTTCTTCTTGTTCTTCTTTTCAATTGTATTAGGTCCTGTACTTGCTCCAGCTTCTGAATTATTGAATGAAGAATAGCCTGCAAAACACACAAATTCAAAAAAAGTTTCAACATAAATAGTGGAATGTTGCTCAGAATCATATTACAAAAAAATGAAACCCATGGAAAATTTAAAAAATATTGTTGGAATTATAACCTAGTTGGACAGAAAAGTCCATGTTCATTGGAATTCCTTCACTTGTATCACACTGAGAGGCTGGTATCTCTTCGTTAGTCGCGGTAGCAGGAGTGGTAGGAGAATCATCATTAATAAGAATTGGAGTTCCTTGAAAATGCTTGACTCTTTCATTTCCAGAGGCAGAACTGATGAGTATAAAACTTCTTTTTGCATTAACTTCAGTTGAAAATTTGATATCATCTGGTTCAGCTGATAGAAAAACTACTTCCTGATGAGAAAGAAAAATCAAATGTTGTTGTAAGTTCAATAGAAATTATGATTATGAAAAGAAATTTGAATGACTTGAAGCAGACCTTAGGTTGTGAAGTAGTTTCTTGGTGGACAGAGTTGGTGTTCACATTTGAAGTATGAGCTGGGAATATTGGTGTTTTGTACACCGAATTCAGGACAGAAATGTTCTAGACATAATGAAACACACATAATTAAGAATATCAATAAAATACCCAAAGAGAACAAAAAAGCTACATGCAAGATTCATCTCAAAAAATAAAGCTTCTTTGTAAGTTTGATAGCAAAAAAATTCACTATTGTAACCACTATTCATCATGATCAGTAGTAGAAAAAAGTGAATGATATTATCAAATTACCAACAAATCTGCAGTAAATCCTTAACAGTCAATAAATACACTATTTATCCACTTAATCTATCATATATAGTCCAGCTGTCTTGAATACAAAACAAAATACCTCAAATTTTGGTCCGATTGGCTCCGGCTTAAGGACATCACTGGAGGGAACCTGGATTACAGAAAATTGATAGTAAACAGGACACTACTATCAAGAGAACACTTAGATGTGAACTAAAAAAAGACACAACACAAAAAAATACCTCTGTTTTCAAATATGGCTCTGGTTTCTGTTTTAAATCTGCTTCAACTTTTGCGGTGGAACTAGGAATTTCTGAAATGGTATGAGGACTTTTTGAATCATTTGATGTGTTCTCATGTAGAGCTTCAGGAACACTATTTGCATTGTTGACCTACAAATTACATGACAAAAAAATAGCTATATAAAGATAAAAAAATACAAGGAAGAATAAACCAAATTGAAAATGATATAATCTACTCATAAAAATTACCTCCAGATAAGGAATTGAGTTAATCACAGCAGCAGCGTTGGGAGCATTGTTAATACGCCCGACATTGTAATATGGGGTCTGTGATATGTCTCGCAGCTACAAATTGCAGTTGAGCAAATGATGAAAATAAATACCAGGATAAAGAAGATAAGTCAAGAAGGTATATACAGTATACGATACTTACTGGTAAAACACAAAAAAAATTCCTAGACTCATAATTCCTATCAACCAATGCAAGATACTTGAAATCTTCAGTCTTAACATGACATATCCGTGGAAGAGAATAATCCACAGTAGACTGATGATTATCAATAATATTGAAATCAACAAAATCCAGATAAATGATCTGCCATTTTAAAAATAATAATGTCAGTAAAAATATAAAGGGAATAGAAAGAAAATAGGGCAACTGATGATTGAACTTACTCCCCAAATAGGAAGACATCCCCCAATATATGAAGACTTGTTCATTTCCTCAACAGATGGTCTGTTCATGATCATTTCTAAGTGACGTTGTGACTCCTCACGCATGAAATCCAGTGCCAATTGTGCAAAGTCGAGTGAAGGAATAGCAGAAACATCTCTCAGAGAGTACAAGAACTTGGTGTTTCCAAAACAATATGACGCAGGGCACAAAATAGATGATAGGAAATAAAATGTGAAGCTCCTAATAAAACCATCTTCTGTCTCGTCACTAAGCATCACCTCCTCTATTTTATTAATTGGCATTTTGTTCCGATGATCAATATACTTGTTCCTCAACTGTGTAACCTCTGCTTTCACTTGGGGATCGTCGCTACTGAATACAAAAGGCTTGGTGCCACCAGGGAAATCGAAAATTTTGTCGACCATATCTTTAGTAATCTTGATAACTTTATTCTTATGCTTGAAATAGGGCTCTTTAGTTCCAAAGATGTGCTGATCTATCCATTCAAGCAGATTCATGGGGATTTTAAGTTTCTTTGGCATATGAAGCAGAGCTTCCATTTTGTACTTTCTCATGTGGCCTAACTGAATGTCACTAAACTGCTTCACAGTTTTTTCCCAACGCTTGAAAGACGGTCTGGTAATGTAAGTAGACTTGCATAACTTGCGAGGGAATACCCGAGCTACGAAAAGAAAATAACAACAACTGATAAGACGGTGCAAAATACTAGAGATTAAAAAAATATGGAATTTGAAATAAGCATAATCTGGAAGAATGTAACAAAAAACACTGCAGAACCACCAAAACAAGAAGATACATTGAACTATATATGAACAGTGATTTCAAGAAAAATATCAGAAGAAAACATGTAACTATCAAAGAAGGAAAAATGATCTACACATAAATAAATAAAAAACATAGACTAAGCATTCACAGGACAAAGTTACAAACAAATAGATAAACATCTGGTAACACCAAAAACATGACACACATATTGTTTTTCCAACAATATAATGTACTTGCAAACTATACCTGAAAACTACAAAACTGAATGGAGAAAAACTAACATACCACCTGAGTCATTGCGGAGACCTCGTGGCGGATATTCAGTTGATTCCTCACCTTCTGGTTCATCAACTTGGGCAACCCCGCCTCCTTCTTGGGCTGCAAAATACAGATAGAAAAACAACTATCAACAAATGAGCACTACTTATGAATCTATAATATTTCAGATAATATAGAAAAGCATAACAAACTAAAGGGATTGCACAAGAAAGCTCAGAAAAACTAAAATATTCTACAAATTCAAGTTCTAGTTCAAAAACAAAAAAATTAAAGTCATTGCGGAGACCTTGAGGGGGATATTCAGTTCGTTCCTCCCCTTCTGGATCAACAACTTGGGCAACCCCACCTCCTTCTTGTCCTGAAAAATACAGATTTAACAACAACTATTAACAATGAGCACTACTTATGAATCTATAATAATTGCAGATAATAAAGAAAACCATAATATACTAAACAGATTAGACAAAGAAAGTATAGAAATACTAAGAAGAAACAACTACTTAACGATCTTCGCAAATCTGTGAAGACCACTGTATTCCAAATCCATTTATTGTATATCAAAACAGACACTGTCAAACTAGATTCAAGTGACTTCCAATCTCACATGTATCACACTGACAGGGGTATTATTGGACAGAAAGTTTTCTTTAAATGGGTAAAAAATCCTTTAGTCAAATCTGGTATTATAAAATCCTTTTATACAAAATCCCCTCGGAACTTGAAAACTTTAGTACTATAAAAAAACATTATATTATTATACAAGAACCCTTTCTGGAACAATCAAACATCATAACTTGACTAAACAAAATCCAGTTAAATTAGGCATAGCTTATTACCAATTGGATGAAGACATAGATAAATACATCATGGTATGGACTATGTGAATAAACTAACTTATGATAGAATGGGGAACAAATGAAAATATTACTGGACAAATTTAGTCAAATTCACTCCATCCGTGCAAACACGTGCTCGAAATTATTCCAAATACACTCCACAAACTACTATTGATTTATATTCCAATACAAGTAGAATCACTCTCCAATCCCACAAGATTGATACTCAGAGCCAAAATCTTCCTAAGAATCACAAAACTCCTAGATATTGTTACGCAGATTGCAGATGGACACGCACCAACACACGGGAGATGCCATCCTTCACATGAGATGGATTTACACGCATGAACATGATACATTTATACACAAGCAAAAACAGAAGATCTAAAACAGGATACATTTATACACAAGCGAAATTTTCTACCCCAAACCCTAGGTACCAACACAAGGTTAGATCCACGCTTAAACAAACAGCAACACAAACAACGAGCGCCACGAAAAACACAAACCCTAACCGAAGAACTGAGGGGAATTAGGGTTAGAAGAAGAACGAACCAGAGGAATCCATCACAAGACGGACGAAGACGAACATAGAAAGAAGCAGTCAGATTACGGTTCGTTGATCCGCCTGATTCGCCTGAGATTCAAAATCAGTCTTGGGGGAAGAAGAGAAGCCGTCGGGGGAGAAGCAAAGGAGGAAACAGAGGAAGCGGGGGAGAAGCAGAGGAGGAAATCAGTCGTCGGGCGAAAGGGGAGAGACCTAGACGACCACGTGACGGACGGGGGCGAAGCACATTCTAAACGGGCCGGCCCGCGATAGAACCGCTGCAGGCGCCGGTTTGCGGAATGAACTAAAACCGGCGCCTGCAGCGCTAAATAGGAAATCCCGGCGGGGAGGCCGGCGCAAGCGGGGACGTCCGGGGATGCGGGGGCCATCGTGGGCTCCTGTTTGGTTTGGGTGAACCGAGATGTCTGTGTTGGGGCCGCCGCTAGCTGGTCTTATATGTACAGCTTTGAGCGGTCAAGGTGCAAATAAAAAAGCGTGCAAGTAGTTTTTTTTAAGCGCGCAAATACCCTCTCTTCGTAGAATTGCCAAAAAATATCTTGTCAAAATGTCTATTACCACCGTCCCAAATTACTTGTCTTAAAAAAGAGCAGACGTAGCATATAGATCTCCCCGCCGCCGCTAGGAGCACTCCCTTCCGCCGCCATCCTCCGACGGCTCCCCTTCGTTGACGACATCGATCGTCGGTGGTGAGGAGGGTCACTGGATTCACGCGCGTGGACGTTTTAGCCTTTAGTAGCTTATATAGGTTTTGGGTTGTTCGTCATCTTGGCTTTAGTGGCGGCGATGACAGTGCTGAATAAAGTTTCTTCAAATCCTATCCCGACGAGGTGATCGGTCCTATGGTTGGGGATGGATTTGGAAATCAGTCTGTTCAGGCAAGGATGATGCGGTGGCGGCGGCATCCTTGTGGTGGACCTGTGTCCTCGGGCTCCATCGTTGTGACGGCGTCTGCTCTAGCATCGGTGCGGAGTTTGGGAGGTAGTCCAGAAGCGGATGCAGATTGTGGTCTGCATCGGCGGCATCTTGAACATGGTGGATCGTGTGTTGGGTTTGTGGTTCATGGATGGCATGTATGGTTTCCTCGTCCAACGTCTTAGTCATGTGGGGGTGCCAGATCTGTAGTTCGATGTCGTGTCCGAGGTGTGATGATCCACAAGTATAGAGGGTCAATCGTAGTCTTTTCGATAAGTAAGAGTGTCGAACGCAACAAGGAGCAGAAAAAATGACAAGCAATTTTCAGCGAGGTATTTTCTGCAAGCACTGAAATTGTTGATAACAGATAGTTTGATAGAAAGATAATTTGTAACGAGCAAGTAATAGTAACAATAACAAAAGTGCAGCAAGGTAGGCCAATCATTTTTGTAGCAAAGGACGAGCCGGAATGGTCTCTTATAATAAGCAAAGCGTTCTTGAGGACACACGGGAATTTCATGTAGTCACTTTCATCATGTTTGTTTGATTCACGTTCGCTACTTTGATAATATGATATGTGGATGGACCGGTGCTTGGGTGCTATTCTTACTTGAACAAGCCTCCCACTTATGATTAACCCCTCTCGCAAGCATCCACAACTACGAAAAAAGAATTAAAAGAAAATCTAACCATAGCATTAAACTTATGGATCCAAATCAGCCCCTTACGGAATAACTCATAAACTAGGGTTTAAGCTTATGTCACTCTAGCAACCCATCATCTAGTAACTACTCTACAATGCATTGCCTTAGGTCCAAAGATGGGGAAGTGTCATGTAGTCGACGTTCACATAACACCACTAAGGGAATCACAACATATATACTATCAAAATATCGAACGAATACAAAATTCACAAGATTACTTATGACAAGACTTCTCCCATGTCCTCAAGAACAAAAGTAACTACTCACAAAACATATTCATGCTCAAGATCATAGGGGTATTAATTGCATAATAGATCTGAATATATAATCTTCCACCAAATAAACCATCTAGCATCAACTATGAGATGTAATCGACACTACTAGTCACCCACAGGTACCAATCTGAGGCTTAGATACAAAGATTGAACACAAGAGATGAACTAGGGTTTTGAGATGAGATGGTGCTATTGAAGATGTTGATGAAGATTGGCCCTCCATGATGAGAGGGTTGTTTGTGATGACGATGGCTTCGATTTCCCACTCCTGGAGCAGGGCCGGTCCTGAGATTCCGGGGGCCCGGGGTGAAACTATAGCCGGGGGCCCTTAATATAAATACTAAAACAATAATCGATGTATATATATATATATATATATATATATATATATATAACACTCACATAAAATATGTTGTGCATACGAACTTAATTTATTTTTGTAATATTACTGAATGCATACTTAGATGACATAAATGTGATAAGATTTAAAAAAGAAATTAGTAATTCAAAAATTGGTGTGAATTTACAAAGGCACTAGACCAACTCAATAAAATCTTACCGATTATCACGCTGAACTCATAAAGGTCAAATCTCTGACAATATACATCCTTAACAATATTTAATCGATAACCCTATTAGAAGAATGGAGATGTCATATTCAATCATTTATAAATCTTTACCCATTATCATGATAAAATCGCATAGGTCATCTGTTTCTTGATGATTGAGACGTACCTTTTTTCCATGGATTGAAATCACACTATCACGGTGAGTGGTGGGCATGAGGCCTCCCCTTGGCATGGCTTTCTTCTCCTCTTTCCTGCGATGTGGTGTCTGTTGGGGAACGTAGTAATTTCAAAAAAATTCCTACGCACACGCAAGATCATGGTGATGACATAGCAACGAGAGGGGAGAGTGTTTGTCCACGTACCCTCATAGACCGTAAGCAGAAGCGTTATGACAACGCGGTTGATGTAGTCGTACGTCTTCACGATCCGACCGATCCAAGCACCGAACGTACGGCACCTCCGAGTTCAACACACGTTCAGCTCGATGACGATCCCCGAGCTCCGATCCAGCAAAGCGTTGGGGATGAATTCCGTCAGCACGACGGTGTGGTGACGATGATGATGTTCTACCGGCGCAGGGCTTCGCCTAAACTCCGCGACGATATGACCGAGGTGGAATATGGTGGAGGGGGCACCGCACACGGCTAAGGAACGATCCGTAGATCAACTTGTGTGTTGTTATGTCTAGAGGTGCCCCCTGCCCCCGTATATAAAGGAGCCAGGGGGAGGGGTTCGGCCGGCCAGGAGGGGCGCGCCAGGAGGAGTCCTCCTCCCACCGGGAGTAGGACTCCCCCCCTTCCTTGTTGGAGTAGGAGAGAAGGAAAGAGGGGGAGAGGAGGAAGGAAAAGGGGGCTGCACCCCTTGTCCAATTCGGACCAGAGGGGGGCTGCGCCCCTCCTTCCTTTCGGCCTCTCTCCTCTATTCCCGTATGGCCCAATAAGGCCCATATACTCCCCGGCGAATTCCCGTAACTCTCCCGTACTCCGAAAAATACCCGAATGACTCGGAACCTTTCGGAACTCCGAATATAGTCGTCCAATATATCGATCTTTACGTCTCGACCATTTCGAGACTCCTCGTCATGTCCCCGATCTCATCCGGGACTCCGAACTCCTTCGGTACATCAAAACTCATAAACTCATAATATAACTGTCATCGAAACCTTAAGCATGCGGACCCTACGGGTTCGAGAACTATGTAGACATGACCTAGAACTATTCTCGGTCAACAACCAATAGCGGAACCTGGATGCTCATATTAGCTCCTACATATTCTACGAAGATCTTTATCGGTCAAACCGCATAACAACATACGTTGTTCCCTTTGTCCTCGGTATGTTACTTGCCCGAGACTCGATCGTCGGTATCCAATACCTAGTTCAATCTCGTTACCGGCAAGTCTCTTTACTCGTTACGTAATGCATCATCCCGCAACTAACTCATTAGTGACATTGCTTGCAAGGCTTATAGTGATGTGCATTACCGAGAGGGCCCAGAGATACCTCTCCGACAATCGGAGTGACAAAACCTAATTTCGAAATACGCCAACCCAACATGTACCTTTGGAGACACCTGTAGTACTCCTTTATAAATCACCCAGTTACGTTGTGACGTTTGGTAGCACCCAACGTGTTCCTCCGGTAAACGGGAGTTCCATAATCTCATAGTTACAGGAACATGTATAAGTCATGAAGAAAGCAATAGCAACATACTAAACGATCAAGTGCTAGGCTAACGGAATGGGTCATGTCAATCACATCATTCTCCTAATGATGTGATCCCATTAATCAAATGACAACACATGTATATGGTTAGGAAACATAACCATCTTTGATTAATGAGCTAGTCAAGTAGAGGCATACTAGTGACACTCTGTTTGTCTATGTATTCACACATGTATTATGTTTCCGGTTAATACAATTCTAGCATGAATAATAAACATTTATCATGATATGAGGAAATAAATAATAACTTTATTATTGCCTCTAGGGCATATTTCCTTCAGTCTCCCACTTGCATTAGAGTCAATAATCTAGTTCACATCACCATGTGATTTAACACCAATATACACATCTATATGTGATTAACACCCATAGTTCACATCGTCATATGACCAACACCCGAAGGGTTTACTAGAGTCAATAATCTAGTTCACATCGCTATGTGATTAACACACAAAGAGTACTAAGGTGTGATCATGTTTTGCTCGTGAGAGAAGCTTAGTCAACATGTCTGTCACATTTAGAGCCGTATGTATTTTACAAATATACTATGTCTACAATGCTCTGCACGGAGCTACTATAGCTAATTGCTCCCACTTTCAATATGTATCCAGATTAAGACTTAGAGTCATCTGGATCAGTGCCAAAACTTGTATCGACGTAACCCTTTACGATGAACCTTTTTGTCACCTCCATAATCGAGAAACATATCCTTATTCCACTAAGGATAATTTTGACCAATGTCCAGTGATCTACTCCTAGATCACTATTGTACTCCCTTGCCAAAACAGGGCAGAGTATACAATAGGTCTGGTCAATAGCATAGCATACTTTTATAGAACCTAGGACTGATGCATAGGGAATGCCTTTTATTCTCTTTCTATTTTCTGCTGTGGTCGGGATTTGACTCTTACTCAACTTCACACCTTGCAACACAGGCAAGAACTCTTTCTTTGACTGTTCCATTTTGAACTACTTCAAAAAATTTATCAAGGTATGTACTCATTGAAAAAACTTATCAAGCGTCTTGATCTATCTATATAGATCTTGATGCTCAATGTGTAAGCAGCTTCACCGAGGTCTTTCTTTGAAAAACTCCTTTCAAACAATCCTTTATGCTTTCCAGAAAATTCTACATCATTTCCAATTAATAATATGTCATTCACATATACTTATCAGAAAGTCTGTAGTGCTCCCACTCACTTTCTTGTAAATACAGGCCTTTCCAAAAGTCTGTATAAAACCATATGCTTTGATCAACTCATCAAAGCGTATATTCCAACTCTGAGATGCTTGCACCAGTCCATCGATGGATCACTGGAGCTTGCACATTTTGTTAGCACCTTTAGGATTAACAAAACCTTCTGGTTGCATCATATACAACTCTTCTTTAAAAAAACATTAAGGAATGCAGTTTTGACATCCATTTGCCAGATTTCATAAAATGTGGCAATTGCTAACATGATTCAGACAGACTTAAGCATCGCTACAGTTGAGAAAATCTCATTGTAGTCAACACCTTGAACTTGTCAAAAACCTTTTTGCGACAAGTCGGGCTTTGTAGATAGTAACACTACTATCAACATCTGTCTTCCTCTTGAAGATCCATTTATTTTCTATGGTCTGCCGATCATCGGGCAAGTCCACCAAAGTCCACACTTTGTTCTCATACATGGATCCTATCTCAGATTTCATGGCCTCCAGCCATTTTGCGGAATCTGGGCTCATCATCGCTTCCTCATAGTTCATAGGTTTATCATGGTCTAGTAACATGACTTTCAGAACAGGATTACCGTACCACTCTGGTGCGGACCATACTCTGGAAGACCTACGAGGTTCTGTAGTAACTTGATCAGAAGTTTCATGATCATCATCATTAGCTTCCTCACTAATTGGTGTAGGAATCACTAGAACTAATTTCAGTGATGAACTATTTTCCAATTCAGGAGAAGGTACAATTACCTTATCAAGTTCTACTTTCCTCCCACCCACTTCTTTCGAGAGAAACTCCTTCTCTAGAAAGGATCCATTCTTAGCAATGAATGTTTTGCCTTCGGATCTGTGATAACAGGAGTACCCAACAGTTTCCTTTGGGATTCTATGAAGACGCACTTCTCCGATTTGGGTTTGAGCTTATTAGGTTGAAAACCTTTTTCATATAAGCATCGCAACTCCAAACTTTAAGAAACGATAGCTTAGGTTTACTGCTAAACCATACTTCATACGGTGTCGTCTCAACGGATTTAGATGGTGCCCTTTTAACGTGAATGCAGCTGTCTTTAATGCATAACCCCAAAACAATAGTGGTAAATTAGTAAGAGACATCATAGATCGCACCATATCCAATAAAGTGCGGTTATGATGCTCGGACACACCATAACGTTGTGGTGTTCCAGGTGGCGTGAGCTGTGAAACTATTCCACATTGTTTTATATGAAGGCCAAACTCGTAACTCAAATATTCGTCTCCGCGATCAGATCGAAGAAACTTTATTTTTCTTGTTACAATGATTTTTCCACTTCACTCTGAAATTCTTTGAACCTTTCAACTATCTCAGACTTATGTTTCATCAAGTAGATATACCCATATCTGCTCAAATCATCTTGTGAAGGTCAGAAAATAACGATACTTGCCATGAGCATCAACACTCATTGGATCGCATACATCGGTATGCATTATTTCCAGTAAGTCAGTAGCTCGTTCCATTGTTCCGGAGAACGGAGTTTTAGTCATCTTGCCCAAAAGGCACGGTTCGCAAGCATCAAATGATTCATAACCAAGTGATTCCGAAAATCCATCTTTATGGAGTTTCTTCATGCGCTTTACATTGATATGACCCAAATGGCAGTGCCACAAATAAGTTGCACTATCATTATTAACTTTGCATCTTTTGGCATTAATATTATGAATATGTGTATCACTACGATCGAGATCCAACAAACTATTTTCATAGGGTGTATGACCATTAAAGGTTTTATTCATGTAAACAGAACAACAATTATTCTCTGACTTTAAATGAATAACCGTATTGCAATAAACATGATCAAATCATATTCATGCTCAACGCAAACGCTAAATAACATTTATTTAGGTTTAACACTTATCCCGAAAGTTTAGAGAATGTGCGATGATGATCATATCAATCTTGGAACTACTTCCAACACTCATCGTCACTTCCCCTTCAACTAGTCTCTGTTTATTCTGTAACTCCTGTTTCGAGTTACTAATCTTAGCAACCGAACAAGTATCAAATACTTAGGGGCTACTATAAACACTAGTAAGGCACATATCAATAACCTGTATATCAAATATACCCTTGTTCACTTTGCCATCCTTCTTATCCACCAAATGTTCAGGGCATTTCCGCTTCCAGTGACCATTTCCTTTGCAGTGTAAGCACTCAGTTTCAGGCTTTGGTCCAGCTTTGGTCTTCTTCACGGGAGTGACAACTTGTTTGCCATTCTACTTGAAGTTTCTCTTTCTTTCCCTTTGCCCTTTTCTTGAAACTAGTGGTCTTGTCAATCATCAACACTTGATGCTCTTTCTTGATTTCTACCTTCGTCGATTTCAACATCACGAAGAGCTCGAGAATCATTTTCGTCATCCCTTGCATACTATAGTTCATCACAAAGTTCTAGTAACTTAGTGATGGTGACTAGAGAATTCTGTCAATCACTATCTTATCTGGAAGATTAACTCCCACTTGATTCAAGCGATTGAAGTACCCAGACAATCTGAGCACATGCTCACTAGTTGAGCGATTCTCCTCCATCTTTTAGCTATAGAACTTGTTGGAGACTTCATATCTCTCAACTTGGGTATTTTCTTGAAATATTAACTTCAATTCCTGGAACATCTCATATGTTCCATGACGTTCAAAACGTCTTTGAAGTCCCGATTCTAAGCCGTTAAGCATGGTGCACTAAACTATCAAGTAGTCATCATATTGAGCTAGCCAAACGTTCATAACGTCTGCATCTGCTCCTGCAATAGGTTTGTCACCTAGCGGTGCATCAAGGACATAATTCTTCTGTGCAGCAATGAGGATAAACCTCAGATCACGGATCCAATCCGCATCATTGCTACTAACATCTTTCAACACAATTTTCTCTAGGAACATATCAAAATAAACATATGAAAGCAACAACACAAGCTATTGATCTACAACATAATTTGCAAAATACTATCAGGACTAAGTTCATGATAAATTTAAGTTCAATTAATCATATTACTTAAGAACTCCCACTTAGATAGACATCTCTCTAGTCATCTAAGTGATCACGTGATCCAAATCAACTAAACCATAACCGATCATCACGTGAGATGGAGTAGTTTTCAATGGTGAACATCATTATGTTGATCATATCTACTATATGATTCACGCTCGACCTTTCGGTCTCCGTGTTCCGAGGCCATATCTACATATGCTAGACTCGTCAAGTTTAACCTGAGTATTCTGCGTGTGCAAAACTGGCTTGCACCCGCTGTAGATGGACGTAGAGCTTATCACACCCGATCATCACGTGGTGTCTGGGCACGACGAACTTTGGCAATGGTGCATACTCAGGGAGAACACTTCTTGATAATTTTAAGTGAGAGATCATCTTAAAATGCTACCGTCAAACAAAGCAAGATAAGATGCATAAAGGATAAACGTCACATGCAATCAATATAAGTGATATGATATGGCCATCATCATCTTGTGCTTGTGATCTCCATCTTCGAAGCACCGTTGTGATCACCATCGTCACCAGCGCAACACCTTGATCTCCATCCTAGCATCATTGTCGTTACGCCATCTATTGCTTCTACGACTATCGCTACCGCTTAGTGATAAAGTAAGCAATTATAGGGCGTTTGCATTTCAAACAATAAAGCGACAACCATATGGCTCCTGCCAGTTGCCGATAACTTCGGTTACAAAACATGATCATCTCATACAATAAAATATAGCATCACGTCTTGACCATATCACATCACAACATGCCCTGCAAAAACAAGTTAGACGTCCTCTACTTTGTTGTTGCAAGTTTTACGTGGCTGCTACGGGCTTAGCAAGAACCGTTCTTACCTACGCATCAAAACCACAACGATAGTTCGTCAAGTTAGTGCTGTTTTAACCTTCGCAAGGACCGGGCGTAGCCACACTCGATTCAGCTAAAGTGAGAGAGACAGACACCCGCCAGTCACCTTTAAGCACGAGTGCTCGTAACGGTGAAACCAGTCTCGCGTAAGCGTACGCGTAATGTCGGTCCGGGCCGCTTCATCTCACAATACCGCCGAACCAAAGTATGACATGCTGGTAAGCAGTATGACTTGTATCGCCCACAACTCACTTGTGTTCTACTCGTGCATATAACATCAACGCATAAAACCTAGGCTCGGATGCCACTGTTGGGGAATGTAGTAATTTCAAAAAATTTCCTACGCACACGAAGATCATGGTGATGACATAGCAACAAGAGGGGAGAGTGTTTGTCCACGTACCCTCATAGACCGTAAGCGGAAGCGGTATGACAACGCGGTTGATGTAGTCGTACGTCTTCACGATCCGACCGATCCAAGCACCGAACGTACGGCACCTCCGAGTTCAGCACACGTTCAGCTTGATGACGATCCCCGAGCTCCGATCCAGCAAAGCGTCGGGGATGAGTTCCGTCAGCACGACGGCGCGGTGACGATGATGATGTTCTACCGGTGCAGGGCTTCGCCTAAACTCCGCGATGATATGACCGAGGTGGAATATGGTGGAGGAGGGCACCGCACACGGCTAAGGAACGATCCGTAGATCAACTTGTGTATTGTTATGTCTAGAGGTGCCCCCCTGCCCCCGTATATAAAGGATCCAGGGGAGGGGTTCGGCCGGCCAAGGGGGCGCGCCAGGAGGAGTCCTCCTCCCACCGGGAGTAGGACTCCCCCCCCCCTTCCTTGTTGGAGTAGGAGAGAAGGAAAGAGGGGGAGAGGAGGAAGGAAAAGGGGGCTGCACCCCTTGTCCAATTCGGACCAGAGGGGGGCTGCGCCTCTCCTTCCTTTCGGCCTCTCTCCTCTATTCCCGTATGGCCCAATAAGGCCCATATACTCCCCGGCGAATTCCCGTAACTCTTCGGTACTCCGAAAAATACCCGAATGACTCGGAACCTTTCCGAACTCCGAATATAGTCGTCCAATATATCGATCTTTACGTCTCGACCATTTCGAGACTCCTCGTCATGTCCCCGATCTCATCCGGGACTCCGAACTCCTTCGGTACATCAAAACTCATAAACTCATAATATAACTGTCATCGAAACCTTAAGCGTGCGGACCCTACGGGTTCGAGAACTATGTAGACATGACCTAGAACTATTCTCGGTCAATAACCAATAGCGGAACCTGGATGCTCATATTGGCTCCTACATATTCTACGAAGATCTTTATCGGTCAAACCGCATAACAACATACGTTGTTCCTTTTGTCCTCGGTATGTTACTTGCCCGAGATTCGATCGTCGGTATCCAATACCTAGTTCAATCTCATTGCCGGCAAGTCTCTTTACTCGTTACGTAATGCATCATCCTACAACTAACTCATTAATCACATTGCTTGCAAGGCTTATAGTGATGTGCATAACCGAGAGGGCCCAGAGATACCTCTCCGACAATCGGAGTGACAAAACCTAATCTCGAAATACGCCAACCCAACATGTACCTTTGGGGACACCTGTAGTACTCCTTTATAATCACCCAGTTACGTTGTGACGTTTGGTAGCACCCAAAGTGTTCCTCCGGTAAACGGGAGTTGCATAATCTCATAGTTACAGGAACATGTATAAGTTATGAAGAAAGCAATAGCAACATACTAAACGATCAAGTGCTAGGCTAACGGAATGAGTCATGTCAATCACATCATTCTCCTAATGATGTGATCCCATTAATCAAATGACAACACATGTCTATGGTTAGGAAACATAACCATCTTTGATTAATGAGCTAGTCAAGTAGAGGCATACTAGTGACACTCTGTTTGTCTATGTATTCACACATGTATTATGTTTCTGGTTAATACAATTCTAGCATGAATAATAAACATTTATCATGATATGAGGAAATAAATAATAACTTTATTATTGCCTCTAGGGCATATTTCCTTCAGTGTCTCCCGTCTCCGGCCAAGGAGGATTGCTACCCCTAGCACTGGCGATTGGGTGAGCTTGCGAGGGAGGCTAGCGATCGGGTACAAGAGATACGGATTGATCGGAAAAAGATTATAAGATGGAGATCGATCTGTAGGGTTTTTTTTCCGAGGCAAGATCGATCTATAGGTGCACAGGCGCGATTTCAGCTTGCGACTCGGCGGCGTGACTGTCCTCTCGTTCCTCCCGTGGGCCTGCTGTTCCTTGGTACTACTACTTCTGGCCGGACGCAGTACACATTTAGCTAGCTGGGGGCCCCCTGGGTTGCAGGGGCCCGGGGCGGCCGCCCCCCTGCCCCCCATCAGGGTCGAGCCTGTCCCGGAGTGAAGTACCCTGGCGGAATCGCTCCGCCGGAGAGCAAAAGTGTTCCTGCCTAAGTTTCGCCTCGAGACGGCGACGCTCCATCCCGAAAGTCCTCTCCTTATTTTTTCTAGGGCAAATGGCCTTATGTACCAGAAGATGGGCACCGGAAGCTGGCCAGGGATCCCACTACCCACCAGGGCACGCTAGGGGGGTAGGCACCCCCTAGTGCCTAGTGGGCACCTGGGTGGCCCCCTCTGGTGTTTCTTCTCTCCAGTATTTTCTATATATTCAAAAATAAATGTTCGTAAAATTTCCGCTCATTTGGAGATGTGCATAATAGGTATCTCTGGCGTAGCTTTTCCAGGTCCAGAATTCTAGCTACTAGTATTCTCCCTCTTTGTGTGAACCTTGCATGTTATGAGAGAAAAGGCATTAGAATTACTCCATAAAGTGTTATAATGAATAAAAACACTATAAATAACAGTAGAAAAACATGATGCATAATGGACGTATCAACTCCCCCACGCTTAGACCTTGCTTGTCCTCAAGCAAAAACCGATATCGAGAATCATGTCCACATGTTTAGACAGGGAGGTGTCGATAAAAAGAAAAATACTGACATAGTAGCATCATGATCATTATTATAGCAACAATAAACTTTATCATAGAACTTCTCATGAGCAAGTAACAACTCATCACAACATCGAAGTATAAAGCATAAACTTTTTGAAAACTAACAAACTATGATCTCAGTCAACAATGCAATTGCAATTCATCATATTTTTAGGAAGGGTCTTGTGTCGGAGCCTTATTGGCAAGTCCACATAATCAACCATCATTTAGTCTTCTATGATTGCTAACACTCACACCATATATATGGAGCAAAAGGTTTCAGCCAGACACATAGAAAGATAGGGGCTTATAATTTCGCCTCCCAACTCATTCACTTCAAGGGTGATGTCAACAATAATAACTCATGATCACTCACATTCAACTGGATATTTCTGCCTAGATATTTCCCCACCACATGATGCTTGCAAAAGAGAAAGTAAAAAGGAGTAGAGGAGAACACTGTTGACTCTTGCATAAAAAGTAAATACATAAAAATAAAGGATAGGCCCTTCGCAGAGGGAAGCAGAGGTTGTCATGCGCTGGTTTTGGATGCACAATCTCTTAATGCAAAAGAACGTCACGTTATATTGCCCCTTATGATAGCAACCTTTATTATGCAGTCCGTCGCTTTTATTACTTTTCCATCACAAGTTTGTACAACGCTTATTTTCCTTTACAATAAAAGATCAAACATATTTAGAAGCAATTTTTTTGCCGTCGTGCCACATGCCCCTTATTCTCTCCTTTGTGCAGCTATCACCCCATCTTTCACCGGTGACAACAACACTCCTCTTGCTCCCCCTCCGCCCACTCGTGTTGTCATTGTGAAGTGGTGCCTTGATAACCATTCCAGTAAGCTTGGGAGTGCTTATTACCTCACCAACGCTAGTTAGACGAGCATGTCTAGTGAAACCCATTCTCCTCATCCTCTTCCTTCCCTCCCCCATTAGGACATGTGCTCATTTAATTAGAAAGAAAGGTTACATCAAAGTGCATGAACAATCACACTTATATAAGCAACTTCACCACATTGCCATCCAACACAACTTTGTTGCCTCATTACTAACATCAACAACTTTCTTGCCTCATTAACAATTTAACACATTAGTAAACTTTAGTTTAACACCTAAACTACAAAGATAATGGTAAGATGACACAACAAACAGTCAATAACCTACCGGATGGTAGGAAAAATTCAGAGGACCTCCCCAACATGCAAATTGTGCGACATTGTGGTACCCTCGACACCTATCACAAGCATTAAGGCCTACAACTTTTAACGCTATCCAAAGAAGAACATTTAGAATGACCAGAAAAAGGAATCAACACACATAATTCTTAGAGAGTACAAAAAGGGGCTTTTCTATCTAATAGATGTATCATATACCCTCATTACACCGGTGCCGAAAAATACGTCGGGCATTAGGACTGGTCATAGAAAGAAAACTATATACACAACACTAAATTCGTTTGTCTGTCAATAAATGAAATTGTAACCATGCTCCTAAAAGAACGTGAAATCATTGCAAGCAGTGTGAAAATTGTTTTGGGTGGAAAATGGGCATTGACGATTACTGGTATAATGATACCATAAATAGTGTCAAATCAATGGACTGCAACAACCGATAATACTCGACAAACAATAAGTTTCAATGGGGAGGAATTATAGTTATGCCCTTCATAAATCTTAAGCTGAGTGATACCCAATCTAATAGTTGAGTATTGTTTGCTCATCCTGAGCCTCATGCAACAAGAAAGTATGTTTAATTGTGCAAGGACAAAAAAAATTCAGGCGTGATACATAAAAAGAGGCTAGTGCCATCTATATCTATACCTAATAATATATGGACTATTGCTTTCGGTTGTCCGTCATAAGATTAACCCTAAAGTTGACAGAAATTACCCACTATGTCACCCATAAGTGAAAAAAGATTCTTTTTCCCCTTCATAAATGGTCGTCGCCTTTGGTTTATTACAAAAGATTCCCTTCCGTATCACGAGCACATGGGCACCACGGTGGCTAGAAACTCGCGCTTAAGCACGGGAGACCGGGTTCGAGCTCGACTACTCCCCTTTTCAACTCCCCTTTTCAACTCCTATTTTTTTCTTTTTTCGAGCAGATTGAAATGCCTTTCAAAAATTCATAACTTTCAAACCATAACTTCAAATTTAACATGCTATATATGAAAATTCCCCCCAAAATGTGTAAATTTCGAATATGCTATTGTGTTGCATGTTAATGACTTCTAAAATTTCGTTTAGGATGCAATCTTAATTAATATCTTCTTCATATGGGGTATTTTGGAAATGCCTATTATTTTTGTGGTCTTATAAATTGAAAACACTTTGAGTATATTTTTTGCGGGAACACTTTGAGTACACTAATCATCCCACCTTTTTTTGCGCAATACAACTTATCATGTTGTTTGTCGTGGGGAATCATGAAAGATTTCAAGGGATTTGCTGATGTTGTCAGGTGCATGTATAAGGGTTTTTTTTTCTTCCGTTGCTACACACGAGCATGTTTTTCTACATAGGACTATATAGTTTATCTCTGTCAGACATTCCATTTATCTTCATCGATTATTCTTCTTTGCCACTTAAAAATATGTTAGAAAGAGATGCGCACATCATGTGCTATTTTTTGCACGTGCAATTTAATATATCTGGACCCAATAATTCTTCATGACATACTTTACTGATCAAGGTGAAAAATCAATATTTTTCTTATGTTTGGCAAATTGTTACGTCTCAAGACCTATAACAATATTTGTTGTAAGAGAGTTGTTGACCTAAGGCAAAGCTAAGTGAAGGGAACATGAGATATAAAGGCAACAATTGTTAGCAGGTGTTGTCAATGCAGATATGTTCTTATTGGTGAATGTGATGTGATGGCATAAAATGTCACCTCTTCATTGTCAATGATAATTTGTGTTCGTTCTATTACGAGAATTTGGCAGAAGTCCTCTGCCCAATGATGTGACGATTTGGAAGTTGTGTGTGGCATTAGGTTGGCTTGGTGCCTTAAGGACCTTCTGGACACCGAGGTTGAGGTCGCCCCGCCCTACCGTCGTGTGGGGCCAGCACACTGATGATGGATGGACAACTTCATGGTAGAAGGGGTGGATCACTGGTAGGATCGTGGTCAATGTTGCCTATACTGTCATCGAAGTGCATGGCATGACGGGCGTCAACATGACTCATTCAGAAGGTAAAAACACACATAGTCTTTTCATGTTTTCTCATTTTCCTGTTTTCGTTACCATGACAACGTGTTAGCATGCAGTGTATCCCCCACTGCAATGACGAGCAATTTTCCTAGTATATTATGAACGACATGAGAGTAAAGATTATTACACTTCAACTTACCTAATAGTGTAGAATCTAAATACATTAGGAGAAATATCTAGGATTAAATGATGTTATCATTCTTCTTTCTTTTTCTATTAAGAGTCCACAAGTTGGTTCACACATTTTTGGCCACTGCCGCAACATGATCAAGCATAGTTTTGGTTTCGTTGTACTGCTATGCACATAATTTGTATATGTATTGCAGATTCTACACATACCCCCTAGGCAGTGGTACTAGGGTTTAATGTTCCTCTTGGTGATCGCATCACCGTAGAGTCCATATTGGTCTTCGTACCAGACCTTGCCATACACACGCTACACAACCTCCGTGTTGCCCTACACACCTCGCTCTCTAATGAGTAAATTTTACACTCATTTTCCCCTCGTTTGAACATGATATTCTCATATAACAAATAACAATGGTTAACTATACCAACTAAATTATGTGGTTAACTATACCAAACCAAATAACAAAAGAATATACTCTCTGATATTATAGTATGATAAAAATATATTAAATAAGTATAAATTTTTGGTATAATTTTTTTATTTCACATCTGGTTCGAAATTTGCTTGAACAGTTCCTGCTATGATTTGTAATTTCGCTGCCTTCCGTTGCCGAGGGAATGTCAGCTCAAATGTATCGATCACAGTTAGAGTCGAACCATGAGATGTTGTGCTGGAGAGGACACCATCAAGTCGGTTTTGCATAGTAAAATGATGTGGTTGTGATGGATGCAGTGGCTCTGAGACACCTAAAGAAGTATTGATGTTGATGTGTGTGTTGATTTGCGCAGTTGTATGTGGCACAAAGATGGTGGCAATGATGAGTCCCGTGTGGCGAGCCTTTGGAAAATACATCGGGTTTCAAAGAGGCTGGTTTGATGTGGGTAGCACTGATGCTCCCTATTCTAAGGATACTCTAGATTGGCGTCATGATCCTCTACTTCAACCTTGAGAACCTTGAGGATAATTGTAATCATATGCTCCCGCGTAACATAAACATGTGCATGATAGCTTTCATGCAGTGTGGCTCCCTCCCAGAGTCACCTATTGAGCCATGTATGTTGGCTTATTCCTTTCTTCAACATTGAATCTTGGTACCGATCTGATGATGTCCTTTCTATTTACTGTGCAGATTTTAGAAGAAAAATGTCGTAGCAGTAGGATTTGGTTTGAGCATTATAGTCTAACATCAAGCAGAACTTTGTTGCATCCCATAACCGGTGCTGCGGTCTGTTTCGTGGGTGCTTATAGTAGTAGAGATATATTTTTGCATGGTAATATGTGTCTCATTTATATCAAACATATCATAGTATAAGCCACATACACAATGACCTGACAAAACTCAAAAGATAGTAGAAGGCTAGCCTTTGCACAAAGAAACATCAGCCAAGAAAGAAAATTACAATCAAGAACGAAGAATCCCCGAGCTTGACACCATCGCCCATCACATGCCTCCAGCACCCCTGCAAACAACCACCAAAGGAAAAAAATGACGGATCACCTCCTCACCCGAGCTTGACGCGCTCCATCGTTGATATGCAGCTTTGCAGACCTCCAAGGTGGCCCACCCAAGGCGAAGCCATTGTCATTGAACGAATCAAACCTGGGCAACACCCTGAACATGCCATCGAACTCCAGATCTGGCATCCCCGCATGACTAAGATGTCAGAGTAGGAAACCAGACCTACCAGCCACGAACCACATAAATTAGTTGGTCCATGCATGTATTTGTATTTTTGGTGAAAAACACTTATTTTCATACCCCCCATAGCAACTATGCAGATCTAGAAATAGGTCAAAAGAAGGATTAGTTTCTTTACTTTATGTATTCTTTTTCTCTATCTTCTATGAACTATTTCCTTGGTAGACTGCAATCTTGAATCCAAAATTACATGTATATAATGTTTCCTCTATTCTAAAGTTTACTATCACCCGAAATCACCCCTTATTAAGTTGCTTCGTTGTCATGTCAGCAAAGGCTTTATGGAATCTGATACTTTCAACTCTACGATTGCATTTCATGTAGAGCACTTTTCGCATGTTAGGTGCAACTGATAGCAGTTGAAAGGGCGAATAAGAATTAATTTTAATTTGAGAGGTTGAGGAAATTAGAAGTCCATTAGAACAAATTGCTCTTATTTGATTTACATAGAAGGAAGCAAATGCTTTATACAAAAGAATAATCTTGAATTGGAAGTTGATCATGAATTGCGTCATATTGTCCTTCAATATTAATGCTACTTGTATCCCCAAGGGCAGCTCCCAAAACCTAATACTGCTTCCAAAGAGCCCCTAAAAAATAGTGCTTCCAAAGAGGGGGCATATGAACCTTAAATAAATAAGGGCGTACTTTTCCTTCTCCCCACAACTCCCAGGATGCTAGGGTTTTCTCGCCTCCTACCGACGCCGATCTGCCTTGTCTCCTGTGGTCTTAGGGCCATGGAGGCCCAACGGATCTCGACCTTTATCGGTGGGAGGGCTCTTGCCCTGTTTTAAGGTGTTTTTTTAGGTTGTTCAGGGTTTGTGTTCTGTTCAGGAAGGCGAGGCGATGGCGACTCCCTGAAGGTGGAATAATGTTCTTCACGCCTAGCCCTTGTCCCGGTGGGGCTTCTAGCATCGTCAAAGGGTATGTGGAGGTGTGTCTTCGGCAGATCTCACGGGATTTGGTTGGTGTTTGTCTTTGGTGGATCTCCTTGAATCCAGTCTCCGCCTTTGCATTCGAGTGTTTACAGGTCGGGTTCTTTTGATCTATGCTTATCTTCATTAGCGACGACTGCTATTCTGGTTCATTGGTCTTTTGGGGCGTTAGCACACCGACTTCCTTACTGTCGGCCACAACAAGGGTTTTCCCGACCACGATGAGGCAATGATGGCGACACGCCTTCGACTCGCTCCAGTGCTTGTAATTATCGCTAGGTGGTCTATGGAGATGGATGTAGTTTTTGTTACTTCTGATGTTCTTTAGTGCCATGATATTTGATGATTAGATTGGAAGTTTTCCGTAGGAAAAAGAGAGGAGGCATATGAGCATTGCCTTGGACCACCCCCTCCTCGCACATATTTATATCTCAATCTTGCCGCCTCTACTTGTGTGCTTTGGTGCCTCATTCCTACTCGCCCTCCCCAATAACGCAATTTAAACATTCTTGTGATTGACAATGGTCATTCAAACTAGTCTTCACCAAAATCATATAATTCTAAATGTTGAGACCATGAGACCCTACCACTCCTATCAACCACTTGCTTGTGTATTATACCCTACGTTGCCGACTTTCACATGGGCATCACCTCATATCACCCTCACGCTAATCCTGCCACCTCCACCTTGCAAGCCCTGCCGCCTTATGCCCCTACCCTTACCAATAAGACGATTTCGACATAACTATGCACATTGCTGAAAATCATCTTTTCAACTAATCTTCACCAAAATCACATCATTCAAAAATTGAGACCACAAGAGCCATGCCCCAACCGGACAATGTGTGGTAAATCAGTCCAAGTGATTCACAAGGACATTAAACCAACATGGTATGAGTGTTTGGATTGTTTTTTTTCGGAAAAACTTTCGATCTATTCATCAACTATTAAGGTAGAACAAAGAACACCAGGAGTAAAAATTACATCTAGGTCCGTAGACCATCTAGCGACGTCTACAAGCACTGGAGCAAGCCGAAGGCGCGCCGTCGTTATCACCCCTCCCTCACCGGAGCCGGACAAACCTTGTTGTAGTAGACATTCGGGAAGCCGTCATCTAAGACCCTACAGGACTAGCGCACAAGAACAACAAACACCCGCAATGAAGAGAAGCGTATATCGAAATGATCTAACCCGTAGACAAACGATCACTAAGGAACGAAGACCGGATCAACATGGATCCACCGAAGACAAACGACGACCAAATCTCGCGAGATTCGCCGAAGACAAACCTCCACATGCCCTCCAACGATGCTAGAAGCACCGCCGAAACGAGGGCTTAACGGAGGGAACCTTATTCCATCTACGAAGAGCCACCGCCGCCTCGTCTCTCTGAGCATGACACAAACCCTAACAAAACATAGAATAAAGTAGAAAACAAAGCACTCCCTTTGGCAAAAGCCGGTATCCACCGCGCCTCCATGATCCTAAAGGCCACAAAAGATGAGGCAGACTGCCGCCGCCGCCGACGGGAGGCGCAGAACCTAGAGCACCGGTGGCGTCTAGGTTGAGGAGGCGGCCGGGTTGCGTGGCTGAGCGATGCGATAAAAAATCGAGTGTTTGTATTGTGACCAGATTGAATTTTACTATTAAACAAATCTCATGGCCAAAACATTGACTTTTGTTTGGAGTAGGAGTAAGACCATTTTTTTTTCCAGCCAACATTGACCAATCCATGGGTAATAAAAAAAAACCCAAACCAACTTTTTGCATAGCTACCCGCAAAAAAAAAACCTTTTTTGGCTAGCTAATAACTTTTCGATATTAAAGACCCTTGACACAGAAAACCAAACATATAGCCCGAACCACCGAGACAGGCAAAGGACAGACCCGAAAAACCCACCGAGCTGTGCCGATCCAGGGTCCAGGGGCACGGATGCGAATATTCCTGCGATCCCAGGAGGCATTTCGAAAACGCGAGACATCGGGACGGGGGATGCGGGATCGCATTGGCTTGCGCAAGGGGTCCCGCCCCCGGTATAAAATTTACTCCTCCGGCATCGCACCCGGATCTCCACTGAGCCAGCCGTCACCACCACCACCAACAACAAAAAAACACGCATCGACGATACGAGCAGCGCAGCCGTCCCTCGCCGGCGACGAGTGCTCGGCCATGGATTCCGACTACGGCGTGCCGCGCGAGCTCTCGGAGGTGCAGCAGAAGCGGACTCTCTACCAGCCCGAGCTGCCCCCCTGCCTCCAGGTATACCCTGCACGCGCCGCCTCCCCATTACCACCGCCCCGCCGCCCCCGCGTGTCAGATCTGCGGCGTGGCCGGCCGCGAAGCGCCAGATCCCGCATTGCTACCCCGCCGGATCGGCCCCGTCGGCGCCAGGGCTTGCGTTGCGTTTGCTTCGATGTGTTTCGGGGGCGTTAAGCTTAGGCGTCTCATTTGTCACTGATCTGACGCGACTGTCGCTTTCGGGTGGCGAGACTGGGATCTGATTCATGGTCGACGCTGCCTGCGGCGTGATAATTGTGACCTCCGCTAGCGTAGATGCCTCGGGTTGCCCGACTCGCGGCGGGACCGCAGTGCACGAGAATCTCAGAAAGTTCAGTTCAGTTGTCGTGCTTGTGTTTTTATGGGTGGTAGTGGAAGGTTGGAACTGGGATTAAAGTGATGGATTCTTCTCTAGGATCCATTGTTTTGTTGACTTTAGGTTGACTAGGCAATTGCTTTGAAATTTACCTTTTCTCCTGTTTGGGATAGTGTTGACTGGTGCCCTGATAGCTGAATTCATGGTTGTGTGTGCGCGCTGTGGATGGCTCTGCTCATGCTCTGAGTTTTTCCCCATGTAAACCAGGGCACTACTGTGAGGGTGGAGTATGGTGATGTGGCGATCGCTGCTGATCCAGCTGGCGCTCATGTAATCAGCCACGCGTATCCCCACACATACGGGCAGCCACTGGCTCATTTCCTCAGGAAGGCTGCTAATGTTCCTGATGCTAAAGTCATATCAGAGCACCCTGCCGTCAGGTATTACAATATCTGATGTTAGAAATTCTTATGAGAAAACAGAAGCGGAAATTTACTTCGAGCTCTCTTGCTCTCACTGTGCGCTCGCGCACACAACCATCTGATTGTTTTGTTTTTGGATGAAGGGTTGGTATTGTATTCTGTGGAAGGCAGTCCCCAGGAGGCCACAATGTCATATGGGGACTCCATGAGGCCATCAAAGCTCACAACGTGAACAGCAAACTTATTGGTTTCCTCGGTGAGTAAATTCCTAATTTTATACTTTCCAGGTTACAGGAATATATTGGTTATGTTATAGTCACCAAGGTTATATTTTGAATTATTACATTCATACTTTGGTGTCTTTTTGTTTGCACCAAGTTCTAAGATCAATCTAACATAGCGTGAACACATCATTCTAAATGTTTAGTCATGAATGCAGTGATAATGATACTTAAAAGTTTCTCCGAACGATATACTACAAGGTCCCCCTCAGATAATTTGTTTTATGTCTGCTATCCAAAATATAAGAAACACTGATACTTAAAACTCTGGCCAGGGCCTTAATTCCACTTGGCTGTGGCTGTATCCTTGCATACCTGTTTCCCTACACGGCTACACATAGTTAACATTTCAACTTATATTTAGTTCATTGAAGTATGTATACCTCTTACATATCCATTCTGTGTTTTTTGGTCGATACAGGAGGAACCGATGGTCTTCTTGCACAAAAAACTTTGGAGATCACAAATGAAGTTCTTTCTTCCTACAAAAACCAAGGTGGTTATGATATGCTTGGTCGGACTAAGGATCAAATCAGAACAACGGAGCAAGTCAATGGTGCAATGGCTACTTGCCAGGCTTTGAAGTTGGATGCTCTTGTAATAATCGGAGGTATGCGACATGAATCTACCAAGATTTTAAGTCATATACATTTGTTTTAATCCTAAATTAGTGTTCTTTCTTTGAAGGTGTCACATCGAATACAGATGCTGCTCAACTTGCTGAGACTTTTGCTGAGGCAAAGTGCGCAACAAAGGTAACCTGAAAATCCTTGTTAACTGATTCTTCACCTTAATTCTGGATCCCTTGTGCCCAGTGCAAGTATGTACCTTTCCCTATCTGTAAATGATTCTGACACATTTTGTATTGAATAGGTTGTAGGTGTTCCTGTAACTTTGAATGGGGACCTTAAGAACCAGTTTGTTGAGACAACTGTTGGTTTCGATACCATATGCAAGGTAGGGACTACTGAATTCAATTACTGTGTTGATACTTAACCTTATGATGGTTCCACTATCTCCATTCGTAGTGCATAATCATATCTTGTGGTTGCATTTGTGAGTTCATCTGTTTAACTATGTAATTGTTTTCCCAGCTTGCAAATTTCTTTGTATTGCTATGCTATTTTTGTAGTTCTTATTAATTTATTTCATGGTTTCTAGCGGTTCCTGAACTTGCATACTGTTCTAACAGGTGAACTCGCAACTTATAAGCAATATGTGCACTGATGCTCTATCTGCTGAGAAGGTAATATAACACAACACATAGTAGATATCATGCTATTTTGTCATACTTTCTTGTCATGTTTTTTTTTTCAACCTATGGCTGCTCCATTGATTTATTTGGTTAACACCTGAAGACAAGAAATATCTGATAGAATAGGATATGCTATTATATTCACAGTTTACTTGACCCTTCTTCTGAGGTCCACATATAGGGTGTACACAAGTTTGGCCTAGGCTATTTGCTCCATAGTGTGGTAGTATATGTCTTTGGATTCTTCCTGTGTTTCCTGATTTTTTGGTTTCCTATATGAAGCATGGTCCCTATTTTCTCAGTATTCATATAGGTAATACTTAGATTCCCTAGAAGGCTTTCTGCTCATTTCTGTACAAATTCAAATTACAGAATTAAACTGTTCTACTTTGTTGCTTTATTCTTTCTGGCAGTATTACTATTTCATCCGTATGATGGGAAGGAAGGCTTCTCATGTGGCATTGGAGTGTGCTCTTCAATCGCATCCAAATATGGTTTGAATATTTTCATTTCACTTGTCCCTGCTTGTTGTATATGCAAAAATTCCTTGCATGTTTTTTAACCCGTATCATATGCTTAGGTTATCCTTGGCGAGGAGGTTGCTGCATCAAAACTCACAATTTTTGATATCACAAAGCAGATATGTGATGCAGTTCAGGCGAGGGCTGAAAAAGGTAAGTCTGCTTTTGTTTTGTTTTGTCTATGAGTTGTGAGATATTCATGTAACCTTATCTTGCCATTTGAATGTCTTAATTTATCAATGCTTTGAATTATAATTTTCACAGACAAGAATCATGGGGTTATACTTATTCCTGAGGGCCTTGTGGAGAGTATTCCTGAATTATATGCTCTTCTACAGGTAAATATATATGTCTTATGAGTATCCACTTACATTTATTATTTGTTGTATGATTAAGGATTTACGACATATCCTAGCTCTGAGATAAATAACAGTTTCCCCCCTACATAGTGCAAACGCAGATCACCTGCTTGTTATGTAAAAAAAGTATTGATTTGCAATTTCACTGATGATGGCTGTTGACTGTAGGAAATTAATGGCCTCCACGGTAAAGGTGTTTCCGTTGAGAATATCTCTTCTCAACTTTCTCCTTGGGCATCTGCGCTATTTGAGTTTTTGCCCCAATTTATTAGGCAGCAGGTATGCATTGTCTCAGTTAATTCACAGAATCCCACAATTGACATCAGGTTTCTGTTGCTTCAACATAGTTATTTTTTATAATGCAGCTGCTTCTCCGTCCTGAATCTGATGACTCAGCTCAACTTTCTCAGGTACTGTAACACATGAAATCATCTTTCGATTATTGATGTAAAGTTGATATTTTTTCTTTTATCCTTTATTTTTGCTGATTTTAACATGTTCATCTGTGCAGATTGAAACCGAAAAGCTTCTAGCTCAATTGGTTGAGACCGAAATGAACAAACGTTTGGTATGCATTTTCTGTGGATTTGCTCACAACTGCCAGTTTAATTGGATGTCCAGTTTTGGTGCCACAAGCAATGGTTCTGTGAGCTCATAATGTGTTTCCCTTGTAATCTTGCAGAAGGAAGGCACTTACAAAGGAAAGAAGTTCAATGCAATCTGTCACTTCTTTGGCTACCAAGCTAGGGGTGCAATGCCTTCGAAGTTCGACTGTGATTATGCCTATGCAAGTTCCAGCTCACCTTACTAATTTTGACTTAGCAAATTGCTTTGCTGTCTATTTATCTTTTGAGCGGTTGATTTCAGGTTCTGGGACATGTGTGTTACCACATCTTGGCAGCTGGTTTGAACGGTTACATGGCCACTGTGACAAATCTTAAGAGCCCCCTGAACAAGTGGCGATGTGGTGCTGCTCCTATTTCGGTAAGTTTGTCACTATCACTACAAAACCTTTTAGTTCATGTAACCACTGCAATTTTTACAAGTATAGTAGTAGCTGGTAAAGGGAATGCGCAACTCACATCTGTTTTTGTGTGATCAGTCCATGATGACCGTGAAGGGATGGTCACGTGGCCCTGCAACCACACAAATCGGGAAGCCAGCTGTGCATATGGCTAGTGTTGACTTGAGAGGAAAAGCATATGAGTAAGTACATAATTTGTTGATTTTATTTTTGAAGAGAAAGGTTGTCATGTTTTCTACTAGTAACCATGTTTGCCAAGGAGCTGCTTTCAATTCTTCTTCGTCTGTTAGTTTTATGATAGTATAGTAAAGAAGACATGTAAACCTCATGTGTAAACATGGACTTGTGTTTTCCAGGATGTTGAGGCAGAATTCATCCAGCTGCTTGTTGGAAGACATCTACAGAAACCCTGGGCCACTCCAATTCGAAGGGCCAGGTGCTGATGCCAAGCCTATTTCACTGTGCGTCGAGGATCAAGACTACATGGGCAGGATCAAGAAATTGCAGGAATACTTGGAGAAGGTAGTTTTCATGAGTCAATAAGATCTTAGCTCGAGGCCATCAAAGCACGGCACCTCTCATTGATAAACAAGATTCTGCTTCGTGATGTCTAACTCTTGTACGTCGTGCAGGTGAAGAGCATAGTGAAGCCTGGGTGCTCTCAGGATGTTCTCAAGGCGGCGCTGAGTGCCATGTCTTCCGTGACGGAGACACTGGCTATCATGACTTCCTCTTCTACTGGCCAGCCCCCACTCTGAGGGCCAAGCACTTGAGTGGGTTACGAATCTACTACGCGTTTCCTGGTTCTCTTTTGCTCCATCTGATGGTTGGGATTCGAGACAGTGATCTTGTCATCCCATGGTTTATTCTTTTCCTAGTTTTTCGGAGAGTTTTATTATCATTTTTGGCTCTGATAGCGTATGCGGGTGTACTGTTTGGCGAGGCTCAACTTGAATAATTTTGATCAAACTGTCGGCTGTGATCTATTAATAATCTAAATTTCGAGAGGGTCCATCTCTAGCTTTCTCTTTGATTCATACGAGAACCAATTCTGATGAGAAAAACAAATGGCGGCCGTGATCATTGTTGTGATTTCCATCTTACATGAAGAAAGGTCGGTGGTGGTTACATCTGCTTTCGCAGCACAGTGGCGGCGTTGCTTTCAGTACGTTTGATTTTGTTGGGACGTGGATGCAAGTCCTGTGTTCATAATTTTTCTTATGGGGCCCTTCAGAAATTTCACTCCATTGGCAGCCACCTACTCCCTCCGTCCCATAATATAAGAACATTTTTGACATTAATATAGTTCTTATATTTTGAGACAGAGGGAGTAGCTTTTTAACGGAACTACTTTATGAACGTATTAAGGCAATTCCTTCATCATGCAAAACATTGCTGACAGATTCACAGAAGCCAGACGACCAGCAGCCGGAGCTAAAAGCTCTTCCAAGTTCCAACATCCCCAACCTACGTACGTTCTGGCTGCTAGAGATCCACATCAAAACAATGCAAGGTGCTTTGCCGTATCCTGCATGCAGCCGCACAAGATTCAGAAGAAATCTGGCAGCGCCGTCCTCCACCCATGCCCTCTTCGTCACCTCCCGGGCCTCCGCCACTCCCCGCCGCAACACCCTGTCCCCATCACCATCTCGACCACCTTAGAGCAACTCTAGCAGACCCTGCAAAAATACGACCCGCAAAACGCGTTTGCGGAGAGCAGAACCCGTATCTAAACCTGCATATTTTGAAAAAATACTTTCGCGGGAGAAATTGCACAAACATAGTTCATCACATACTACATAGTTTATCACATGATCAACAAACTATAAGCATAGCTATACTACATACTACGTTAAACTAGTACTAGGGGGTCGGATCTGACGGCGGCGAGGTCGCGGCAAACTGGACGACGTCGTGGAGGAGCCGGACGCTCAATCCTCCTCGCCGGAGCTGCATAGATCGACGTACTTCTCCGCCTACTCCGCGCGGATGCGGCGCCACTCGGCAGCCTTCTCGTTGGCGGCGACCGCCTGCCGCCACTCGAGGGCTTCGAGCTCCTTGGCGTGGCGCCGTCGCTCCTCCTCCTCGCGCACGCTCCGCTCGGCGATGGCGGCGACGATGGCGTCGAAGTCCGCGACAAAGTCCTCGGGCCCGACGACTCCGCGGCGGCCGAGCGGAGCGGGCTCCTCGGGCTCCTCCTTCACCGGGACGAAGGCGAACGGCGCCGGCGGCTCCGGCTCCTCCTCCTCGTCTGACCACTCCCTCTTCACGGGGAGGAACCCCGCGGCGGCGGAGGAGGAGGATCCGACGTAGGAAGACCTCACGGAGGAGAAGGACGCGCATCAGCGGTCGTACTCCTCCGGCTCGCGGCGCTCGAAGCTCGCCGGCGGCGACATCCCGTGGTTGGTCCACTTCCGGGCGCCGCGCTTCCTCGCGCCGTCGGACCGGACGCGCCGCTCGCGCTCCGGGTCCCTCTCGCAGCCGGATATGCTGTGGGAGCCGCGTCCGGAGCTCCACATTCGCCCTCACATGGCGGCTGGAGGCGGGGCGGAGGGTCGCCGGCGGTGGGAAATTGGGAGAGGGGAAAGGGGAATCGGGTGGCTCGCGGCGAAGGAGGGATAGGGTTTGGACCCGCAAAAGGGTCGCGGAACCGCACTTATAGTGCTCGGGGCGTGCAGTTTGCGGGCTGCGGCAAAAATGTTTGCGGGCCGGGCGAGTATGCGGGCTCTGTTCTGGCCGGAAAATTGGCCCGAGCCCGCATACTCGCCGGAATTTTTGCGGGCCGGGCGTTTTGCGGGGTCTGCTAGAGTTGCTCTTAGCCACCTTGCGACTCTTCACGACTGGGGCTCCTCGGAAAAAGATACAGTACAATTTTAGGGGGTACCTTTTAGAAATTTGTCCCATGAGGGCATCTTCAACTATCACCAAGGAGGAATGAGATTCTCGGATATTCATTGTTTCAACCTGGCAATGTTGGTAAAACAAGCTGTCGTCTTCTTGAGAATCTAGAGTCCTTATGTGCAAATGGTGATTTATCAAATACAAAGGTATAAAGAAGGGTTCCTCTTTTACCTGACAATGTAGTATGACGGAGGTTAATTGTCTAAATCATGGTTATATATGGCGTGTTGGAAATGGTCATAATATTTTTGTTGAACACAGTACAGATGTAAGCGCTCATATACACGTGCATACACTCACCCCTATGAACGCACACACGCACACCCTACCCCTATGAGCACCTCCGAAAGACTGAGCTGGTATACATCTTGAAATTTACGAAGTCACCATAGCCACCTCGTTGTCGACGGGAACGTCTCCTCCCACTAAAAGGGCATCGCTGGAAATCCTAAAATAAATTCAGAAATGAATGCCAGCACCAGGACTTGAACCCTGGTGGGCTGGGGATACCACAGTCCCTCTAACCATCCAACCACAGGTTGGTTCGCAATGGTCATAATATTGATATTTGGAAAGATGCTTGGATACCGAATTGTGAAAATAGAAAAGAAATCACCCCTAGAGGGACTAATATGATCTCAAGGGTCTCTGATTTAATTAACCATGTTACTAATAATTGAGACGGAAATCTGGTTACACAAACATTATGGCCAGTTACGCACAACGGGTCCTTGCAATTCCTCTTCCTTAATATGACATGTTGGATTTTGTCGCTTGGAGCTATTAAAAAAAATGGAATATTTTCTTTTCGACCAGTCTATGTTGTGGAATGGGAAGACCAACATGGGATAGAACTTAGAAGAACTGATAATATGTGACATCTAACTGTTGATCCTATTTGGAGTGAGATATGGGAGTTATCTTGCCCGGCGAAGGTAATTTTTTTATATGCCGCACTTTGCATGGCACTCTTCAGTGTCGAGTTACTTTGGCGAATAGGCACATAAAAGTTTCTCCCAGTTGTCCTTCTTGCCCATTTGGATCAGAAGATATGAAGCATATGTTATTTCAATGTCAGAAAGCAAAGAAGATTTGGAGAGTGATGGGGCTGGATCAGGTCATTAAAAGAACTTGCGAAGTTGATTATGCTGGTGAGGTTGTCCTTGAATTTTTATTTTTATACCTGAACATGAGCTGGCTATCTTGGGTATTGAGAATGTTTGTGAGATGATTGCAATTACAATTCGGCATCTGTTGTGGGAGAGGCAAAAGTTGATCCATAAGCAAAAAACCCGAGACACTAACCAAATTTCTATGGAGATTCCCGCTATTACATTAAAAATATGTCATGGCTATATCACCGAAGGCTACTATGGAAAGAGGGGGTTGATCCAACCTCCAAGTGGTTTTGTAAAACTTAATATGGATGCCTCTTTTGATCATGACTACTTAGGGGCAAGGCTGATGCTGTTTTGAGGGACGATAAAGGAAAATTCATTGAAGGGGGAAATTGGAGAATTGATTGGTGCACAGATGTCCTGACGACGGAAGCTTTGGCGCTTAGATATGGTGTATCCATTGCTCAAAAGGTGGGTTGAAACCGCCTCGTTATTAATTTAGATAACTTGGAGGTCACTGAAACCATGAACAATGGAGGACGGGCGACGAGTACGGGGGCAACAGTGTTTGCCGCTTATTATTTTTTGGCTTGTGATTTTTCCATTACTAGATTCAAGCACTGTCATAGAGAAGCAAATAAAGTTGCCCATGAACTTGCTAAGTTAGCTAGACTTTCTTCAACTTTTGACTAGTTTGAGGAGCCTTTGAGTGAAATTGTACCCCTCCTCATAAACGATGTACTTGTTATTGCAAATGAATAAAGTTCTATGTTTTTTCAAAAGGGCATCTTCAATGTTGACCCTCAAAATGAACACAATATTTGTCCGTGGACTAGTACGGACGCGTCCGCGGATCAGGATACAGAAACCGGTGACCCAGCCCAGTCCCCCAAACGTTAGCCTCTATTTTTTTAAAGTCCGCAACACTTACAACAATAGCATAAAATCTTTGAGGAGTGAAATTATTCAAATGCGACGCTAGCTCAAATGTAAATATTACAATCTCACTAAGTTTTGAATAAAATAGTTCAAACTTCAATTCAACTCGCACATATGTTCTAGTTCTCCCCTTTAAGCGTTCGCAGATGCTCAGTCAGATCTTCCTTAAGTTGCCATGAGTTCCTCAATGACGAATCTGTTGATGAATTTGGACAAACTCCTTAAATGTGGCCGGATTCTGATGTGTAGGTTGGATAGAATCATCCATGTTCTCAAATTTCAGACCTCCGGCAACATCTACACCCTCATCTTGCATGATCATGTTGTGCCCTGATCACAAACATGTTATCACCTCCCACAAGATCTCTTGATTCCATAATTTTGCAAGTCCTCGAACTTGCCAACATCTTGCTTTCGAGAGTGCCATGAGCCTTTTGGTGTTTGCGACCGTTCGTTCTCTCAAGTACCGAGGTCCAAATCCTCGACGACCGTAGTAGAAAATCTAACCATGATGTCTGCGCATGTGCTCTTAGACATCCGGACTCATCCCACAAATATGCAACTGTGCCATATGAAAGCATCGGCAATGCAGCCGTGCACTTTTGGTAACCAGAGAATCGAATTATTCCTATGTCATCCTTCTTCAAGATGAAGTAGTTTTCGTAGGCCCAGACGCTATTGTAGAGATTGTCGAACAAATTTATTCGCATCAGAAAGTGACGACGAATTTTTTTGTGAATAGGGCATCAAGGGCAAATTAGTCGTCCATCAACGTCAAATGCCCCCGTGCTCTGTTCCGATTCAACGATGACCATTGATCAATCCCTTGAAATTGAGAACATGTTCTTTCGCACACTCCGCGTATTCAAGGACCACCAGCATCAATGCCATTTCATTCGCATACTCCTCATTGTCGGTAGACTCAAAAAATTTGTTGTACAAGCACTCCATGTCCAAATTCATTGCTTCAAAAAAGGGAGAAAAAAATGTCAAAAATTTAGCATTATCGCCAAACACTTGCCGGGTGTGGTGATCCCCATGGACGACATTCACAGAGGCGGATGGTACCTGCACGACAGATGGATGAGAGGTGGGATGATGATGTAGGCAAAGCGGCGCGACGTCCGGGTGGAGCAGCGGAAATCCGACAAGGCCTTGCTGGAAGGCCGAGATGGTACAATGACGGGTCGGCCAGGGAGGAAGTGCATGCAGAGCAAGAGGGAAGGGCCAGAGGCGCGAGTCCCGAGTAGCATTTTAGGTGGGCTGGAGGTGTCGAAGTCCTAAATAATAATAATAAGAAGAAGAATAAGAAGAAGAAGAAGAAGAAGAAGAAGAAGAAGAAGAAGAAGAACAAGAAGAATAAGAATAAGAAGAAGAATGGTGATAGATGCTCCAACAACAACACCTCAAGGAAGGGAATGGTGTTAGATCACGAGTTTTCACTTCGATGGAGAGTGCGAGTAAACTCCATTCAATGCCTTCAATGAGGGAACATTGTGAAAGTGCAACTAATCCCCCGGTGGTTTTGGTAATTCATAACAACATATACACCATTGAACTAATGCCCATTCAATGAATATTTTAGGAAAGTTCAATCTAGGTATGATTATGAGATGTGAATGTGGACCCCTCAAATGCAAAAGACAAAGCATTGGCAAAAGCTCCAGGACTCTACATTTTTTGGTTAAGTGACCAAAGATCACATTGAGATCATAGGAAAGATAATACTGTTAAAAGGGGATGAGGTTTTGATTATGAGTCAGTTGCTCAAGTGCTTAGAGATATTTCTCCAAAACCCCTCAACTACACCCTCACAATCCTATATGTCCAAAACCCTAAAGTCACACTCAGTCCCACGAGATACACCTATAGAGCCACTGCCTAAATCCTAGAAACTCGGTCTGAAAGTGCAACTAATCCCCGAGTGGTTTTGGTAATTCATAACAACATATAGATCATTGAACTAATATCCTTTCAAGTTAAATATTTAAGAGAGTTCAATGATTGGCATGGCATGGACTAGAGATGTGGACCCTCAAAATACTAGGGACAAAGTGGCAAAAGTTCAAGACTCTTCATTTCTATTTTAGTGATCCAAGATCACATTGAGTTCATAGGAAAGCCAATACTATTAAAAGAGGATGAGGTGTTGCCTAATGGTCTACTTGCTCAAAGTGCTTAGTGATATTTCTCCAAAACTCTCAGCCACTTTCTCATTTCCACATTTGTCCAAAACCTCAAAGTCAAACTCGGGCCCACCGAAGTGATCCATCCGGCGCCATCGAGTTCAGTTGACATAGCCACTGCCAGAAACCCTAGACAATTCGGTCACACCGATACGGATCTCGGTCTCACCAAGATGGCCTTGCAAACTCTCTGTTGCCTATTGCAATTATTTTGGTCAATGTGCAATCGGTTCCATCGAGTTTGCTTGACATCCTCTCTGTTGCCTTATTTCTTCACTTCGTTCTAACCGAGTTGATGCAATTGGTGCCATCGAGTTGATGTTTGCCCTAAGCCCTAGCACATCTGTCCCACTGAGTTGATCTCGTCGGTCCCATCGAGATTCCTAACGTTCACATTTTGAACTAAATCCGTCTCATCGAGTTCTTCTATTCGGTTTGACCGAGTTGGGTCAAATGTGTGTAACGGTTGGATTTTGTCTGAAGGCTATATATACCCCTCCACCCCCATCTCCATTTGAGAGAGATCCATCAGAACGTGCCTACACTTCCACTACTCATTTTCTGAGAGAGAACCACCTACTCATGTGTTGAGATCAAAACATTCCAATCCAACCACAAGAATCTTGATCTCTAGCCTTCCCCAAGTTGCTTTCCACTCAAATCATCTTTCCACCATAGCCAAATCTGTGTGAGAGAGAGTTGAGTGTTGGGGAGACTATCATTTGAAGCACAAGAGCAAGTAGTTCATCATCAACACACCATCTATTACCTTTTCAAGAGTGGTGTCTCCTAGATTGGTTAGGTGTCGCTTGGGAGCCTCCAACAAGATTGTGGAGTTGAACCAAGAAGTTTGTTAGGGCAAGGAGATCGCCTACTTCGTGAAGATCTACCCGAGTGAGGCAAGTCCTTCGTGGGCGATGGCCATGGTGGGATAGACAAGGTAGCTTCTTCGTGGACCCTTCGTGGGTGGAGCCCTCTGTGGACTCGCGCAACCATTACCCTTCGTGGGTTGAAGTCTCCATCAACGTGGATGTATGATAGCACCACCTATCGGAACCACGCCAAAAATCTCCGTGTCTACATTGAGTTTGCATTCTCCAAATCCTTCCCTTTACCTTCATATGCAATGTTTTACTTTCTGCTGCTACACTCTTAGAATTGCATGTGTAGGTTGATTGCTTGACTTGTACTAGTTGCTAAAATCTGCCAACTATTAAAATCGGGAAAATGTTTGATTTTTATTTGGTCAAGTAGTCTAATCACCCCCCTCTAGACCTACTTTCGATCCTACAAGTGGTATCAGAATTTTGGTATCCATTTGCCTTGATTTCCATAGCTTTGGTGATCATAGCCTTGGTTTCACAACCTAGGAGAGTATGGCGTCTAGCGAGGGAAATTACCACCGTAGAGGTCCTTACTTTGATGGTACTGATTTTGCTAGTTGGAAGCATAATATGAAAAATGCATATTCTTGGTCATAACCCCGCCGTTTGGGCTATTGTGCATATTGGCTTGCAAGGTGAATACTTCGAGGATGGAAGAGAAACGGATCGTGAGCGTCCGCGAAAGAATTAAAGATGTTGCAATACAATGCTCAAGCTTGCGATATTCTCTTCAACGGATTGTGCCCCAAAGAATTCAACAAAATCAGCCGTCTTGAGAATGCAAAGGAAATTTGGGATACTTTGGTTGATATGCATGATACCTCTTGAGCATGCGTTAGTTTTCCCTTGAAGAGAAAAGGGTGATTCAGCAAAGTAGCGTAAGTATTTCCCTCAGTTTTTGAGAACCAAGGTATCAATCCAGTAGGATATTACACGCAAGTCGCCTTGTACCTGCACAAACAAATAAGAACCTTGCAATCAACGTGATAAAGGGGTTGTCAATCCTTCACGGCCACTTGCAAAAGTGAGATCTGATAAAGATAATTAGCTAAATATTTTGGTATTTTTGTTGTATAGATTGAAAAGTGAAGATTGCAAAATAGTAAACGAGATGCAATGTAAATAAAAGAGATATAATATGATGGAAAAGAGACCCGTGGGCTATAGGTTTCACTAGTGGCTTCTCTCAAGATAGCATATCTTACGGTGGGTGAACAAATTACTGTCGAGCAATTGATAGAAAAGCGCATAGTTATGAGAATATCTAGGCATGATCATGTATATAGGCATCACGTTCGTGACAAGTAGATCGAAACGATTCTGCATCTACTACTATTACTCCACACATCGACCGCTATCCAGCATTCATGTAGAGTATTAAGTTCATAAGAACAGAGTAACACATTAAGCAAGATGACATGATGTAGAGGGATAAACTCAAGCAATATGATATAAACCCCATCTTTTTATGCTCGATGGAAACAATACAATACGTGCCTTGCTGCCCCTGCTGTCACTGGGAAAGGACACCGCAAGATTGAACCCAAAGCTAAGCACTTCTCCTATTGCAAGAAAGATCAATCTAGTAGGCCAAACCAAATTGATAATTCGAAGAGACTTGCAAAGATATCAAGATCAATCTAGTAGGCCAAAACAAACTGATAATTTGAAGAGACTTGCAAAGATATCAAATCATACATATAAGAATTCAGAGAAGAATCAAATATTGTTCATAGATAATCTTGATCATAAACCCACAATTGATCGAATCTCGACAAACACACCGCAAAAGGTATTACTTCGAATAGATCTCCAAGAAGATCGAGGAGAACTTTGTATTGAGAATCAAAGAGAGAGAAGAAGCCATCTAGCTAATAACTATGGACCTGAAGGTCTGTGGTAAACTACTCACACATCATCAGAGAGGCTATGGTGTTGATGTAGAAGCCCTCCATGATTGATTCCCCCCTCCAGCGGAGCGCCGGAAAAGGCCCCAAGATGGGATCTCACGGGTACAGAAGGTTGCGGTGGTGGAAATTGGGTTTCGTGGTGCTCCTGGATGTTTTTGGGGTATATGAGTATATATAGGCGAAAGAAGTAGGTCGGTGGAGCCACGAGGGGCCCACGAGGGTGGGGGGAGCGCCTACCCCCTGGGCGCGCCCTCCTACCTCGTGGCCACCTTGTTGCTTCCTTGACGTCCACTCCAAGTCTCCTGGATTGCGTTTGTTCCAAAAACGATTCCCCAAAGGTTTCATTTCGTTTGGACTCCGTTTGATATTCCTTTTCGGCAAAACACTGAAATAGGCAAAAAAACAGCAATTTGCACTGGGCCTCCGATTAATAGGTTAGTCCCAAAAATAATATAAAAGTGCATAATAAAGCCCATTAAACATCCAAAACAGATAATACAATAGCATGGAACAATAAAAAATTATAGATAAGTTGGAGACGTATCAAGCATCCCCAAGCTTAATTCCTGCTCGCCCTCGAGTAGGTAAATGATAAAAACAGAATTTTTGATGTGGAATGCTACCTAACATAATTTTCAATGTAATTATCTTTATTGTGGCATGAATGTTCAGATCCAAAAGATTCAAAATAAAAATAGTAATACTTCAAGCATGCTAACCAAACAGTTTATGTCTTATCAAAATAACATAGCCAAAGAAAGCTTATCCCTACAAAATCATATAGTTTGGCCATGATTCATTTTCGTCACACAAAATGCTCCCATCATGCACAACCCCGGTTTCAACCAAGCAATTGGTTCATACTTTTTAACGCGCTTCAGCCTTTTCAACCCTCACGCAATACATGAGCGTATGCCATGGACATAGCACTATGGGTGGAGTAGAGTATGATGATAGGGATTATGTGAGAAAACAAAAAAGGAGAAAGTCTCACATTGACGCGGCTAATCAACGGGCTATGGAGATGCCCATCAATTGATGTCAATACGAGGAGTAGGGATTGCCATGCAATGGATGCACTAGAGCTATAAATGTATGAAAGCACATAAAAAGAAACTAAGTGGGTGTGCATCCAACTTGCCTGCTCACGAAGACCTAGGGCATTTTGAGGAAACCCATCATTGGAATATACAAGCCAAGTTCTATAATGAAAAATTCCCACTAGTATATGAAAGTGACAAAATAAGAAACTCTCTATCATGAAGATCATAAAGCACAAGTGTGTAAAAAGGATAGTAACATTGTCCCTTCTCTCTCTTTCTCTCATTTTTTTATTTGGGCTTCTTTGGCCTCTTTTTTTTCTCTTTTTTTATTTCATCCGGAGTCTCATCCCGACTTGTGGGGGAATCATAGTCTCCATCATCCTTTCCTCACATGGGACAATGCTCTAATAATGGAAATCATCACACTTCTATTTATTTACAACTCAAGAGTTACAACTCAATACTTAGGACAAAATATGACTATGTGAATGCCTCCGGCGGTGTACGGGGATATGCAATGAATCAAGAGCGACATGTATGAAAGAAATATAAAGGTGGCTTTGCCACAAATATGATGTCAACTACATGATCATGCAAAGCAATATGACAATGATGGAGCGTGTCATAATAAACGGAACGGTGGAAAGTTGCATGGAAATATATCCCGGAATGGCTAAATGCCATAATAGGTAGGTATGGTGGCTGTTTTGAGGAAGATATAAGGAGGTTTATGTGTGATAGAGCGTATCGTATCACGGGGTTTGGATGCACCGGCGAAGTTTGCACCAACTCTCAAGGTGAGAAAGGGCAATGCACGATATCGTAGAGGCTAGCAAATTGTGGAACGGTAAGAGTGTGTATAATCCATGGACTCACATTAGTCATAAAGAACTCATATACTTATTGCAAAAGTTTATTAGCCCTTGAAGCAAAGTACTACTACGCATGCTCCTAGGGGAAGGGTTGGTAGGAGTTAACCATCGCGCGATCCCGACCTCCACTCATAAGGAAGGCAATCAAAGAACACCCCATGCTTCAAATTTGTCACAGAACGTTCACCATACGTGCATGCTACGGGACTTGCCAACTTTAACACAAGTATTTCTCAATTTCATAATTACCCAACTAGCATGACTCTAACATTACCACCTTTGTATCTCAAAAAATTATCAAGTATCAAATTTATCATAGTGTTTAATGCACTCCATATGAAAGTTTTAGTTTTACCCAACTTGGATGCCCATCATATTAGAACTAATTTTATAACCAAAGCAAATTACCATGTTGTTCTAAAAGACTCTCAAAATAATATAAGTGAAGCATGAGAGATCAATAATTTCTACAAAATAAAACCACCACCGTGCTCTAAAAAGGTATAAGTGAAGCACTAGAGCAAGATTGTCTAGCTCGAAAGATATTAGTGAAGCACATAGAGTATTCTAATAAATTCCGATTCATGTGTGTCTCTCCAAAAGGTGTGTACAGAAAGGTTGAATGTGATAAACTAAAAAGCAAAGACTCAAATCATACAAGACGCTCCAAGCAAAACACATATCATGTGGTGAATAAAAATATAGCCTCAAGTAAAGTTACCGATAGACGAAGACGAAAGAGTGGTTGTCCTTGAATTTTACCTTGGGGTGCCTTGGGAATCCCCAAGGTTAGGCTCTTGCCACTCCTTATTCCAAAATCCATCAAATCTTTACCCAAAACTTGAAAACTTCACAACACAAAACTCAACAGAAAATCTCATGAGCTCCGTTAGTGCAAGAAAACAAACCACCACTTTAAGGTACTGTAATGAACTCATTATTTATTTATATTGGTGTTAAACCTACTGTATTCCAAATTCTCTATGGTTCATACCCCCAATACTAGCCATAGATTCATCAAAATAAGCAAACAACACACGAAAAACAGAATCTGTCAAAAACAGAACAGTATGTAGCAATCTGTAACTCTCGAATACTTCTGGAAAAATTCTACCAAATTAGGAAGTCCTAGGTAATTTGTTTATTAATCTTCTTAAAAATAATCAACTGAAAATCATGTTTATGTGATTTATGAAAACTAATCTTGTGCGTGCAAAAGTTTCTGTTTTTCAGCAAGATCAAATTAATTATCACCGTAGGTTATCCTAAAGGTTTTACTTGGCACAAACACTAATTAAAACACAAAGCCACATCTAACCAGAGGCTAGGGAATTATTTATTACTAAACAGGAACAAAAAGTAAAGAACAAATATAAAATTGAGTTGCCTCCCAACAAGCGCTATCGTTTAACGCCCCTAGCTAGGCATAAAAACATGAATAGATCTAGGTATTACCATCTTTGGTTGTAAAATTCTTCAATTGAACACTTATAACCCTTAGGAGTTTCCTTCTTTTTATTAATGATCAAACTCCTAGGCAAGAAATCAAGAAATTCATTTGTAGCAAAATGTTCCTTAATGATAGCGAAAAAATTAGGGTGAACACTTATTGATTTGAGATCCGCAGTTTCTTTACTAGAAGATCCACCCTTATTTTTAGGAACATACATAAATTTAGAAACTTTGGTAGTAGGAGGGTATGAAGTATTTCTCACGGCAGAAAAAGCAGAACCTAAGTTGGTCATAATATCCTCAAGTTTATCAATTCTAGTTGAATCTTGATCTAATTTTCTGTCAACTATGGGTTCTTTTTCTTTAAAACTTTTCAGAGTAACTCCTACCTTAGATCCATATTGGGTAATTTGGTTGTGGATATTTTTATCCAAATTCTCAATCAACTCCACAATGGCAACTTTATTTTCAATAATTTCAAGCCTTTGCATCACGTGTTCCAAAGTTAAAATAGTTCCATTAACCAAAAGAGGTGGTGAGCCAAACAAATCTATCATAGCATTATAAGAATCAAAAGTATGGCTACCCAAGAAATTCCCTCCGGTAATGGTGTCAAGAAAATATCTGTTCCAAGGAGTGATGGCTACATAAAAATTGCGAAGAAGAACGGAAGTAGATTGCTTCCTAGTGGATCTATTCTGAGCATTGCAAATTCTGTACCAAGCATCTTTTAAATTTTCTCCCTCCCTTTGTTTAAAATTAAGGACTTCATTCTCGGGAGTACTAACAATGATAGAAGCACTGGCCATGACGGCGAAACAAACAATCTAACACACGGACACACAAGAAGCAAGCAAATAGAGACGAACGAAAAAGGGCGAATAAAACGGCAAGGGTGAAGTGGGAGAGAGAAAAATGAGAGGCAAATGACAAATAATGTAATGCGAGGGATAAGAGTTTGTGATGGGTACTTGGTATGTCTTGACTTGTGCGTAGATCTTTTCGGCAACGATGCCAGAAATCGGCGAGTTGTCGAGAGATCAAATCTTGACTTGACTTGGCGTAAGCTTCCCCGACAACGGCGCCAGAAATCCTTCTTGCTACCTCTTGAGCATGCGTTGGTTTTACCTTGAAGAGGAAAGGGTGATGCAGCAAAGTAGCGTAAGTATTTCACTCAGTTTTTGAGAACCAAGGTATCAATCCAGTAGGAGGTTACATGCAAGTCTCCTTGTACCTGCACAAACAAATAAGAACCTTGCAACCAACGTGATAAAGGGGTTGTCAATCCCTTCACGGCCACATGCAAAAGTGAGATCTGATAAAGATAATTAGATAAATATTTTTGGTATTTTTGTTGTATAGATTGAAAAGTAAAGATTGCAAAATAGTAAACGAGAAGCAATGTAAATAAAAGAGATATAATATGATGGAAAAGAGACCCGAGGGCCATAGGTTTCACTAGTGGCTTCTATCAAGATAGCATATCTTACGGTGGGTGAACAAATTACTGTCGAGCAATTGATAGAAAAGCGCATAGTTATGAGAATATCTAGGCATGATCATGTATATAGGCATAACGTCCGTGACAAGTAGATCGAAACGATTCTGCATCTACTACTATTGCTCCACACATCGACCGCTATCCAGCATGCATCTAGAGTATTAAGTTCATAAGAACAGAGTAACGCATTAAGCAAGATGACATGATGTAGAGGGATAAACTCAAGCCATATGATATAAAACCCATCTTTTAACCTTGATGGCAACAATACAATACGTTCCTTGCTGCCCCTGCTGTCACTGGGAAAGGACACCGCAAGATTGAACACAAAGCTAAGCACTTCTCCTATTGCAAGAAAGATTAATCTAGTAGGCCAAACCAAACTGATAATTCGAAGAGACTTGCAAAGATATCAAACCATACATATAATAATTCAGAGAAGAATCAAATATTGTTCATAGATAATCTTGATCATAAACCCACAATTCATCGGATCTCGAAACACACCACAAAAGGTATTACATCGAATAGATCTCCAAGAAGATCGAGGAGAACTTTGTATTGAGAATCAAAGAGAGAGAAGAAGCCATCTAGCTAATAAATATGGACCCAAAGGTCTGTGGTAAACTACTCACACATCATCAGAGAGGCTATGGTGTTGATGTAGAAGCCCTCCATGATCGATTCCCCCTCCGACGGAGCACTGGAAAAGGCCCCAAGATGGGATCTCACGGGTACAGAAGGTTGCGGCGGTGGAAATAGGGTTTCGTGGTGCTCCTGGATGTTTTCGGGGTATATAAGCATATATAGGCAAAAGAAGTAGGTCGGTGGAGCCACGAGGGGCCCATGAGGGTGGGGGCGTGCCTACGCCCCCTGGGCGCGTCCTCCTACCTCGTGGCCGCATCGTTTCTTCCTTGACGTCCACTCCAAGTCTCCTGGATTGTGTTTGTTCCAAAAACAATTCTCCAAAGGTTTCATTCTGTTTGGACTCCGTTTGATATACCTTTTATGCAAAACACATAAATAGGCAAAAAAACAATTTACACTGGGCCTCCGGTTAATAGGTTAGTCCCAAAAATAATATAAAAGTGCATAATAAAGCCCATTAAACATTCAAAACAGATAGTATAATAGCATGGAACAATCAAAAATTATAGATACGTTGGAGACGTATCAATGCACGAAGGTACTGAGTCCATCAAGGAATCCAAATTGGATGTGCTTCAAAGTCAACATGACAAGTTCAAAATGAAGGATGGTGAAGGGGTCGCTGAGATGTACTCTAGGCTTTCTCTCATCACAAATGAGATTGCCGGCTTAGGAAGCGAAGAGATGACTGAAAAATTCATCATCAAGAATATACTAAGAGCCTTGGATGGAAAATATGATACCATGTGCACATTGATCCAAATGATGCCCAATTACAAAGATCACAAGCCAACGGAAGTCATGTTGGGGAACGTAGCAGAAAATAAAATTTTTCTACGCATCACCAAGATTAATCTATGGAGTCATCTAGCAACGAGAGAGAGGAGTGCATCTACATACCCTTGTAGATCGCAAACGGAAGCATTCAAGAGAACGGGGATGAAGGAGTCGTACTCGTCGTGATTCAAATCACCGATGATCCTAGCGCCGAACGGACGGCACCTCTGCGTTCAACACACGTACGGTTGGCGAAGACGTCTCCTCCTTCTTGATCCAGCAAGGGGGAGGGAGACTTTGATGGAGATCCAATAGCACGACGGCGTGGTGGTGGAAGTAGCAACAATCTCGGCAGGGCTTCGCCAAGCTCAGCGAGAGGGAGAGGTGTTACGGAGGGAGAGGGAGGCGCCAAAAGCTGGGGTGCGCAGCCCTCCATCTCCCCCTCTTTATATAGGGGCCCTGGGGTGGGGGGCGCCGCCCCCCTAGAGATTGAATCTCAAGGGGGGGACTTGCCCCCCAAGCCAAGTGGGGCGCCCCCACCCCTAGGGTTTCCAACCCTAGGCACAGGGGGAGGCCCAAGGGGGGCGCACCAGCCCACCAGGGGCTGGTTCCCCTCCCACTTCAGCCCATGGGGCCCTCCAGGATAGGTGGCCCACCCGGTGGACCCCCGGGACCCTTCCGGTGGTCCCGGTACAATACCGGTGAACCCCAAAACTTTCCGGTGGCCGAAACTGGACTTCCTATATACAAATCTTCACCTCTGGAGCATTCCGGAACTCCTCGTGACGTTCGGGATCTCATCCGGGACTCCGAACAACTTTAGGGTTACCGCATACTAATATCTCTACAACCCTAGCGTCATCAAACCTTAAGTGTGTAGACCCTACGGGTTCGGGAGACACACAGACATGACCGAGACGACTCTCCGGTCAATAACCAACAGCGGGACCTGGATACCCATGTTGGCTCCCACATGCTCCTCGATGATCTCATCGGATGAACCACGATGTCGAGGATTCAAGTAATCCCGTATACAATTCCCTTTGTCAATCGGTATGTTACTTGCCCGAGATTTGATCGTCGGTATCCCAATACCTCGTTCAATCTCGTTGCCAGCAAGTCACTTTACTCGTACCATAATGCATGATCCCGTGACCAACCACTTGGTCACATTGAGCTCATTATGATGATACATTACCGAGTGGGCCCAGAGATACCTCTCCATCATACGGAGTGACAAATCCCAGTCTCGATTCGAGTTAACCCAACAGACACTTTCGAAGATACCTGTAGTATACCTTTATAGCCACCTAGTTACGTTGTGACGTTTGGTACACCCAAAGCACTCTTACGGTATCCGGGAGTTACACGATCTCATGGTCTAAGGAAACGATACTTGACAATAGAAAAGCTCTAGCAAACAAACTACACGATCTTGTGCTATGCTTAGGATTGGGTCTTGTCTATCACATCATTCTCCAATGATGTGATCCCGTTATCAATGACATCCAATGTCCATGGTCAGGAAACCGTAACCATCTATTGACAAACGAGCTAGTCAACTAGAGGCTCACTAGGGACATGTTGTGGTCTATGTATTCACACATGTATGTCGATTTCTGGATAACACAATTATAGCATGAACAATAGACAATTATCATGAACAAGGAAATATAGTAATAACCATTTTATTATTGCCTCTAGGGCATATTTCCAACAGTCTCCCACTTGCACTAGAGTCAATAATCTAGTTACATTGTGATGAATCGAACACCCATAGAGTTCTGGTGTTGATCATGTTTTGCTCGCGGAAGAGGTTTAGTCAAGGATCTACGACATTCAGATCTGTGTGCACTTTACAAATATCTATGTCTCCATCTTGAACATTTTCACGAATGGAGTTGAAGCGACGCTTGATGTGTCTGGTCTTCTTGTGAAACCTGGGCTCCTTGGCAAGGGCAATGGCTCCAGTGTTGTCACAGAAGAGAGTCATCGGCCCCGACACATTGGGAATAACTCCTTGGTCGGTAATGAACTCCTTCATCCAGATTGCTTCATGTGCTGCCTCCAAGGCTGCCATCTACTCCGCTTCATATGTAGATCCCGCCACGACGCTTTGCTTGCAACTGCACCAGCTTACTGCCCCACCATTCAAAATATACACGTATCCGGTTGACTTAGAGTCATCCAGATCAGTGTCGAGGCTAGCGTCGACGTAACCCTTTACGACGAGCTCTTCGTCACCTCCATATACGAGAAACATATCCTTAGTCCTTTTCAGGTACTTCAGGATATTCTTGACCGCTGTCCAGTGTTCCATGCCGGGATTACTTTGGTACCTTCCTACCAAACTTACGGCAAGGTTTACATCAGGTCTGGTACATAGCATGGCATACATGATAGACCCTATGGCCGAGGCATAGGGGACGACACTCATCTTTTCTCTATATTCTGCCGTGGTCGGACATTGAGCCGAGCTCAATTTCACACCTTGCAACACAGGCAAGAACCCCTTCTTGGACTGATCCATATTGAACTTCTTCAATATCTTATCAAGGTATGTGCTTTGTGAAAGACCTATGAGGCATCTCGATCTATCTCTATAGATCTTGATGCCTAATATGTAAGCAGCTTCTCCAAGGTCCTTCATTGAAAAACACTTATTCAAATAGGCCTTAATGCTGTCCAAAAGTTCTATATCATTTCCCATCAAAAGTATGTCATCCACATATAGTATGAGAAATGCTACAGAGCTCCCACTCACTTTCTTGTAAACGCAGGCTTCTCCATAAGTCTGCATAATTTTAAACGCTTTGATCATTTCATTAAAGCGAATGTTCCAACTCCGAGATGCTTGCACCAGCCCATAGATGGAGCGCTGGAGCTTGCATACCTTGTTAGCATTCTTAGGATTGACAAAACCTTCCGGCTGCATCATATACAATTCTTCCTTAAGAAAGCCGTTAAGAATGCCGTTTTGACGTCCATTTGCCATATCTCATAATCATAGTATGCGGCAATTGCTAACATGATTCGGACGGACTTAAGCTTTGCTATGGGTGAGAAGGTCTCATCGTAGTCAACCCCTTGAACTTGTCGATAAACCTTAGCGACAAGTCGAGCTTTATAGATGGTAACATTACCATCCATGTCTGTCTTCTTCTTAAAGATCCATTTATTTTCTATGGCTCGCCGATCATCGGGCAAGTCTGTCAAAGTCCATACTTTGTTTTCATACATGGATCCTATCTCGGATTGCATGGCTTCAAGCCATTTGTTGGAATCTAGGCCAGCCATCGCTTCTTCATAGTTCGAAGGTTCACCGTTTTCTAACAACATGATTTCTAGGACAGGGTTGCCATACCATTCTGGTGTGGAACGTGTCCTTGTGGACCTTCGAAGTTCAGTAGCAACTTGATCCGAAGTACCTTGATCATCATCATTAACTTCCTCTCTAGTCGGTGCAGGCACCACATGAACATCTTCCTGAGCTGCGCCACTTTCCGGTTCAAGAGGTAGTACTTCATCGAGTTCTACTTTCCTCCCACTTACTTCTTTCGAGAGAAAATCTTTCTCCAGAAAGGACCCATTCTTGGCCACAAAGATCTTGCCTTCAGATCTGAGGTAGAAGGTATACCCAATGGTTTTCTTAGGGTATCCTATGAAGACGCATTTTTCCGACTTGGGTTCAAGCTTTTCAGGTTGAAGTTTCTTGACATAAGCATCGCATCCCAAACTTTTAGAAACGACAGCTTAGGTTTCTTCCCAAACCATAATTCATACGGTGTCGTCTCAACGGATTTAGACGGTGCTCTATTTAAAGTGAATGTAGCTGTCTCTAGAGTGTATCCCCAAAATGATAGCGGTAAATCGGTGAGTGACATCATAGATCACACCATATCCAATAGAGTGCGATTACGACGTTCGGACACACCGTTACGCCGAGGTGTTCCAGGCGGCGTGAGTTGTGAAACGATTCCACATTTCCTTAAGTGCGTACCAAATTCGTGACTTAAATATTCTCCCCCACGATCTGATCATAAGAACTTTATTTTTCGGTCATGTTGATTCTCCACCTCATTCTGAAATTCTTTGAACTTTTCAAAGGTCTCAGACTTGTGTTTCATCAAGTAGACATACCCATATCTACTCAAGTCGTCAGTGAGAGTGAGAACATAACGATAGCCTTCGCGAGCCTCAACGCTCATTGGACCGCACACATCAGTATGTATGATTTCCAATAAGTTGGTTGCCCGCTCCATTGTTCCGGAGAACGGAGTCTTGGTCATTTTGCCCATGAGGCATGGTTCGCATGTGTCAAATGATTCGTAATCAAGGGACTCCAAAAGTCCATCAGCATGGAGCTTCTTCATGCGTTTGACACCAATGTGACCAAGGCGGCAGTGCCACAAGTATGTGGGACTATCGTTATCAACTTTACATCTTTTGGTATTCACACTATGAATATGTGTAACATCACGTTCGAGATTCATTAAGAATAAACCATTGACCAGCGGGGCATGACCATAAAACATATCTCTCATATAAATAGAATAACCATTATTCTTGGATTTAAATGAGTACCCATATCGTATTAAACGAGATCCAGATACAATGTTCATGCTCAAAGCTGGTACTAAATAACAATTATTGAGGTTTAAAACTAATCCCGTAGGTAAATGTAGAGGTAGCGTGCCGACGGCGATCACATCGACCTTGGAACCATTCCCGACGCGCATCATCTCCTCGTCCTTCGCCAGTCTACGCTTATTTTGCAGCTCCTGTTTTGAGTTACAAATATGAGCAACCGCACCGGTATCAAATACCCAGGAGCTACTACGAGTACTGGTAAGGTACACATCAATTACATGTATATCACATATACCTCTGGTGTTGCCGGCCTTCTTGTCCGCTAAGTACTTGGGGCAGTTCCGCTTCCAGTGTCCGCTTCCCTTGCAATAAAAGCACTCAATCTCAGGTTTGGATCCATGCTTTGGCTTCTTCCCGGCAACTGGCTTACCGGGCGCGGCAACTCCCTTGCCGTCCTTCTTTAAGTTCTTCTTACCCTTGCCTTTCTTGAAACTAGTGGTTTTATTGACCATCAACACTTGATGTTCCTTTTTGATCTCCACCTCCGCTGATTTCAGTATTGAATATACCTCAGGAATGGTTTTCACCATCCCCTGCATATTGAAGTTCATCACAAAGCTCTTGTAGCTAGGTGGGAGCGACTGGAGGATTCTGTCGACCACCGCGTCATCCGGGAGATTAACTTCCAGTTGAGATAAGCGGTTGTGCAACCCAGACATTTTGAGTATGTGCTTGCTGACAGAACCATTCTCCTCCATCTTACAACTGTAGAACTTGTCGGAGACTTCATATCTCTCGAACCGAGCGTGAGCTTGGAAAACCATTTTCAGCTCTTGGAACATCTCATATGCTCCGTGCTGCTCAAAACGCTTTTGGAGCCCCGGTTCTAAGTTGTAAAGCATGCCGCACTGAACCAGGGAGTAATCATCACTACACGACTGCCAGGTGTTCATAACCTCTTGAGTTGCTGGGAAAACGGGTGCTTCACCTAGCGGTGCATCTAGGACATATGCTTTCTTGGCATCTATGAGGATGATCCTCAAGTTCCGAACCCAGTCCGTATAGTTGCTGCCATCGTCTTTCATCTTGGTTTTCTCTAGGAACGCGTTGAAGTTGAGGGCAACACTAGCGTGGGCCAGATTTTAGGCGAAGTATATGATAATTAAGTTCATCTAATCAAATTATATAATGAACTCCCACTCAGATAGACATCCCTCTAGTCATCTAAGTGATCCATGATCTGAGTCAACTAGGCCATGTCCGATCATCACGTGAGACGGACTAGTCATCATCGGTGAACATCTTCATGTTTATTGTATCTTCTATACGACTCATGTTTGACCTTTCGGTCTCTTGTGTTCCGAGGCCATGTCTGTACATGCTAGGCTCGTCAAGTCAACCTAAGTGTTTTGCATGTGTAAATCTGTCTTACACCCGTTGTATGTGAACATTAGAATCTATCACACCCGATCATCACGTGGTGCTTCGAGACAACAAACTTTCACAATGGCGCACAGTTAGGGGGAACACTTTCTTGAAATTATTATGAGGGATCATCTTATTTACTACCGTCGTACTAAGCAAATAAGAAGCAAAACATGATAAACATCACATGCAATCAAATAGTGACATTATATGGCCAATATCATTTTGCTCCTTTTGATCTCCATCTTCGGGGCGCCATGATCATCATCGTCACCGACATGACACCATGATCTCCATCATCATGATCTCCATCATCGTGTCTTCATGAAGTTGTCACACCAACGATTACTTCTACTTCTATGGCTAACATGTTTAGGAATAAAGTAAAGTAATTACATGGCGTTATTCAATGACACGCAGGTCATACAAAAAAATAAAGACAACTCCTATGGCTCCTGCCAGTTGTCATACTCATCGACATGCAAGTCATGATTCCTATTACAAGAACATGATCAATCTCATACATCACATATATTTCATTCATCACATCCTTTTGGCCATATCACATCACAAGGCATATGCTGCGAAAACAAGTTAGACGTCCTCTAATTGTTGTTGCATATTTTTACGTGGCTGCTATAGGTTTCTAGCAAGAATGTTTCTTACCCACGCCAAAACCACAACGTGATATGCCAATTTCTATTTACCCTTCATAAGGACCCTTTTCATTGAATCCGATCCGAGTAAAGTGGGAGAGACAGACACCCGCTAGCCACCTTATGCAACTAGTGTATGTCAGTCGGTGGAACCTGTCTCACGTAAGCGTACGTGTAAGGTTGGTCTGGGCCGCTTCATCCCACGATGCTGCCGAAACAAGATAAGACTAGTAGTGGCAAGAAAATTGACAAAACCAACGCCCACAACAATTTTGTGTTCTACTCGTGCTTAGAAACTACGCATAGACCTAGCTCATGATGCCACTGTTGGGGAACGTAGCAGAAAATAAAAATTTTCTACGCATCACCAAGATTAATCTATGGAGTCATCTAGCAACGAGAGAGAGGAGTGCATCTACATACCCTTGTAGATCGCGAGCGGAAGCGTTCAAGAGAACGGGGATGAAGGAGTCGTACTCGTCGTGATTCAAATCACCGATGATCCTAGCGCCGAACGGATGGCACCTCCGTGTTCAACACACGTACGATTGGGGAAGACGTCTCCTCCTTCTTGATCCAGCAAGGGGAGGGAGAGGTTGATGGAGATCCAGCAGCATGACGGCGTGGTGGTGGAAGTAGCGGCAATCTCGGCAGGGCTTCGCCAAACTCAGCGAGAGGGAGAGGTGTTACGGAGGGAGAGGGAGGCTCCAGGAGCTGGGGTGCATAGCCCTCCCTCCCCCTCTTTATATAGGGGCCCTAGGGGGTGCCGGCCCCCTAGAGATTGAATCTCAAGGGGGGGGGGGCGGCCAAGGGGGGGGGGACTTGCCCCCCAAGCCAAGTGGGGCGCCCCCACCCCTAGGCTTTCCAACCCTAGGCGCAGAGGGAGGCCCAAGGGGGGCGCACCAGCCCACCAGGCCCCTCCCACTTCAGCCCATGGGGCCCTCCGGGATAGGTGGCCCCACCCGGTGGACCCCCGGGACCCTTCCGGTGGTCCCGGTACAATACCGGTGAACCCCAAAACTTTCTCGGTGGCCGAAACTGGACTTCCTATATACAAATCTTCACCTCTGGACCATTCCGGAACTCCTCGCGACGTCCGGGATCTCATCCGGGACTCCGAACAATTTTCGGGTTACCGCATACTAATATCTCTACAACCCTAGCGTCACCGAACCTTAAGTGTGTAGACCCTACGGGTTCGGGAGACACGCAGACATGACCGAGACGACTCTCCAGTCAATAACCAACAGTGAGACCTGTATACCCATGTTGGCTCCCACATGCTCCTCGATGATCTCATCGGATGAACCACGATGTCGAGGATTCAAGTAATCCCATATACAATTCCCTTTGTCAATCGGTATGTTACTTGCCCGAGATTCAATCGTCGGTATCCCAATACCTTGTTCAATCTCGTTGCCGGCAAGTCACTTTACTCGTATCGTAATGCATGATCCCGTGACCAACCACTTGGTCACATTGAGCTCATTATGATGATGCATTACCGAGTGGGCCCAGAGATACCTCTCCGTCATATGGAGTGACAAATCCCAGTCTCGATTCGAGTCAACCCAACAGACACTTTCGGAGATACTTGTAGTATACCTTTATAGCCACCCAGTTACGTTGTGACGTTTGGTACACCCAAAGCACTCTTACGGTATCCGGGAGTTACACGATCTCATGGTCTAAGGAAACGATACTTGACATTAGAAAAGTTCTAGCAAACGAACTACACGATCTTGTGCTATGCTTAGGATTGGGTCTTGTCCATCACATCATTCTCCAATGATGTGATCCCGTTATCAATGACATCTAATGTCCATGGTCGGGAAACCGTAACCATCTATTGACAAACGAGCTAGTCAACTAGAGGCTCACTAGGGACATGTTGTGGTCTATGTATTCACACATGTATTACGATTTCCGGATAACACAATTATAGCATGAACTATAGACAATTATCATGAACAAGGAAATATAATAATAACCATTTTATTATTGCCTCTAGGGCATATTTCCAACAAGTCATTGGTATAATTGTTGCTCATGAGATGTCACTCAAGGATAAGGAAGAGCTCCACAACAAGTCAAGTGGTGCTTACAAAGCTTCATGTGATGCTCCTACAACATCAAATGAGAAGCAAGTCCTCAATGAAGAATTGAGCCTAATGGTGAAGAACTTAAACAAATTCTACAAGAATAGAAGCAAAGAGAGAAGTTCCAAGTTAAGGTTCTACAATGACAAAAGATCTTCTAGTCGTGATCGCAATTGCTACAATTGTGGAAGACCCGGACACTACTCCAATGAGTGTACGGCTCCCTACAAGAGAAGAGAAGATTCACCTAAAAGGAGAAGTAAAAGTGAGGAATCACCATCAAGAGAGAGGAGTAGAGATGATCGTTATGAACGAAGACCCTCTCATAGAAGCAAGGATTCTTAAAGGAAGGACAAGTCATCTAAGAGCTACACAAGACGAAGACATCAAGCTCACATTGGTGAATGGGTATCCGGTTCCGACTCCGACAACTACTCCGAGAGAAGTTATCACTCCGACTCCGAATATACTCAAGATGAAGGTGTTGCCGGTCTTGCACTTGTGCCATCCAACTCCTACAACATATTTGACTCACCAAATGAAGGAATTGGAAGATGCTTCATGGCCAAAGGCCCTAAGGTATCACACCCTGAGTATGTTGATTTCAATAGTGATGAAGATGATTTGCTAGGTGATGATGATTTACTTGTTGACAACACTAGTGATGAAAACTATGATGAAATTGCTATTAATCATGCTAATCAAGATGAAACAAATGACAATGATAAGAAGGAGATTGAGTGTCTAACTACAGAACTAAACACTCTTAAGTTAGCTCATGAAACTACTTTAGAGGATCAGTGAGAGCTTTTAAAGACTCATGAGAAGCTACACTTCGAGAAGCTAAATTTGGAACAAGAGCATGGGTTCTTAAAAGAAATCAATGATGATCTTCAAAATAAAAGTTCTTCTTACATTGCCAAGCGTTTACTCTTGTCTACTTATATGCCACAAGTAAAATCTAGCAATAAGAACAAGAAAAATTCTTCTTCTAATAGTAACAATAATCATGCTAAATCCAATATTGTTGCTTATAGTAGTTCTCTTTATCCCACTAATGATTCTCTTAGCCAAGTTACACGCTTATTCAAGGGAATTATAGAGAAAGGTGTTTACAAGAGTCTTAAGTAAGCAATTTAATGAAATTGTACGCAAGCAAGGAAGGCACAGGAAGAATCAAGGTGTTGGTTTTTAACGGAAGTTCAATGCCAATGGAGTTGAGTGGGAAGAAGAGATCAATACCCCAAGACGAAGTTTGTTTCTCAACAAGAGAAGTATGACCCCACTTCTTTCAAGGGAACATAAGCTCAAGAGGATCTTACACAACAAGACCACAAGCTAAAAGGCAAGGACAAGCTTCAAGAAGAGATTGATTCATTTGAAGAAGCTCCTAAGGCCATGGTCAAGTGGGTTCCCAAGAGTACATCAAGTTCTACTTCATCAAGTACGACTACAAATCCAAGGATTCCCATCAAGTTGATGTGGATCCCAAAGAAGAAGAACTAGAGTGTTCTTGAGGATGACTCTGCCAACATACTTCACTCACATTCATTTTGGCAAGGACAAGTGCAATCAACTTCCATATCTTGCACTAGTTCATGGAGTCACAAACCCTCTCGTTGGTAAGACAAGGGACAAGGTAACCTAATGCTTTCATGGACATCATCCTATGTGTGTTTCACTCTATGTCTATGGATATCCTTGTATGTTCCTTGTGGGACTAACCCATGTAGGTATTGAAAGTGCAACTCACTCCAATGGACTGCTTCAAACTTTCTACATCAACACTAAGCATCCACATCTTCAATACCTACATGAAGTCATCATCGACAAAACCCAAGGTTAGTTCATCCCTCTAAGGGGGGATATCACATCTAGGGGGAGACTTGCTCTAAGAATTGAGCTAAAGCAACTCTAATGGTATGAACTCAACAATGCTTTATGTAAAAGTGGTAATCACACTTGTGCTTAAACAATGAGTATGACCTATGATCAAATGTTCTCATTTGACTCCTAAGTCAATATACTCATATAAAGATGACCTAGTCATCGCCAATTGCTTGATAGATGCTAGAGTGTCTGTGCATGCTTGCCACATGTTTTATTTGCCATATTATTGTGTGAGCATGTTGGTTGCATAATTTTCTCCATTCGAGGACATCCATTTGTTGCTTTGATTGTTTGATTTTTCCTTTTGCCAAATGGATGGACAAGAATGCCTAAGTACTCCCTCTAGCCATCTATGCTTTTCTCGTCTCAAACTCTATTCATGTTACATCACAAAGTTTGAACAAGTCGAATTCGGACCCTCCTGGTGAGGTGAACTCGGAGCCACCAATCCGTCAAGGGCTTAACTTCCAAAACCTCTTAATGCATTTCGGTCAGACAAACTCACTCTCACTCGGTCTCACCGAACACATTAAGTTGATCTAGGTTTTCAATCTTGGTGCAACCGATTTGAACAATTCGGTCACACCGAGTTGAGTAACTGCTAGCGGTTTTGCATTTTGGTGCCACAGAGTTGGTCCAGTCCGTCACACCGATAGTGACTGGGTATATATATCGCGAGTTGAAAATTAGGAAACTCCTCCAAACACTCGACCGCGCCTCCCAGCTTTGCCGCTCCCTTGTGAAGGAAATATGCACTAGAGGCAATAATAAAGCTATTATTTATTTCCTTAATTCATGATAAATGTTTATTATTCATGCTAGAATTGTATTAACCGGAAACTTAGTACATGTGTGAATACATAGACAAAACCTATAGTCCCTAGTGTGCCTCTACTTGACTAGCTCATTAATCAAAGATGGTTATGTTTCCTAACCATAGACATGTGTTGTCATTTGATGAACGGGATCACATCATTAGGAGAATGATGTGATGGACATGACCCATCCGTTAGCTTAGCATTATCGTGTTAGTTTCATTGCTACTGCTTTCTTCATGACTTATACAAGTTCCTTAGACTATGAGATTATGCAACTCCCGAATACCGGAGGAACACTTTGTGTGCTACCAAACGTCACAACGTAAAAGGGTGATTATAAAGGTGCTCTACAGGTGTTTTCGAAGGTGTTTGTTGGGTTGGCATAAATCAATATTAGGATTTGTCACTCCGTGTTTCAGAGAGGTATCTCTGGGCCCTCTCGGTAATACTCATCACAATAAGCCTTGCAAGCATTGTGACTAATGTGTTAGTTGCGGGATGAAGTATTACGGAATGAGTAAAGATACTTGCCGGTAACGAGATTGAACTAGGTATTGAGATACCGATGATCGAATCTTGGGCAAGTAACATACCGATGACAAAGGGAACGACGTATGTTGTTATGCGGTTTGATCGAGAAAGATCTTCATAGAATATGTAGGAACCAATATGAGCATCCAGGTTTCGCTATTGGTTATTGACCGGAGACATGTATCAGTCATGTCTACATAGTTCTCGAACCCGTAAGGTCCGCACGCTTAAAGTTCGGTGATCATCGGTATTACGAGTTTATGTGTTTTGATGTACCGAAGATAGTTTGGAGTCCCGTATATGATCATGGACATGCCGAGGAGTCTTGAAATGTTCGATACATAAAGATTGATATATTGGACGGCTATATTCAGACACCGAAAGTGTTCCGGGTGATTTCGGAGAAAACCGGAGTGCTGGAGGGGTTACCAGAACCCCCGGGGAAGTATTGGGCCTTAGTGGGCCTTAGGAGAGAGAGAGAGAGAGAGAGAGAGAGAGAGGGCAGCAGCCCAGGAGGTGGCGCCCCCCCCAAGGGGAGTCCGAATTGGACTAGGGGAGGGGGCGCAGGCAATCTTTCCCTCTCCCTCTCCTTCCTTCCCCCTTCCCCCTCCTAGTTGGACTAGGAAAGGAGGAGTACTACTCCTACTAGGAGGAGGACTCCTCCACTCCTTGGCACGCACCAAGGGCTAGTCGGCCTACCCCCTTGCTCCTTTATATACGGTGGCAGGGGGGCACCCTAGGACACACAAGTTGACATTGTTTAGCCGTGTGCGGTGCCCCCTCCATAGTTACACACCTCGGTCATATCGTCATAGTGCTTAGGCGAAGGCCTGCTCCGGTAACTTCATCATCAGCATCACCACGCCATCGTGCTGACGTAAATCTCCCTCGGCCTCAACTGGATCAAGAGTACGAGGGACGTCCCCGAGCTGAACGTGTGTTGATCGTGGAGGTGCCGTATGTTCGGTGCTAAGATCGGTCGAATCGTGAAGACGTACGACTACATCAACCGCGTTGTCATAACGCTTCCGCTTTCGGTCTACGAGGGTACGTGGGCACACTCTCCCCTCTTGTTGCTATGCATCACCATGATCTTGCGTGTGCGTAGGAATTTTTTTGAAGTTACTACGTTCCCCAACAGTGGCATCCGAGCCAGGTCTATGCATAGATGTTATATGCACGAGTAGAACACAAAGAGTTGTGGGCGATAATAGTCATACTGCTTACCAGCATGTCATACTTTGATTCGTCAGTATTATTGGATGAAGCGGCTCAGACCGACATTATGCGTACGCTTATGCGAGACTGGTTCTACCGACGTGCTTTGCACATAGGTGGCTGGTGAGTGTCTGTTTCTCCAACTTTAGTTGAATCGAGTGTGGCTACGCCCGGTCCTTGTTGAAGGTTAAAACAACACACTTGACGAAAAATCGTTGTGTTTTTGATGCGTAGGTAAGAATGGTTCTTGCTAGAAGCTCGTAGCAGCCACGTAAAACTTGCAACAACAAAGTAGAGGACGTCTAATTTGTTTTTGCAGGGCTTGCTATGATGTGATATGGTCAAGCATGATGTGATATAAATTGTTGTATGAGATGATCATGTTTTGTAACAAAGTTATCGGCAACTGGCAGGAGCCATATGGTTGTCGCTTTATTGTATGCAATGCAATGGCCATGTAATTGTTTTACTTTATCACTAAGCGGTAGCGATAGTCGTAGTAACAATAGATGGCAAAACAACAACGATGCTACGATGGAGATCAAGGTGTCATGCCGGTGGCGTGGGAAATCATGACGATGCTTCAGTGATGGAGATCATGAGCACAAGATGGTGATGGCCATATCATGTCACATATTTTGATTGCATGTGATGTTTATCCTTTATGCATCTTATTTTGCTTAGAACTTCGGTAGCATTAAGATGATCCCTTACTAAATTTCAAGTTACAAGTGTTCTCACTGAGTATGCACCGTTGCTACAGTTTGTCGTTTCGAGACACCACGTGATGATCGGGTGTGATAAGCTCTATGTTCACATACACCGGGTGCAAGCCAGTTTTGTACACGCAGAATACTCGGGTTAAACTTGACGAGCCTAGCATATGCAGATATGGCCTCAGAACACTGAGACCGAAAGGTCGAGCGTGAATCATATAGTAGATATGATCAACATAGTGATGTTCACCATTGAAAACTACTCCATCTCACGTGATGATCGGACATGGTTTAGTTGATTTGGATCACGTGATCACTTAGATGATTAGAGGGATGTCTATCTAAGTGGGAGTTCTTAAGTAATATGATTAATTGAACTTTAATTTATCATGAACTTAGTACCTGATAGTATTTTGCATGTCTATGTTCTTGTAGATCAATGGCCCGTGCTACCGTTCCTTTGAATTTTAATGCGTTCCTAGAGAAAGCTAAGTTGAAAGATGATGGCAGCAACTACATAGACTGGGTCCGTAACTTGATGATTATCCTGATTGCTGCATAGAAGAATTACGTCCTGGAAGCACCGTTAGGTGTACCACCCGCGCCCGCAACTGCATACATTGTGAATGCCTGGTAGACGCGTGTTGATGACTACTCGACAGTTCAATGTGCCATGCTTTACGGCCTAGAACCGGGACTTCAACGACGTTTTGAACGTCATGTAGCATATGAGATGTTCCAGGAGTTGAGGTTGATATTTTAAGCAAATGCCCGGATTGAGGAGAATAGTTCTGTCAGTGAACACATACTCAGAATGTCTGCGTACCACAACCACTTGACTCAACTAGGAGTTAATCTTCCTGATGAAGTGTCATTGACAAAGTTCTTCAATCACTGCCACCAAGCTACAAAAGCTTTGTGATGAACTATAATATGCATGGGATAAACAAGACTGTTCCCGAGCTCTTCCCGATGCTAAAAGCCGCGGAGGTAGAAATCAAAAAGGAGCATCAAGTGTTGATGGTCAATAAGACCACTAGTTTCAAGAAAAAGGGCAAAGGAAAGAAATGGAACTTCAAGAAGAATGGCAAAAAGGTTGCTGCTCAATAGAAGAAACCCAAGTCTGGACCTAAGCCTGAAACCGAGTGCTTCTACTGCAAAGGGACTGGTCACTGGAAGCGGAACTGCCCCAAGTATTTGGCGGACAAGAAGGATGGCAAAGTGAAAGGTATATTTGATATACATGTTATTGATGTGTACTTAACTAATGCTCGCAGTAGCGCCTGGGTATTTGATACTGATTCTATTGCTCATATTTGCAACTCGAAACAGGGGCTACGGATTAAGCAAAGATTGGCTAAGGACGAGGTGATGATGTGCCTGGGAAATGGTTCCAAAGTCGATGTGATCACGGTTGGCACGCTACCTCTACATCTACCTTCGGGATTAGTTTTAGACCTGAATAATTGTTATTTGGTGCCAGCGTTGAGCATGAAGATTATATCTGGATCTTGTTTGATGCGAGACGGTTATTCATTTAAATCAGAGAATATTGGTTATTCTATTGATATGAATAATATCTTTTATGGTCATGCACCCCTGCTGAGTGGTCTATTTCTGTTAAATCTCGATAGTAGTGATACACATATTCATAGTGTTGAAGCCAAAAGATTGAAGTTTAATAATGATAGTGCAACTTATTTGTGGCACTGCCATTTGGGTCATATCGGTGTAAAGCGTGAAGAAACTCCATACTGATGGACTTTTGGAATCACTAGGTGCTTGCAAACCGTTATGGGCAAGATGACTAAAACTCCGTTCTTCGGAATAATGGAACGAGCTACTGACTTGTTGGAAATAATACATACCGATGTATGCGGTCCAATGAGTATTGATGCTCATGGTGGGTATCGTTATTTTCTTACCTTCACAGATGATTTGAGAAGATATGGTTATATCTACTTAATGAAGCATAAGTCTGAAACATTTGAAAAGTTCAAAGAATTTCAGAGTGAAGTGGAAAATCATCGTAACAAGAAAATAAAGTTTCTACGATCTGATCGTGGAGGAGAATATTTGAGTTACGAGTTTGGTCTTCATTTGAAATAGCATGGGATAGTTTCACAATTAACGCCACCTGGAACACCACAGCGAAATGGTGTGTCCGAACATCATAACCGTACTTTATTAGATATGGTGCGATCTATGATGTCTCTTACCGATTTGCCGCTATCATTTTGGGGTTATGCTTTAGAGACGGTTGCATTCACTTTAAATAGGGCACCATCAAAATCCGTTGAGACGACGCCTTATGAACTATGGTTTGGCAAGAAACCAAAGTTGTCGTTTCTTAAAGTTTGGGGCTGCGATGCTTATGTGAAAAAGCTTCAACCTGATAAGCTTGAACCCAAATCGGAGAAGTGCGTCTTCATAGGATACCCAAAGGAAACTGTTGGGTACACCTTCTATCATAGATCCGAAGGCAAAATCTTTGTTGCTAAGAATGGATCCTTTCTAGAGAAGGAGTTTCTCTCAAAAGAAGTGAGTGGGAGGAAAGTAGAACTTGATGAGGTAACTGCACCTGCTCCCTTATTGGAAAGTAGTTCATCACAGAAATCAGTTCCTGTGATTCCTACACCAATTAGTGAGGAAGCTAATGATGATGATCATGAAGCTTCAGATCAAGTTACTACCAAACCTCGTAGGTCTTCCAGAGTAAGATCTGCACCAGAGTGGTACGGTAATCCTGTTCTGGAAGTCATGTTACCATGATGAACCTACGAACTATGAGGAAGCGATGATGAGCCCATATTCCGCGAAATGGCTTGAAGCCATGAAATCTGAGATGGGATCCATGTATGAGAACAAAGTGTGGACTTTGGTGGACTTGCCCGATGATCGGCAAGCCATAGAAAATAAATGGATCTTTAAGAAGAAGACCGACGCAGAAGGTAATGTTACTGTTTACAAAGCTCGACTTGTTGCGAAAGGTTTTCGGCAAGTTCAAGGAGTTGACTACGATGAGACTTTCTCACCCGCATCGATGCTTAAGTCTGTCCGAATCATGTTAGCAATTGCTGCATTTTATGATTATGAAATTTGGCAAATGGATGTCAAAACTGCATTCCTGAATGGATTTATGGAAGAAGAGTTGTATATGATGCAACCGGAAGGTTTTGTCGATCCAAAGGGTGCTAGCAAAGTGTGCAAGCTCCAGTGATCCATTTATGGACTGGTGCAAGCCTCTCGGAGTTGGAATAAACGTTTTGATAGTGTGATCAAAGCATATGGTTTTATACAGACTTTTGGAGAAGCCTGTATTTACAAGAAAGTGAGTGGGAGCTCTGTAACATATCTGATCTTATATGTAGATGACATATTGTTGATTGGAAATGATATAGAATTTCTGGAAAGCATAAAGGGATAGCTGAATAAGAGTTTTTCTATGAAAGACCTTGGAGAAGCTGCTTACATATTGGGCATCAAGATCTATAGAGATAGATCAAGACGCTTAATTGGACTTTCACAAAGCACATACCTTGATTAAGTTTTGAAGAAATTCAAAATGAATCAGTCAAAGAAAGGGTTCTTGCCTGTTTTACAAGGTGTGAAGTTGAGTCAGACTGAAAGCCCGACCACCGCAGAAGATAGAGAGAAAATGAAAGTCATTCCCTATGCTTCAGCCATAGGTTCTATCATGTATGCAATGCTGTGTACCAGACCTGATGTATGTCTTGCTATAAGTATAGTAGGGAGGTACCAAAGTAATCCTGGAATGGAGCACTGGACAGCGGTCAAGAACATCCTAAAATACCTGAAAAAGGACTAAGGATATGTTTCTCATTTATGGATGTGAAAAAGAGCTTGTCGTAAATGGTTACGTCGATGCAAGCTTTGACACTGAACCGGATGACTCTAAGTCGCAAACTGGATACATATTTTTAATGAATGGAGGAGCTGTCAGTTGGTGCAGTTCCAAGCAGAGCGTCGTGGCGGGATCTACGTGTGAAGAGGAGTACATTGCTGCTTCGGAAGCAGCGAATGAAGGAGTTTGGATGAAGGAGTTCATATCCGATCTTGGTGTCATACCTAGTGCATCGGGTCCAATGAAAATCTTTTGTGACAATACTGGTGCAATTGCCTTGGCAAAGGAATCCAGATTTCACAAGAGAACCAAGCACATAAAGGGACACTTCAATTTCATCCGTCATCAATTGTCTGAAGGGGACATAGAGATTTGCAAGATACACACGGATCTGAATGTTGCAGACCCGTAGACTAAGCCTCTTCCATGAGCAAAACATGATCAACATCAAAGCTCCATGGGTGTTAGAATCATTACTATGTAATCTAGATTATTTACTCTAGTGCAAGTGGGAGACTAAAGGAAACATGCCCTAGAGGCAATAATAAAGTTATTATTTATTTCCTTCATTCATGATAAATGTTTATTATTCATGCTAGAATTGTATTAACCGGAAACTTAGTACATGTGTGAATACATAGACAAAACCTATAGTCCCTAGTATGCCTCTACTTGACTAGCTCGTTAATCAAAGATGGTTATGTTTCCTAACCATAGACATGTGTTGTCATTTGATGAACGAGATCACATCATTAGGAGAATGATGTGATGGACATGACCCATCCGTTAGCTTAGCGTTATGATCATGTTAGTTTCATTGCTACTGCTTTCTTCATGACTTATACAAGTTCCTTAGACTATGAGATTATGAAACTTCCGAATACCGGAGGAACACTTTGTGTGCTACCAAACGTCACAACGTAAAAGGGTGATTATAAGGCTGCTCTACAGGTGTTTCCGAAACTGTTTGTTGAGTTGGCGTATTTCGAGATTAGGATTTGTCACTCTAATTGTCGGAGAGGTATCTCTGGGCCCTCTCGGTAATGCACATCACAATAAGCCTTGCAAGCAATGTGACTAATGAGTTAGTTACGGGATGATGCATTACGGAACGAGTAAAGAGACTTGCCGGTAACGAGATTGAACTAGGTATTGAGATACCGACGATCAAATCTCGGGCAAGTAACATACCGATGACAAAGGGAGCAACGTATGTTGTTATGCGGTTTGACCGATAAAGATCTTCGCAGAATATGTAGGAACCAATATGAGCATCCAGGTTCCGCTATTGGTTATTGACCGGAGACGTGTCTTGGTCATGTCTACGTAGTTCTCAAACCCGTAGGGTCCGCATGCTTAAAGTTCGGTGATGATCGGTATTATGAGTTTATGTGCTTTGATGTACCGAATATAGTTCGGAGTCCCGAATATGATCACGGACATGCCGAGGAGTCTCGAAATGGCCGAGACATAAAGATTGATATATTGGACGGCTATATTCGGACACCGGAAGTGTTCCGGGTGATTTCGGAGAAAACCGGAGTGCCGGAGGGGTTACCGGAACCCCCCGGGGAAGTATTGGGCCTTAGCGGGCCTTAGGGGAGAGAGAGGGCAGCAGCCCAGGAGGTGGCGCCCCCCCACCCCAAGGGGAGTCCCCCTCCACAGTTACACACCTCGATCATATCGTCGTAGTGCTTAGGCGAAGCCCTGCGCCGGTAACTTCATCATCACCGTCACCACGCTGTCGTGCTGACGCAAATCTCCCTCGGCCTCAACTGGATCAAGAGTACGAGGGACGTCCCCGAGCTGAACGTGTGCTGATCGTGGAGGTGCCATACGTTCGGTGCTAAGATCGGTTGGATCGTGAAGACGTACGTCTACATCAACTGTGTTGTCATAACGCTTCCGCTTTCGGTCTACGAGGGTACGTGGACACACTCTCCCCTCTTGTTGCTATGCATCACCATGATCTTGCATGTGCATATGTTTTTTTTTGAAATTACTACGTTCCCCAACACCTTGGTCTCCGGATCATCGCCGTCGTTGCCAGTAACCCCCTGCCACTGGTCTTCGCCGCCGACGGGATTCTCACTGCCGTTGCCACCGTAGCAAGTCCATCACCAAGTTAGGGTACAAACTTGACCCCTTTGTGCTTTCTCCAATTCCGATTCTTGCACAAAGTTCATTGCCATTGTTCCTCCCATGTATGAGATCAATCTATCCACCAAAAGAATTCATTAGAATTGATTTGATGCAAAAACTTAGGGTTAGGTTTCCGCTGAACTCATCTCGACCCGACCAATCTGAGGATCTCGGTCACATCGATTGGCCCCGGCCATTGCACAAGTACAACTCGGTCTGATCGAAGTGTACTAATCGGTGCGACCAAAATCACTTTCTCTGTGAAACCCTAGCATCTCGGAGTCACTGAACTACATTTTGGTCTGACAGGAACTGTGTGTTTAGACTCTGTTAGTGCTTCGGTGTCACCGAGTTTGTCAAATCGGTAGCTCCAAAATGCTTTCTGCAGAAAACTAAAATTAAGTTTTTGACTCAATATTTTTGCAAAACAAGCTATACTTTGTGATGCTCATCCACTATTTCTATACCCAACTATTCACAGGGTCAATTTCAGCAATGTCAGAGGGCAGTGATAGCCAGAACAAGTCTGAGGAGCAAGTCAACCTCAGTGAGGGCACTAGTCCCTCAAGCAGTTATGATGAGGGTAGAAGAAGCACTCCCAGCGACTTGCCAAAAGAAGCAACCAGGACAAAGAAGAAGAGAACATTTGATTCCGAGGATGAGGACTTTGTCATTGAGGAGGAAGTGACCTCCAAGAAAGTGCTCAAGAAAGAGTATGCTGCTTCTGCTGCAACAAAGCCTTGAATGAAGAAGAAGGCTCCTGCTAAGAGAGTTTGAATGTCAAAGGCCAGAGCCTCAACTCAAGAAACCATGGAGTTCACTCTTGAACCAAGAACAGAAGAGGCTGTTGGAGGAAAGAAGAGGAAGGAGAGAGTCAGAAAGACCATTGCCAAAGTGATTGGCAAACCTTCTATGATGAGAGATTCTGATGAAGAAGAGGAGGAAGAGCCAGTTGCACCTCCACCAAAGACTCAAAAGCTTATGGGGGATGCCATAAGGTTTGGGGCTGCTCCATCTAAGCCCAAGTTTGCCCCCAAGCCTTCATCTCAAGCTCAAGCCCCCAAGACAACTGCACCAAAGAGATGAACAAGAAACATCCCAGCTGCTGAGAAGAACAAGGCCCCAGTGACTGAAGCTCAAGAAGATGATGAGCCACTAGTGCTCAGAAAGCTGAAGCCCAAGATTCCGGATCATAGTGATGATCATCCTGTGGCAGAAAATATGAAAGTGAGAAAGGATGCAGGTCTGAGACTTTGGAGACAGACTGATGCCTGTGCTACCAGGAGGAGAACTACTGTGGACTACCGCTTTCACACAAAAGAACAACATGATTTCTATGAGACAGTCTTGTTGGACAAGAAGCCCATAGTCTGTGACATGAGATGGGTTGACTGGAAATACATTGGTGACAAGGAGGACTATTTCCCAGGTGTGCATGAGAGCTTCAGAATGAATGAAGTTGACAAGTTTGTTGGTCAGAAGTTGACTAAGTGGAATGATGAGATGATCATGCAATTCTATTCCACTGCTCACTTCTACCCAGATGGAAAGATTGTCTGGATGACTGAAGGTACAAGGTATCGATCAACAATCTCAGAATGGTCCAAGTTGATCAATGCCCCAAAGGAAGAGGAGAATGACAATGATGTATAGGCCAAGCCTAGGAAGGACCACAACTCCATGGCTCACATGTACAAGGAAATTCCTGATGATGCCCTGGAGACACACAAGTTTGGATCCATCTACTATCTGTTGTCTAGCTTGATAACTATTGATGTCTACTACGCAACCTTCTTCTTGTAGAATCATGTTGGGCCTCCAAGCGCAGAGTTTTGTAGGAAAGTAGCAAATTTCCCTCAAGTGGATCACCTAAGGTTTATCAATCCATGGGAGGCATAGGATGAAGATGATCTCTCTCAAACAACCCTGCAACCAAATAAAAAAAGAGTCTCTTGTGTCCCCAACACACCCAATACAATGGTAAATTGTATAGGTGCACTAGCTCGGCGAAGAGGTGGTGATACAAGCGTAATATGGATAGTAGATATAGGTTTTTGTAATCTAAAAATATAAAAACAGCAAGGTAGCAAGTGGTAAAAGTGAGCGAAAACGGTATTGCAATGCTTGGAAACAAGGCCTAGGGTTCATACTTTCACTAGTGCAAGTTCTCTCAGCAATGATAACATAATTGGATCATATAACAATCCCTCAACATGCAACAAAGAGTCACTCCAAAGTCACTAATAGCGGAGAACAAATGAAGAGATTATTGTAGGGTACGAAACCACCTCAAAGTTATTCTTTCTGATCTATCTATTGGGCTATTCCTATAAGTGTCACAAACAACCCTAGAGTTCGTACTAAAATAATACCTTAAGACACACATCAACCAAAACCCTAATGTCACCTAGATACTCTAATTTCACCACAAGTATCTGTAGGTTTGATTATACGATATACATCACACAATATCAGATTCATCTATTCAAACCAACACAAAGAACTTCAAAGAGTGCCCCAAAGTTTATACCGGAGAGTCAAGACGAAAACGTGTGCCAACCCCTATGCATAAGTTCACAAGGTCACATAACCCGCAAGTTCACCAAAACATACATCAAGTGGATCATGTGAATATCCCATTGTCACCACAGATAAGCACATGCAAGACATACATCAAGTGTTCTCAAATCCTTAAAGACTCAATCCAATAAGATAACTTCAAAGGGAAAACTCAATCCATTACAAGAAGGTAGAGGAGGAGAAACATCATATGATCCAACTATAATAGCAAAGCTTGTGGTACATCAAGATCGTGCCAAATCAAGAACATGATAGAGAGAGATCAAACACATAGCTACTGGTACATACCCTCAGCCCCAAGGGTGAACTACTCCCTCCTCGTCATGGAGAGTGCCGGGATGATGAAGATGACCACCGATGATGGATTGCCCCTTGGGCAGGGTGCCGGAATAGGGTCCCGATTGGTTTTTCGTGGCTACAAAGGCTTGCGGCGGCGGAACTCCCGATCTTGGTTCTGTTCTGGAAGTTTGGGGATATATAAGAGGTGTTGGCGTCGGTAACAAGTCAGGGGGGGGGGGATCCCCGAGTCGGCCACGAGGTAGGGGGCGTGCCAGGGGGGTAGGGCGCGCCCTCCACCCTTGTGGTGGACTCTGGACTCTTCTGGTCCATCTCCGATGCTCCATGGGCTTCTTCTGGTCCAAAAATAATCTCTATAAATTTTCAGGTCAATTGGACTTCGTTTGATATTCCTTTTCTTTTATTTTCAGATCTATTAAACTAAAAGTATAAACATACCTTGCTGCAATTTATTTGTTCCGCGATCTATTTATCCTATCTACCATAATTATCTCACGTTATCTTGCCTACTTGAGGCGCCGTACCCGAAAGGGATTGAGAACCCCTTTAACACGTCGGGTTGCGAGTATTTGTTATTTGTGTGCAGGGGCTGTTTACGTGGTATTAGGAGGTTCTCCTACTGGTTCGATAACCTTGGTCTCATCACTGAGAGAAATACCTACCGTCTCTATACTGCATCATCCCTTCCTCTTTGGGGAAATACCGACGTAGTTATAGCAGACATCAATCACTTCCTTCTTATCTCCGGTAAAACTAGCATACGAGGAGTAATTTTCCCATTAGCCCAGTATGTAGCCCATTGTTTTTCTTTGAGATCTACGTAGCCCATTGTTGTCCCTCAAAAAAGAAAACGTAGCCCATTGTTGACCAGACAGAGGATCGAAACCAAAGCCCATTGGCCCAGCTACCTACTGTCCATCTTCTCAAAAAAAGAAGAGCTACCTACACCCGGGTAAAATTACCATGAGTAGTTTGCCCACTTATGATGGTCCCATCGTAGTATGTCACGTAGCTAGTGAGACAGGGCAAGTGCCCAGGTTAGCCGGGCGCTGGCTCTGCCCTTGACAGGTGCATATGATGCTGATGTATGACTAATTTGTTTCCGACACAATATTTTGAGACCTATTTTTGTCATTGATTACATATGTGGCTAACTGTGTTCGACCGCCTCGACAATGGTGTCCGGGCCTATATATGATGACTACTTCATCTTGAAGAAGGATGCGATTAGAAACATTGGATTCTCTGGTTACCAGAAGTGCATGACTATATTGAGGATGCTTACCTATGGCTTGAGCGCAGAATTGTGAGATGAGTACATTCGGATGTCAGAGAGCACATCTCAAAGTCATGGTCAAGTTTGCTACTATAGTGGCTAAGGTGTTTGGATCAGAGTAATTGGGAGAACCAATTGTGAAGACACCGCAAGGCTAATGACACTATTGGAACTCGGAAGCAAGAGGGTGGCCACTTATGCTTAGATCCCTGGATTACATGCACTGGCAATGAAAGAATTGCTCATATGCTCTAATAAGGGGAATATCAGGCTCATTGTAAGAAGTTCACCTTCACTTTTGAAGTAGTTGGAACATAAGATATCTGAATTTGGCACCCTTTCTTTGGAATTCCTGGATCTCGCAATAACACCAACGCACTACACCGACTTTCATTGTTTGCAAGGTTGTGTGGGGGAGAACTACGTCATCAATGGTCATGACTACAACATATGGGCTATTAACTTTGTACGGAGGCCCAAAGGTGACATCGAGCTATGCACACACGCGCCTTAGGTGGACGTAGGAGGAGGAGGACTTCAACACCCCCACGGTTTTGGATGTAATTTTTTTCTATAAGGATGCGTTTGTAAGGACACGTGATACTTAATATTGCCCTTAGGACATTATATAAAAAAAGGTTTATGCCTTAAACATCTATCAACTTTTCTTAGTTGTCGTTTTCTTTTACAATTTTTTAGACCTTTGAACAAGCAATAGCGTTTTTCAGCAACTAAGCACTGGGTAATATTTGGAGGCAGCAATAGCAATTGCCATATTTTCCTGCCATACTAGATGGGCAATCTTTAGATTTTTTTGAAACTATGATGATTTTTATAACAAATTCAAAAACTATACACCCTAATGCAAAAAAAAATCAAAAGTATCACCCCATCGGCCTTCTGTTGGCCGAAGAGGGATGATAGGCCGAAGAGGGACATTTCGGCCAATCGTTGGCCAAAAAGGACTTTTCGGTCAACCATTGGCCAAAAATGACTTTTCGGCCAACAGTTGGCCAAAGAGTCCCTCTTCGGCCAACACGTGCTCTACTGTTTTAGAAAATTCATATCAATTAGGATTTTTAGTATTTTAATTTGATTCTTTTTGCATTAGATTAGAAATTTTATGAAGTTTCTGTAGATATCAAGTTTGACTAGATTTGAAAGTTTGAATTTGAATTTTCATGAATTTGCTCAAATCACTAGATTGCCTATAATTTGAGCTAGGAGTATTTTTTAGACGATTCTTTTGCTACTGTTTCTTTGTGACTTTGTTTATCAGTAGTAATTAATTGGTGAATTTTAGGATTATTTAAAATTAGGTTTTTACAAAAACAGTTCTGTTGTAGTGTTTTATAGGTTTTGTGCTATTTCTTTTAATTTTAATTGCTTTTAATTGTTTTATTTATTTTTGACATATTATTTTAGTTCCTGTTAAGTTATCAGTAGATATTTTTTTGTAGTATTTTTTTGTATTTTATTTCTTTTATCCTCCATTTTCTTTCCCGTCATTCTTTCCCTCCATTTTCTCCCGCTATTTTCTTTGCCGCCATTTTCTCCCGCCATTATTTGCCGCCATTTTCTCCCACCATTCTTTGCCACCATTTTTTCCTGCCATTTTCTTTCCCGTCATTTTATTTGCCGACATTGTCTCCCTCCATATTCTCCCGCCATTTTATTTCCTGCCATTCTCTCCCGCCATTTTCTTTCCCGCCATTCTCTCCCGCCATTTTTCTTTCCCGCCATTCTCTCCCGCCATCTTCTTTCCCTCCATCTTCTTTCTCACCATCTTCACTTCTCAACTTATAAAACGAGCCTCATGGTGTCCACGACCGTAGATAACATCGTCTGACATGGTCTGTGTCTCCTGTGTCGGTGCTGCTGGTGGAGTGTGAAACACTGTCTGAGAGAAGTCATAAGTGTTTGCAGCTTCGTCATCATCATCGAAGAGTGTTTCACACTTATGACTTCTCTCACACAGTGTTTCACACTCCACATGAAGGCATCATCGTCATCCTCCGTCGATGCAACACTCCTTAGTGTGGCGGGAGAGAATGGTGGGAGAAAATGGCGGGAAAGAAAATGGAGGGAAAAAGATTGCGGAAAAATATTTTTTTTTCATGTATAAAACATGAATGGTTGTACAGGATTTATAAGGCACTTTTAAATAGAAACTCCTATGAAGCTCAAAACAAGTTTTCTAGTAGGATAAAATAAATAAAATACAAAAAAAATACTACAAATAAAATAGTTACTGATAACTAAACAGAAAAAAAGAAAATGTCAAAAAAAAACTAAAGAAAACAATTTAAAGCAATTAAAATTAAAAGAAATAGCATAAAACCTATAAAACACTAAAATAGAACTGTTTTCATAAAAACCTAATTTTAAATAATTATAAAATTCGCCAATTAATTACTACTGATAAACAAAGTCACAAAGAACCTAGCAAAAAGAATCATCTGAAAAAAATACTCCTAGCTCAAATTATAGGCAATCTAGTGATTTGAACAAATTCATAAAAATTCAAATTCAAACTTTCAAATCTATTCAAACTTGATATCTACAGAAACTTCATAAAATTTCTAATGTAATGCAAAAAGAATCAAATTAAAATACTAAAAATCCTAATTGATATGAATTTTCTGAAACAGTAGAGCAGGTGTTGGCTGAAGAGGGACTCTTTTGTCAACTGTTGGCCGAAAAGTCCTTTTTGGCGAACGGTTGACCGAAAAGTCCTTTTTGGCCAACGGTTGACTGAAAAGCCTCTCTTCGACCTACAGTAGGCCGAAAAATCTCTCTTCAACCAACAGGAGGCCGACGGGGTGATACTTTGATTTTTCTGCATTAGGGTGTATAGTTTCCCAATTTGCTTTAAAAATCATCATAGTTTTTTAAAAAATCCAATCTTTAATTATGCAGATTTACTAGTTCTCATTTAGACGAGAACTAAAAATGTCTCATCTAACTGCTACTCCAGTACATCATTTGATTAATCAAAAGTAATAATCCGCACAAATAATCTTCGCGTAGATCAAATGGAATAATCAATAATGAGCACATAGCTATGTATGTAGTGCAGATCTTCATATAAGTACGAGTTCTACGCCTGTCGAACGGCGGAAACTTGATTAATTACTGCGCGTAGTCACAGAAACCTACTTGTTGTCGCACTTGTTAGAGAAGATGCCGCAGTTCTTCTTGTCGGAGAGCAGATCCACGCAGCGGCCGCCACAGCACGTCCGGCCGTGCTTGCACGCCTTGTTGCAGCCGCCGCAGTGCTGGGCGCTGGCGACGGTGTCCACGCACTGACCGCTGCAGCACGCCTTCCCCGTCGCGAGGCATGCTTCGGCTGACTTCTTCGAGCACTCGTACGCCGGTAGAGGCGGGAGGCCAGCGCCGCCAACTAGCAGGAAACGACTCCTCCTTGCCGCCGGCTGCAGGCTCGCGCTGGCGCCGGCCGTGGCTGCGGTAATGCCATCGGCGGTGACCAGCACCGTGATGAGGAGAAGCAGGGCAGCGTTCACCATTGCGGAAACAAGGAGAAGTGGTGCAATTGTTTGGCTTATCGGCTACTTGCTCTTAGTAGTTAGCAAGGACCTCAAGGGTGTGCTTGTATGTGGGTGGGAAGGGGGATACCTCTGAAGTTTGAAGCATCACACTTTATATAGAAGAGAGCATGGGAAGGAAAGTCAGCGGGGTTAGCTCTGCTCTCCCGAGGTTGACTTTCGATGCAAATTCAACTTCAAGATGACACCAAGAAGCCTCTTTGTCCAGAACAAAAATAATTGAAAATAAACGAATGGTTTCAGGTACAACGTTCACATGGAGTGTAAAGGTTTGAGAAAGATTAATTAGAGGTTGATCAATCCATAGTCCAGGTACATGCTAAGCAACCAGTTCGCAACAATAGTGTTGAAAAGACAGAATGGCTGTGAAATTGTCATACCACGACGTGTAACTACAGTAAACGTCAGTAAAGCTCCACGTAGCACTAATTTCGAATAACTAATGCACGTGATGCAATGAACCAAGCGCCGGCAGTCCTCGCATGCTAGACGTGATGAGTGAACATAAGCAACGAATTTTTTTTTTTTGCGGGTGGGGTAAGCAACGATTAAGTATGATAAAATCAACACTTAAACTAATGCACATGGTGGTGGCTTTAGATGCTACACCCTCAAATTATGCAGAAGAGCAAAGACAATCAAGTCATCCTTTGATAGATTATAAAAACGCCCGTCAAAAACAAATTACATAAGAGATACATTGTACTTAGATGACATAAAGAAATATTGTAAGCATAAATATACTCCAAGGTCATCCTTCACAAGATTGTGGTGGCTACGGAGTGTCTTTATGGGACAACATCCATGCAAATAATATATGGGACTATGGAGTGATAATCAAGGAGTTAAATGAATGTGAACTTGCTTTGCAGGAAGTCATTTTTATTCATGACAAGTGACAATTTAATTTTGAAGCCCTCTATTCAAAATTTTCTTGTGTATAAAGTCTCTTTGGGACACAACAATTACACTATTACTCTCTCTGCAAACTAATATAAGATCTTTTAGATCACTAAAGTACTAATCTAAAAGATTGAATCTTTTAAGTTTTTTCTTACTCCTTTTGTTGATCTAAAGTAGTGATCTAAAAGATCTTATATTAGTTTACAGAGGGAGTAGTATATAACGGGTGTGATACACAATCATAATCACAAACAAGTACTTTGGAATACGGATCTAATGGCATCAACTTTATGTGACATAAAATACATACTAATAGACAATAGGGTATCTATTTATCACAAACTCGTCCTAATGAAACCCAATATGCATCGTATTTTGAAGTCGTGGCAATATCGGCCTTGTTCTTGAAATACCATTTTAGGATTATAAGGGCTAATTCATTTGGATGTTCTAAAACCGTTTGGAGAAAAGAAAACTCCTTTACTTTGGCATTTGCACTAACTATGCGCAAAACTGCGCCATTATACAAAGGTTGTCAAACTAGGAAACAGACTAACAAGTCAGCTCACAAGATGAAAACACACCATTGCATACAAATTGCCATTTTCGACACTAATACTAACCTAAGATGGGACACCATTGACGTCATGACAATTGGTGTCTCCATTGTCATTCACAATTGTAACATCATAGTGATGTAGGGGCTATTTCTTCGCTTCCACAAAACCAGCCTGAGTCAGGCACGAATCTCAGGCATCCATTTTGTAGGCCCGAGGCTGCGATCTATGCCTAACTGAGAAGCTGCCTGATAGGCCTCCATCCAAACAGCACCGTAGTCTTCAATGGCAACATCGCAAGAATAAGTTGGATCAAGGTTTTATATGGGGCTTTAATTTCTAGTTAGCCTAACTATTATCAACATACTTGTTGATAACTATGTGGCTGCCTTATGGCTACCGACCAGCTGCAAGAATTCCAAACTATTTCAAAATATAAATTCCAATTGTGATCAGAAACCTCATAGAATAATAGTACGGTATATTCCAATATCCATGTTAACTACGAAGCCCAACCTCGAGCCATTTGGTAACCAAAGTCTAGGTCTGGCTTTATCATGGCAACTTAAACGCTTGCCTTACGTTATTTTATTTTGATGGAAAAAGTGGTTTTTTCCTATTCTTCTATCTTTAATTTTTAGGAGTATATGGAATTTGCAAGTGATAATATCCGTGGATCTCAGAAACACCCTCGATGCCAAGGTATGGGTGTTTCAGATATTGAGAGACGTCGTCGAACATTGCTTAGACACCGCCGACGTGGCAGGAGGAGGACAATGTTGATATACTTAGGACCCATGTTTATTTTCTACTTTCAAAGGTGGTCTTGTAAAGTTAGCGAATTAGTTTTGATATATATTGTTTTGGACTTGTCGCAATTTTTTTAATCATTTATGCATGTACATTCTCTTTCGAAGTAAATGTAATTTCATCGCAAGGATCGATTAAACTGCGGGTTCCGCACTCACAAACTTGTAGGATGGATAACAAATCACTAATTAATCACAATCGCAAATTATTTAATGGTTCATGTGTAGATAAACTGACACGACAATATTGTTTGTTTATATCAACAACATTACTAGCGGACACCACTGCTACAACAGCAACAATATCAATTATACCACTATTTCATGCCGTACTACAAGGGCTGTCAATAATAAATATAGTAAATCAATAGGTTGGTAACCTGTAGTTCAATGCCTCTCTTTGCCTCTGCATGCGCATGCACATATACAAATATATGTAGTGCAGATCTTCAGCAGTCTGTACAACTTTCGACGGCAAACAGTAGTGTTGAACTCAGGTTACTGCGCGTAGTCGCAGAAGCCGTAGCCGCACTTGTTGCTGCATTGGTTAGAGCAAGTGCCACAGTTCTTCTTGTCGGAGAGCAGATCCACGCAGCGCCCGCCACAACACGTCCGGCCGTGCTTGCACGCCTTGTTGCAACCGCCGCAGTGCTGGGCGCTGGCGACGGTGTCCACGCACTGGCCGCTGCAGCACGTCGTCCCCGTCGCGAGGCATGCTTCGATCAACTTCTTCGAGCAGTCGTAGGTTGGCAAAGGCAGGTGTGCAGCGCCACCAACAAGCAGAAAACGACTTCTCCTTGCCGCCGGCTGCTGGGTTCCGCTGCGGCCGGCCGTGGCTGAAGTGATGCCGCTGGTAGTGGCCAGCACAGTGATGAGGAGAAGAAGGGCGGCGTTCGCCATTGTGGGGACAAGAAGAAAGTAATGCAGATGCAGGTGTTTGGCTTATTGGCTCTCGTTGCTCTTGATTAGTAGGGAGCTGAAGAATGTGCTTTTTTGTGTGGAGGGAATGTCTCTCAAGGGTCGCGCTTTATATAGAAGAAATCATGGGCAGGAAGTCAGGGTGTTAGCTCTGCTCTATTGAGGTTGACTTTTGATGCAAAATTTGACTTCAACATGACGTCAAGAAGCCACTTTTGTCCGGAACAGAAAACTGATTGAAAATAAACGAAGGGTTTCAGGTACAACGTTCATGGAGCGTAGAGGTTTGAGAAAGATTAATTAAAGGTTTGATTAGTCCATAATCCAGGTACATGCTAAGCAACTATGGTTCGCAACCATAGCGTTGAGAACAGAGAATGGCTGCGAGATTGTCGTAGCATGAAGTGTGGGACTAGAAAAAGTCATAGGACTAGAGAAACAAACACCACCTAAACTAAACGTATGTAAAGCTCCACACAGCACTAATTTTGAATAACTGATGCACGGGATGCAATGAACCAAGCGCCGGTGGTCCTCGCATGCTAGACGTGCTGCATGATCATAAGCCGGAGACTTATAATAAGGTAAGCAACGATTAAGTATGATAAAATCAACACTTAAACTAATGCACATGGTGGTGGCTGGTTGCTTTGCATGCTACACCCATAAACCATACATTGTACTTAGCTGAGATAAAGAAAAACCGTTAACATATATATACGCCAAGATCATCTTTCCGAAGATTGTGGTGGTTACTGATTGTCTTTCGGTGGTGAACGACATCCACGCGAATAATATATGGGACTATGGAGTGATCATAGAGGAGTTATTTAAACGTCGCCTAGCTTTGCAGGAAGTCATTTTATTCATGATAAGTGACAATTTAATTTTGAATCCCATAAGCGAGGTAGGGGGCAAATTTAAGCATCAGGTTTGGCCGTCATGTCTAGTTATCACCTGCCAATTTCTCAAAAAAGAAAAGTTATCACCTGACATATAATCCGTCCATTCCAAATTATGTTGTGTATAAGTTCTCTTTTGGACAAATCTTTGATCAACAATTACACTATTAGTATATAATATTTGTCATACACAATCATAATGACAAACAAGTATCTTCGCAAAAAAAAGACAAACAAGTACTTTGGAATAGGAATCTAATGGCATCAACTTTACATCACATATACATACTAATAGGTAATAGGGTATTTATTGGTCAAAAACCCATCCAAGCGAAACATAATATACAACGTATTTTGAAGCGGTAGCAATCTCAGCCTTTTTCCTGAAATACTATTTTGGAATTATCAAGCTGTTGACATTTTCCCTCAAAAAAGGTTAACTCATTTGGATGTTCTAAAACCGTTTGGAGAAAAGAAAAACTCCTCTACTTTCGTATTTAACACCAACTATGCGCAAAGTTGTGCCATTATGCAAAGGCCGTCAAGCTAGAAAATAGACAAACAAGTCAGCTCACAAGATGAAAACACACCGTTGCATACAAATTATCATTTTGTGACATCGATACTAACCTAAGATGTGACACCATTGACGTCATGACAATTCGTTTCTCCATTGTCATTCACAATTGTAGCGTCATAGTGATGTAGTCTTCAAAGGCCACATCGCAAGAATAAATTGGTAATCTAAAATAGTGTCTTCAAGAAATAGAAAACTTGTATGTTCATGGTTTTGGCTTCAGGCATTCTCACTTTCTCGAATTCAGAACACTACATAAGATGAAACACCACACATATATGGACAATGCCGATTAACCAATGAAAGTCGAATCAAGGTTGCTCACTGAGGGAGTCCTGGATTAAGGGGTCCTCGGACAGCTAGACTATATACGTGCACTACTAGGGAAAACCTTATACACAACAGCTTAGCAGTAGCGCTGGACAAAATAGGGCGCTACTGCTAGTTAGTAGTAGCGGTTTTAACTAGACCGCGCTACTGCTACTAATTTAGCAGTAGCGCGTTCGGCTAAAGCGCGCTACTGCTAAACTTGTACTGGGCGCAGATGGCTAGCCCTACTTAGCAGTAGCGCGTATGCCTGACCAGCGCTACTGCTACGTCCCTTAGCAGTAGCGCGTATCTCTGAAACACGCTACTACTTACTTACCTTATCTCGAGCAGTTCACTGCATCCTCTCTCATTCACTCTCCCTCTCACTCGCTCTCTCGCCCGCGCCGAACCCGTCGTCCGCCGTCGCCGCGCTGCTCTTTGCCAACGTACTCCCTCCTCCCCCCTCCTCCGGCCGCCCTCCTCCTATCGCCCCTCCCTCCTCCTCTGTTGGGGAACGTAGCAATTTAAAAAAAAAATCCTACGCACACGCAAGATCATGGTGATGCATAGCAACGAGAGGGGAGAGTGTTGTCCACGTATCCTCGTAGAACGTAAGCGGAAGCGTTATGACAACGCGGTTGAGGTAGTCATACGTCTTCACGATCCGACCAATCCGAGTACCGAACGTACGACACCTCTGAGTTCAGCACACGTTCAGCTCGATGACAATCCCCGGACTCCGATCCAGCAGGGTGTCGGGGATGAGTTCCGTCAGCACGACGGCATGGTGACGATGATGATGTTCTACCGACGCAGGGCTTCGCCTAAGCACCGCAACGATATGACCGAGGTGGAATATGGTGGAGGGGGCACCGCACACGGCTAAGGAACGATCACGAAGATCAACTTGTGTTGTTGTGCCTAGAGGTGCCCCCTGCCCCCGTATATAAAGGAGCAAGGGGGGAGGGGGCGGCCGGCCTAGGAGGGAGCGCGCCAAGGGGAGTCCTACTCTCACCGGGAGTAGGACTCCCTCCTTCCTTGTTGGAGTAGGAGAAGGGGAAAGAGGGGGAGAGGAAGAAGGAAAAGGGGGCTGCGCCCCTTGTCCAATTCGGACCAGAGGGGGGGGGGGGGGGGGGCGCAGGCCTCCTTCCTTTTGGCCTCTCTCCTCTATTCCCGTATGGCCCAATAAGGCCCATATACTCCCCGGCGAATTCCCGTAACTCGCCGGTACTCCGAAAAATACCCGAATCACTCGGAACCTTTCCGAACTCCGAATATAGTCGTCCAATATATCGATCTTTACGTCTCGACCATTTCGAGACTCCTCGTCATGTTCCCGATCTCATCCGGGACTCCGAACTCCTTCGGTACATCAAAAATCATAAACTCATAATATAACTGTCATCGAAACCTTAAGCGTGCGGACCCTACGGGTTCGAGAACAATGTAGACATGACCGAGACACGTTTCCGGTCAATAACCAATAGCGGAACCTGGATGCTCATATTGGCTCTCACATATTCTACGAAGATCTTTATCGGTCAAACCGCATAACAACATACGTTGTTCCCTTTGTCATTGGTATGTTACTTGCCCGAGATTCGATCGTCGGTATCCAATACCTAGTTCAATCTCGTTACCGTCAAGTCTCTTTACTCGTGACGTAATGCATCATTCCGTAACTAACTCATTAGCTACATTGCTTGCAAGGCTTATAGTGATGTGCATTACCGAGAGGGCCCAGAGATACCTCTTCGACAATCGAAGTGACAAATCCTAATCTTAAAATACGCCAACCCAACATGTACCTTTGGAGACACCTGTAGAGCTCCTTTATAATCACCCAGTTACGTTGTGACGTTTGATAGCACACAAAGTGTTCCTCCGGTAAACGCGAGTTGCATAATCTTATAGTCATAGGAACATGTATAAGTCATGAAGAAAGCAATAGCAACATACTAAACGATCAAGTGCTAAGCTAACGGAATGGGTCAAGTCAATCACATCATTCTCCTAATGATGTGATCCCGTTAGTCAAATGACAACTCATGTCTATGGTTAGGAAACTTAACCATCTTTGATTAACGAGCTAGTCAAGTAGAGGCATACTAGTAACACTATGTTTGTCTATGTATTCACACATGTATTATGTTTCCGGTTATATTAATTCTAGCATGAATAATAAACATTTATCATGATATAAGGAAATAAATAATAACTTTATTATTGCCTCTAGGGCATATTTTCTTCAGTCTCCCACTTGCACTAGAGTCAATAATCCAGTTCACATCGCCATGTGATTTAACACCAATATTCACATATGTATGTGATTAATACCCATAGTTCACATTGTTATGGGATCAATACCCAAAGGGTTTACTAGAGTCAATAATCTAGTTCACATCGCTATGTGATTAACACCCAAAGAGTACTAAGGTATGATCATGTTTTGCTCGTGAGAGAAGTTTAATCAACGGGTCTGTCACATTCAGAGCCGTATGTATTTTGCAAATATTATATGTCCACAATGCTCTGCACGGAGCTACTCTAGCTAATTGCTCCCACTTTCAATATGTATCCAGATTGAGACTTAGAGTCATCTGGATTGGTGTAAAAGCTTGCATCGTTGTAACTTTTTACGACGGGGCTCTTTTATCACCTCCATAATCGAGAAACATCTCCTTAGTCCTCACTAAGGATATTCTTGACCGCTGTCCAGTGATCTACTCTTAGATCAAAATTGTATTCCTTTGTCAAACTCAGAGCAAGGTATACAATAGGTCTGAGGCAATGACTGAGGCATAGGGAATGACTTTTCATTCTCTTTCTGTTTTCTGCCATGGTCGGGTCTTGAGTCTTACTCAACTTCATACATTTGCATCACAGGCAAGAACTCCTTCTTTGACTGTTCCATTTTGAACTATTTCAAAAATTTATCAAGGTATGTACTCATTGAAAATCTTATCAAGCGTCGTGATCTATCTCAATAGATCTTGATGCTCAATATGTAAGTAGCTTTGCCGAGGTCTTTCTTTGAAAAAACTTCTTTCAAACACTCCTTTATGCTTTGCAGAATAATTCTACATTTTTCTGAACAATATGTCATTCACATATACTTATCAGAAATGTTGTAGTGCTCCCACTCACTTTCTTGTAAATACATGCTTCACCGCAAGTCTGTATAAAACTATATGCTTTGATCAACTTATCAAAGCATATATTCCAACTCCGAGATGCTTGCACCAGTCCATAGATGGATAGCTGGAGCTTGCATATTTTGTTAGCACCTTTAGGATTGATAAAACCTTCTGGTTGCATCATATACAACTCTTCTTTAAGAAAACCATTAAGGAATGCAGTTTTGACATCCATTTGCCAGATTTTATAAATTGTGGCAATTGCTAACATGATTCGGACAGACTTAAGCATCGCTACAGTTGAGAAAATCTCATTGTAGTCAACACCTTGAACTTGTCAAAAACCTTTTTGCGACAAGTCGAGCTTTGTAGATAGTAACACTACTATCAGTGTCCGTCTATCTCTTCAAGATCCATTTATTTAACATGACTTGCTGATCATCGAGCAAGTCAATCAAAGTCCATACTTTGTTCTCATACATGGATCATATCTCAGATTTTATGGCCTCAAGCCATTTCGCGGAATCTGGGCTCATCATCGCTTCCTCATAGTTTGTAGGTTTATCATGGTCAAGTAACATGACTTTCAGAACATGATTACCGCACCACTCTGGTGCGGATCTTACTCTGGAAGACCAAAGAGGTTTGGTAGCAACTTGATCTGAAGTTTCATGTCACAGCCCTAGCTTAGCCTTTGCTTGTTCTTGCATGATCATCATGTCATCATGTCTAAATTTCATTTAACTATGAAATGGGGATTCTCAAACCCTAGCACCAAATGAATTCAACTAGGGTCAAAATAAAATCTTTTCCATTGAACTCAAAATGCCCTTTAAAAATGTTCAACATTTCTGGTTTGAGGTGGAAGCATCTACCAAAGATGGTTTACATTTTTGCAGGACATATTTGGGCTTTGAATTAATTCAAACATATTTGAATTGGGGCTATTTAAATGCTATATATATTTTAGATGCTCCAAAAATGTTGGAAATTGTTAAGGGTCACTGGAATAATTCAGAAAGCACCCATAATTATTTTCAGGATTTTATGAAATGGTTTAGCATTATTACTAGACCAAAACAGAAAAACAAAATAGAAAACAGAAACAAATGAGAGAGAGAGAGAGAAGTGCTTACCTGTGCAGCCCACCAGAGCCGGCCCAGCTCCTGTGCTGGTCCAGCACTGTGCGGCCCAGCCCACCTCGACCGCCACCGTCTTCAACCTCCTGCCAGTAGGCAGGAGGGCGTGTGCCCGACGCGCGCGCACATGCGCCGGCCACCTCATGCTTGCCGCTTGCTCCTGGACGTCGCTAGGTGCGCCACGCGGACCCCAGAGCATTCACGTTCGCTCCCCCCCTCTGTTCGTCCTCTCCCTCGCCCTCTCGCCTGACCCGAGCGCCCCCGTCGCCGTCGCTCGCCGCTGCCGTCCCCAGCGCCGCTGCCGTCCCCAGCGCCGCTGCCTCACCTCGCCGATGCTCTCAGAGGCTCCGCCTAGACCCCTCTTCCTCCTCACCGAGCCATGCCCCACGGGAGACCCTACAACGTCGCCATCGGCTCCGTCTTCTTCCTCGGACTCCGGCGATCGCTGTCGTCGCTCCGTCGTCTGCAGGCCTTCCCCGAGCCCGACGAGTACTTCAATCGACGCGCTGTGAGCCTCCGGTCATTTCCCCCCTAACGCCTCGTCCTTTTGCACACCGTAGCCGTCGTGTTCATCGAGGCCGAAGCTCACCTCCACCCGAGCTCGTCGCCGGCGTCAGTCCGGTGACCCTTTGGTCATGCTAGCATGCCCAATAGCCTTGTTAGCACGTGCAGCCGCCGTAGATGCCATGCAACGCACGCCTTGCTCAACGTAGCGACGAATCCATCGATGCCCGAGCTCCGGTCGCCGCTGACCTCGATGCTGTCATCATCCGGCCACCCGAGCACCTCCCACCGCCACCACTTGACGCGCGTGAGCTCCAGCTCCACGTAGCCGCTCTCGGCCGTCGTTTTGGCCGTCGGAGGAGGAAAACTCGCACCTCTCCGCCGTCCCTGGCCCTGCCGGCGACGAGCCCCGGGTCAACTCCGGCGAGTTTGACCCGGTTTGACCCCTGTTTGACCTCCCGTAGGTCAATGACAGGTGGGGCCCCGCCTTGCTAACTAACATAGGTTAAGACTAACTAAATTTAGTTAGTTTAGTTAACCACTAACACGTGGAGCCTGGTCAGTTTGACTTGGGCCACCCGTTGACCTGCTGACCTCAGCCTTACGTCATGCTGACGCAGTAAGTATTTTCTGGAATTAAAATAAATCAAAATGATTTATTTATTTCAGAAAATATCCCAAACTTCTAAAATTCATAGAAATTCAACCATAGCTCCAAATGAAACAAGTTATATATAAAAAATGATCAGAAAAATTCAATCTATCCGTCTGCACTGGTTTCATGCATGTTTAAGCAACTTAACCTTGCTGTTCATATCAAAACATGATAATGCACTTTATGAATTCATAGTTTTAGTTTGAATTTGACTCTTTGGTTCAAATAAGATCAAACCTTTCTGTTCTTAGCTGCATTAGCCCAAATCACAGCATATTGCCATGTCATGATCTTGCATCATATTGTGCATTGCATTGATTGTGTTTCTTCTTTGTTTGTCGGTGGTTGTTCCCTCTCGGTAGACGTGTTCCGACGATGAGTTCGATGACACCAATGAAGAACTGTACTATCTTCAGAAGTGCCAGGCAAGCAAAACCCCCTTGTTCATTCCGATATAATCCCACTCTCTCACTCCTGCTCTATTTTACTGCATTAGGACAACAATGATACACCTGTTACTTGCTGCGGTAGTTGAACCCCTTTCCTCTGCATGACCTGTCATTGCCATAGTAAATAGATGAAACCCACTAGCATGAGTAGGAGTTGTTTGAGCCCTGATGTGCCTACTCATTCATGCTTGTTGTCATGCCTGCTACTGCTTAGACTTGAGTCAGGTCTGATTCATCGGGGATGAATTGGAGGTGTGTGAACATGTCCTACTGTGTGCGAGCTAAGTGTGTGAACATGATTTGGTAAAGGTAGCGGTGAGAGGCCATGTAGGAGTACATGGTGGGTTGTCTCATTGTAGCCGTCCTCAGGAACTGAGTTCTGTGTTTGTGATCCATGAACAGTTACTACCACACATTGGGCTCCGGGCGCTCCAAGCTCTCTCGGCTTATTAATCAACCTGATCTCTGTCCAGGAGTTGCAACTAGTTTCTGGTGTTTGTAGGTAGTGTTAGTAGTCTACCAAGTGGCACCCGGTACAGGTGGGCTTGGGACAGACTAGGCACAGTGGCCCGGTGTACCAAGTGGCACCTGGTTGGTGGGCTTGGGAACCCTGCACACATCGTTTGGGGCCGTGAGCGACACCCCGGCCGGATCTCCTTGCGGATGGAACCCGAATAGGCGATAAACCTGGACTAGAGACTTGTGTGGTTAGTCAGGTCGTGGCCGACTCCCTTGCCAGGCTTCCGCTTGAAGGTTGCCGAGATACACGAGGTGTACATGGCGGTAAGTGGCGAGAGCGTGTGTGAAGAAGTACACCCCTGCAGGGTTAATATGATCTATTCGAATAGCCGTGTCCGCGGAAAAGGACTTCTGGGTTGCCTGTACAGTTCATAGACAAGTGAAAGTGGATACTCTAAAATACGCAAGATAAGCGTGAGTGCTATGGATGGCGTTCTCGTAGGGAGACGGGAGCGGATCCATAGTGGTGTATTGATATGGTGAATATGTGGACTCATGTGCGCCACCTCAAAAGAGTTACTTGCAGTCGTAGTTTAGGATAGCCACTGAGTCAAAGCTGGCTTGCTGCAGTTAAACTCCACCACCCCCTTTGTTGATACCGATGCATATGTAGATAGTTCTGATGTAAGTCTTGCTGGGTACATTTGTACTCACGTTTGCCTATTTTATGTTTTTGCAGAGAGACTTCAGTCTCGCTAGTAGTTTCGCATGGACTTCGACGTTTAGCTTGTTACCTCAGCTACGATCTTGTGCCCCCGACAGGATCTGGTAGATAGTCAGGCTTCTCAGCCTTTTTCATTTGTAGATGTCTGTACTCAGACATGTTAAGCTTCCGCTTGTGCTTTGACTTGTATGCTCTGAATGTTGGGTCGTGAGACCCATCTTTGTAATATCTCGCTCCTCGGAGCCTATTGAATAAAATACTTTAGTTGTAGAGTCATGTTGTGATTCCATGTTGTATTTGCACATATCGAGCATATTGTGTGTATGTTATTGAAATGCTTGGTATGTGTGGGATCTGACTATCTAGTTGTTTATCCTTAGTAGCCTCTCTTACCGGGAAATGTCTCCTAGTGCTTCCACTGAGCCATGGTAGCTTGCTACTGCTTCGGAACACTTAGGCTGGCCGGCATGTGTCCTTCTTCGTTCCTGTGTCTGTCCCTTCGGGGAAATGTCACGCGATGAATACCGGAGTCCTGTTAGCCTGCTACAACCCGGTTCACCGGAGTCCTGCTAGCCCAATGCTACAGCCTGGATCCACTCGCTGATGACCGACACGTTCGATGCTGGGTCATGGATGCCTGTCCCTGTAAGTTTGTGCCGCTTTGGGTTTATGACTAGCCATGTCAGTCCGGGCTCTTTATCATATGGATGCTAGCGACACTATCATATATGTGTGCCAAAAGGCGCAAACGGTCCCGGGCAAAGGTAAGGCGATACCCGTGGGAATACCGTGCGTGAGGCCGCAAAGTGATATGAGGAGTTACATGCTAGATCGATGTGGCATTGAGTCGGGGTCCTGATAGCTTTGGTATCAGAGCTTGACTGCCTGTAGGATTACCAAGCCAAACTGGTCGAAGTTGAGTCTAGAAATGCTTTAGTTATATGTAGGGGAATTGATTGTGGGATGGAACGTAAGGCTCTTTTTACTCCTTATACCTTATGCCTTCTTATCTGAGTCGGCCTCTTCTTTTCTACGGGGGTTAAGGAACTAGGCTCTCTCCTTCTTCTATCAGGATCACGTGTTACTAATCCGTAGACTTATAGGATTGTTGGATCCAAGCCTCAGTCCAGTTTCTATTGTCTCCGTGTATTCATAGTTGATCTCAGAACCTTGTTGTTATGATGTTCGAGTGGCTATGCCACCATTTTTGTAGCATGTCTCCAATATTTTTGAGCATTTACAGCTGTTATGCTGTCCGAGTCATCCCAGGTTTCTAAACAATCTGATGCACTTGCAATCATTTCCCTCTGGTTTTGATGTTCCTTTGGGCCAGGATGATCACACTAATTGCTGAGTTGAGGTAATTTATTGCCTCGACATATATGTTGGAGTTATTATTATGACCCTAGGTGTCTTAGGGGATCATCTAGTAATCTAGCCATGATTTGTGTCCCAGTGTGATGATTTTGGCCATCAATCTCGAGAGCATCCCGTGATGCCATTTAGTTGCTAGGTATTCTATTCCTGGGCTCTTGAGCCCAAGATTCACCCTACTTACCTCATGTTGATAGTGTTGCTAGTTCCTTTAGGATATTAGTAACCTTGCGATAGTCCTCGAGGTTCGTGGTACATCCTTCTTCCAATTACCATGAACCATTCTTGGCAGAAGTTCTTTTGAGCCAAAAGGTCATGACCAGAGTGCTCATGATGAGTTCTCCATTCTATATTGTGAATCTGCCAGTTCTACCCTTTCCGCATGGGTTATCTGGAAGAAATGTTGAGCTTCGCTCGACATACTAATCTATGCATCCACAACTCAGAAAAACATATGTTCCTTTGAGTTGTCCCTCTTTAGTTGTTTTCTGGCCCTCGTCTATCAATTGGTAGTCAGGAGTAGTTATGCTTTCATGTTCCTCGATGCCCACTACTCTTGTGGTCCGTCAAGCCATTCTATGCTGGAATGACTAGGAGAAACAAACTCTAGTACCTCATCCATTTCTAGGATTGGGTCAAAGCAGTTGTATTCCACAGATCAAAATGCCAATCCAGCTTCTGCTCTGCTCTACCTTGGAGTGTTACCATCTTTATGTCAAGAGTGTGATGAGAATTGCACCACCCGTGTCATGAGAATTGCACCACCTCTTATGAATTCTTAATACAGTGATACTTATCGCCATCGATATTCATTCCTTGGTTCCCGTGTTATTATAACTGGAACGCCGACCAGTGAATCGTGATGTATGAAATCTATACTCCTAGCAACTCTATTGCTTGGTAGTTAAATGGATAATAACCTCATTCTTAGCGTGTTGATTATTGAATCATCATTCTAAGATTGATCGTGCTACCTAGTCCATTTTCCCTGGTGCACTCCTCGATCAATGAGATAGGATTGTGTCAATCCATCACTCTCTTGATCACATCGTCTTGCCCTGAGAAGCAAAATTGATCTCGAGCTTAGTAACATACCGGTGGTTCGTGATTTTCCGAATATCTTCTCGGAAGTGTTACCAGGTTATCCCCTGACTGTTATGTTGAGCTCGTGATCAAGTTGGTTTTCTTATAAACCACCCCTTCTCCAAGAATCTGTGTTGGATACCCCTGATCTAGTTGGTTAAGCTGAATAGCAACTTGGAGAGTTGGAAGATAAAAGCTTGCCTAACTTAGTTCATTTCCAAAGGGATATCTTGTGTTTGTTGTAGAAAGATGATTTCTTCATCGATTGGTCCTCGTGATCAGTTGTTGAACCTATCGTCTTGCCCAAACCTTGATTTGAGTGTGGGCCATCATCAAATCAAGTTAGAACCAACGATATTCATAATGTTGTCTTACTCGTGGTTAATTCCTCGAGCATACACCATTACATCTTTTGGTCTGGCCAATACTATCACATTGTTCACATGATGGTGGAAGTCCAGTGATATGGAAATTCCAATGAGTTGCTGTTGAGCCCATCAGCGGCATTTTGTCTCCACCATGATTCGTGTTGAACATCTAGCTGGTGTTGGAAACTTCTATAAGCATTATCTTCATGTTCCGTTCATGAGGCATATGTTGGATGGAAGAAGTGACTTCCTCGAATTCATGTGCATTTGGTGCAAGTTGCCGCCATGGGTTCGAGAAAGATTGTTTTGTTTCCTTTGGTACCATCCCAAGTCAGTCATGCATGTGCAAGGTATACTATGCTTTGGTAGATTAATTACCTCCACTCCACCTGTATTCCATAGCACACCAAGCCACTAACTGATTTGTTCAAGGACAAGAAGTTCCTTCATAAGAGCTAATCATGACTTATGTTAGGACTTCGTTATCCTCGATGATGGTTCCCCACCTGAACTCGGTAGTGTTTTATTTATAAGACTACTACGTGGTCATGCTTGCCTTAGACATCATGTTCACAGGTTTGTAGCAGAACCAGCTAATGTTTTGGAACATGCTATCGTAGTTCATTTTCCTGAGAATCTCGCAACGTCATCTCTTCGGTTTGTGTTGCAAATTTTCTTTTCCAGACATGTTGTCTGAAATGTCCTGTTACCAACCAGATCTGAATCTCAGGTAGATATGATGGTTGGAACATTTCCAAGATCTATGATGTAGGTCCCGAAAAGGTTGATGTTCTGGCCGACACACCTAGCCGTAAGATCTATTATTATAGTATCTTGAATGAGCAATTCGACCATTTTCTCCATGAGGATTTGGTATGACTTATTCCACAAGTTGTTCCTTATGGATTTTTGTGCTTCTGAAGTCCGACCTTTACTTGATGGCCATGTTGATGTTTTAAGCATTTACCATGGTACCTAGTACATCAAGGAGAACATTAGAAGCGGAGTGCTAAATGTCTCTCGGTCGATCATCAAGATTTGCTTCTTTGGCATTGCTAAGGAAAAATCAGAGAAAGTGATGTCCTCCTTTGCACCGGCATCCTCCATCACCGTTCTTCATGGTAGTATGATGTGTTGCCAGGATCCTTGGCACAGATGTTGGTAAAACCTTGATGAATATGGAAATGCTCAAGTTCTTGACAGCACGCTCAGCCACTAGGTTATATCCTTGGTGTCAATTGGAATGTTCCTTCCATTTGACGAATTGCCCTATAACCGTAGTTTCCTTTCCAAGCTGAGTATGCCATTTCTTCGAATTCCTTCAAATGATTGTTTGTGAATTGCCATTAGCCTGGTATGAAGAGCTTCAATAATCCTTTTCGATAGAGTTTCTTTCTGTCGTCGACGTGTTAGATGAAGATCTCGAAAGCAAAGATGTCAAGATCAATTTGGAGCAATGAATCAATATCAACGATGAGGGCAGTTGGATCATGAAGATCGTGATAGCTTTGCGTCCCCAGAGTCTTCTTACCTCACGTCTTGAATCTCGGGACGAGATTGTTGTTTAGTGGGGGTGAGTTGTCACAGCCCTAGCTTAGCCTTTGCTTGTCCTTGCATGATCATCATGTCATCATGTCTAAATTTCATTTAACTATGAAATGGGGATTCTCAAACCCTAGCACCAAATGAATTCAACTAGGGTCAAAATAAAATCTTTTCCATTGAACTCAAAATACCCTTTAAAAATGTTCAACATTTCTGGTTTGAGGTGGAAGCATCTACCAAAGATGGTTTACATTTTTGCAGGACATATTTGGGCTTTGAATTAATTCAAACATATTTGAATTGGGGCTATTTAAATGCTATATATATTTTAGATGCTCCAAAAATGTTGGAAATTGTTAAGGGTCACTGGAATAATTCAGAAAGCACCCATAATTATTTCCAGGATTTTATGAAATGCTTTAGAATTATTACTAGACCAAAACATAGAAACAAAATAGAAAACAGAAACAAATGAGAGAGAGAGAGAAGTGCTTACCTGTGCAGCCCACCAGAGCCGGCCCAGCTCCTGTGCTGGTCCAGCACTGTGCAGCTCAGCCCACCTCGACCGCCACCGTCTTCAACCTCCTGCCAGTAGGCAGGAGGGCGTGTGCCCGATGCGCGCGCACATGCGCCGGCCACCTCATGCTTGCCACTTGCTCCTGGACGTCGCTAGGTGCGCCACGCGGACCCCAGAGCCTTCACGTTCGCTCCCCCCTGTGTTCGTCCTCTCCCTTGCCCTCTCGCCCGACCCGAGCGCCCCCGTCGCCGCCACTCCCCGCTGCCGTCCCCAGCGCCGCTGCCTCGCCTTGCCGATGCTCTCAGAGGCTCCGCCTAGACCCCCTCTTCCTCCTCACCGAGCCATGCCCCGTGGGAGACCCTACAACATCGCCATCGGCTCCGTCTTCTTCCTCGGACTCCGGCGATCGCCGTCGTTGCTCCATCGTCAGCAGGCCTTCCCCGAGCCCGACGAGTACTTCAATCGACGCGCTGTGAGCCTCCGGTCATTTTCCCCCTAACGCCTCATCCTTTTGCACACCGTAGCCGTCGTGTTCATCGAGGCCGAAGCTCACCTCCACCCGAGCTCGTCGCCGGCGTCAGTCCGGTGACCCTTTGGTCAAGCTAGCATGCCCAATAGCCTTGTTAGCACGTGCAGCCGCCGTAGATGCCACGCAACGCACGCCTTGCTCAACGTAGCGACGAATCCGTCGACGCCCGAGCTCCGGTCGCTGCTGACCTCGACGCCGTCGTCGTGTCCGTCGACCCCAGCACCTCCCACCGCCACCACTCGACGTGCGCGAGCTCCAGCTCCATGTAGCCGCTCTTGGCCGTTGATTTGGCCGCCGGAGGAGGAAAACCCGCACCTCTCCGCCATCCCTGGCCCTGCCGGCGACGAGCCTCGGGTCAACTCCGGCGAGTTTGACCCGGTTTGACCCCTGTTTGACCTCCCGTAGGTCAATGACAGGTGGGGCCCTGCCCTGCCAATTAACATAGGTTAAGACTAACTAAATTTAGTTTGTTTAGTTAACCACTAACACGTGGGGCCCACTGGTCAGTTTGACCTGGGCCACCCGTTGACCTGTTGACCTCAACCTTACGTCATGCTGACACAATATGTATTTTCTGGAATTAAAATAAATCAAAATGATTTATTTATTTCAGAAAATATCCCAAACTTCTAAAATCCATAGAAATTCAACCGTAGCTCCAAATGAAACAAGTTATATATAAAAAATGATCAGAAAAATTCAATCTATCCATCTGAACTGGTTTCATGCATGTTTAAGTAACTTAACCTTGCTGTTCATATCAAAACATGATAATGCACTTTATGAATTCATAGTTTCAGTTTGAATTTGAATCTTTGGTTCAAATAAGATAAAAGCATTTTGTTCTTAGCTGCATTAGCCCAAATCACATTATATTGCCATGTCATGATCATGCATCATATTGTGCATTGCATTGATTGTGTTTCTTCTTTGTTTGTCGGTGGTTGTTCCCTCTCGATAGACGTGTTCCGACGATGAGTTCGATGACACCAATGAAGAACTATACTATCTTCAGAAGTGCCAGGCAAGCAAAACCCCCTTGTTCATTCCGATATAATCCCACTCTCTCGCTCCTGCTCTATTTTACTGCATTAGGACAACAATGATACAACTGTTACTTGCTGCGGTAGTTGAACCCCTTTCCTCTGCATGACCTGTCATTGCCACAGTAAATAGATGAAACCCACTAGCATGAGTAGGAGTTGTTTGAGCCCTGATGTGCCTACTCATTCATGCTTGTTGTCATGCCTGCTACTGCTTAGACTTGAGTCAGGTCTGATTCATCGGGGATGAATTGGAGGTGTGTGAACATGTCCTACTGTGTGTGAGCTAAGTGTGTGAACATGATTTGGTAAAGGTAGCGGTGAGAGACCATGTAGGAGTACATGGTGGGTTGTCTCATTGTAGCCGTCCTCAGGAACTGAATTCTTTGTTTGTGATCCATGAACAGTTACTACCACACATTGGGCTCCGGGCGCACCAAGCTCTCTCGACTTATTAATCAACCTGATCTCTGTCCAGGAGTTGCAACTAATTTCTGGTGTTTGTAGGTAGTGTTAGTAGTCTACCAAGTGGCACCCGGTACAGGTGGGCTTGGGACAGACTAGGCACAGTGGCCCGGTGTACCAAGTGGCACCCGGTTGGTGGGCTTGGGAACCCTGCACACATCGTTTGGGGCCGTGAGTGACACCCCGGCTGGATCTCCTTGCGGATGGAACTCGAATAGGCGATAAACCTGGACTAGAGACTTGTGTGGTTAGTTAGGTCGTGGCCGACTCCCTCGCCAGGCTTCTGCTTGAAGGTTGCCGAGATACACGAGGTGTACATGGCGGTAAGTGGCGAGAGCGTGTGTGAAGAAGTACACCCTTGCAGGGTTAATATGATCTATTCGAATCCACGGAAAAGGACTTCTGGGTTGCCTGTATAGTTCATAGACAAGTGAAAGTGGATACTCTAAAATACGCAAGATAAGCGTGAGTGCTATGGATGGCGTTCTCGTAGGGAGACAGGAGCGGATCCATAGTGGTGTATTGATATGGTGAATATGTGGACTCGTGTGCGCCACCTCAAAAGAGTTACTTGCAGTCATAGTTTAGGATAGCCACTGAGTCAAAGCTGGCTTGCTGCAGTTAAACTCCACCACCCCCTTTGTTGATACCGATGCATATGTAGATAGTTCTGATGTAAGTCTTGCTGGGTACATTTGTACTCACGTTTGCCTATTTTATGTTTTTGCAGAGAGACTTCAGTCTCGCTAGTATTTTCGCATGGACTTCGATGTTTAGCTTGTTACCTCAGCAACGATCTTGTGCCCCCGGCAGGATCTGGTAGATAGTCAGGCTTCTCAGCCTTTTTCATTTGTAGATGTCTGTACTCAGACATGTTAAGCTTCCGCTTGTGCTTTGACTTGTATGCTCTGAATGTTGGGTCATGAGACCCATGTTTGTAATATCTCGCTCCTCGGAGCCTATTGAATAAAATACTTGAGTTGTAGAGTCATGTTCTGATGCCATGTTGTATTTGCACATATCGAGCATATTGTGTGTATGTTATTGAAATGCTTGGTATGTGTGGGATCTGACTATCTAGTTGTTTATCCTTAGTAGCCTCTCTTACCGGGAAATGTCTCCTAGTGCTTCCACTGAGCCATGGTAGCTTGCTACTGCTCCGGAACACTTAGGCTGGCCGGCATGTGTCCTTCTTCGTTCCTGTGTCTGTCCCTTCGGGGAAATGTCACGCGATGAATACCGGAGTCCTGTTAGCCCGCTACAGCCCGGTTCACCGAAGTCCTGCTAGCCCAGTGCTACAGCCTGGATCCACTCGCTGATGACCGACACGTTCGATGCTGGGTCATGGATGCCTGTCCCTGTAAGTTTGTGCCACTTTGGGTTTACGACTAGCCATGTCAGCCCGGGCTCCTTATCATATGGATGCTAGCGACACTATCATATACGTGTGCCAAAAGGCGCAAACGGTCCTGGGCAAAGGTAAGGCGACACCCGTGGGAATACCGTGCGTGAGGCCGCAAAGTGATATGAGGTGTTACATGCTAGATCGATGTGGCATTGAGTCGAGGTCCTGACATTTCATGATCATCATCATTAACTTCCTCACTAATTGGTGTAGGAATCACTGGAACTGATTTCTGTGATGAACTACTTTCCAACAAGGGAGTAGGTATAGTTACCTCATCAAGTTCTACTTTCCTCCCACTCACTTCTTTCGAGAGAAACTTCTTTTCTAGAAAGGATCCATCTTAGCAACGAATAACTTGCCTTCAGATATGTGATAGAAGGTGTACCCAATAGTTACCTTTGGGTATTCTATGAAGACACACTTCTCCGATTTTGGTTCGAGCTTATCAGGTTGAAACTTTTTCACATAAGCATCGCAGCCCCAAAATTTAAGAAACAACAATTTTTGGTTTCTTGCCAAAACACAGTTCATATGGTGTCATCTCAACGGATTTAGATGGTGCCCTTTTAACGTGAATGCAGCTGTCTCTAATGCATAACCCCAAAACAACAATGGTAAATCAATAAGAGACATCATAGATCGCACCATAATAAAGTGCGGTTATGATGTTCGGACACACCATAACGTTGTGGTGTTCCAGGTGGCGTGAGCTGTGAAACTATTCCACATTGTTTTAATTGAAGACCAAACTCGTAACTCAAATATTCGTCTCCGCGATCAGATCATAGAAACTTTATTTTCTTGTTACGATGATTTTTCCACTTCACTCTGAAATTCTTTGAACCTTTCAACTATTTCAGACTCATGTTTCATCAAGTAGATATACCCATATCTGCTCAAATCATCTTGTGAAGGTCAGAAAATAACGATACTTGCCACGAGCATCAACACTCATTGGATCGCATACATCGGTATGTATTATTTCCAATAAGTTAGTAGCTTGTTCCATTGTTCCAGAGAACAGAGTTTTAGTCATCTTGCCCAAAAGGCACAGTTCGCAAGCATCAAATGATTCATAACCAAGTGATTCCAAAAATCCATCTTTATGGAGTTTCTTCATGCGCTTTACACCGATATGACCCAAACAGCAGTGCCACAAATAAGTTGCACTATCATTATTAACTTTTCATCTTTTGGCATCAATATTATGAATATGTGTATCACTACGATCGAGATCCAACAAACTATGTTCATTGGGTGTATGACCATCGAAGGTCTTATTCATGTAAACAGAATAACAATTTATTCTCTAACTTTAAATGAATAACCGTATCGCAATAAACATGATCAAATCATATTCATGCTCAACGCAAACGCCAAATAACATTTATTTAGGTTTAACACTAATCCTGAAAGTATAGGGAGTGTGCGATGATGATCATATCAATCTTGGAACTACTTCCAACACTCATCGTCACTTCACCCTCAACTAGTCTCTGTTTATTCGGTAACTCCTATTTCGAGTTACTAATCACAGCAACCAAACAAGTATCAAATACTCAGGGGCTACTATAAACACTAGTAAGGCACACATCAATAACCTGTATATCAAATATACCCTTGTTCAATTTGCCATCCTTCTTACCCACCAAATATTCAGGGCATTTCCGCTTCCAGTGACCATTTCCTTTGCAGTGTAAGCACTCAGTTTCAGGCTATGGTCCAGCTTTGGGCTTCTTCGCAGGAGTGACAACTTGCTTGTCTTTCCACTTGAAGTTCCCTTTCTTTCCCTTTACCCTTCTCTTGAAACTAGCGGTCTTGTCAATCATCAACACTTGATGCTCTTTCTTGATTTCTACCTTCGTCGATTTCAACATCACGAAGAGCTCGGGAATCGTTTTCGTCATCCCTTGCATACTATAGTTCATCACGAAGTTCTAGTAACTTAGTGATGGTGACTAGAGAATTCTGTCAATCACTATCTTATCTGGAAGATTAACTCCCACTTGATTCAAGCGATTGAAGTACCCAGACAATCTGAGCGCATGCTCACTAGTTGAGCGATTCTCCTCCATCTTTTAGCTATAGAACTTGTTGGAGACTTCATATCTCTCAACTCGGGTATTTGCTTGAAATATTAACTTCAATTCCTGGAACATCTCATATGGTCCATGACGTTCAAAACATCTTTGAAGTCCTGATTCTAAGCCGTTAAGCATGGTGCACTAAACTATCAAGTAGTCATCATATTGAGCTAGCCAAATGTTCATAACGTCTGCATCTGCTCCTGCAATAGGTTTGTCACTTAGCGGTGCATTAAGGACATAATTCTTCTATGCAGCAATGAGGATAAACCTCAGATCACGGATCCAATCCGCATCATTGCTACTAACATCTTTCAACACAATTTTCTCTAGGAACATATCAAAATAAACATATGAAAGCAACAACGCAAGCTATTGATCTACAACATAATTTGCAAAATACTACCAGGACTAAGTTCATGATAAATTTAAGTTCAATTAATCATATTACTTAAGAACTCCCACTTAGACAGACATCTCTCTAGTCATCTAAGTGATCACGTGATCCAAATCAACTAAACCATGTCCGATCATCACGTGAGATGGAGTAGTTTTCAATGGTGAACATCACTATGTTGATCATATCTACTATATGATTCACGCTCGACCTTTCGGTCTCCGTGTTCCGAGGCCATATCTTTTATATGCTAGGCTCGTCAAGTTTAACCTGAGTATTCTGCGTGTGCAACTGTTTTGCACCCGTTGTATTTGAACTTAGAGCCTATCACACCCGATCATCACGTGGTGTCTCAGCACGAAGAACTTTCGCAACGGTGCATACTCAGGGAGAACAGTTCTTGATAATTTTTAGTGAGAGATCATCTTAAAATGCTACCGTCAATCAAAGCAAGATAAGATGCATAAAGGATAAACATCACATGCAATCAATATAAGTGATATGATATGGCCATCATCATCTTGTGCTTGTGATCTCCATCTCCGAAGCAACGTCGTGATCACCATTGTCACCGGCGCGACACCTTGATCTCCATCGTAGCATCGTTGTCGTTACGCCATTTATTGCTTCTACGACTGTCGCTACCACTTAGTGATAAAGTAAAGCAATTACAGGGCGTTTGCATTTCATACAATAAAGCGACAACCATATGGCTCCTGCCAGTTGCCGATAACTTCGGTTACAAAACATGATCATCTCATACAATAAAATATAGCATCATGTCTTGACCATATCACATCACAACATGCCCTGCAAAAACATGTTAGACGTCCTCTACTTTGTTGTTGCAAATTTTACGTGGCTGCTACGGGCTGAGCAAGAACCGTTCTTACCTACGCATCAAAAACGCAACGATAGTTCGTCAAGTTGGTGCTGTTTAAGCCTTCGCAAGGACCGGGCGTAGCCACACTCGGTTCAACTAAAGTTGGAGAAACAGACACCCGCTAGTCACCTGTGTGCAAAGCACGGCGGTAAAACCAGTCTCGCGTAAGCGTACGCGTAATGTGGATCTGGGCCGCTTCATCCAACAATACCGCTGAACCAAAGTATGACATGCTGGTAAGCAGTATGACTTGTATCGCCCACAACTCACTTGTGTTCTACTCGTGCATATAACATCTACGCATAAAACCTGGCTCGGATGCCACTGTTGGGGAACGTAATAATTTCAAAAAGAATTCCTACGCACACGCAAGATCATGGTGATGCATAGCAACGAGAGGGGGGAGTGTTGTCCACGTACCCTCGTAGACCGTAAGCGGAAGCGTTATGACAACGCGGTTTATGTAGTCGTATGTCTTCACGATCCGACTGATCCGAGTACCGAACGTACGGCACCTCCGAGTTCAGCACACGTTCAGCTCGATGACGATCCCCGGACTCCGATTCAGCAGGGTGTCGGGGATAAGTTCCGTCAGCACGACGGCGTGGTGACGATGATGATATTCTATCGACGCAGGGCTTCGCCTAAGCACCGCAACAATATGACCGAGGTGGAATATGGTGGAAGGGGCCACAGCACACGGCTAAGAAATGATCACGAAGATCGACTTGTGTTGTTGTGCCTAGAGGTGCCCCCCTGCCCCCGTATATAAAGGAGCAAGGGGGGAGGGGGCGGCCGGCCTAGGAGGGGGCGCGCCAAGGGGAGTCCTACTCCCACCGGGAGTAGGACTCCCTCCTTCCTTGTTGGAGTAGGAGAAGGGGAAAGAGGGGGAGAGGAAGAAGGAAAAGGAGGCTGCGCCCCTTGTCCAATTCGGACCAGAGGGGGGGGGGCACAGGCCTCCTTCCTTTTGGCCTCTCTCTCCTCTATACCCGTATGGCCCAATAAGACCCATATACTCCCCGGCGAATTCCCGTAACTCTCCGGTACTCCGAAAAATACCCGAATCACTCGAAACCTTTCCGAACTCCGAATATAGTCGTCCAATATATCGATCTTTACGTCTCGACCATTTCGAGACTCCTCGTCATGTCCCCGATCTCATCCGGGACTTCGAACTCCTTAGGTACATCAAAACTCATAAACTCATAATATAACTATCATCGAAACCTTAAGCGTGCGGACCCTACGGGTTCGAGAACAATGTAGACATGACCGAGACATGTTTCCGGTCAATAACCAATAGCAAAACCTGGATGCTCATATTGGCTCCCACATATTCTACGAATATCTTTATCGGTCAAACCGCATAACAACATACGTTGTTCCCTTTGTCATCGGTATGTTACTTGCCCGAGATTCGATCGTCGGTATCCAATACCTAGTTCAATCTCATTACCGGCAAGTCTCTTTACTCATTGCGTAATGCATCATTCCGTAACTAACTCATTAGCTACATTGCTTGCAAGGCTTATAGTGATGTGCATTACCGAGAGGGCCCAGAGATACCTCTCCGACAATCGGAGTGACAAATCCTAATCTCGAAATACGCCAACCCAACATGTACCTTCGGAGACACCTGTAGAGCTTCTTTATAATCACCCAGTTACATTGTGATGTTTGGTAGCACACAAAGTGTTCCTCCGGTAAACGGGAGTTGCATAATCTCATAGTCATAGGAACATGTATAAGTCATGAAGAAAGCAATAGCAACATACTAAACGATCAAGTGCTAAGCTAACGGAATGGATCAAGTCAATCACATCATTCTCCTAATGATGTGATCCCGTTAATCAAATGACAACTCATGTCTATGGTTAGAAAACTTAACCATCTTTGATTAACGAGCTAGTCAAGTAGAGGCATACTAGTGACACTATGTTTGTCTATATATTCACACATGTATTATGTTTCCGGTTAATACAATTCTAGCATGAATAATAAAAATTTATCATGATATAAGGAAATAAATAATAACTTTATTATTGCCTCTAGGGCATATTTCCTTCATCATTACCATGTGCTAGACAATTTGGTGTAATGCACTCGGGAACGAAAGGAGGAGATACCATCACCGACGGTCGAATATATACACCACATGAGCTGAGAGTTTTCAAGAAAAGACTCGACAGACCCATAGTCAACCCGTGATGAATAATACTGATCTAATTTAGTTTTTGTAGTACATATATTTAATTGTACAAGTTTAATCTTTGAATTATGAACATAGAAAATGTCGTCGGACGAAGAAGGTCTTGGGGAGTGCTCCTGGTGCGGCGACAACCGGGGTTTCTGCGACATGCCTCACCTCGACGAAGGTCGTCGCTTCAGCATTAAGGTCGAGGAGGCCTTCGATTGTGAAACGGTACGTTACGATGCTATGTTTTTTTCTTAATTAAGCTCGACTTCTACTACTTCAACGTGTAATTTTCGTCTTTTACAATTTGACTAGCTTATCGCATGCCATGCAAGACGCTATGTCTTGGAGAGGATGGGTTTTGAAGATCATGAGAGGAATGATACAAAGAAAATTAACCTAAGGACCCATCATGGTATGGATTTTGAGGTAAATCTATACAATTCTGAGTGCGTATCCAATTTTGGTTGCCCGGGTTGGGAAGCACTTTGCAAGATGTATGATTTTCAAGAGGGTATGTTTGTCACCATGGATCTTGGTGATCTTGACATCGACCAAGACAATTTGGACATTCGGGTTCTTGTTGATAAACTTCCAATTCTACCGCTATGTGAGTTCCTCAAACATAGTTATTAAGTAATTTATATTGTTTATTTCAAAATAGTTGACAACTTATTTCCATTGGTAGCTTATTTCCATTCTTCAAAGAGTGTGCAGAAGATGGTAGATAGAACCAACTACACCGATGGCTCTGAGTTAACTTATCAGGAGAAAAATCATCTGATCGCATATTGTACTGAAATTCAGAATTACAATGCCTTCTATCAAACTCCTCCAAATTATGGTGAATACGTTCCACTAGTGCACGTGTTGAACAACGATAACTTCCATGGAGATATTCTGGTAAGATTTTTTTACTATTAAGACATCCATGCATCTTTTGCATACTTCTAAACTGAACTACATTGCTAACTACGAAGTTATTACTATGTTTTTCAACAGAAAATCCCGATGGATTGTGTGCCTCATTTGATGTATCAGAATGGTCGCCTTGATGTTTTGAACATACAACTAGGTCGTCCTACGAATCTCACCTGTGCATACCGGATTCCTAAAAACGTTGAACACATGATAATCAAAGAATGGAAGAAATGTATGGACAGTCGCAAGGAGGTTCTTGGTAGCAACATTGTGTGAAAGGCAAGAATTGGAGACAGGATAATCTCCATTCTCCATAATGGAGAGTCAGGGGCTATCTTGTTTTATGCTATTTTACCTAAGATAATATAGTAGGTCCTAAGAGAATGTAGTAGGTCCTATGAGGTACAATATGTTTATGAGAGTTGATGATGATGAGTAGTTGTGATTATGTCTAGTGACTAACTTATGTGTGATGTCTCATTGATGAAAACGATTATCATGAGGAGGTGTTATATGACAATGATGTATTATGCTGATAAGTTGTTAATGATATGATGATGATGGTATTTATTATATCATTGGGTGAAAGAACCGCGGCTTAGTTTCAAGTGGATGTCCATCCACTTGAAACTAGTCCACGGTTCTTTCTCCCACTGATGTAATAACTCATTATGATGTAAAATCATTCTCTAAATTGCTGCGGTATGAAAACTTGTATAAAGGTGTATGAATACAACATGAAATAAAAAAGAAATATGGAATAATAGTAGTAGCGCGTGCTACGAGACGCACTACTACTAATTACTAGTAGCGCTCATAGTGGAAAGCGCTGCTACTAAGTCGATATAGGTAGCGTGGTCCAACAGATGCTACTGCTAACCTTTAGCTGTAGGGCCTTACTAGTAGCGTGGTACCCAACACTACTGATAGGATTTAAACACGCGCTACTGCTAGGGTTTTCCCTAGTAGTGGTGGGCCGGACTGTTAGGCTATGAAGATACAAGATAGAAGACTTCTTCCCGCGTCCGGATGGGACTCTCCTTTGCGTGGATGGCAAGCTTGGTGATTCGGATATGTAGATTCCTTTTCTCTGTAACCGACTTTGTGTAACCCTAGCCCCCTCCGGTGTCTATATAAACTGGAGGGTTTAGTCCGTAGAGACAACAACAATCATAATCATAGGCTAGACTTTTAGGGTTTAGCCATTATGATCTCATGGTGGATCAACTCTTGTAATACTCATATTCATCAAGGTCAATCAAGCAGGAAGTAGGGTATTACCTCCATAGAGAGGGCCCGAACCTGGGTAAACATTGTGTCCCCCGCGTCCTGTTACCATTAGCCTTAGACGCACAGTTCGTGACCCCCTACCCAAGATCCGCCGGTTTTGACACCGACATTGGTGCTTTCATTGAGAGTTCCGCTGTGACGTCGAATATAGGCTTGATGGATCGCCTTGTTATCAAGGACAACGTCACCTCCGGGGGAGCCCTGGCCGCAGGCCAAACCCTCCGGCTGGGCGGCTTCACTATGACCGCCCATTCGGCCGTCGGGCCGATGATGACTTCTCGGGTCATCGAAAATCGCCTCCGCGTCATCTCAGATTACTCCAAACAGATGGATCCGACGGAGTTGTCATCCTTAAACGAGCTCCTGGATCGCATCGCCGCCTTGGGAGTCGCTACAGACTATGATCGGATTGGGCTTAAATCCGATCAGAGAGAAATTGAATCTCTGCCGATCACCCATCATATAGCGGTAGTGGAGGAGCCATACGACTCTTCCTCTATATTGAGGACGAACTATGTTCGGATTTCCGAGCTCACAAAGCCGGATACCCGCCCATGGGAAGGCATGCCCCATATTCTGAACCTAGAGTCAGGCTATGGGCCTGAAAAATTGGTTGATATCCCCGAGCCCGAACTGTTAAGCTCGGAAGTTTCTCAAACTCCAGATCCCAGATTGGGTCAGGGTTCGGACTTAAATCCACCCACCAACCCAGATACAAGCGATCTTACAAACATTAGATAGCAGTCCCAAGAAATGGTCCATCACTTTTGGGCCAGATTCCCCCTTGTCAAGGACAAGATCAAAGACTGCCGCGATGAAGACGCAATCTCATTATTCTGCAAAAGTTGCATGGACGAGGGAATCCTCAATACAATCAACCACCGTCGCGTATCACACTTCACTGACTTGGCAACCATAGTACAGAAGTACTGCACAATGGAAAGCGCCTGGAAAACTCAGGCCGCCTCTTGGGAGCCACAGGTTTCCACTAAACCCCTCGTCGGGACAAAAAGGATGCACCCTCGTAGGTCGCCTGATCCAATAACCAAAAAATCGAAGCCCACCATCCTGGAGGGATGACTTGATAGGCCTTGCAAAATACACACAACACCGGATATCATACCAACTCACAGCCTTAGAGCATGTTGGATACTCCGGCAGGTGGCCAAGAGCGGCGAGGATCTCCTCACCAAAACCACCGCAGAGCAACATCCCACGGAAGACAACAACCCTACAGTATTGACAGTCTTCAAGACTTTCGCCTCAAACAATAGGCGCAAAAGGTCACTCCGCAGCCTCACTGAAGTCTGCCAAGTTGCAGCAATCAATCCCTGGAACGACACGGCCATAACTTTCAATGCCAGTGACGAACCAAAATTCAGAACAATCCAGGCACCAGCCGCATTGGTCCTTAGTCCAATTGTGGACGGATTTTGGCTTACCAAAGTGCTCATGGACGACGGCAGCGGAGTAAAGCTCATTTACGAGGAAACTCTCAACAAAATGGAAATAGACAGGAGCCACATTGAGCAAAGTAGCATGAACTTCCGAGGAATTATTCCTAGTCGGGAGGCGCGATTTGTGGGAAAAATCACACTCGATGTGGTATTCGGCACGCCGGAGAATTATTGGTCCGAAGAGATAACCTTCCAAGTGGCCCATTTCAATAGTGGATATCACGCCTTGTTAGGGCGAGATGCATTTGCAAGCTTCCAAGCTATACCCCGTTACGGGTACATGAAGCTCAAGATGCCCGGGCCCAACGGAATCATCACTCTTGCCAGCGACCCGGACATAGCACTCCGCGCCAAAAACAAAACGGCAGCCTTGGCCCTCGAGGCATTGTCGAGTATCACGTCGTCCCTATCCACGTCGAGTATCACGTCGTCCCTATCCACGTGAAAACAAAACCGCCGCCTTGGCGCTCCACCGTGGATAGGGACAACGTGATACTCGACAAGCGACCCAAATCCACCTCCTTTAAACCAGCAGAGGAAATAGTCAAATTCCAAGTCCACCCAATGGACTCCATGAAGACAGCATCCATAGGGGCACAGCTGGACCCCACGGTCGATGCTGCACTATGCATGTTCCTACGCGAAAACTGGGACATATTTGCCTGGCACCCTTCTGATATGCCAGGGATCCCACACAGGCTGGCCGAACATAGCCTAAACATACTGAAGGGATATAACCCGGTCAAGCAAACATTGCGTCGCTTTTCCGAACCCAAACGACAAGCCATGGGGGAGGAGCTAGCCAAGTTACTCAAGGCTGGATTCATCAAAGAGATAAAACACCCAGACTGGCTAGCAAAGCTGGTGATGGTACCAAAGAAGGATAAATCCTGGCGCCTATGTGTCGATTTCAAAGACCTCAACAAGGCCTTCCCTAAGGATCCCTTCCCCCTCCCCCGCATCGAACAGATTATCGATGCTACCGCAGGACACGACTCATTGTGTTTCCTTGAAGCATACTCCGGATACCATCAAATCAAGATGAAGGAGTCCGATCAGGCCACAACGGCATTCATCACCCCATACGGGCCTTTCTGCTTCAACACAATGCCTTTCGGGCTCAAAAACGCCGGTGCCACCTATCAACGCATGATTCAAACATGCCTGGAGAAACAAATCGGCAAGACAGTTGAAGCATATGTAGATGACGTAGTCATCAAAACTAGACACGTCAAGTCATTAATAGACGATCTGCATCTCACATTCAACAACCTCCGAACATATGACATCAAGATCAATCCGGAAAAGTGTGTTTTCGGCGTTCCCGCCGGAAAACTTCTGGGCTTCATCATTTCCAATAGAGGAATTGAGGCAAACCCAGCTAAAATCCGAGCTTTGTCATAGTTGGCTATGCCAATAGACCTTAAACAAGTCCAAAAACTATCCAGCTGTGTGGCAGCTCTAAGCTGCTTTATCTCCAGACTAGGAGAAAAGGCGCTGCCACTCTATCGCCTTCTCCGACGCACCGAACACTTCGAGTGGACGGACGCGACAATAGCCGGACTGGAAGAAATAAATGCTCTTCTAGCAAGCAACCCAATCCTAGTCGCGCCGAACGTCGACGAACCTATGTTATTATACATATCGGCCACACACCAAGTCATAAGCGCGGTGCTCGTCGTTGAACGAGAGGAGGACGGACACAAATTCCCTCTTCAGAAACCGGTATACTACGTATCTACCGTCCTCACACCATGCAAATCCCGATACCCTCATTACCAAAAAATAGCATACGCGGTCTTCATGGCATCCCGGAAGCTACAACACTACTTTCAAGAGTGCTCAATAACGGTGGCCTCCGAAGTACCACTCAATGACATAATAAACAACCGCGACGCTATAGGCCGGATTACTAAGTGGGCCATTGAGCTCCTCCCATTCGACATATCATACAAACCACGCCGGGCCATTAAGTCCCAAGTATCGGCCGACTTCGTCGCCGAATGGACAGAGGCCGAACTCCCTAAAGAGTACGACACATATTCCAACTGGGTCATGCACTTCAACGGCTCCAAAATGCTGGCAGGCCTAGGGGCAGGCGTTGTCCTAACATCCCCTACTGGAGACACAGTCTAGTACGTCCTCCAAATATTATTCACGGACTCGAACAATGCAGCCAAATACGAGGCCTTATTGGATGGTCTTCGGATGGCCGTCTCCATGGGCATACAACGCCTGGAAGTGCACGGGGATTCAAACCTTGCAATATCTCAAATAAATGGAGATTTCAATGCCAAGGATCTGAAGATGGCGGCTTATCGTAACACCGTTCTAAAGATGTCAGCTCGGTTTGAGGGGCTCGAATTTCACCATGTGGCTCGAGAAAGTAATCAAGCGGCGGACGTCCTTGCTCGCATCGGTGCCAAGCGCGACCCCGTCCCACCTAACATCTTTCTAGAAATGCTTTTCAAGCCATCCGTGGTGTGGCAAGGGGAGAGCAGCATCAACAATCCGGACCCGACTACAACCCTAGATTCTGAACACACCGACATCATCGGGGGCTCAGCCACCGAAATTACACCATCGACCCATTTAATCATGGCAGTCATTGCCCCATGGACCGAACCCTTCTTGGCCTACCTTAATAGGAGAACTCCTTGAGGATCAGAACGAGGCGTGTTGAATTGTGCGGTGCTCTAAAGCCTACAAAGTTCAGGAGGGAGAACTCTACAAGAAAAGCGCTATCGGAGTACTTCAAAGATGTATCTCCGAGGAAGAAGGGCGGCAGCTCTTGGCTGAAATTCATGCCGGTCTCGGCGGTCACCACACCGCGGCTTGTGCCCTTGTAAGCAAGGCCTTCCGTACAGGTTTCTATTGGCCGACGGCCCGAGCAGACGCACAGGACCTTGTCCAACATTGCAATGGATGCCAGCTTTTCGCCAACCAAAGCCATATGCCACCCACCGCTCTACAAACAATCCCCATCACTTGGACTTTTGCGGTCTGGGGGCTTGATATGGTCGGACCCCTTAAAGGCGAAAGCCATAAGAAAAAATATCTATTGGTCATGGTGGATAAATTCACTAAGTGGATAGAGGCCAAACCAGTTAAAACGGCCGAAGCCGGGCTAGTGATAGACTTTATATTTGGTGTTATGCACCGTTATGGTGTTCCACATAGCATCATCACCAACAATGGCTCCAATTTTATAGCCAATGAGGTGAAAGCTGGTGAGCTAATCTGGGCATCAAGCTCGTCTACGCCTCCGTCTATCACCCACAAACCAACGGTCAAGTCGAACGAGCCAATGGTCTTATTATGAGCGGCATCAAACCAAGATTTGTGCGATCTTTCAAGGAATCAGACAAGTGCTGGGTGGAGGAGCTCGACTCTGTACTCTGGGGGCTGCGGACCATGCCCATTCGTTCTACCGGATATACACCTTTCTTCATGGTGTACGACGCAGGGCTGTGTTACCCTACGACATTATTAGTGACTCACCTCGAGTGCGCATGTATGAAGAGAGAGAGAGAGAGGCCGAGCTTGATTGGCAGGACAACTTAGATGCCCTGGAGGAGGAGCGCGATGTCGCAAAAGCCCATTCCGCATTCTATCAACAACAGCCCCGCAGATCAAAGCAGAGAAGTACGGGCCAAGACTTATAATGTTGGCGAACTCGTTCTACGCTTGCCGGAGAAGAAAAAGGACAAACTCAAGCCCAAGTGGGAGGGTCCCTTCATCATTCACGAAATACTCACCGAAGGAGCGTACCACCTGCGTGATGCGTCAGACAATCGCCAAGAGCCGAACCCGTGGAACGCGGCCAGACTCCGAAGATTCTATGCCTAGCACCGGACTCTCCGTTCGTCTCGTTTACCCCTTTTGTTTCCAGTATTTATTTTCCTCTCTTTTCACATTTTTTTCCCTTTTAAGCCTTAAAGCTTTTGTGCGGCTAAACCGTGCACCTTCGACGCACACATTCTAAAATATGTACGTCAATTATACCTGGGGGCTTCTCGTAGAGAAGCTTATTATTATTATTATTATTATTATTATTATTATTATTATTATTATTATTATTATTATTATTATTATTATTATTATTATTATATTCCGAGCATCAAGCTCACCACATGTGTGTCTTTCCCACATATGTACCTTTTCTTCGCCATTATATGCATCGATATGACTTAAGTTGTGGCCAAGCTGGGTTGCCTGGCTCCTGTTGTCGGTGTCAAAACCGGCGGATCTCGGGTAGGGGGTCCCGAACTGTGCGTCTAGGCGGATGGTAACAGGAGACAAGGGACACGATGTTTTTACCCAGGTTCGGGCCCTCTTGATGGAGGTAAAACTGTACTCCTGCTTGATTGATATTGATGATATGGGTAGTACAAGAGTAGATCTACCACGAGATCAGAGAGGCTAAACCCTAGAAGCCATCCTATGGTATGATTGTTCTTCGTCCTACGGACTAAAACCCTCCGGTTTATATAGGCACCGAAGAGGGTTAGGGTTACACAGAGTCGGTTACAATGGTAGGAGATCTACATATCCGTATCGCCAAGCTTGCCTTGCACGCCAAGAAAAGTCCCATCCAGACACGGGACGAAGTCTTCAATCTTGTATCTTCATAGTCCAGGAGTCCGGCCAAAGGTGATAGTTCGGCTATCCGGACACCCCCTAATCTAGGAATCCCTGAGTAGCCCCTGAACCAGGCTTCAATGACAACGAGTCTGGCGCGCGTATTGTCTTCGGCATTGCAAGGCGGGTTCCTCCTCCGAATACTTCATAGAAGATTTTGAACACAAGGATAGTGTCCGGCTCTGCAAATAAGTTCCACATACCACCGTAGAGAGAATAATATTTACACAAATTCAATCTGCTGACGTATTCCGTGGCGTGACATCACACCACGGCCAAGCCTTTATTCGAATCGTTTTTACTGTCCCACCTCAGCGCGTTTAGCGAGGCGGTTTCCTTGGCACGTCTTGTCAAAGCAGAGATCATGTCCCCTAATTCTGGGATCCTCATCAATACGGGCGTGGGTAACCCAACCGCGCCATTGATTACGGCGCTTGGGAGATAAGCGAGTTTTACCAGGCTGGTGGGGACGCATAGCTTCGTCCGTCCATATAAGGGGATAAGGATCCACCTTTTCACACACGCCTTCTTCCTCCTTTGCTCATCCATTTCCGCGCACTCGAGCTCCAGCGCCCAAGTCCGCACATCTCGCCTCAACCTTCCCCAGCCATGTCCGGAGGGGGAGGCAAGTGGATGGTCTCCTCTGTCACGGAGGGGCACATCAAAAAGCTGAGGAAGGCCAGATACTTGTCCAGCGACATAGCGCATCGGCTCCCCAACAAGGGGCAGCTTATCCCCACCCCCAGGCCCCATGAGAGGGTGGTGTTCCTCACCCACTTCCTCCGCGGACTTGGTTTTCCACTTCACCTATTTGTCCGGGGGCTCATGTTCTACTACGGCCTGGATTTCCACGATTTGGCCCCAAATTTCATCCTCAACATCTCGGCGTTCATCGTCGTGTGCGAGGCCTTCCTATGCATCCAGCCCCACTTCGGCTTATGGCTGAAGACCTTCAATGTCAAGCCGAAGGTAGTGGGCGGCCGCTAGGCAGAGTGCGGAGGTGCCATGGTGGGCAGGATGCCCAACGTCTTATGGCTTGAGGGCTCCTTCGTGGAGACCATAAAGGGGTGGCAGTCGGGGTGGTTCTACATCACCGAGCCGCGTGACCCTGAATGGGCAGCAGCCCCCGAATTCCGATCTAGCTTCCCTACACGGCTCACCTCTTGGAAAGAGACGGGCTTGACGTGGGGTAATTTGGAAGAGCTGACCGGACTTCAATCCTGCATCCAAAACCAGGTGAACAAGAAGCTCAAGCTTGTCAACATAGTCCAGGTCATGCCATCCGCCGGATCCTCCCGTGCCAACAATGGGCCTTCAGCTTGTGGGAGTTTGATCCGGCACAACACCAAACCTTGAGCAGGCTCTTCGACACTACGTACGAAGATGTCTGGAAGGTGCTGTTCAAGGCGCCGAGGCTCCCGCATCCGCTACCGAAGATCGCGGATTCAGCTCGCAGCGTCAAGCCAGTGAGGTAAGCTACTTTACCCTTTACGGGACTCTTATTTTCCATAGTTTGACACTATGCGGGATCTAAACTCCCTTACCTTTGACAGGCCTGGCAAAAGACGTCCGGGCAGGTTAACTGTCCGGCTCCCTTGCCAGAAGACCCAGCGGACGCCCGATTGACGGGGCTGCTGGTTCCGGCACCTCACGTGGTGCCGGAGAAGAAGGCCAAGAAGAAGGCCACGGGAACTCGAAGGAGTTCCCGGCGCCAGGTGTTGTCGGACTCATCGTCCGATGACTCCGAGGCGGACTCCTCCCGCGAAGACGAGGAGGAGGAAAAAGAGGCCTCTCCCCCAGCGGGGGGAGAGAAGAAAAGGAAGGCCGCCCCAACAGGGGAGGTCGGAGGGTCCAAGAAGGGAAGGACCCTTCCTATGGACTACTCCACCAACGCCGACGACGGCGAAGAGGAGTGGCCACCGAGGGCTAAGCCCCTGGCGACATCGTAAGTGTCCGGATACCAGAATAACTCATGGCGTTTCGTTTGTCGTATAGAATCTCCTAACGCCGAATATAACCCTGCAGCCCGCCCAAGGACGGGCTCGACACTTCAACGAGCGGCTCCCTGGCTTCGTCGGACGTGAATAGCACTTCACTTTCGGCCGCCCCCTCTCCTCGCGCTGCGGATGACGCCGAGGTGGGGTCCCAAAAGGGGCCCAGCCAGGAGGAGGAGGTCCCGGAGGCGCCGCAAGGCAACCTCCCGGACTCCGGGCACAAGGGGGATCAAACCCCAAAGGGCTCTAAGTCCGGCCCTGGGCCGGACTCCGCACCGGAACCTTCAGTGGTTCCGGAGTCTGGCAGGCGGCCCCTTCGTAAGAAGGGCGAGACTGCGACACCGGTGACCTCCGTCCAACCGGAGGCACCGGATAATTTGCTGGAGGCGCTTAACGGCGCCTCCATCAACGAGGAGCACCGCACTGTTATGAGTGTGGTGATCCAGAAAGTTTAGTCCGCGAAGAGCGGGCTGACTGAAGCCTGTGCCAGCCTTCTAACAGGCCTTGAGGTATGTATTTAAGATATGTAAAAATATTACCGCATAGACAGTAGCCCCTGATGCTCAGTTTGGTGTTCGGAAAGAAAAGCTGAACCGAGGATCTAAAAAAGATGTACGCAGGAGTCTAACATAAGTATGTCAATATGGGGAATGCAGGCTGCGCTACTGACCTCTGCCGCACTTACTGCGGAGGTCAATGCATTGAAGCAGAGCCTCGAGCGGTCCGAGAACGAGCTCGGCCTTGCCAAAAAGCAGCTCGAGGACAAGGATGGTACGTAATACCTTATGGAAGTATAAAAGATGTGGTTGCAAAAAATGACAGGAATAACGTGAGAATTGCAGGGGCCACGAACGAGGTGGCGACCCTGAAGGAAGCGGTGTCCAAGGCCAAAAGCAATGCGGCCCCGGAGCACACCGAGCGAGAGAAGCAGGAGGTGCGGGTGGCGGAGGTGCGGCAAGAGCCCTAGGCTCTTGTGGAAAAACATGAGAGTTTGGAGTGTGACTCAAAGACTCGAGAGTCCGAGCTCGCCTCGACTCTTGAGAGCGCCAAAACCTCTAAGGCCGAAGCCCAAAAAGCCCTCCAAGAAATTGAGGCAATGAAGAAGATAGCGGTGGGTAAGGCATTCTTCATGCAAAGCAAGCACGTGAAAGTGAATTACTTGTTACTTACCTGAATCCGGAGCTCTCCAGGAGCATTCGCAGATCTGCCCCGCAGTGTGTCCGACGCTGCCGCATTCTACCGGGCCGAGGAGGGGAGCTCGACGGAGAAGGTGTTCTGGTCTCAGTATGCTGAGGCCGGACACCCGGTGCCCTTGAGCGACCAGCTGAAGCAGCTGGTCGAGCTCCATAAGGTGGCTGAATAGGCCATGAAGGGCCTCATAGTTCGGCTGTGGCCTAAGGAAGCCATGCCTGGGAGCTACTTCGGGCTGGTGAGGCGGCTGGTGGACGCCTGTCCATGGATTGAAGTCGTCAAGCGCTCCGTCTGTATCGAAGGTGCCCGTAGGGCCCTTGCCCAGTGCTAAAGTGCACTGGGGCAAGATGGACGCTGAGAAGCTTGTGACGGACGCTCCACCGCCGGGCAGGGAGTATCGCAAGCCCGAGATGTATTATGCGGGCGTCCTGAAGGGTGCCCGCCTTATAGCGGGTGAATGCTCCAAAGATGTAATTTTTGAGTAAACTCGCATTTGTTATCCTGTACGCTTGAAAACTTGTTCATATGCGCTAAGCAACGCCTGTGAATTTAAAATATTACCTTCTATGCGTCCGTTTATTAAATTTGAGAGATGGCGAGTCGTCGGCTTCTGCCCCCATGCCGCGAGTGCTGGGGTGTTCGGGATAAACTTGAGCGCTATTTTTCCCATTCTTGGGTCCTTTGAGGGAGGCGCTCAACACAACGAACGAGGAAACCGGACTATAATGCTTGAACACTCTCACTTAGCCATAGAATTCTATAATTTTAAATTTCGGCAAAGCCCCTAGTATTCGGAAGACCGAGGTCGGGGCGCTATCCACGCCTGGGCCGGACAAAGCCGACTCCTCGCTCTAAGCAACATAAGTCTTTAGGGACTTGAAAACCTCTGGAACAGCGACCGGCTCTCGCCCTATCATGACGGTCAGTTTTAGCTTTCTCCACTGAGGTTCTTAACCCAGCTCAACCGGGGCACAATCGCAGTGGTTCTCCCAGCGCTACCTTAGCCGATATAACGGAACGTAAGGTACCAAAACATGGGAGCCGGGCAAACCCAAATATTGACCCAAGACATGATTCGGAGCCGATGCATATAATGCTATAAGTTCGGGGTGCCACACTTGTGAAAGTGTTCGGACTTATCATACCATATTTTGGGGTACTTAAGCCCCTGGTGTATTTGGCTGTACCAAAGCGTATGGATGCAACATCTCATAAGTGAACATATATAGATAAGAAAAAGGAATGCAATAATAGGCAAAAGCTGTGCATTGTTTATTAAAAAAGCTGCGGTAAAAGCAGAACGATACAAATAGTGCGATAAGCAAGGGACGGGACTATTTGACATGTCCCCCTCCAGGAGCAAGCTGCGGGATGATATGTAAAACAAGTATACTGCTCGTTATAGAGACCACCTGGACACTCGACGTAGCTTTCTGCTTCCCTGGCTGTTGCATCGTGTGTTCGGTGATTCTACTGTCGGACAGGGCTTCTTGATAAAGGAGTCCTGAAAGTAAGAAAAAAGAATTACACAATCGGGAGCCCCTGATGCGGTTGAGCCGCATTCTGGGCCTGCCGTGGTCGTGCCCCTCCCCCTATGCCCATGGTATTTCCAGAGCGTAATTATGTATGCGTAGTACTAGTTTCGCAATTTCGCGAGGGCTGGGGTTGGGGCCGCATTGATACACGTGCTCGGGACGTGCCAGGCGGTCTTGTTGTAGGTTACTCCGGGCACGCTTGACGGTGTCCGGACATTTAATAGCCGGTCTCGAGAATTGCCTTGAGAGGCTGCTTTGTATTTCCGCCGCGAGGGCCGTCGTATGCTCCTCCGTTCGGAGAGAGCGTTCGGTGTTTCCGTTGACCGTAATGACTCCTCGAGGGCCTGGCATCTTGAGCTTGAGGTATGCATAGTGCGGCACCGCGTTGAACTTTGCAAATGCGGTTCGTCCGAGCAGTGCGTGATAGCCGCTGCAGAACAGGACTATGTCGAAGATTAACTCCTCGCTTCGGAAGTTATCCGAGGATCCGAAGACCACTTCAAGTGTAACTGAGCCTGTACAGTTGGCCTCTACACCTGGTATGACGCCTTTAAAGGTCGTCTTAGTGGGTTTAATCCTTGAGGTTTCTACGCACATTTTGCGCACTGTATCCTGATAAAGCAGGTTCAGGCTGCTGCCGCCGTCCATCAGGACTCTAGTGAGGTGAAATCCATCAATGATTGGGTCTAGAACCAATGCGGCGAATCTGCCATGGCGGATGCTAGTGGGGTGGTCCCTTCGATCAAAAGTGATCGGGCAGGAGGACCACGGATTAAACTTTGGGGTGACTGGCTCCATCGCATATACGTCCCTTAGTGCTGCTTCCACTCCCTTTTGGGTATGTGGGTTGCGTATATCATGTTCACCGTCCGCACTTGTAGGGGGAAGCCCTTCTGTCCTCTATTGTTCGGCGGCCGGGGCTCCTCCTTGTCGTTGCTATATAGCCCCTTGTCATTGTTTTCGGTATTTAACTTGCCTGCCTGCTTGAACACCCAACAATCCCTGTTGGTGTGGTTGGCTAGTTTTTCGGGGGTGCCGTGTATCTGGCACGAGCGATCGAGTATTCGGTCCAAATTGGATGGGCCCGGGGTATTTCTTTTGAATGGCTTTTTCCGCTGACTGGGTTTAGAGCCTCTGAATCCAGCATTGACTATCGTATCCTCAGCGTTATCGCCATTAATGCAGCGCTTGTGCTTGTTGCGACGCGACCTGCCGTTGCTGTCCTTGGTATCCGAATTACCAGGGCTCTTGGTCATGTTGTTACTACGAGCTAGCCAGCTGTCTTCTCCTGCGCAAAAGCGAGTCATGAGTGTTGTGAGGGCTGCCATGGATTTCGGCTTTTCCTATCCTAGGTGCCGGGCAAGCCACTCGTCGCGGATGATATGTTTGAAGGCTGCAAGGGACTCTGCATCCGGACAGTTGACGATTTGATTTTTCTTGGTTAGGAACCGTGTCTAGAATTGTCTGGCCGATTCTTCTGGCTGCTGAATTATGTGGCTTAGGTCATCGGCATCTGGTGGTCGCACATAGGTGCCCTGGAAGTTGTCGAGGAATGCTGCAAGCTGTTAAGCAAATGCCGAGCTGGTCCTTTAAGCTTGAGTGGGAGGTATTTGATGGCGTGCAGATCATCACTGCAGGCCATGTGGATATGAAGGAGATAGTCCTCGATCCATACTACAGGGTCTGTTGTGCCATCGTATGATTCAATTTTTATGGGTTTGAAACCCTCAGGGATTTGATGGTCCATCACTTCGTCTGTGAAGCATAGTGGGTGTGCGGTGCCTCTGTATTGGGCTATATCACGACGTAGATCGAATGAGATTTGTCTGTTGTGTTCGGCTCGGCCGGATTTGCTGTATCCGGCATGACGGTTATCATCACGTGTAGTGAGGTGCCCACGCTATCCATAGATCGATCTTGTTTGCCTTGCCTTGTCCTCCAATATATCTCGCAGGTCTGGCGCATTTCCCCGTGCCTTTGTACTTTTTGAGCGACACCGGGGTGCGGCTTGAGTGGAGGGCCGAGAGGCCTCTCTGTCGCGGCCACGAGGTGGCCTGTCGGCCGCATCATGCGCTGGTGATGTAGGTTTGGGTGCTTCCTCCTCTAATCGGGGTAGCAGCCTGCGTTTTGGGTAGCTCTTGGAGGGGCGTTCGAGTTCATACTCTTCGGCCGCAAGGACTTCGGTCCATCTATCAGCTAGCAAGTCTTGATCAGCTCTAAGTTGTTGCTGCTTTTTCTTGAGGCTGCTTGCCGTGGCCATAAGCCTGCGTTTGAAACGCTCCTGTTCGACGGGATCCTCAGGCACGACAAATTCGTCGTCATCGAGGCTTGCCTCGTCTTCGGAGGGAGGCATGTAATTATCGTCCTCTACCTCTCTGTCTGCTGTTCTCTCATGAGGGCTGGCTTCTCCCTCCTCCTGCGCTGAATCCTGCTGGAGGGGGTTGTCTTCGACACTGTCCGGAGTGTTGTTATCTCCCGTGCCGGAATCACCGTTTTTGCTGTGGCGGGATTTAGAGCGGCGCCGCTGACGCCGGCGCTTAGGCTGTTTCTTGGAGGGGTCATCCTCCGTTGTTCCATCGCCATTCCCATCTTTTGGGATGTCCACCATGTAAATGTCGTATGACGAGGTGGCCTTCCAGTGCCTTGTAGGCGCTGGTTCTTGGTCGTCTCCTGCATCGTCGTCCATACCGTCGATGTCTTCGGAGTCGAAGTTGAGCATGTTGGTTAAATCATCGACAGTGGCTACGAAGTGGGTGGTGGGTGGGCTTTGAATTTCTTCGTCGTCCGCATCCCAACCTTCCTGACCATAGTCCGGCCAGGGCTCTCCTGATAAAGAGAGAGACTTTAGTGAATTTAGGATGTCGCCAAAGAGCGAGTGCTGAAAGATGTCCACAGCGGTGAATTCCATGACCGGCGCCCAATCGGATTCAATTGGCAGGGGCGCGGAAGGTTCGGAGTTCGGAGAGGAGTCCGGCACCTTGGAGTTACGAGCCTTGCAAAGGACAGGGATGGTGTTATGCTCAATCGCCGTAGAGATCGCAGCCTTCGAGGCGGTGTCCAGCCACCCGTCCTTGATCTGCGAAGTCGGCTCCGAGCTAAGGGTCGGAGCAGACACTGGTGCAGCCTCCAGGGCACTGTTCGGCGGCAGAGCTAGATCATGCCCATCATGACAGTGCGGCGCGCTTGGCTGTGGCTCGAACCCGTCGAAGATCAAGTCTCCGCGGACGTCAGCCGTGTAGTTCAAACTTCCAAATCTGACCTGATGGCCAGGGGCGTAGCTTTCAATCTGCTCCAGATAGCCAAGCGAATTGGCCCGCAGTGCAAAGCCACCGAATACGAAGATCTGTCCGGGGAGAAAAGTCTCACCCTGGACCACATCGTTATTGATGATCGGAGGAGCCATCGGGCCTAAAGGTGACGACATAGAGGAACTCTCAATGAAAGCACCAATGTCGGTGTCAAAACTGGTGGATCTCGGGTAGGGGGTCCCGAACTGTGCGTCTAGGCAGATGGTAACAGGAGACAAGAGACACGATGTTTTTACCCAGGTTCGGGCCCTCTCGATGGAGGTAAAACCCTACTCTTGTTTGATTAATATTGATGATATGGGTAGTACAAGAGTAGATCTACCACGAGATCAGAGAAGCTAAACCCTAGAAGCTAGCCTATGGTATGATTGTTCTTCGTCCTACGGACTAAAACCCTTCGGTTTATATAGGCACCAAAGAGGGTTAGGGTTACACAGAGTCGGTTACAGTGGTAGGAGATCTACATATCCGTATTGCCAAGCTTGCCTTCCACGCCAAGAAAAGTCCCATCCGGACACGGGACGAAGTCTTCAATCTTGTATCTTCATAGTCTAGGAGTCCGGCCAAAGGTGATAGTTCGGCTATCCAGACAACCCCTAATCCAGGACTCCCTCACCTGTGCTTATGCCCTACATCCCCATTAGTTTGGCTAGGGCATAAAGGGAGCACCTCTGTGATTGTTACTGCCGGGTCCTCCAGATGTGTATCTCAGACTGGGTGAAGCCGAAAGCTAGCGTTCTTAAGGGAATATTTGGTCGGTGGGCTAAAGATGTTTTTTACTTGTCACCTTATGAACCCCCAGATGTTATATATGTTGTGGTTTTTTCAAACATAGTTCGGACATGCACGATTAATGCATGCTGACCCAGGGAAAGGAACCCTTAACGGAACTATTCTCTCTGGAAGATGTTTCTTACGATAAAAAATGTAATATAACATAGCTAGCCGGATACTTGTCTGTTCAAGCAACTATGACCCCTACGCCTGGTTTCCATGCATACCCCGGTATATCTTACCGAGCGGGTATTCGGAAACACTCTACACCTTCGGGTCCAGAGGTCGAAGCCAAAAGGTCTGCCATGACAATTGTTTTACAATTCGTCTAGGGACAAATTTGTCAATTGAAGTACATAGTCACTTGGACTCAAAAACTTCTTCCTCTATGCCATTGATGACCCACAAGTATAGGGATCTATCATAGTCCTTTCGATAAGTAAGAGTGTCGAACCCAACGAGGAGCAGAAGGAAATTACAAGCGGTTTTCAGTAAGGTATTTTCTGCAAGCACTGAAATTGTAGGTAACAGATAGTTTTGTGATAAGATAATTTGTAACGGGTAACAAGCAATGAAAGTAAATAAATTGCAGCAAGGTGGCCCAATCCTTTTTGTAGCAAAGGACAAGCCTGGACAAATTTTATAATGAGAAAAGCGCTCCCGAGGACACATGGGAGTTATCGTCAAGCTAGTTTTCATCACGCTCATTTGATTCGCGTTCGTTACTTTGATAATTTGATATGTGGGTGGACCGGTGCTTGGGTACTGCCCTTTCTTGGAGAAGCATCCCACTTATGATTAACCCCTATTGCAAGGATCCGCAACTACAAAATAAGTATTAAGGTAAACCTAACCATAGCATGAAACAAGTGGATCCAAATCAGCCCCTTACGAAGCAACGCATAAACTAGGGTTTAAGCTTCTGTCACTCTAGCAACCCATCATCTACTTATTACTTTGCAATGCCTTCCTCTAGGACAAATAATGGTGAAGTGTCATGTAGTCGACATTCACATAACACCATTAGAGGAGAGACAACATACATCTCTTCAAAATATCGAACGAATACCAAATTCACATGACTACTAATAGCAAGACTTCACTCATGTCCTTGGGAACAAACGTAACTACTCACAAAGCATATTCATGTCCATAATCAGAGGGGTATTAATATGCATTAAGGATCTGAACATATGATCTTCCACCAAATAAACCAACTAGCATCAACTACAAGGAGTAATCAACACTACTAGCAACCCACAGGTACCAATTTGTGGTTTTGATACAAGATTGGATACAAGAGATGAACTAGGGTTTGAGAGGAGATGGTGCTGGTGAAGATGTTGATGGAGATTGACCCCCCCCCCCAATGAGAGGATCGTTGGTGATGACGATGGTGACGATTTCCCCCTCCCGGAGGGAAGTTTCCCCGGCAGAACAGCTCTGCCGGAGCCCTAGATTGGTTCCGCCAAGGTTCCGCCTCATGGCGGCGGAGTTTCATCTCGTAAGCTTGCTTATGATTTTTTCCAGGGTAAAAGACTTCATATAGCAGAAGATGGGCACCGGAGGGCCACCAGGGCCCACGAGGCAGGGGCGCCTAGTAGGGGTGGGTGCGCCCCCACCCTCGTGGCCAGGTGTGGGCCCCTCTGGTACTTCTTTCGCTCAACAATTCTTATTAATTCCAAAAATGAGTTTCGTGAAGTTTCAGGACTTTTGGAGCTGTGCAGAATAGGTTTCGTACAGGGCGCGCCCCCACCCTCGTGCCAGGTGTGGCCCCCTCTGGTACTTCTTTCGCTCAATAATTCTTATTAATTCCAAAAATTACGTTAGTGGAGTTTCAAGACTTTTGGAGCTGTGCAGAATAGGTTTCCAATATTTGCTCCTTTTCTAGCCCAGAATCCCAGCTGCCGGCATTCTCCCTATTCATGTTAAGCCTTGTAAAGTAAGAGAGAATAGCCATAAGTATTGTGACATAACGTGTAATAACAGCCCATAATGCAATAAATATCGATATAAAAGCATGATGCAAAATGGACGTATCAACTCCCCCAAGCTTAGACCTCGCTTGTCCTCAAGCAGAAGCCGATATCGAAAAATATGTCCACATGTTTAGAGATAGAGGTGTCGATAAAAAATAAAATACGGACATGAGGGCATCATGATCATTCTTATAACAGCAACATATATAGATCTTGTCATATGATTTCTTATGCTTAAGTAACAATCTATTCACAATGTCAAGTATGGTTCAGAAACTTCATTGAGAACTAACAACCTATAATGTTAGTCATTGAAGCAATTGCAATTTATCATAACATCGGAAAGAGTCAAGAATAGAGCTTTTCAGCAAGTCCACATACTCAACTATCATATAGTCTTCTACAATTGCTGACACTCATGCAATACTTATGGTTATGGAGTTTTAATCGGACACAAAGAAAGATAGGGGCTTATAGTGTTGCCTCCTCACGATTTACCTCAAGGGTAATGTCAGCTATAATAGTTCATGCTAACTTACATCCAATTGGATATATATATCAGGACCTTTCCAACATGAGGTGCTTGCCAAAGGATAAAATGAAAAAGGGAAAGGTGGAACCACCTTGACTCTTGCATAATGTAAAAGACATAAAGTAAAAGATAGGCCCTTCGCAGAGGGAAGCAGAGGTTGTCATGTGCTTTTAGGGTTGGATGCACAAAATCTTAATGCAAAAGAACGTCACTTTATATTGCCACTTGTGATATGAACCTTTATTATGCAGTCTATCGCTTTTATTACTTCCATATCACACGATCGTATAAAGCTTATTTTCCCCGCACTAATAAGTCATACATACTTAGAGAGCAATTTTTATTGCTTGCAACATGACAACTTACTTGAAGGATCTTACCCAATCCATAGGTAGGTATGGTGGACTCTCATGGCAAAACTGGGTTTAAGGATGTTTGGAAGCACAAGTAGTATCTCTACTTGGTGCAAGGAATTCGGCTAGCATGGGGGGAAAGACAAGCTCAACATGTTGGACGATCCATGACAATATACTTTAACTAAGATGTGAGAAAACATAACCCATTATGTTGTCTTCCTTGTCCAACATCAACTCTTTAGCATGTCATACTTAATGAGTGCTCACAATTATAAAAGATGTCCAAGATAGTATATTTATATGTGAAAACCTCTCTTTCTTTATTACTTCCTATTAATTGTGACGATGACCAAAACTATGTTTGCCAACTCCCAACAACTTTTAAGCCTCATACTCTCTATGTGTGAAGTCATTACTATCCATAAGATCAATATGAACTCTTTTATTTCTTTTTATTCTTTCTATTTTCTCAAGATCATAGCAAGATAGCAAAGCCCTTGACTCAACACTAATATTTATTATATATATAGCTCACGGACTCGATTACATAGAGGGATCACAAAGCAAAACTCAAAACTAAATCATACCAAAACTTTATTCTACTAGATCAAGATATTACCAAAAGGATCGAACTAAGTAAAACGGTAAAGATAGGAGTGTGATGGTGATACGATACCGGGGCAACTTCCCCAAGCTTGGCAGTTGCCAAGGGGAGTGCCCATACCCATGTGATTATGTCTCCTTTGCTGGTGAAGAAGGAGTTGTTGATGATGTAGGCTTCTTCCTTAATTTGCGCTTGAGAATGGAATTTTGCTCCCTTAGATCATCGATCTCCTGCTCAAGGCTTAACATCCTTTTGCATAGTTCCTGTTTGTTTTCCTGCAAGAGACGAAAAGGGATAAACTCGATCTTGGCTTTCTTCGCCCTCTCAGGGAGGCTTGACTTTTTAAAATCCACATGCATGTCCCCAGGTTGAGGTATCGGGACTTCATCTTCATTTGAGCTCGTCTCCTCCTTGCTCTTAGGCTCATAGTCTTCTTCTTCCTCAGTGGTCCAGCCACAATGCTCCAAGTCCCCGTAGACCTTAGGGTCTGCAAGGTAATCAGCCACATAGCTTTCTCCCTCCGAGTCCTGAGACGACATATTGCTCTAATCTGTGGCAGAAATAGCTCGAAACAAAGACATAAGATTTTTGCGTGATACGGTGGTCAAAACTTTCGGGAGATTATATAATGAATTTTTACCGACCAAAAGAAGTATCGTGCACGAAAACGGAGTCCGGAGAGCACATGAGGTGCCCACGGGGCAGGGGGCGCGCCCTCCACCCTCGTGGAGGCCTCCTGTCCTTCCCGGACTACTTCTTATTTTCCTATTTTCTTAAATATTCCAAAACGGAGAAAAATTGCCATTAGAACTGTTTTGGAGTCTTTACTTACCGTACCACATACCTATTCCCTTTCGGAGTCGGGAACGTTCTGGAAAGTGTCCCTTATGTATTCCTCCGGGGTTACGGTTTCAATAATATTAGTTTCAACATTTATAGGGTTACCTGAGATATAATGTTTGATTCTTTGACCATTCACCACCCTTGGACTTGTGCCTTCGAAGTTGTTGATTTTTATGGCACCGGAACGATAGACCTCCTCGATAACGTAAGGGCCTTCCCATTTAGAGAGAAGTTTTCCTGCAAAAAATCTTAAACGAGAGTTGAAAAGCAACACATAATCAGCTATGTTAAACTCACGCTTTTGTATCCTTTTGTCATGCCATCTTTTAACTTTTTCTTTAAACATCTTGGCATTTCATAGGCTTGGGTTCTCCATTCATCAAGTGAGCTAATGTCAAATAACCTCTTCTCACTGGCAAGTTTGATATCATAATTGATCTCTTTAATAGCCCAATATGCCTTATGTTCAAGTTCGAGCGGTAAGTGACATGCTTTTCCATAAACCATTTTATATGGAGACATACCCATAGGATTCTTATATGCAGTTCTATAGGCCCATAATGCGTCATCAAGTTTCTTGGGCCAATTCTTTCTAGATCTATTAACAGTCTTTTGCAAAATTAATTTGAGCTCTCTATTACTGAACCCTATTTGACCACTAGACTGCGGGTGATAAGGATATGCAATTCTATGGTTAACATCATACTTAGCAAGCATTTTACAAAAAGCACCATGAGTAAAATGTGAACCACCATCAGGCATGAGATATATAGGGACTCCAAACCTCGGAAAAATAACTTCTTTAAGCATCTTAATAGAGGTCTTATGATTAGCACTACTAGTTGGAATAGCTTCTACCCACTTAGTAACGTAAGCAACAACAACTAAAATATGTGTATATCCATTAGAGGCAGGAAAAGGTCCCATATAATCAAAGCCCCAAACATCAAATGGTTCAATAACAAGAGAATAGTTCATAGGCATTTCTTGACGTCTACTAATATTACCGATTCTCTGACATTCATCACAAGACAAGACAACCTTACGGGCATCTTTGAAGAGAGTAGGCCAATAAAAACCGGATTGCAATACCTTATGTGCAGTTCTATCTCCAGCATGGTGTCCCCCATATGGTTCGGAGTGACACTTGCATAGGATCTGTTCCTGTTCATGCTCAGGTACACAACGTCTAATAACACCATCTACTCCTTCTTTATAAAGGTGTGGGTCATCCCAGAAGTAATGTCTTAAATCATAAAAGAACTTTTTCTGTTGTTGGTATGTGAAACTAGGTGGTATAAATTTAGCAACGATGTAATTAGCATAATCAGCATACCAAGGAGCAGTACGAGAAGAATTTATGATAGCTAATTGTTCATCAGGAAAGCTATCATCAATAGGTAGTGGGTCATCAAGAACATTCTCTAACCTAGACAAGTTGTCTGCAACGGGGTTCTCAGCTCCCTTTCTATCAATAATATGCAAATCAAATTCTTGGAGCAAGAGGACCCATCTAATAAGTCTAGGTTTAGCATCTTTCTTTTCCATAAGATATTTAATAGCAGCATGATTAGTGTGAATAGTTACTTTAGAATCAACAATATAAGGTCTAAACTTATCACAAGCAAATACAACTGCTAAGAGCTCTTTTTCAGTGGTAGCATAATTTCTCTAGGCAGTGTCTAGAGTTTTACTAGCATATTGAATAACATTTAATTTCTTATCAACTCTTTGCCCTAGAACAGCACCTACAGCATAATCGCTAGCATCACACATAATTTCAAATGGTAAATTCCAATCAGGTGGCTGAACAATAGGTGAAGTGATCAAAGTTTTCTTAAGTATTTCAAATGCTTCTACACAATCATCATTGAAAACAAAAGGAATATCTTTTTGTAATAGATTAGTTAGAGGCCTAGAGATTTTAGAAAAGTCCTTAATGAACCTCCTATAAAAACCAGCATGACCAAGGAAACTTCTTATACCTTTAATGTCCTTGGGATACGACATCTTTTCAATAGCATCAACTTTAGCTTTATCAACTTCAATACCTCTTTCAGAAATTTTATGCCCCATGACAATGCCTTCATTAACCATAAAGTGGCACTTCTCCCAATTCAAGATGAGACTAGTGTCTTCGCATCTCTGCAAAACTCGATCAAGGTTGCTCAAGCAGTCATCAAAATAGGATCCATAAACGGAGAAATCATCCATGAATACCTCACAAATCTTTTCACAAAAGTCAGAGAATATAGCCATCATGCATCTTTGAAAGGTAGCGGGTGCATTACATAAAACAAAAGGCATACGTCTATAAGCAAGAGTACCGAAAGGCAAGTAAAAGTAGTCTTTGCTTGATCGTCCACTGACACAGGTATTTGAGAGAAACCAGAATAACCATCTAGAAAGCAAAAATGTGTATGTTTGGATAGTCTTTCTAGCATTTGATCAATAAAAGGTAAAGGGTAATGATCTTTCTTAGTAGCTTTATTTAATTTGCGGAAATCAATTACCATCCTATAACCTGTAATAATTCTTTGCGGGATCAATTAATATTTATCATTAGGAACAACAATGATACCTCCCTTCTTAGGGACACAATGGACATGACTTACCCACTGACAATCAGCAACGGGATAAATTATACCTGCCTCAAGGAGCTTTAGTATTTCCTTTCTTACCAATTCTTTCATCTTAGGATTTAATCATCGTTGATGATCTCTAACTGGTTTTGCGTCTTCTTCCAATTTTATTTTGTGTTGGCATAAAGTGGGGCTAATGCCCTTAAGATCATCAAGAGTATATCCAATAGCAGAACGGTGCTTCTTCCGAGTTTTCAATAATCTTTCCTCTTCCTGCTCTGAAAGGTTAGCACTAATAATAACAGGATATGTCTTCTTTTCATCAAGATAAGCATATTTAAGAGTATCAGGTAAAGGTTTGAGCTCAAACACGGGATCACCCTTGGGTGGAGGAGGATCCCCAATGATTTCAACAGGTAAGTTGTGTTTCAGAATAGGACCCTGTTTAAGGAATACTTCATCTATTTCCCTTCTTTCATTCATAAACATATCATTTTCATGGTCCACCAAATATTGTTCTAACGGATCAGTAGGATACACGGCAATAGAAGCAAGACAAATAATTTCATCCTTACTAGGCAATTCTTTATCATGGGGTTGTTTACGAAATTTAGCAAAATTAAACTCATGTGTCGTATCCCCCAGACCAATAGTAACAACATCCTTTCACAATCAATCCTAGCATTAACAGTGTTCAAGAAGGGTCTACCAAATATAATGGGACAAAAGTTATCTTGTGGGAAACCAAGAACAAGAAAATCAGCAGGATATTTAACTTTCCCAAACAAGACTTCAACATCTCTAACAATCCCAAATGGTGAAATAGTATCCCTATTGGCAAGCTTAATCGTAACATCAATATCTTCTAACTCAGCGGGTGCAATATCATGCATACTTTCATTATATAAGGAAATAGGTATTGCACTAGCACTAGCACCCATATCACATAAGCCATGATAACAATGATCTCCTATTTTAATAGAAATAACAGGCATGCCTACAACCGGTCTATGTATCTTAGCATCGGGTTTAGCAATATTAGCAGCTTTCTCACAGAAGTAAATAACATGCCCATCAATATTATCAGCCAAGAGATCTTTAACCATAGCAATACTAATTTCAACTTTAATTTTCTCAGGAGGTGTATATGTTCTAGTATTACTTTTACGAACCACAATTGAAGCTTTAGCATGGTCCTTTATCCTAATAGGGAAAGGTGGTTTCTCAACATAAGTAGTAGGAACAATAGGATCATTATAAGTGATAGTCTTTTCTTCAACTATAACAGGTGCAACTACTTTTACTTCAATGGTAGGATTATATTTAAACCACTTCTCCTTAGGTAGATCAACATGAGTGGCAAAAGAATCACAGAAAGAAGCTACTATCTTAGAGTCAAGTCCATATTTAGTGCTAAATCCACGAAAAGCATCGGTATCCATAAAAACTTAACATAATCAAACTTAGGTGTCATACCTGACTCCTTACCATAGTCGGAACCCCAATCTTCAGATTTGCGTTTAATTCTTTCCAATAAGTCCCACTTGAATTCAATAGTCTTCAGCATATAAGAACCAGCACAGGAAGTATCGAGCATGGTGCAATCATTGAGAGAAAGCCGAGCATAAATTTTTTGAATAATCATTTCTCTTGAGAGCTCATGATTGGGGCATGAATATAACATTGACTTAAGCCTCCCCCAAGCTTGAGAGTTACTTTCTCCTTATCGAGGCCAAAAATTATATATATAATTACGATCACGATGAACAAGATGCATAGGATAGAACTTCTGGTGAAATTCCAATTTCAATCGTTTATAGTCCCAAGATCCCGTATCATCACATAGCCTATACCATGTCAATGCGTCTCCCTTAAAAGATAAAGGGAAGACCTTCCTCTTAATAACATCATCGGGCATACCTGCAAGCTTAAATAATCCACAAACTTCATCCACATAGATAAGGTGTAAATCAGGATGCAATGTTCCATCTCCTGCAAAGGGATTAGCTAGCAGTTTCTCTATCATACCCGAAGGAATTTCAAAGTAAACATTTTCAGTAGGTTTAGTAGGTTGAGGAGCAACTCTTTGCTCTACTGGTTGGGGCGAAGATGCCCCGAACAAGCCCCTCAAAGGATTAGTTTCCATAGTAACAAGTGACAGTAAATTTCAGCACACTATATAAATGTTGCCTTACCAAGTTCCACTCACCAAAGGTGCTTCACTCCCCGGCAACGGCGCCAGAAAAGAGTCTTGATGACCCACAAGTATAGGGGATCTATCCTAGTCCTTTCGATAAGTAAGAGTGTCGAACCCAACGAGGAGTAGAAGGAAATGACAAGTGGTTTTCAGTAAGGTATTTTCTGCAAGCACTGAAATTGTAGGTAACAGATAGTTTGTGATAAGATAATTTGCAACGGGTAACAAGCAATGAAAGTAAATAAAGTGAATCAGGGTGGCCCAATCCTTTTTGTAGCAAAGGACAAGCCTAGACCAATTCTTATAATGAGAAAAGCGCTCCCGAGGACACATGGGAATTATCATCAAGCTAGTTTTCATCACGCTCATATGATTCGCGTTCGTTACTTTGATAATTTCATATGTGGGTGGACCGGTGCTTGGGTACTGCCCTTTCTTGGACAAGCATCCCACTTATGATTAACCTCTATTGCAAGCATCTGCAACTACAAAATAAGTATTAAGGTAAACCTAACCATAGCATGAAACAAGTGGATCCAAATCAGCCCCTTACGAAGCAACGCATAAACTAGGGTTTAAGCTTCTGTCACTCTAGCAACCCATCATCTACTTATTACTTCCCAATGCCTTCCTATAGGCCCAAATAATGGTGAAGTGTCATGTAGTCGACGTTCACATAACACCACTAGAGGAGAGACAACATACATCTCATCAAAATATCGAACAAATACCAAATTCACATGACTACTAATAGCAAGACTTCACCCATGTCCTCAGGGAGAAACGTAACTACTCAGAAAGCATATTCATGTTCATAATCAGAGGGGTGTTAATATTCATTAAGGATCTGAACATATGATCTTCCACCAAATAAACCAACTAGCATCAACTACAAGGAGTAATCAACACTACTAGCAACCGACAGGTACCAATTTGTGGTTTTGATACAAGATTGGATACAAGAGATGAACTATGGTTTGAGAGGAGATGGTGCTGGTAAAGATGTTGATGGAGATTGACCCCCTCCCGATGAGAGGATCGTTGGTGATGACAATCGTGATGATTTCCCCCTCCCGGAGGGAAGTTTCCTCGGCAAAACAGCTCCGCCGGAGCCCTAGATTGGTTCCGCCTCGTGGCGGCGGAGTTTCGTCTCGTAAGCTTGCTTATGATTTTTTTTCCAGGGTAAAAGACTTCATATAGCAGAAGATGGGCACCGGAGGGCCACCAGGGGGCCCACGAGGCAGGGGGGCGTGCCGAGTAGGGGTGGGCACGCCCCCACCCTCGTGGCCAGGGTGTGGGCCCCCTCTGGTACTTCTTTCGCTCAATAATTCTTATTAATTCCAAAAATGACTTTGTGGAGTTTCAGGACTTTTGGAGCTGTGCAGAATAGGTTTCCAATATTTGCTCCTTTTCCAGCCCAGAATCCCAGCTGTGTGCATTCTCCCTCTTCATGTTAAACCTTGTAAAATAAGAGAGAATAGCCATAAGTATTGTGACATAATGTGTAATAACAACCCATAATGCAATAAATATCGATATGAAAGCATGATGCAAAATGGACGTATCATCCATCCAACAGGCTATCTAGCCTACAATCCTGTTGGGAATACTTGGCGGCTACTTGTAACTGGTCATATACCAAACTAACAGGAATTTCTTTTCCATCTGACCCTACAGGTCCGACCCGGGCCATGTGATTCGGGCCGAGCATGGTATACCGAGTTTTCACCATCGCCCAGGCCTCTCGCGCATCTTCCCGGCAGGCCGATATCTTCCATAATCGGCAGCGCCACCGCGCTCCCTTGAACAGTTGTACAAGCCCCTCCATACTTCCTGGAGGGGAGTCGGATGGCCATAAGGCCTTGGCAATGCTTTGCATCGCCTGCCGAGCTTGCTCGTGCGTTTGCGACAGCTCTTGTAGCAGATCGCTCGATGATCCGGACACCTCCTCTTTGGGACGGCCCGTCAATATACCTACAGACATAATTCTGTCAGTTTCTTCCCTAGCCGAATTACACAGGGATAAGTTTAAACACATACTGAATATGCCGCCTCGCAGCTTCTTATTCTCCTTCACGTAGTCAGCCAGCTGGGCTCGCACATCTTTTATCTCTTCGCCCAGCTTGGTGAGGGAATCTTAGAGTTTGTTTTTCTCTGCTTGAACCCGCGTCAGTATACGCTCGCCCGCAGCCAGTTGCCTTTGAGCCCCTGGACCTCCTGCCGGTGCTGCTTCCGGTACCTCTCCCGGATGATCTGACAGCTCTGCCATAAGAAACCCACCCGCATTAATAATCCTGGTATGTGATTATGTTTTCTCGAGGGAAAGTATCGTTACCAGACTCTGCCTTCTTGGATTCCTCTAGTTCGGCGGTAGTAGTGGCTAGCTGTGTCTGACACTTCTCCAGCTCTTGATTCAACAGGTTGTTCTTCTCTTTGAGCACCTAGGTATACAACGATCCTCAAATCAGTTGTTTAAACTGCTTCAAGTCTCAGGGGCTACTGGCATATAATTATCAGAATTATGCAAGTATGAACTTACCCGCATATCTTTCAAATACTGATCTGTGGCTCTGGATAGACCATCTCGAGCAGCTCGGATGTATGCATCACCTGAGTTGAAGGCATTGAAAGCCTCTTCTGAAAAACCAGGGTCGCGAAGAGCGGCCCGCCGGCGGCGATGATTCGTGGCGCTTTCCACTTAGGAATTTGTGGCAGATACTTTATCTGAATCCTCCGCAGAAGGACAATCCGGTGTCACTTCCGCATTAGCCTCAGTCCTCGAGACAGGGTCCGAAATCTGGCTAGTAGAGTCATGACCGGCAGGATCCCCGGACAGAGTCCGGTGAATGTTTTTCCTGATAAGACACAACGGGTAGTGTCATACTTTAAGATGTCAACCATGAAGTATATTTAAAACCATACCTCTTCGATGAAGGCTCGGCCATATTTCTATTTGCCTTCCTCTTCGAAGGCCTGCCCATCGTAGGCGCCGCTTTCTTGCGAGTCGCTTCAGGTGCAGCGTGGCGCACCGATCGCCTTCCCTTCCCTTTAGAGCATAAGATAGTGCGGTGGGTAAGGCGGAAGGAGGAAATTCTTTCGAAGGATAAGTCTCATGATTACTTACATGCGACGCAGGGAGAAGGCCGGGATAGTCAGCAATGATGGCCACTTTTGTGCCGTCATGGCTCGCCTGGTAAAACACTCCTTCCCCGAGCTCCACGAATATATCCGGATCCTCTTCGAATCCGGGGTCAAGGGTCCGGTTGTGGTCCTCTGGGTGTGGTGCGGGGCTGTGGATCTCCTTGGTGATTTTTCGCCATTCCTATTATGGATGGACGGGTTAATATTTATGGAAAGGGACTCAGGGAGTAAATGGAGTAGAGTAGTGGGATGGAGACTCACCCAGCTGGGAGGGTTGTACATGGAAAATCCATCTCTAGGCTTAATGCGGATGAACTCCTCTTTCTCCCCTTTGTACAATCCGGACAGTATTTTCGCCAAAGCAGCGGGAGTGTCCGGACCCTTTCGACCGTAGCGGGTGGCATCATCTTCTCCATTTAAGTGCCACATGGGGCACCCTCGGTATTGAAGTGGCTGAACCCCTCGCATTATGGATATCACCATAACTTTGACTATTGACAATCCAGACTGAGCGAGCATCTTTATCTTGCTCATCAATTGGTGGACTTCCGCGCTATCTTCCTCCCTGAGGCTCCAGGGACGCCAGCTGAGGTGTTTCTTCAATGGAGCATTTGAAAATTCAGGAAGACCCATTCAGACTGGATCAGGAAGGGAGACGTCCTCAACATAGAACCATTCAGAAGGCCGCTCTTCGGATGCCTTTTTTGGCGTGCCGGACAGGTATCCGGTCCCGGCGATGCGCCATATCTCGGCTCCACCCACTTGGAATATTGATCCCTCTTGATTACGGGGGACGAGGCAAAACAACTTCTTCCATAACTCAAAATGGGCCTCACAACCCAGAAATAGCTCGCAAAGAGCAACGTAACCCGCGATGTGCAGGATAGAGGCATGAGTAAAATTGTGCAGTTGGAGGCCATTGTACTCCAGAAGCCCTCAGAGGAACAGATGGATTGGAAATCCGATGCCTCTCAACAAGTAGGGAACAAAGTATACTCGTTCCCCCTGGATGGGTTGGGGAACTGCTCCGCCTGCTCCCCACCATCGAAGGAAGCCAATCTGGCTCGAACGGGGACTAGATCCGCGGGGGGAAGAAATCCCTGGGTCTGCAGCTTCACCAGTTGGCCGTGGCATACGGAACACTTTTCCCAATCACCCTGTTTGGGGCCATGAGGGTGGGAGGAAGAGCTGGGAGCGCTAGCCATGTTGGGGTGGTTTATACGGGCAAGCTCCGAGGATTCCTCGTTTGGGGGAGATGGTGTGGATTAGATCTGAAGATCCCCGTCTCTTTAGATATACAATTTTCTCACATGGTCAGGGTGGTAAGTGCAAAAATGCCCCGACCTCTCGCATTCCCTCGACACGTGGAAGCTGAAATCATGAAGGTGCAAAAGCCGATGAGCGCGACATTAAATGGAGAGCCGGATACTGCTCTTTAAGTCAGGTACTTTGAAGTATTCGGAGAAGGAACCCGCCTTGCAATGCCGAAGACAATCTGCATGCCGGACTCATTGTCATTGAAGACTGGTTCGGGGGCTACTGAGGGAGTCCTGGATTAAGGGGTCCTCGGACAGCCGGACTATATACGTGGGCCGGACTGTTGGGCTATGAAGATACAAGATAGAAGACTTCTTCCCGCTTCCGGATGGGACTCTCCTTTGCGTGGATGGCAAGCTTGGTGATTCGGATATGTAGATTCCTTTTCTCTGTAACCGACTTTGTGTAACCCTAGCCCTCTCAGGTGTCTATATATACCGGAGGGTTTAGTCCGTAGAGACAACAACAATCATAATCATAGGCTAGACTTCTAGGGTTTAGCCATTACGATCTCGTGGTAGATCAACTCTTGTAATAGTCATATTCATCAAGATCAATCAAGCAGGAAGTAGGGTATTACCTCCATAGAGAGGGCCCGAACCTGGGTAAACATTGTGTCCCCCGCCTCTTGTTACCATTAGCCTTAGACGCATAGTTTGGGACCCCTTATCCGAGATCCACCGGTTTTGACATCGACACTCACCCTAGAGAAACAACACAAGATCCTTGTTGCAAGTCTAACAGGTGAGCCATGTCAGCAACCGTTTGCTACCTGAGCTTGCGTACCAATATTTATTTGGGACTTTAATTTCTAGTTGGCCAAATTTTCCATATATCTTTCCTACTTAGAAAGATTATTCCTACTTAGAAAGATTTGAGTTGGTGGTGAGTTCACTCACACATGCATTATATAGATGGGCCCATGTAGGCGAGCTAGAGTTAACACTCGCATTAAGCACTATATAGATGGGCCCATGTCAATATGAAGTGTTGCTCCAAAAGAAATCAATATGAAGCTTAGCAGGAGCGCTGCCATCCTGTCCGACAAAGACCTACGTGGCCCAGGGGAGGAGTGCTTCGCGAAGTAGTACCGTTTGGATGTGGGATCGGTGACCTTAGCGAGAAGGCCACCAGTGCACATGCTCGACGACATTGGGGAGTAGAGGCAATGGGTAGGGGGCGGCGGGCATGAGCACTGGTCCACAACTTCTTGCACATTAGCCTTGGCCATTATCGTCGACGCAAACGATGCACAGAGGTCACACTCGAGATCCCTCCAAAGCCTCGTGTCCTTCCGCTACTCCTCGAAAGCTGCAATTATTATATCTTATTCACGATGATCATAGCCATGATGATAGAGGCCATGGGGACCACAGAGGCCTTGAGAATGACCTCACTCGGCATCAAATGTTAGATAGATCTAAATACCCCCTTCCTCGAAAATAAATAACATTTCCAATCATCGAATTTTGATTCTTTGGCTCGTCATTCTTGTGTGCACTAATAATCTTTTCTTATGATCCGATGTCTAGCATTAATGTGCTCCATGTCTCTTTTTTCATGTTACATATTTTATCAATCTTTTGTGTAGCTTAGGGCGACAAATGGTGTGAAATATTACGTTGGACGTTGAATCTTTGATATGTTTACAAAATTCCACTTGTTATCCATGCTACCCATACTCATGTTCTATTGACTACATTTAGACATCATTTTGGTAGGTCTCGGTTTGGACTATGTTGATTTCAAATCCGCTCAAATCTATAAGCGTGGCTTCTTTAAGAATATTGTTAACGGGGCATACCATTTTAAATGGGATGGTTAAATGTGGAGAGACTCAAATGTTGATTCCCCTAACCTATTGAATGTACTACAATTCTAGACTTTGACATTAGAAACATATGCCAAGATAAAATGATAATGTGATCTGCAACAAGCAAATATATAGTTTGTTTCCTTGGATGACCTTGCAAAGCAGAACAATGCTATGTATAGTAGCATTAATACATATGATAAGAAAATAAATAACCACTTGCTTCTTGTGTAACTTTAGAATATATATTTTTCGGGTGAAACTTTAGAATATTTGATTGCATTTATTCAATAACCATACGAGGATAAACTATTTTTGGATCTACTTTGATTTAGTTCTGTGGCATAGCACGGGCATCTTACTAGTTTGTTGGTAACTGTGGCTGCCTTATGACTGCCGACCAGTTACCAGAATTTCAAATTATTTGAAATATGGAGTAAATTCCAATTGTGATCAGAAACCTCTAGAATAATAGTATTCCAATATCCATGTTGGCTACAAACCCCAACCTCGTGCTATTTGGTAACCAAAGTCTAGGTCTCGCTTTATCATGGCAACTTATACACTTGCCTTATTTACTTATTTTAGACGGAAAAGAGTGGGAGAAGCAACATAATTGTATAAGACGTGTTTCATGGTTCCACCATGACAAATCTTATTAGTTCACTTGATCAAGTCAACTAAGTTATATATATTTCATATATTGATGGTCAGACATAAATATAAAAAGTTTGATTGCACACATTTTAGAATGCTACTTGTTTCCTAGTGTATGCAGTAAAAGTCTTAAAACATTGTGTTCCAACAAATGCAGAACAATTATTCTCTAGAATTAGTTTTTATTTCACTCTCGATCAGTAAGTTCTCTAATACTCCCTCCGTTCCAAAATAGATGACCCAATTTTGTACTAAAGTTAGTATAAAGTTGGGCCATCTATTTTGGAACGGAGGGAGTACAATCTAGAGGAAGCACCACCATCGATTGTTTCAAAAGTACTTGGGCTACGGGTTCCTGTCGCGACTTAACTGCCTGTCTTACAAGGTAGCAAGAATATGGTACAAGTTGTATCCAGCAGCCTGCATCATGTGATCTGCCGTAAAAAGGAGAAAACCCCTCCTGTCACTGGCTGCTGAGGATTTTCAGTTCAACTATATATATGTATATGGAATTTGCAAGTGATAACATTTGTGGATCTTAGGAACACCCTCGAAGCCAGGGCAACGGTTATCCGAGGGTGTTCCAGAGATTGAGAGACATCGTCGAACAATGCCTAGGCGCCGGCGGCGAGGGCAGGAGGAGGACAATATTGATATACCCAGGACCCATGTGTTTTACTTTCTACTTTGAAAGATGGTTTTGTAAAGCTAGAGAATTTCAATATACTCCATCCATTCCCTTGTACAAAGTCACTATGGAAAATATATTTTGCGTCTATATAAGGCCAGTAACGGTAATCGAGACAAAAATTAATAATGTTTCTTCGTACTAGCAACTTGTTTAATACATCTTATACAATTATGTTGCTTCTTATATATTTCATATACATCTTATACAATTATATATATATATATCGGTTTACAGGGCGTGCGCGTACCCCTAGGTCGTCAATTTGACCAACCTAATACAAGTCATATATTACAAAAAGTATACCAATATAAACTTTAGATGTTCTATTTTCAAAAGATATAATTTTTGTGTTATATAGTTTATATTAAGGTGATCAAATAGGCAACCTAGGTATACGCATATGACTTGTAAACTGAAACGGAGGTAGTACTTGCATGCATGTGGTCATAATGACACCGTGTTATTCCCTCCGTTCCTAAATATAAGTCTTTGTATTGATTTCACTATGGACTACATATGGACGTAGTTTAGAGTGTAGATTCACTCACTTTGCTCCGTATGTAGTCCATATTGAAATCTCTAGAAAGACTTATATTTAGGAATGAAGAGAGTATTTTCTTCCCATTCCTTCCTTGCACACATGTGGGCGTATTAATAATTCCGGTTAACGAAAAAAAAGTTGGCTTTTAAAGTAGCCATTAAATTTTACCTTGATACATGTAATGTGAGTTTGTGGCCTTGTATAAGGGAATGGATGGAGTATATGGTTTTGGTCTTCCCACCATTTTTTCAATCATTTATGCATGAACATCCTCTTTTTGAAGTAACTGTGATTGCATTGCAAGGATGTCGATTAAAGTATGGGTTCCGCACTCATGAACTTGCAGGGTTGGCTAACAAAGCACTAGTTAATCACAATCTCAACATGTTGGGAAGTTCTGATTTCACCGGTTTCGTTCTGATTCACAGGTAGATAAACTGATATGACTATTTTTTCAGTTAATCAGTAACATTACTTGCAGACACCACTGCTACACGGCGGCAATACCAATTATCACAATTTCATGCAGTACTAGAAGGGCTGTCAATAATAATTATAGTAAATCAATAGGTTGGTAAACTGTAGCTCAATGCCTCCCTTTGCCTCTGCATGCGCATGCACATATTAGCTATATGTATTATGTAGCGCCGATCTTCAGCAAAGACTTTTGACGGCAGACAATAGTGTTGGAACTCAGATTACTGCGCGTAGTCACAGAAGCCGTAGCTGCACTTGTCGTTGCATCGGTTAGAGCAGGTGCCGCAGTTCTTCTTGTCAGAGAGCAGATCCACACAGTGCCCGCCACAACACGTCCGGCCATGCTTGCACGCCTTGTTGCAGCCGCCGCAGTGCTGGGCGCTGGCGACGGTGTCCACGCACTGGCCGCTGCAGCACGTCGTCCCCGTCGCGAGGCATGCTTCGGCCGACTTCTTCGAGCACTCGTACGCCGACAGAGGCAGGTGGGCAGCGCCGCCAACAAGCAGGAAACGGCTCCTCCTTGCCGGCGGCCCGGTGCTCTCGCTGGCGCCTGCCGTGGCTGAGGCAATGCCGCTGGTCGTGGCCAGCACCGTGATGAGGAGAAGCAGGGTGGCGTTCGCCATTGTGGAGACGAGAAGTAATGCAGATGCAGGTGGTTGGCTTATTGGCTCGTTGCTCTTGATTAGCAGGGAGCTGAAGGATGTGGTTGTTGTGTGGAGGGAATGTCTCTCAAGGGTCACGCTTTATATAGAAGAGGTCATGGGCAGGAAGTCAGCGGGGTAGCTATGCTCTCTTGAGGTTGACTTTCTGATGCAAAATTTGACTTCAAGATGACGCCAAGAAGCCATTTTTTACCCGGAACTAAAAATGATTGAAAATAAACAAGAGGTTTTAGGTACAATGTTCATATGGAGTGTAGAGGTTTCAGAAGATTAATTATAGGTTGATCAATCCATAATCCGGGTGCATGCTAAGCAACCAGTACGCAAGATTAGTGTTGAGAACAGAGAATGGCTGAAGAGATTGTCGTAGTACGAAGTGTAACTAAAGTGAACCCACAGTAAAGCTCCACGGAGCACTAATCCTGCACAAGTAACACACGGGATACAGTGAACCAAAATGCCGTCCTTCCTCACATGCTGGACGCGATGTACGATCATAAGGTGAGGACTGAAAATAAGGTAAGCAGCGATTAAAAATGATACAATTAACCCTCAAATTCCTCGCAAAAAAAAACACTCAAATTAATGCATAGGGCTGTGGCTTGACATGCTACACCCTCTGATCGTGGACAAGGGAAAGACCATCATCAAGGCATCACCCGTGGATCAAACGGTACTTGCTGGGATAATGGAAAACAGCTAAGATACATATAAACACTGATGAATAATGTTTAGGAGAACCATGGAACCGTGAATATACTCCTATTTTTCGTCAGATATCACCTCGAGACATGTGGCATGCGCTGTTATTTGGGCATTGTTTACTGATCTATGTACCCCTCGGTTTTTATTTACTCCGCGTATTAGTTTTGGTCAAAGTCAGACTTTGTAAACTTTGACAAAGTTTAGAGCCAAAAATATTAACATCTACAATAACTAATCAATTTCATTAGATTCATATTGAATGTACTTTCACATCTTATAGATTTGTTATGGTAAATGTTTATATTATTTTCTATAAGCTCAGTCAAACTTTGCAAAGTTTGATTTCAGTTAAATCTAATATACAGACTAAATAAAAACAGAGGGAGTAATGTATTAGGAATCTTTCTGACCTTCCGAACAAGTTAATTGTCCTGTAAATGTAAAACATGCATTATATTGCCAGGCCGTTTCTTTTAAACTTGGATGGCATCATCGCTCCATTGTTCTGAAACAAAACACTCAAATGCCGAGACCATTCCGCAGCACCGAGGTTGTTTTTTCTTGTTAGTTCCGTAAGTGGTCCATGACGGTTTTACTAATCCAGCAACTAGTATAGTGAGTAGAAATTAACATGTGCGTCAAGATGCCGAGTTATCCTTTTGCTCTTTTAGGGGATGGCAGATACAAAAATATGTACAGCATACTCCCTCCGTCCGGAATTACTTGTCATCAAAATGGTTGAAAATGGATGTATCTAAAACTAAAATACATCTAGATACATTCATTTCAATGACAAGTATTTTCGGATGGAAGGAGTACTTTCTCAGGCCAGTTGGTCAAGTGATGGTAGTTGCAGAAAAAATATACTCCCTCCGTTCCTAAATATATGTCTTTCTAGAGACTTCAAATGGATTACCACATACAGATGTATATAGACATATTTTAGAGTGTGGATTCACTCATTTTGCTCCGTATGTAGTCATTTATTGAAATCTATAGAAATACAAATATTTAGAAATGGAGGGAGTACAACATACAGTGTACATTTTTGGTCCACTTGATAGTTACATGCCTGAAACATGTGATGGTTACACAATGAAACATAAAACTAGCATTTAATTTGGGATGGGCTATGGAGAAACAATGAAACAGACAGAAGCGTGCACTGTGTAAAGGTAGAATAACTGTAGCGCATTCTCACAGAACAACACTGGCCCTGAGATGGCTACATACTGTCATACTTACACGTACACAAGCTTAAACATTGTTTGGTGACGTTTGATTCTCTTTTTTTTTTTTTGCGGGGGGGACGTTTGATTCATCTTACAGTTTGAAGTGCTCAAGTAGAGCTTTGCTGGCAAGGTCACGTTTGAAGAAGGCCCCCAAAAACTCAAACATCGTGAAACGCCTGTACTTTGGTGGGTTTTCTGTAGAAACCAGCCCTGGCAACGGCCCATACAAAACTGATTCCCCTCGCTTTCCAGGATTGAAGAAGACAGCAATTGAAACTCTAGCTTCCTCACGTGAATTCATCACCACCCTGTGTTCGACGCTCTTGTACTTATCATTTGACATTATCTGATGAAAAAAATGGGGTAATAATTAATAAACAGATTAGATGCAGTGATGACATTATGAAACGGCCGCTCGCCGCTCCCCCGCTCCCCCGCTCCTTGCTGCACCGGAGGCCACTCCGGCCCCGGCGGCCACGCCTTGCCTCCACCGCCGGCTGCCACTCCGGCCCCGGCGGCCCACTCCCCGTCCCATGGACGCCTCCCCCCCTCCTCCGGGGGGCCTGCACCCCACGCCACGCTGGCTGGAGTCCAGCCCCTCCTCGGCTGGATCTGGTTCGACCGCCGCGTCGTACCGGGACGCCTTGCTCGCCTCCCCATCTGCTCCCCCCTCCGGTGGTGGTACGCCGCTTGACTCCACCGCCCCGCGTCTTTCCGGGCTTCGGTCGAAGGTCCACCGCGGCGACCCCACGCCGGAGGCCCCCTGGAGCGTTGCCGGGCGCCAGCGCCGGAAGCGCCCACGCCGCCCTCGCGCGCGCCGTCCTACCGGGCCTGCGCGCCCCCGCTCTACGTCCTCGGCAAGCGCGAGTGCCCCCGCTGCCTCTCAAGGTCCCGAAGCCACCTGCTTGAGGAGTGCCGCCGCGACATCCGGTGCCGGAGATGCCGTTTCTACGGTCATATGGCACGCGACTGCACCGCGCCCCACAAGCGCCTCCCCGCCCAGATCCTTGCGAAGCGACCTCGCACCTCCCCTCCGTCGACGGTTTCGGGCGGGTCAAGCCCCACCGCGTCCTCCGGACGGGCTTCCCCCTTGCCGTCTCCGGCGCACTCCCCGCGGCCGTCCCCGCCACCCTCCTCGAGCCCGGCCCCCTCCTCCTCGTTGGGCACGCCCACTGTCATGTCTGGGCACCCTGCACTCCGGCCGGTCGGTGCCAACTGCTTCCTCCCCCGTTCTGCCGAGGTTGAGGCCGCGGAGGCCAGTCTCCAGCGCGCCCTGCTCGCCACCGTAGCTGGTCGCTGGACTGGCGTCTCCTGCGCCGACGTCACGGGACTCATCAGCGGGCGGTTCGACATCCCCGCGGACATGTTCTCGGTGCATCGCCATGGGCCGGCGCAGTTCTTGCTCCGGTTCCAGAGGATGGAGGACCGTTCGCGAGCGTCGGCGGGCGTGGCCCGCGGCCCGCGTTTCCGCCTCCTCTTGCGCCCCTGGAGTCGCTCCGATGGCGCCCAGGCCGTCTCCCTGCGTTTTAAGGTGGATCTCGAAATCTCCGGCATCCCCGACCACGGCTGGCACCTCTCCTTCGCCGTGACTCTGCTGGCTCCGTTCTGCAAAGTCGACGAGCTCGCTCCGGAGACTCGCGATGGCTCTGATATGTCCGTCTTCAGAGTTTCGGCCTGGACTCCCAACCCGGACGGGATCCCGCGCTCCTCCGACCTCTACCTCCCGGAGAACGACGCTGTGATCGCCGGCGCCAACCCGGACGTCGAGGAGAGGTTCGCTTTGGAGGTTCTGCGCTACCCAGTAACGATCCACGTCGCCCGCTCCACCGATTTCCGCCTGCCGGCCCCGGCCCCGCCGCCCCCACCTCCTGCGGATGACTCCACCCCCTTCGACGCCCCTCCGGCGCCGCCGTGTCCCGGGCCATGGCCACGTTACTACGATTTCCCGTGTCGCTCCGGGAACTGCGGTGACGCGTGGCCGCCGCCCGGCCGCGACGGCGGCACCTCCGGCACCGGCGTGCACCATCGCCACCGGCGCCCTCCTCCGCCACCCGCGACTGGCATGGGATCCTTGGATCCCACTCGTTGCCCGCTGACGCTCCTGCCCGGGCCCAAGGAAAAAGCCGCCCCACCTTTCGGCAAAGCCGCCTTGACTGCGGTCCGCGCATGGAGACAAGTCCGCCAACCACGACCGCGCCTCTACGCCTGGCCCCCGCGCCTCTGCTGCTGACATGGCGGCCCCACCAGGCGCAGATGCTGAGTGGGACACCCTCAGACCCCACCGCCGAGGCTCCCGGGTCCCCGCGCTCGCCCCGTATTGGTGGATACACTCTGGTGGAACCGGCCGGTGCCCCGTCCGTTCCTCTCGTGGACGCTGCCCAATCCCCTCTGAGACGGCGACAAGATGGACCTGATCCCGAGGCATCCCCTGCCTCTGGCCCGCGGTCCCCTACCCCCCGAGCCACAGCATCGGCTCCACCACCCCTGGCGACCCCACCACGATCCCCCAGCTAGCTTTCGGCCTCCGCCACACCTTTCTCTCCACGTGTCCAGTCCCCTAGCGCCCTGGCGTCTCCTGGCCATGCGGATAACGCTTTGGTTGCCCAGGCCCGTGAAGTCCAAAACTTTGTGGCAGGAATCCTGCTGCGATCGGCGCCCGTGCTACCTACTCCAGGCCCCAAGCGAAGAAGGAAGGAATTGCCCCCAAACTTCACTCCCAGACGCAGCCACCGCATCGCCAAGGCCGACCGGGGTCTCGACTCGGAGGCTAAGGCTAAGCGGGTGCTTCTGCTGCGGCTCGGCATCATCCGCGAGAACGAGCCACTCTCCTCCTCGGCCATCGAGCGCTACAGCAAGCTTTTCGAGCAGCCGCTGGCCGAGGACGTCGTGCAAGCCTTTGCGGACTACTACGGATGGCACCTTCCCACCGGCTCTCTCCCTGTCCAGTGCGACATTGCCGCCAACTAGTTCTGCCGTGCCCCTTCCCCTCGGCCTCCATCCTTCCCTTATGGAGTGCACCCTTAAGACTGTGTTCTGGAACGTCCGTGGCCTTCATTCCAAGGCTAAGCGCACCGCGGTCCGATCTGTAATTTCCTCGGTTTCACCGAACATTGTATGCCTTCAAGAAACGAAGCTCGATTCGTTCACGTTGCCCCTTGTGGTGGAGACGCTAGGCTCTTGCTTCCTGGATTTCTTCTTCCTCCCGGCCTCCGGCACCCGTGGCGGCATCCTCCTTGCTTGGAACTGTAACGAGATCGCTATCTCCAGCCCATACATTGGTCAGCACCACATCACGGCCCTCGTTTCTACCACCTCGGGTGCGCATCCTTGGTGGATCACCGAGGTCTATGGCCCGCAGGACGATGATGATAAGATCATGTTCGTCGAAGACTTGCAAGATACCCGCGACTCTTGCGCTGGCCCCTGGCTCCTAGGCGGTGACTTCAACCTCGTCTCCTCCTCCAGTGACAAAAGCAACGGCCGGATCAATAGACGCACCTCCAACAGATTCCGTCGCTTCATTGCCGATATGGAGTTGCGCGACGTCTACATGCATGGCCGCCGCTACACTTGGTCCAACGAGCGAGACTCGCCCACGCTTGTGCGCAACGACCGCTTTCTTTGCACCTCGGAGTGGGATCTCGCGCAGCCGCATGCCATCCTCCGCTGCCTTGCCTCGACGGTGTCTGACCACTGCCCGCTTTTTCTTGACTGTACTCCGAGCTCGGCTGGCCCGAGGCGCTTCCACTTCGAGCGGTTTTGGATTAGGCTTGAAGGCTTTCAGGACACGGTGGCGGCTGCTTGGAGCTCTGTCCACAACCCAGACCCCTTCCGGCGCGTTTACCTCCGCCTCAAGACCACGGCTCGCCGCCTCCAGAGCTGGGGTGCACGCACTCATGGCCACGTCTCCCTGCAACTTATGATTGCGCGGGAGCTCACCGCCCGCCTCGATGCGGCCTAGGACACTCGGGCTCTCTCCCCCTCTGAGATCTGGCTTCGACGCAATCTGAAGCGCGCCTACCTTGGTTTAGTCTCGCTCGACAGATCCATCGCCCGCGAGCGGGCGCGGTTTGGATGGCTGAAGGAGGGCGAGACTAACACCACCTTCTTCAAAATCCACGCGGCTCACAGGCGCCAGAAGAACCGCATCCTCTCCCTTCAGCACGAGGGCTCTTTGATCACCGATGAGCAGGACATGGCCAAGGCGGCCTACCACCACTTCTCCTCGCTCCTCGGCACTCCAAGGCTCCGTGATTTCTCCCTCGACTTGCGACAAATTGACGACCGCTCCTTCAACCTAGAGGAGCTCGAGCTTCCTTTTTCCGAGGAGGAAATCTGGACCGCGGTCAAGGCGCTCCCCCGTGGAAAAGCCCCGGGCCCCGATGGATTCACGGTTGAGTTCCTTGTGGCATGCTGGGATACGATCAAAGTCGATATTTGCGAGGTGTTCAACAAGTTCTACTCCATGAAAGGGCGCAGCCTCCAGCGCCTCAACGAAGCCCTTATCACATTGATCCCTAAGAAGCCGGACGCCGCCTCTCTCTCGGATTACCGCCCCATCAGCCTAATCCACCTGATCGCGAAGCTCATCGCGAAAGTCCTCTCCCTACGCCTCGCTCCTCGCCTGGGCCAGCTCGTCTCCACCAACCAAAGTGCATTCATCGCCGGGCGGTGTGTGCACGACAACTTTATGCTCGTCCAACAGACCGCCCGCCAACTCCACAACCTCCGTGTGCCCCGCGTCCTCCTCAAGCTCGACATTGCACGCGCGTTTGACACGGTCTCTTGGGCTTTCCTCCTCGACGTGCTACGCCACCTGGGCTTTGGTCGTCGATGGATCGAGTGGATTACCATCTTACTCTCCACATCCAGCACGCGCGTCCTCATCAATGGATCCCCCGGCCCCCCCATCGCCCACGCTTGCGGACTGCGACAAGGCGATCCTGTGTCCCCAATGCTGTTTACGATTGCCATTGATGCTCTCAACTCCCTCCTCCTCCATGCCCACCGCAGCGGCCTTCTTCAGCGGCTCACCACTCGGCACGCCTCTTCGAGCATTTCCCTTTATGCCGACGATGTGATCATCTTCTGCCACCCGTCAACCCGCGATCTCCGGGTCATTTGGGAGCTGCTCCGTGTCTTTGGCGAGGCGTCCGGGCTATGCACGGACTTTGCCAAGTGCTCGGCAACCCCGATCCGCTGCGACGACCCCACGCGCGCCTCCATTGCGTGCGAGCTGGCCTGCACCGTCATGGACTTCCCTATCACCTACTTGGGCATCCCTCTCTCGCTCCGGAAGCCGTCCACCTCGTCACTCCGGCCGATCGTGGAGAAGCTGGCCAAGAAGCTTTCCTCCTGGCGGGCGATGCTCCTGTCCCGCGGTGAGCTCTCGCCCTCGTCCGCGACGTGCTGTGCGCGATCCCCTCCCACATCATGGTCGTCATCGCTCTTTGCCCGACGATCCTCAAGCAAGTGAACCGCATCATCCGCGAATTCCTCTGGCATGGTAATAAGGAGACCCGCGCCGGCCACGGGCCAGTCAACTGGCAGCGCGTCTGCCGGCCCCTCCATCTTGGCGGGCTCGGCATCCCGGACCTCCATCGACAAGGGATCTCTCTCCGTGTGCGCTGGTTGTGGCTGCAGCGCACCGACCCGCCCAGGCCGTGGGCTCACCTGCACCTGCCCTCCGATGCTGACTCCTCCGCCATCTTTCACGGGTCCACGTCCTGGATCATCGGCGACGGTAGGTCTTGCCGATTCTGGACTGATGCTTGGATCGACGGCATGGCCATCGCGGACATCGCCCCTAACCTGCTTCCCCTTGTCCCCCGAAGGCGTCGCAAACGCACCGTGGCGGAGGGGCTCCAGGACCGCTGCTGGATTGCAGACTTGCGTGGCGCGCTCACTCCCACTGCCCTGGTGGAATACGTCCAGCTTTGGACTAGGTTGTGTCACCTCCACCTATCTACCTCCCCTGACCGTCTTGTCTGGCGCTGGACTGCGGATGGAAACTACTCTGCCAGATCCTGCTACCGAGCCCTCTTTGCCGGCTCCATAGCCGCCCCATTCTGGCGCCTCACCTGGAAGTGTTGGGCCCCTCTGCGCGTCAAGATGTTCACCTGGTTGGCCGACCTTGACCGCTGTTGGACTGCCGACAGACTGGAGCGCCACGGTCTCCCTCACAATGACAGATGTGCTCTCTGCGACCAGCACGTCGAGACCATGCAACACATCATCATCGCCTGCCCTTTCTCCAGGCAAGTTTGGCATGACGTCCTGTCTTGGGTGCGCGCAACCGTTCCCCCCCCCCCTTCCGGTCCCGAGGAGTTCCTCCCCTGGTGCTCTTCTATGATCATAAGCTCCCCCGCTGGACACCGTAAGGGGCTTGCCACGCTTGCAACCCTGACAGCCTGGTCCATCTGGAAGCAACGCAACCGCTGTGTCTTCGACGGCGAGCTCCCCTCCACCTCCCGGCTCCTTGATATTATCCAGAACGAGGCACGTTCTTGGGCTAGGGCTGGGGCTCATGGTTTAAACATGCTGCTGGCATAGGTCACTAAGCTTGTACCCGGGCTGAGCAGCCCGTCACCACTGCTCCTCGCTCCCTGTCTGGCCTGCGTGCTGGACACCGAGCCCCCCCCCCCCTGTACCTTCCCCTCCTTCCTATCAATGAAATGATACGCTCTCTAGCGTATTCGCGAAAAATGACATTATGAAACTGGTCCAAATCCTTTATTAATGTGATCCTGAAAGCAATAATCCATTGACTATTCCCGCTTACTATCTACCACTAACACGACATCATATCCAACTCAAGTGTAATGTTGAGTTGAACTGCGTTGAGCTGTAAAGTGCTCCCACCGTGTCTAGATACATCCGTTTGAGCGTCAATTAATATGAGACGAAAAAAGTATCAAAATTCAAGCAATGGATGCAAATCACCATCCTCGCGCCAACATAAATTGGCATGAAAAACGTTCGATTTGCCATGCCTAAAATTCCAATGTCAGATTTCTTAGCATTTTCGAAAATCAAACCATTGCCTTTCCAGTTTTCATGAGAGATGCGCACTACCAAGTATTTGTCCTCCTGTTCTTAAATCATCTGGATTGAGCTGAATTGGTAGCGTGCGTGCTTTAGATAATTCAGATGTAACTTGAACAAAGTTGCTACCGACTGTATTTAGAACTGAATCCAGTTGCGAGCATTTGGACAGTGACAGGGTGCATTATACCTGCAAGAGGTCCCCGACATTGATCACAAGCGCGCCCGGTGCAGGCTTCACGTCCACCCAGAAGCTCTCCCCGTCCCCATTGGTGTGCTTCACCTGCAAACCACCAACGCCGTCCTGCGCAAGGACGGTGAGCACGCCGGGGTCGGTGTGCGGGACTAAGCCCATGGTGCGCTCAGGCTCGGGGCACACCGGGTAGTAATGGCAGACCATGAGCTTCCCCTCCAGGCACGAGGTCTCCTCCAGCGCCGCACCCCCGAGCCCAAGCCCCTCGGAGAGCAGCGCCATCACGGCACGGGCCACCGCGGCGGCATGCACTTCCCACTCGATGACTTCAGAGCGGCACACCGACGGTATGCGTTCGGTGTTGGGCGGCGTAGGCCCGAACATCACCTGGACGGTGTCGCGCCAGCTCGCCGCGGGGGACTGGAACAGGTCGACGTTCGAGGAGTAGCTGACCCCGCCGGACAAGGCCCGGCCGTAGTGCGCGGCGCGCTCGAGGGCGGGGAGCTCGTTGAAGGCGCACACCGCGGCGAGGGCCCTCGCGGGGTGGCCGGAGGGGACGAGGGCCTCGTGGTTGACGAGGTGGAAGAAGCCCCAGTCGCGGGCGGCCGCCGCGGTGGCGGCGGCTACGAGGTGCGCGGGGAGGGAAAGGTCAACGACGGGGATGGAGATGCCCGGGGGAGCAAGCGGGACGGAGGCGTAGGGGTCGGGGTGGACGAAGAGGTCGGGGACGGTGGAGACGCCGGACTCGACGAGGCCGCGGACGCCGGTGCGGGACTCGTCGAAGGCCTTGAGGAGGGCCGCGCGGTCGGACTTCGAGGAGGCTGCGGCGGAGGACGCGGCCATGGTCGTCGCGTTCGCGTTGCGTGCGTCCCGTTGAGTTTGACGAGCGGAGATGATGCAGGCGAGAAGCGGGATTGACGTGCCTTGAAGCTGACATGCCCCTAGAATTTGACCAGCGACACGAATTGGGCCAGACCAAATTATGGCAGCCAGGTGGGCCAGAGATCAAACTACGGCCTTCTTTGTCTCAAAAAAAATTGACTCCCTTCTTTTCTCAAAATAATAAGTTTTAAAAAATTATGCGGCCTTCTGATGCAACTCCAGACTAAACAATGCAAAAAAAAAACCCTAGAAAACTTCATCAACTGACGAAAAGAATCGGAAATGGTAAAGGTATCCAAATCAAGGAGACAATGGATAATTGCAAACTAAACAATGCAAAGAACCCATAAAAAATTCTTCGTCAGCTAATGAAGAGGATCGGAACTGGTAAAAGTATCCTAAACCAAGTAGACCAATGGATAATTGCAAATTAAAAAATGCAAAGAACCCCTAAATAACTTCATCAATTGATGAAGAGGGTCGAAATTCGGAAATGGTATCCAAATCCAGAGAGACCGATGGGTCCCGAGGAAAGAGGGGCTCAAATGAGCAAATTTCATCAAGAGGTCTAGACTTCGGTGGGTCAACCAACTAATGGAACCACGTAAGTGAGAATGGGACACTAATTTACTTCTACTAGAACGGCCGACACGCTCTGCCGCGCCTTGTCGCCGCCTAATTTGTAAGCGATTTAAGGCATGCTCGACCCGTGTGAAGAAAGTACCGGCGAACCCAATAGGAAGAGTCAAGGGAATAGATCCAAAAGAAAGTACCCATGAATAATGTACGAATCGCACACAAAATAACCAATGACGCAGAAAGAACAGTTCCACAAGCAGATGAGGCATAGGTGAAAATGGATCGCCTATAAATAGATGAGCGCAGTAAATCAGTGAAACATATAACATCAAGCCGATTAGGAACCACCGGCAAAGCAGGAATTGTAACAACACTATCCAGGAAAAAGAATCCCTACCGCACCAAGCATGCAAAAAAACATAGGCCAGCACCAATCCGAAGCCGATTAGGTCCCATCTTTTCAGCCATCACGACCCATGCCTAAAAACTTGAACATCACAAAAAATGAACTACAAAATAAAGCACAATTAGGCGAAAAAATAACAATACTCAGAATAGGCGAAGGAACACCTGCGGAGACTGAACTCACAAGGCAGCAGCAACAATCATCCCAATATACGCCATGTCCACTCAGGCCTGAGTGTCCACGCACCAACTCGCCGTAAAAAGACAAAGTTAGCAAAATCTATTTGAAAGAAGGATAGATCGCTCCCATAGCAAGCACATTACAATGGCAAAATAAATCAGACAAACCCCCGATCTCATAATATCCCGATCAAATACGACCACATGCAAGCAACACACACGGAAGAACAGGAGGCAGCACAAGAAAGCAGTCGGTGACCAACGACGGCCAGACCCACCATGACAACAACAACCAATCGCACAGGGGCACCTACCAGGTAGCAATCGACCACCCAGCATGTCCCAAAGAAGAAAGGAGGTCAGCGGAACATCATCAAGAACAGGCTAATGGCGACAAACCCTCCTCCCATCGGAGGAGAACGCAGCTGAAGCCCATCCCATGAACAGTCAAAGTCATAACGGCAAACATACCCCAAATCAACGAACCACTGAACGACAAGCCCATACCGCACCAGTCCCACTTTAAAGGGGAGGAACACATCACGAGTACACACATACGCAATTTCCACCCAAAAGGGACCCACATGACAGTGGTCACACACCCAAGCGAACGGGCCCACCATCCACAACAATTAGGAACTATCCATCGATGCTACTTCTTGAGCTTGTGTTGGTTTTCCCTTGAAAAGGAAAGGGTGATGCAGCAAAGTAGAGATAAGTATTCCCCTCAATTTGAGAACCAAGGTATCAATCCAGTACGAGACTACGCACAAATCACCAAGACCTGCACAAACAATCAAACAAACTTGCACCCAACGCGATAAAGGGGTTGTCAATCCCTTCACGGTTACTTGCAAAAGTGAGATATGATAGAGATAGATAAACGATAAAATAAATATTTTTGGTATTTTTGGTTTATAGATCGGAAAGTAAAGATTGCAAAAATAGTAGATCGGAAACTAATATTGTAGATCGGAAAATTATATGATGGAAAATAGACCAGGGGCCATAGGTTTCACTAGAGGCTTCTCTCAAGATAGCAAATAATACAGTGGGTGAACACCGAGCAATTGATAGAAAAGCACAAAGTTATGATGATATCTAAGGCAATGATCATGAATATAGGCATCACGTCCGTGTCAAGTAGACCGAAACAATTCTGCATCTACTACTATCACTCCACACATTTACCGCTATCCAGCGTGCATCTAGAGTATTAAGTTCATAAAGAACGGAGTAATGCATTAAGTAAGATGACGTGATGTAGAGGAATTAACTCAAGCAATATGATGAAAACCCCATCTTTTTATCCTCGATGGAAACAATACAATATGTGCCTTGCTGCCCCTACTGTCACTAGGAAAGGACACCGCAAGATTGAACCCAAAGCTAAGCACTTCTCCCATTGCAAGAAAAACCAATCTAGTTGGCCAAACCAAGCCGATAGTTCGAAGAGATTTACAAAGATATCAAATCATGCATATAAGAATTCAGAGAAGATTCAAATAATATTCATAGATAAGTTGATCATAAATCCACAATTCATTCGATCGCGGCAAACACACCGCAAAAAAGTATTGCATCGAATAGATCTCCAAGAACATCGAGGAGAACATGGTATTGAGAATCAAAGAGAGAGAAGAAGTCATCTAGCTACTAGCTATGGACCCGTAGGTCCGAGGTAAACTACTCACGCTTCATCAGAAGTGCAATAGAGTTAATGTAGAAGCCCTCCATGATCAAATCCCCCTTCGGCAGGGTGCCGGAAAAGGTCCCTAGATGGGATCTCACGGGTACAGAAGGTTGCGGCGGCGGAAAAGTGTTTTCGTGAATGCTTCTGGTGGTTTGGGGATATGTGGGAATATATAGGCGAAAGAATTAGGTGAGAGGGGTTACGGGGAGCCCACAAGGGTGGGGCCACGCCCTACCCCCCTGGGCGCGCCCTCCATCCTTGTGGCCGCCTCGTGGCTCCTCCGACTTCATGTCCAAGTCTCCTGGTTGTCTTCTGGTCCAAGAAAAATCATCACGAAGGTTTCAGTCTGTTTGAACTCCGTTTGGTATTCCTTTTCTACGAAACTCAAAAACAAGGGAAAAAACAGGAACTGGCACTGGGCTCTAGGTTAATAGGTTAGTCCCAAAAATAATATAAAATAGCATATTAATGCATATAAAACATGCAAAACAGATAATATAATAGCATGGAATAATAAAAAAATTATAGATAAATTGGAGACTTATCAAGCATCCTCAAGCTTAATTCCTGGTCGTCCTTGATACGTCTCCAACGTATCTACTTTTCCAAACATTTTTGCCCTTGTTTTGTACTCTAACTTGCATGATTTGAATGAAACTAACCCGGACTGACGCTGTTTTCAGCAGAACTGTCATGGTGTTATTTTTGTGTAGAAAACAGAAGTTCTCGGAATGACCTGAAAATCCACGGAGATTACTTTTGGAAAATATAAAAAATATTGGCAAAAGAATCAAGGCCAGGGGGCCCACACACTGTCCACGAGGGTGGGGGTGCGCCCCCCTGCCTCGTGGGCCCCCTGGATGTCCACCGACCTCAACTCCAACTCTATATATTTGCTTTCGCGGAGAAATAACTCAGAGAGAAAGTTTCATCGCGTTTTACGATACGGAGCCGCCGCCAAGCCCTAATCTCTCTAGGGAGGGCTGATCTGGAGTCTGTTCGGGGCTCCGAAGAGGGGAATTCGTCGCCGTCGTCATCATTAACCATCCTCCGTCACCAATTTCATGATGCTCACCGTCGTGCGTGAGTAATTCCATCGTAGGTTTGCTGGACGGTGATGGGTTGGATGAGATTTACCATGTAATCAAGTTAGTTTTGTTAGGGTTTGATCCCTAGTATCCACTATGTTCTAAGATTGATGTTGCTATGACTTTGCTATGCTTAATGCTTGTCACTAGGGCCCGAGTGTCATGATTTCAGATCTGAACCTATTATGTTTTCATGAATATATGTGAGTTCTTGATCCTATCTTGCAAGTCTATAGTCACCTATTATGTGTTATGATCCGACAACCCCGAAGTGACAATAATCGGGGTACTTCTCGGTGATGATCGTAGTTTGAGGAGTTCATGTATTCACTAAGTGCTATTGCTTTGGTCCGGTACTCTATTAAAAGGAGGCCATAATATCCCTTACTTTCAATTAGGACCCTGCTTCCACGGGAGGGTAGGACAAAAGATGTCATGCAAGTTCTTTTCCATAAGCACGTATGGCTATATTTGGAACATGCCTACATTACATTGATGAATTGGAGCTAGTTCTGTGTCATCCTATGTTATAACTATTACATGAGGAATCGCATTCGACATAATTATCCATCACTGATCCATTGCCTACGAGCCTTTCACATATTGTGCTTAGCTTATTTACTTTACCGTTGTTACTATTACAATCACTACAAAACTGCTACCGTTACTTTTGCTACTATTACCGTTACTTCCATACTACTTTGCTACCAAATACTTTGCTGCAGATACTAAGTTATCCAGGTGTGGTTGAATTGACAACTCAACTGCTAATACTTGAGAATATTCTTTGGCTCCCCTTGTGTCGAATCAATAAATTTGGGTTGAATACTCTACCCTCGAAAACTATTGCGGTCCCCTATACTTGTGGGTTATCTATCCTTGAGTAGGTAAATGATAAAAATAGAATTTTTGATGTGGAATGCTACCTAACATATTTATCCATGTAATTTTCTTTATTGTGGCATGAATGTTCAGATCCATAAGATTCAAAATAAAAGTTTAATATTGACATTAAAACAATAATACTTCAAGCATACTAACAAGGCAATTATGACTTCTCAAAATAACATGGCCAAAGAAAGCTTATCCCTACAAAATCATATAGTCTGGATATGCTCCATCTTCATCACACAAAATATTCAAATCATGCACAACCCCGGATTCAGCCAAGAAATTGTTTCATACTTTTGTATTCTAAAACCTTTTCAACTTTCATGCAATACATGAGCGTAAGCCATGGACATAGCACTATAGGTGGAATAGAATATAGTGGTTGTGGAGAAGACAAAAAGAGGGAGATAGTCTCACATCAACTAGGCGTATCAATGGGCTATGGAGATGCCCATCAATAGATATCAATGTTAGTGAGTAGGGATTGCCATGCAACAGATGCACTAGAGCTATAAGTTTATGAAAGCTCAAAAAGAAAAACTAAGTGGGTGTGCATCCAACTTGCTTGCTCATGAAGACATAGGGAGATTTAAGGAAGCACATCATTGGAATATACAAGCCAAGTTCTATAATGAAAGATTCCCACTAGTATATGAAAGTGACAAAATAGGAGACTCTCTATCATGAAGACCATGGTGCTACTTTGAAGCACAACTGTGGAAAAAAGGATAGTAACATTGCCTCTTCTCGCTTTTTCTCTCATTCATTTTTTTGTTTGGCTTCTTTGGCCTCTTTTTTATTTCCTCACATGGGACAATGCTCTAATAATCATGATAATCACACTTCTATTTACTTACAACTCAAAAATTACAAATCGATACTTAGAAAAAAATATGACTCTATATGAATGCCTCCGGCGGTGTACCAGGATGTGCAATGACTCAAGAGTGACATATATTAAAGAATTATGAAAGGTGGCTTTGCCACAAATATGATGTCAACTACATGATCATGCAAAGCAATATGACAATAATGAAGCGTGTCATAATAAACGGAATGGTGGAAAGTTGCATGGCAATATATATCGGAATTGCTATGGAAATGCCATAATGGGTAGGTATGGTGGTTGTTTTGAGGAAGGTATATGGTGGGTGTATAGTACCGGTGAAAGTTGCGCGGCACAAGAGAGGCTAGCAATGGTGGAAGGGTGAGAGTGTGTATTATCCATGGACTCAACATTAGTCATAAAGAACTCACATACTTATCGGAAAAATCTATTAGTCATAGAAACCAAGCACTACACGCATGCTCCTAGGGGAAGGGTTGGTAGGAGCTAACCATCGCACGATCCCGACCTCCACACAAAGGATGACAACCAAAAAATACCTCATACTCCAACTTCGTTACATAACGGTTCACCATACGTGCACGCTACGGGAATCACAAACCTCAACACAAGTATTTCTCAAATTCACAATTACTCCAGTAGCATGACTCTAATATCATCATCTTCATATCTCAAAACAATCATAAGGAATCAAACTTCTCATAGTATTCAATGCACTTTATATGAAAGTTTTTATTATATCCCTCTTGGATGCCTATCATATTAGGACTAAATTTATAATCAAATAAAATTACCGTGCTGTTTAAAGACTCTCAAAATAATATAAGTGAAGCATGAGTTCATCAATTCCTATAAAATAAAACCACCACCGTGCTCTAAAAAGATATAAGTGAAGCACTAGAGCAATATTGCCTATCTCAAAAGATATAAGTGAAGCACATAGAGTATTCTAATAAGTCATGATTCATGTGTGTCCCTCTCAAAAGGTGTGTACAGCAAGGATGATTGTGGCAAACTAAAAAGCAAAGACTCAAATCATACAAGACGCTCCAAGCAAAACACATATCATGTGGTGAATAAAAATAGAGCCTCAAGTAAAGTTACCAATAGACGAAGACGAAAGAGGGGATGCCTTCTGGGACATCCCCAAGCTTAGGCTCTTGGTTGTCCTTGAATATTACCTTGGGGTGCCTTGGGCATCCCCAAGCTTAGGTTGTTGCCACTCCTTATTCCATAGTCCATCAAATCCTTACTCAAAACTTGAAAACTTCACAACACAAAACTCAACAAAAAATCTCATAAGCTCCGTTAGTATGAGAAAATAAATCACCACTTTGTGGTACTGTCGTGAACTCATTCTTTATTTATATTGGTGTAATATCTACTGTATTCCAACTTTTCCATGGTTCATACCCCCCCCCCCCCGATACTACCCATAGATTCATCAAAATAAGTAAACAACACAAAGAAAATATAATCTGTCAAAAACAGAACAGTCTGCAGCAATCTGGAAACTTTGAATACTTCTATAACTCCAAAAATTATGGACAATTAGGAAACCCTGGGCAATCTGTGTACCAACCCAGTGCAAAAATAATCAGATCAAAATCACGCTTCTGTGAATTATGAAAATTATTCTCCTTGGTGCAAAAGTTTCTGTTTCTCAGCAAGATTAAAACAACTATCACCGTAAGCCATCTCAAAGCTCTTACTTGGCACAAACACTAATTAAAGCACAAAACCACATTTAACCAGAGGCTAGATGAATTATTTATTGTAAAACAGGAACAAAAAGCAAAGAACAAAAATAAAATTGGGGTGCATCCCAGCAAGCGCTATTGTTTAACGCCCTTAGCTAGGCATAAAAACACGAATAAATCGAGGTATTGTCATCTTTGGTATGCAATCCATATGTAGCTCTCATAATAGATTCATATGGCAATTTAATTTTCTTTCTAGGAAAGTGTTCCATGCCCTTCCTTAATGGAAATCGAAATCTAATGTTTCCTTCTTTCATATCAATAATTGCACCAATCGTTCTAAGGAAAGGTCTACCAAGAATAATAGGACATGTAGGATTACAATCTATATCAAGAACAATGAAATCTACGGGCACATAATTCCTATTTGCAACAATAAGAACATCATTAATCCTTCCCATAGGTTTCTTAATAGTGGAACCCGCAAGATGCAAATTTAAAGAACAATCATCAAATTTACGTAAACCTAACACATCACATAAAGTTTTTCGAATTGTGGCACCCAAATCACACAAAGCATGGCACTCATAATCTTAATCTTAATAGTTCCCAGTCATCATAAAGGTTTCTAGGGATAGAAACTTCCAATTTAAGCTTTTCTTCAAAAGATTGCATCATAGCATCAATAATATGTTTAGTAAAAGCTTTTTTTTGATTATAAGCATGAGGAGAATTCAACATGGATTGCAACAAGCAAATACAATCTATTAAAGAACAATTATCATAATTAAATTCCTTGAAATCCAAAAGAGTGGGTTCATTGCTACTTAAAGTATTGACCTGTCCATTCCCACTTTTATCCATTTTTGCATCAAGATCTAAAAACTCCGAATCATTGGGACGCCTTTTAACTAAAGTTGACTCATCTCCAGTCCAATCTTTATCAAGATTTATATTGGAAAACAAAGATTCAATAGGAGTCACATCAATCATTTTACGATCTTTATCATTATTTAAAGCCTCTGGCTTAGGAGCCATCTTATTTACTAAGGTAGCTTGTTTATCAAAAATTTGGCCTACTAAATTTTCAAGATGAGCAAACTGAGATTTCAAACCATAAAATTCATTAGACATATCATCAAGCTCTTTATTCATGTACTCCATAAAACTTTTGTACTCCTTAAGCTCATTTCTAAAGAAACTATTATGCTCAAATTGTAAAGACATGAAGCTCCTAACATTATTTTCAATTTCTTCCAACCTTCTAAAGTGAGGATCAACGTTTTTTGGTTGAGCCATAAAGGCAGGCAGGCACACCAACACACGAGCACACAAAATGAAAGCGAAGAAGACGAACGGAAGAGGGGCGAAGAAAAGGCAAAGAAAAGGGAAAAGAAAAGGCAAATCTTTTTGAAAATCTTTTTAGAAGTGGGGGGGAAGAAAACAAGAGGAGAATGGTGAATAATGTAATGCAAGAGATGAGAGTTTTATGATGGGTACTTGGTATGTCTTGACTTGGCATAGAACTCCATGACAACCGCGCCAGAAATTATTCCTGCTACTTCTTGAGCTTGCGTTGGTTTTTCCTTTGAAGAGGAAAGGATGATGCAGCAAAGTAGAGATAAGTATTTCCCTCAGTTTGAGAACCAAGGTATCAATCAAGTAGGAGACAACGCACAAATCACCAAGACCTGCACAAACAATCAAACAAAATTGCACCCAGCGCGATAAAGGGGTTGTCAATCCCTTCACGGTTACTTGCAAAAGTGAGATCCGATAGAGATAGATAAACGATAAAGTAAATTTTTTTTTGGTATTTTTGGTTTATAGATCGGAAAGTAAAAGATTGCAAAAATAGTAGATCAGAAACTAATATTGTAGATCGGAAACTTATATGATGGAAAATAGACCCGGGGGTCATAGGTTTCACTAGAGGCTTCTCTCAAGATAGCAAATAATACGGTGGGTGAACAAATTACTGCCGAGCAATTGATAGAAGAGCTCAAAGTTATGACGATATCTAAGGAAATGGTCATGAATATAGGCATCACGTCCGTGTCAAGTGGACCGAAACGATTCTGCATCTACTACTATTACTCCACACATCGACCGCTATCCAGCATGCACCTAGAGTATTAAGTTCATAAAGAACAGAGTAATGCATTAAGTAAGATGACATGATGTAGAGGAATTAACTCAAGCAATATGATGAAAACCCCATCTTTTTATCCTCGATGGCAACAATACAATATGTGCCTTGCCGCCCCTATTGTCACTGGGAAAGGACACCACAAGATTGAACCCAAAGCTAAGCACTTCTCCCATTGCAAGAAAAACCAATCTAGTTGGCCAAACCAAACTGATAGTTCAAAGAGAATTACATAGATATCAAATCATGCATATAACAATTCAGAGAAGATTCAAATAATATTCATAGATAAGCTGATCATAAATCCACAATTCATCGGACCTCGGCAAACACACCGCAAAAAGGTATTACATCGAATAGATCTCCAAGAACATCGAGGAGAACATGGTATTGAGAATCAAAGAGAGAGAAGAAGCCATCTAGCTACTAGCTATGGACTCATAGGTCTGAGGTAAACTACTCATGCTTGATGGGAAGGGCAATATAGTTGATGTAGAAGCCCTCCATGATCGACTCCCCCTCCGGTAGGGTGCCAGAAAAGGTCCGTAGATGGGATCTCATGGGTACAGAAGATTGCGGCGGCGGAAAAGTGTTTTCGTGGATACTTCTGGTGGTTTCGCGATATATGGGAATATATAGGTGGAAGAATTAGGTCAGGAGGGTTACGCGGGTCCCGCAAGGGTGGGGGCGTGCCCTACCCTCCTAGGTGCACCCTCCATCCTTGTGGCCGCCTCGTGGCTCCTCCGACTTCATCTCCAAGTCTCTTGGTTGTCTTCTGGTCCAAGAAAAATCATCGCGAAGGTTTCATTCCGTTTGGATTCCATTTGGTATTCCTTTTCTGAAACTCAACAACAAGGAAAAAACAGGAACTGGCACTGGCTCTAGCTTAATGGGTTAGTCCAAAAAAATATAAAATAGCATATTAATGCATATAAAACATCCAAAACAGATAATACAATAGCATGGAACAATCAAAAAATTATAGATACGTTGGAGACGTATCAATCGCCCACCTCCTCAGCATGCCCACACCCGCTGTGACTGCAATGCAGCCTACCAACGGGCCCACTCACCATACATCGGCATTACATATTCATGCAGTCACCTGAAGTAGAAAAAACTAAGTGTGCCACAAGAGAAAGGTCCACATGGCAGCGTAAGTGGAAACCCTGATGGGCTCAACGCTCGCCTAGTAAGCGACGCATAAATTTGAAGGTGATTCTTTTGATGTCATAATGCAATATGCAATATCAAGTTGTCATCTTCGGAGATTGAGGAATGTTTGGCTTGGCATTTTGAGAGGTGAGACATATTTATGGCCAGGAGTGCATATAGATTGGTTGCTAATATCCGAAGACAAAATTCTCCCACGACGTCTCCTTCCTCCAAATGATGTTGATGACCATAGTATTTGGAAGGCAAAATTTACAGGGTGAATTAGGATATTTGCTTGAAGTCTATCCACTAGTACATTGTCGACAAAGAAGAACAAATGGAAACGAACCTTATAAATTAATACTTGTGATACTGATGGAAATATGCCCTAGAGGCAATAATAAACTTGTTATTATTATATTTCCTTTTTCATGATAAAAGCTTTATTATTCATGCTAGAATTGTATTGACAATAAACTTAAATACATGTGTGGATACATAAACAAATACCGTGTCCCTAGTGAGCCCCTACTAGACTAGCTCTTGGATCGGAGATGGTTAAGGTTTCCTAACCATAGACATGAGTTGTCATTTGATAACGATCACATCATTAGGAGAATGATGTGATGGACAAGACCCACCCGTTAGCATAGCATATGATCGTTCAGTTTATTGCTACTGCTTTCAATGTCAAATACATGTTTCTTAGACCATGAGATCATGCAACTCCCGGACTCCGAAGGAATGCCTTGTGTGTCATCAAACGTCACAACATAACTGGGTGACTATAAAGGTGCTCTATAGGTATCTCCAAAGGTGTTTGTTGGGTTGGCATGCATCGAGATTGGGATTTGTCACTCTGTGTGATGGAGAGGTATATCTGGGCCCTCTCGGTCATACAACATCACAAGGATCTTGCAAGCAAAGTGACTAAGGAGTTACTTACAGGATGATGTATTACGGAACAAGTAAAGAGAATTTCTAGTAATGGGACTGAACTAGGTATGGAGATACCGACGATCGAATCTCCGGCAAGTAACATACCGACGGACAAAAGGAACTACGTATATTGTCATAAAGGTTCGACTGATAAAGATCTTCGTAGAATATGTAGGAACCAATATGGGCATCCAGGTCCCGCTATTGGTTATTGATCGGAGAAGCATCTCGGTAATGTCTACATCGTTCTCGAACCCATAGGGTCCGCACGCTTAATGTTCGGTGATGATATAGTATTATATGAGTTATGTATGTTGGTGACCGAATGTTGTTCAGAGTCCCGGATGAGATCACAAACATGACGTGGAGCTCCAGAATAGTCCGAAGGTAAAGATTGATATATAGGATGACATGGTTGGGCCAAGGGGTAAGGCCCACGGGGTTTTAGGTCGGTGCAAAAGGAAGTTTTGCGGAGGTGAGGGACCCGACGCCAGGGACCCTGGCATGTGGTACTGGAGTCCGAGAAGGACTCTTGCCTTGCGGGCTAAACCAACTTTGAGGAGGCTCTTTCTCCAAGAAACGAACCCAAGGCTAAACATATAAATAGAGGGGCAGGGCTAGCACCCGGAACACATCAAGATTCACCAAGCCGTGTGCTGGCAACCCCGCTCCCTATAGTTTATCCTCCAGCATAGTTTCTTTTGTGCTTGGCAAACCCCTGCAGAGATTGTTCTTCACCACCACCATCACCACGCCGTCGTGCTAACGGAACTCATCTACTTCTTCGCCCCTCTTGCTGGATCAAGAAGGCGAGGACGTCATCGAGCTGAACGTGTCCTGAATGCGGAGGTGATGTACGTTTGGTACTTGATCTGGACGGATCATGAAGGTGTACGACTACATCAACCACGTTTATAAATGCTTCCTCTTAGCGATCTTCAAGGGTGTGAAGATGTTCTCCCCCTCTTGTTACTATGCATCTCCATGGATAGATCTTGCGTGTGCATAGAATTTTTTTTGTTTTCATGCAACGTTCCCCATCAGTGGAATCATGAGCCAAGTCTATGCGCAGATGATATGCACGAGTAGAACACAAAGGAGTTGTGTGCGGTGATGTTCGTACTTCTTACCACCAACGTCTTATTTTGATTCGGCGTAATGTGGGATGAAGCGGCCCGGACCAACCTTACTTGTCCACGTACATGAGACCAGTTCTACCGGCTGATGCAACTTGTTTTGCATAAGGTGGGTAGCGGGTGTATGTTTCTCTCACTTTAGTTGAATCGAATTTGACTATGGTCGGTCCTTGCAGAATGTTAAAACAGCAAACTTGATAATCACTGTTGTGGTTTTGCGTAGGTAAGAACGGTTCTTGCTAGTTACCCATAGCAGCCACGTAAAACTTGCAACAACAAAGTTGAAGACGCCTAACTTGTTTTACAGGGTATGTTGTGATTTCATATGGTCAAGACGTGATGTGATATACGTTGTTGTATCAGATGATCATGTTTTGCAATATCGACAACCGGCAGGAGCCTTAGGGTTGCCTTTTATTTATTGTATGGCATGCATGCCAATCATTAAGCACCATGTAATTGCTTTACTTTATCGCTATGTGTTAGCAATAGTTGTAGCAATAGTTTGTGAGATGACCCCGACGCAATGGTGGAGATCAAGGTGTTGCCCTGGTGACAATGGAGATCATGACGTTGCTTTGGAGATGGGGATCAAAATCACAAGATGATGATGGACATATCATGTCACATATTTTGATTGCATATGATGTTTATCCTTTATGCATCTTATTTTGCTTAGAACGACGGTAGCATTATAAGATGATCCCTTCACTTAATTTCAAGATAAAAGTTTTCTCCCTGAGTATGCATCGTTGCTAAAGTTTGACATTTCAAAGAACCTCGTGATGGTCGGGTATGATAGACTCTATGTTCACATACAACAGGTGTAAGCTAGTTTTGCACAAGCAGAATACTTGGGTTAAACTTGACAAGCCTAGCATGTACAGACATGGTCTCAGAACACTGGATATCGAAAGGTTGAACATGAGTCATATAGTAGATATGGTCAACATGAAGATGTTCACCTTTGAAGATTACTGCATCTCACATGATGATTGGACATGGTTTAGTTGATATGGATCATATATCACTTCAACAACTTGAGGGATGTTGATTTAAGTGGGACTTCATTAGTAATTTGATTAATTAAACTAAAATTTATCATGAATGGCCCGTGCTACTGTTCCCTTGAATGTTAATGTGTTCCTAGAGAAAGCTAAGTTGAAAGGTGATGGTAGCAATTACACGAACTGGGTCTGTAACTTGTGGATTATCCTCATTGATGCACAGAAGAATTGTGTCCTTGATGCACCACTAGGTGACAGACCTGCTGCAGGAGCTGATGCATATGTTATGAACATCTGACAGGCTCGATTTGATGACTACTCGATAGTTCAGTGTGCCATCATTTACGGCTTAGTACCGGGACTTCAAAAGCATTTTGAATTCCACAGAGCATATGAGATGTTCCAAGAGCTGAAATTCATATTTCAAGCTAATGCCCGAGTTGAGAGATATGAAGTCTCAACAAGTTCTTTAGCTATAAAATGGAGGAGAACAGTTCTATGAGTGAACACATACTCAGAATGTCTGGGTACCACAACCACTTGACTCGGCTGGGAATTGAGCTCCCAGATGAGTGTGTTATTGATAGAGTTCATTAATCACTGCCACCAAGCTATAAAGGCTTCATGATGAACTATAATATGAAAGCAATGACTAAAACAATTTCTGATCTCTTCACGATGCTGAAATTGGCGGAGGTAGAAATCAAGAAGGAGCATCAAGTGCAGATGGTTAACAAGACCACTACTTTCAAGAAAAAGGGCAAGGGAAGAAAGGGAACTTCAAGAAGAATGGCAAGCAAGTTTTTGCTCTTGTGAAGAAGCCCAAAGTTGGACCCAAGCATGAAACTAAGTGCTTCTACTACAAAGGAAATGGTCACTAGAAGCGGAACTGCCCCAAATATTTGGTGGATAAGAAGGATGGCAAAGTGAACAAAGGTATCATTGATATACATGTTATTGATGTGTTCCTTACTAGTGCTCGTAGTAGTGCCTGGGTATTTGGTTCCAGTTCGGTTGGTCATATTTGTAACTTGAAATAGGAGCTGCAGAATAAACGAAGACTGGCTAACAACAAGGTGAAGATGCACGTCAGGAATGGTTGCAAGGTTGATGTGATTGCCGTCGGCACGCTACCTCTACATCTACCTTCGGGATTAGTTTTAGACCTCAATAATTGTTATTTTGTGCCAATGTTGAGCATGAACATTATATCTGGATCTTGTTTATTGCGAGATGGTTGTTCATTTAAGTCAGAGAATAATTGTTGTTCTATTTATATGACTAACATCTTTTATGGTCGTGCACCCTTAGTGAATGGTCTGTTCTTGTTGAATCTCGATTGTAGTGATACACATATTCATAATATTGATGTCAAAAGATGCAAATTTGATAATGATAGTGCAACATACTTGTGGCACTGTCATTTAGGTCATATTGGTGTAAAGCGCATGAAGAAACTCCATGAAGATGGACTTCTGGAATCACTTGATTATGAATCATCTGATACTTGCGAACCATGCCTCATGGGAAAGATGACTAAAACTCCGTTATCCGGAACCATGGAGTGATCCAATGACTTATTGGAAATAATACATACCAATTTATGCGGTCTGATGAGTGTTGAAGCACGCGGCGGGTATCGTTATTTTCTAACCTTCACAAATGATTTGAGTAGGTATGGGTATATCTAATTGATGAAACATAAGTCTGAAACATTGGAAAAGTTGAGAGAATTTCAGAATGAAGTGGAGAATAATCGTAACAAGGCAATAAAGTTTCTATGATCAGATCGGGGAGGCGAATATTTGAGTTACGAGTTTGGCCTTCATTTAAAACAATGTGGAATCCTTTCACAACTCACGCCACCTGGAACACCACAGCGTAATGGTGTGTCTGAATATCGTAACCGTACTTTATTAGATATGGTACGTTCTATGATGTCTCTTGCTAATTTGCCACTATTGTTTTGGGGTTATGCATTAGAAACATCCGCATTCACGTTAAATAGGGCACCATCTAAATCCATTGAGACGACGTCGTATGAACTATGGTTTGGCAAGAAACCTAAGCTGTCGTTTCTTAAAGTTTGGGTATGCGACGCTTATGTCAAAAGGCTTCAACCTGATAAGCTCGAACCCAAAGCGGAGAAGTGTGTCTTCATAGGATACCTGAAAGGAACTATTGGGTATACCTTCTACCCCAGATCTGAAGGCAAAATCTTTGTTGCTAAAAATGGATCCTTTCTACAGAAGGAGTTTCTCTCGAAAGAAGTGAGTGGGAGGAAAGTAGAACTTGATGAGGTAGTTGTACCTGCTCTCGAATTGGAAAGTAGTATATGAGAGAAAAATGTTCCCGTGATGCCTACACCAACCAGAGAGGAAGAGAATAATGATGATCATGAACCCTCAGACAAGCTACTGCTAGACCTCGTAGGTCGATCAAAACATGTTCGGCAACAGAGTGGTACGGTAATCTTGTCCTGGAAGTAATGTTGTTGGACAACGGAGAACCTACGAAGTATGAAGAAGCTATGACAAGCCCAGATTCTGATATATGGCTTGAGGCCATGAAATTTGAGATAGGATCCATGTATGAGAACAAAGTATGGACTTTGGTGGACTTGCCCGATGATCAGCAAGCCATTGAGAATAAATGGATCTTTAAGAGGAAGATGGACGCTGACGATAATATCACTGTATACAAAGCTCAATTTGTTGCAAAAGGTTTTTGACAAGTTCAAGGGGTTGACTATGATGAGACTTTCTCACCTGTAGCGATGCTTAAGTCTATCCGAATCATGTTAGCTATTGTCGTGTTTTCTAATTATGAAATCTGGCAAATGGACGTCAAAATTGCATTCCTTAACGGGTTTCTTAAGGAAGAGTTGTATATGATGCAACCGGAAGGTTTTGTCGATCCTAAAGGTGCTAACAAAGTGTGCAAGCTCCAGTGATCCATCTATGGACTGGTGCAAACATCTCGGAGTTGGAATAAATGCTTTGATGAGGTGATCAAAGCATTTGGTTTTATACAGACTTATGGTGAAGCCTGTATTTACAAGAAAGTGAGTGGGAGCTCTGTAGTTTTTCTAATATTATATGTGGATGACATATTGCTGATTGGAAATGATATAGAATTTCTGGATAGCATAAAAGGGTACTTGAATAAGAATTTTTCAATCGAAGACATCGGTAAGTTGACATATTGCTTATATATTGGGCATCAAGATCTATAGGGATATATCAAGACGCTTAATAGGACTTTCACAAAGCACATACCTTGATAAGATTTTGAAGAAGTTTAAAATGGATCAGTCCAAGAAGGGGTTCTTGTCTGTTTTACAAGGTGTGAAATTGAGTAAGACTCAAAGCCCGACCACGACAGAAGATAGAGAGAGAATGAAAGTCATTCCCTATGCCTCAGCCATAGGTTCTATAATGTATGCCACTATGTACTAGACCTGATGTGTGCCTTGCCATAAGTATGGCAGGGAGGTACCAAAGTAATCCAGGAGTGGATCACTGGACAGTGGTCAAGAATATCCTGAAGTACCTGAAAAGGACCAAGGATATGTTTCTCGTTTATGGAGGTGACGAAGAGCTCATCCTTAAGGGTTATGTCGATGCTAGTTTCGACACAGATCCGGATGACTCTAAGTCGCAAACCAGATACGTGTCTATATTAAATGGTGGGGCTATCAGTTGGTGCAGTTCTAAGAAGAGTGTTGTGGTAGGATCTACGTGTGAAGCGGAGTACATAGTGATGTCACTTGAACTACGTCGGTATTTTCCCAAAGAGGAAGGGATGATCTAGTACAGCTATGGTAGGTATTTCCCTCAGCTATGAAACCAAGGTATCAATCCAGTAGGAGAACCAAGCAACACTATGTAAACGGTACCACATAAAGAACAAATACTTGCATCCCGACACATAAGAGGGGTTGTCAATCCCTCCACGGTAAAAAGATAGATAGTTTTTAGGTAGATTGGGTAAATAGATCTTGATAAATCATGGAATAAAATAAGTAATTAAAAAGTGCAGCAGAGTATTTTTGGGTTTTTGGAACAATAGATCTGAAAATAAAAGCGAACAAAAATAGATCTCAAAGAAAATATGATAGAGGATAGACCTGGGGGCCGTAGATTTCACTAGTGGCTTCTCTCGAGAAAATAGCACACGGTGGGTAAACAAACTACTATTGGGCAATCGATTGAACATTGAATAATAGTGACGATATCCAGGCAATGATCAATATATAGGCATCACGTCCAAGATTAATAGACCGACTCCTGCCTGCATCTCTACTATTACTCCACACATCGACTGCAATCCAGCATGCATCTAGTGTATTAAGTTCATGGAGAAACGAAGTAATGCAATAAGAACGATGACATGATGTAGACGAGATATATTCATGTAGGAATAGCCCCCATCTTGTTATCCTTAATAGCAACGATACATGCGTGTCTCGCTGCCCCTTCTGTCACTGGGAAAGAACACTGCACGACTGAACCCATCATAAAGCACCTCTTCCCATGGCAAGAAAAATGGATCCAGTTGGCCTGACTAAACCATATATTCAAAGAAGAAATACGAGGATATAAATAATCATGCATATAAGAGATCAAAGAAGACTCAAATAATATTCATGGATATAGATCTGATCATAAACTCAAAGTTCATTGAATCCCAACAAACACACCGCAAAAAAGAGTTACATCAAATAGATCTCCAAGGGACCATTATATTGAGAATCAAAAGAGAGAGGGGAAGCCATCTAGCTACTGCCTATAGACACGTAGGTATATGGTGACCTACTCACGCATCATTAGAGAGGCACCAATGAGGATGATGAACCCCTCTGTGATGGTGTCTAGATTGGATCTCGTGGTTCTGGAACTTGTGGTGGCTGGAATCGTTTTTCGTCAATTCCCCTAGGGTTTCTGGAATATTGGGGTATTTATAAAGCAAAGAGGCGGAGCGGGAGGTCACCGAGGGGGGCACAACCCCCCTGGGTGCACCTTGGTGGGTTGTGCCCACCTCGAGCCTCCCCTCTGGTAGTTCTTTGGCCAATCTTGTGTCTTCTGGTCCAAAAGAATTCTCCAAAAAGTTTTGCTGCGTTTGGACTCCATTTGGTACTGATATTCTGTGAAGTAAAAAAACAAGCAAAAATCAGCAACTGGCACTGGGCACTATGTCAATAGGTTAGTCCCAAAAAATGATATAAAGTTATTATAAAATGATTGTAAACATCCAGGAATGATAGTATAACAGCATGGAACAAGCAAAAATTATAGATACGTTGGAGACGTATCACATAGCTGCTTCAGAAGCAGCGCATGAAGGAATTCATATCCAATCTGGGTGTAATATCCGGTGCATTAGGTCCAATGACAATCTTTTTTGACAACACAGGAGCAATTGCCTTACCGAAGGAATCTAGGTTTCACAAGAGGACCAAACACATCAAGCGATGCCTCAACTCCATTTGCGAATATATCGAGGATGGAGACATAGAAATTTGTAAAGTACATACGGATCTGAATGTAGCAGACCCGTAGACTAAGCCTCTTCCATGAGCAAAACATGATCAACACCAACACTCAATGGGTGTTAGATTCATTACAATGTAATCTAGATTATAGACTCTAGTGCAAGTGGGAGACTGGTGGAAATATGCCCTAGAGGCAATAATAAAGTTGTTATTATTATATTTCCTTATTCATGTTAAAAGGTTTATTATTCATGCTAGAATTGTATTGACCGGAAACTTAAATACTTGTGTGGATACATAAACAAATACCGTGTGCCTAGTGAGCCTCTACTAGACTAGCTCGTTGATCAGAGATGGTTAAGGTTTCCTAACCTTAGACATGAGTTGTCATTTGATAACGGGATCACATCATTAGGAGCATGATGTGATGGACAAGACCCAACCGTTAGCATAGCATATGACCATTCAGTTTATTGCTACTGCTTTCTTAATGTCAAATACATGTTTCTTTGACCATGAGATCATGCAACTCCCGGACTCCATAGGAATGCCATGTGTGCCATCAAATGTCACAACATAACTGGGTGATCATAAAGGTGCTCTACAGGTATCTTTGAAGGTGTTTGTTGGGTTGGCATGGATCGAGACTGGGATTTTTCACTCCGTGTGACGGAGAGGTATCTTTGGGCCCTCTCAGTAATATAGCATCACAAGAAGCTTGAAAGCAAAGTGACCAAGGAGTTAGTTACAGGGTGATGTATTATGGAACGAGTAAAGCCACTTGCCAGTATCAAGACTGAACTAGGTATAGAGATACCGATGATCGAATCTCGGGCAAGTAACATACCGACGGACAAAAGCAACTATGTATGTTGTCATAAAGGTTTGACCGATAAACATCTTTGTAGAATGTGTAGGAACCAATATGGGCATCCGGGTCCCGCTATTGGTTATTGACCGGAGAAGCGTCTCGGTCATGTCTACATCATTCTTGAACCCATAGGGTCCACACGCTTAACGTTCGTTGATGATATAGTATTATATGAGTTATGTATGTTGGTGATCGAATGTTGTTCGGAGTCCTGGATGAGATCACGGACATGACGAGGAGCTCCAGAATGGTCAGGAGGTAAAGATTGATATATATGATGATATGGTTGGGGGGTAAGGCTCATGAGGTTTTAGGTCGGTGCGAAAGGAAGTTTTGCGGAGGTCAAGGACCGGACGCTAGGGGCCCTGGCGTCTGGCCCTGGGCCAGACACCGAGAACCATGGCATTCGGTACTAGAGTCCGAGAAGGACTCCTTCCTTGTGGGCTAAACCGACTTTGAGCGGCAGGGCTAGCACCCGGAACACGTCAAGATTCACCAAGAAATGACCTCAGGGCTCAACATATAAATAGAGAGGCAGGGCTAGCACCCGTAACACATCAAGATTCACCAAGTCGTGTGCCGGCAACCCCATCCCCTCTAGTTTATCCTCCGTCATAGTTTTCATTGTGCTTGGCGAAGCCCTGCGAAGATTTTTATTCACCACCATAGTCACCACGCCGTCGTGCTGTCGGAGCTCATCTACTACTTCACCCCTCTTGCTGGATCAAGAAGGCGAGGACGTCATCAAGCTAAACATGTTCTGAATGCAGAGGTGCCGTACGTTCGGAACTGGATCAAGACGGATCGTGAAGGTGTACGACTTCATCAACCGCGTTGATAAACGCTTCTTCTTAGCAATCTTCAAGGGTATGAAGATGTTCTCCCCCTCTTGTAGCTATGCATCTCCATGGACAGATCTTGCATGTGCATGGAATTTTTTTCCATGCAACGTTCACCATTAGATACTATTTTTAATCTGTGTGGATGTGATGAAGAGGATAATTTTCATGCCATGAACACTAGCGCAAAAAGTATAGCATTAATATATGAAATCAGAATTTCATGATTGCTGTCGTGGGAAGATAAATTACGCAACACACAAGAAGATTGGCTTCAAATTTATTGGACACATGTAACTCTAAAACTCGATCGTGCATCCTTTTGTTGTTGTGGTGTTGTTGGTTCTTAAGAGATGATTGTGTTCATAATCTGGGCAAAGAAACAATCAAGAGTTAAGTGGCTTTTCTCACAAAGTTTGAGGCAGATTTGCATAATCATGGCCATGATGCATGCTTGCTCTCTTGTAAGAGTAGTTTCGTAAATCTCAAGTATAAGGGTGAATAACCTAGAAATAAGTATTTCTCTCTATAGAGAAACAAGGTTTATCGAACTAAAAGGTGTTCTTCCAATAAACCCAAGTCACGGGTACCTGCACACAAAACACAATACAAACTTGCCTCCTAACACTTCAATAAGGCTATCAAGCTTCTTATCCTGCTAATTACAAGATTAAATGGCATGGTATAGTGGAAATTAATAGATAGGTAAATAAATAAAACGGCACATCAAAGAATAGTATTTTTTGTGATATTTTCAGTAAAGAAAATAGACCCCTGGGGCCATAGGTTCACTAGTGGCATCTCCCCAAGCATACAAGTGTGGTGTGGTGAACAAATTATAGTTGAGCATAATGCATCTGGGATATGTAGTTATGACTATGATCATTCATGGTATAATCTCATGTAGGCATTACATCTGGGATATGTAGACTATTATCCAACTGCGTTTGCAACTAATACTCCACCACAAGACCGATATGCATAATGCATCCCAAAGTATTAAGTTTATGACAACGGATCATTGCAATAAGCATGATAACATAATGTTGACAGTAAAACTATCATCCATGTGTGATAAAGAAACCATAATTTTATCCTTAGTGACAACAATACAATACGTGTTCGTTTCCTTTCTGTCACTGGGATGAATCACCACAAGGTTGAACCCACTACTATGCACCACTCCCTCTGATGAACTACCCATCAATCTTGTCCAAATACAAGAAATACATCAGAGAGCATACATGACTACTTAATTATACAACAAAACATAAAAAGATTCAACAAAATTCAATGAACAATCTGATCATAAAGTGAAAATTCATCATATCCCAACAAACACAACATCGATTACACTATATGGATCCTGATCATGTGAGGCGGCTAAGGGGAACTTTGTATTTAATCACAAGGGAGAGAGAATTCCGTCTAGCTACTCTTATGGACCCTAAGGTCCTTAGGGAACTACTCACACATGGCCATGAAGGTAGCAAGATTGATGAAGAAGCCTCCGATGGTGGATTTCCCTTTCAACAGGGTGCCAGAACAGGCCTCTAGATTGGATCTCTTCGAAATGGGAACTTGCGGTAGCAGAAAAAATCGAAAATTTTTGGTATTGAGGGTTTTGCGGTTTTTAGGATTTATAGGCGAAAGGCCATGCGCAAGGGGGGCGGATAGCCTAGTGGTCTGGGTCCACCCTTGGCCGGACCACTTGGTCATATTCTTCGTGACACTTTCTATATTCTTCATGATGTGAATAAAATTATATTAAATCCTGAGGGGGTTTTTACCTCCATGGATATGGATTTTCTGAAAAGTCAAAAGTAAAAATACTAACTAGCTCTAGGCAATGATTAACAGGTTAGTCCAATAAAAAGTATTCAAAAGTGATAACATAATAGCATAAAACAATCAAAAACTATAGATATGTTTGAGACGTATCATCATCTCAAAGCTTAATCCTTACTCATTCTCGAGTGGGTAGATAAAGTTAGTTTTTGACGTGGAATGCTACCTAGCATAATCTTGATCAATGATGAAGTGTTGTGAACTCAGGATAAAAGTGATTCAAAGAAATAGTCTACAATTAATAACAAGCAAGTAACATCAAAATGTGCAAACAAAATTACTCTTCCTTTTCATGGTTCCAATCAATACTCACATGTATTAAATTCATTGTTCCAATCGCTTGAGACTTTATCATATCCGAACACCTTACTGATACGTCTCCAACTATCTATATTTTTCTATTCCATGCTAATACAGTATCAATCTTGGATGTTTTATATACAATTATATGCTATTTTATACTCCCTTCATCCCAAAATAAGTGGCTCAACTTTGTATTGGCTTTAGTACAAAGCCAGTACAAAGTTGAGTCACTTATTTTGGGATAGAGGGGGTATCATTTTCTAGGACTAACCTATTAACCCAGTGCCTAGTGTTATTTTTTGTTTTTTGCCTGTTTTTGGTTTTCTGGGAAATTAGTACCAAACGGAGTCCAAACGGTACAAAACTTTTTGACAATTTTTTTCTAGATAAGAGAGAACATATGATGCGGAGCATCCCACGATCATCCCCATGTACACTTCGACTACTCCCCAAGCCCCAAGAGGACATACGATGAGACCTCAACCATATGCCATTGGACACAAGGTGCACTCACTCCTCTTTGAATCGTCACTTTCCACATGTGAGACATGGCTACTACCTCATGCATGGACCTTGCATATACTCAGGTACAACCGAGATGACCTTGGAGAATCCAAGGACCAAGGCCAAGCATGGAAGAGGGGAAGGAATAGGAAGAGTCGGAGCAAGACTAGACTTGCCCGTATCATCCAGATCCCCACCCAGACGATCCGGACCAAGCCCGGATGTTCTGAACCCCTGCCCGGACGATCCGGGTAATGTGCCCGAAGACACCCGAAGCCTGCTCGACGAAGCCGGATCATTCGGACGGCCTCTCGGATCATCCGGACCCCCTACGCCCGGATCATCCGGGACCCCATCCGGATCATCCGGACCATGCCTGCGCACGTGACTTGGGCCGAGGCCCGTGTACCCCTTTGCCCCTCACTTACCCCTTAGTGGCTTAGACTATATATACTCCTCCCCCTCCTCCATTTGAGGGTTAGAATTGGTTTAGCTCATGTTAGAGATAGAGCTTTCCTCATCCACTTGGTTACTTCTCCATCGGAGTTCACGACCTCTTCGGAGAAGATCCCCCAAGCGGATTCAAGACCCCTTCATGGGAAGACCCCTCAAGACCTCCTCATCGAGATGAACTAGCTACTTGTATCATCCTTTGTTGGATTTGAATCATGTATCTCTTTGTGTTTCGAGGATCTTGCACTTGTGTAATCGAATCTTGTTGGTTTGAGTGATTCTCTCATGTTTTCCCCTCGTGTTCTTTGTGTTTTTCATGGGATCCGCTCCAATCGTGAAAGATCGAGCGTCTAGGGTTCTACCCTACATCATCTTGGTATCATGAGCCACGTTGATCATGAATTTGGAGCCCCTACCCCTGTTTTCTAGCCTTCTTTTGCTTGATTTCGTCCTACATTCGAAAATCCCCACCGAAAATAGCCCCAATTTTTTTGTGATTTGTTGGTTCGATGATGCTTTGTTGATTTTGATCCATGGATTTGCTTGGTTTCAAGCGGATCTAGCATCTCCCCAAGTTTCCCCACCTTCCATCCATGAAATCTCCACAATTTTTGCCCCGAAATCACCAAATTTCCACCCCATAAATTCGTCCCCGAGAGTAAATCCTGAGCAGTTTGACCTGCCCGGATTATCCAAAAGTGCTCCCGGATCATCCGGACACCTCCCGAATCAGCTGGACATTCTCCTGAAAGTCCGGATAATCTAGACACCCGAATACTCGTACCCGAGTTGAAGAACCCGGATCATCCGGATATAATCCGAGATCATCCGGATATAATCCCAGATCATCCGGACATAGCCCGGATGAGCTGGACCTCCTCCCGGATGTCCGGTTAACCCTGAAACTGACGCGGCTGAAATTTTGTTTTGGTCATAACTAATTCATCCAGAGTCTGTTTTTGACGTTCTTTAGCTAGTCTTGAAGCTATTGACATTCCCCATCCCACAAAAATATCACCAACACCATTTGACTCCATAAAAGTTTTGTAACTTTGGCATATTTGCCTAGGGCCACCTACATATCATTCGCTACACCACCATCGACTTTCGCAAGCTAACCCATTTTGTTCACCATTCCATTTTTGGTTGTTTGAGTAGTGATTCAAGTCTCCTAAGGTGTTTAGGATACTTAGGGATGGGTACTTCTTCATCAACCACCATCACCACTTCCGCATAACTTTGCCCACCATACACTTCCACCAACCCAAATTAACCCAATTTTGTTTGAGCTTGTTTGAGTTGTGGATTGTGTCTCCTAAGGTGTTTCGGCTACTTAGGGACGTCAACTTCAACTCCGACATGTGTATAGCCCATTATTCCACTTCCGCATTGCCAAGTGCAAAACTACCACCGCTTTCCGCTACCACAATTTGACTTTTGTCCTTGAGATTTTGAGTTGTGGTTTTTCCGTTTCCTGAGGTGTTTTGGCTAATTAGGTAGGGTTCGACATCGATAACACCGCCACTCATCATCACCACTAGGTCATCATCGACATTGACCACTTCATCATTTTGACACCCCTACTGTAAGCAAGGATGGTAACCTCGACGACGTCATTGTACATTATCCTTGCCATTACTTTGTTAACCCCTAGCCCATTTTGCGTCACTTGCCTATCAAGACTAGCAATTGAGTACTGCCGGCAACGTTACTTGTGCACATTAATGATCATTGATCTACACCTTCCATTGCATATATACCATATCATATTGGTATCATCTTGCTTTCATAACATATCTTGTGTCACAAGTTTGTTCCCGCATATACACTATTGCTATCTTCGTTTGTGCATTGTGCAAATGTGACCACACAAAAAAAGAATAAGCTTTTAAGCAAAGAAAAAGAGAAAAGCAAAGAGCTTGTAAGCAAGAGCCATAGCATCATACCACATTGCACAAGATTGTCATATCCGATCATAGAAACATCGGGAACCATACATACATAGCATACTTGGGATAGAAAGTTACTGCATTTTGCATATCGTAGGTTGTGCACAAGTGTCGAATCCGCCTATTGAGCAATCATGCTAGTGTCTCTCTTGAGTTTTACAACATGAGTGGTTTCCGTGGATTCCACATTTTGTGCTCATTCCTTGGTTGCACGACCCCATTTACCTATTTGTGTGTGTGTTTCCATGTACCACATATTGTTATTGGTCTACTTGTTTCACTTGCGAATTTGTGAATCTCTTTCAACATTATTGACTCTTGCTAACATTTTGCATCAATTTTTTTGTGCCACTATCCTCACCGAGCTCCACCATAGCCTTATTTGTGTAGGTGTGATAAATTGACGAGATCAATAACAATTGTGCTATTTCCTTGTTACATCATTGAGTGACCATTGATCCATTCTCAACATCGGTCAAGGTACATTTGGTATAGTTCTCTCCTTTCTTCCACTCATATTTGCTTGAGTCTTGTGATGGATAGGCAAGGCATTTCATCTTCGGTCTTCGACAACAACAACGGCGTGAACAACTACATCACCAAATCGCCACTCTTCGATCTACAATGACAAATGCAAGGCGCACAATCAAGACTGCGAGAGCGCATCGAGAACCTCTCCATCGACATTCGTCACTCCGAAGCAAGGAGAAGGGACTACATAGACAACAAGCTTTCCGCACAAAAGGAGGAGCAAGATGCAAGGATGGAGGAGATTCAGGCCTTAATCAAGTCTACTTCCCCTTCGCCATCTTCAAGGCAGCGGTGACCAAGTCAATCATCTTCGGAGTGCCCTAGCGATGCAATTGCAATTCGTCCACGTCCGCATCTCCATGGGGAGCACCATCATGTTCGTGGTCAACATCGTCATGAAGGGAAAGTCACCTCCAAGCAACATGTGCACGACGACGACGAACGACATCTATTACGAGCTCAAGCACGACAACAACATCTTCATCATCATGAAGATTCTCCACAAGCGCAAATGCACAAGTCCCAACAAGCCCTACTTCACGCCAAGTCCAAGCTTCATGAGCAAAAGAGAAGACCGCGAGACAAGCACCACCAAGACAGAGCTACGGCTACACCATCCACTTCGTCATCTTTGCCAAGTGCTATCAAGGAATCTTTGCCTTTGGACGTACGACATCTTCGCCTACTTCCCACGAGTTCACCTACATCGACATCTTCAACAACAAGGCGACCACCTACAAGCGAGGGCGACACTTCCATCTTCAGAAGCCCCCCGAGAAAGATGGTCGAGCATGGGAGTTTCCCTTCGGTCATGGAGACAAGCTACGAGGTGCCACATCATATGGGCCTCCAACAACAAGACGGCGACAAGACGGTCGAGCAAGGGCCATCCCCTTCGGCTACGGCGACGAGCACGAACCTCTTCAACAACATGAAGACGACTCCCATATTGGACTCATACTCCGAGCCAAGCTACGAGACCGCACATGAGACTTTATCTTTGGTCTCAGAGGGGAGTGATGTTTTTCCACATCCTACGACATCCATCTTTGGAGGAGTTATGGATGAGTAGGTTGAGCATGGGACTATCCCTTCTACCAAGGTGGTGATAGGAGTTGAGCATGGAGACATTTGCACCTACATCTCTCCGACACCCACATATGTCGAGATGCCCCATTTTTCATGTGAGGAGAGCCACCACCCCATGAGTGAGATGAGTGACTCCACCATATATGACATTGAGTGCATTTCCTATGAGAGGATGAGTGTGACCACCACTAGCCCCACACACGAGAGTATGCCACACATCCTATGTGAGGTCGAGAGCCACTTGAGTGACTCCACAAACCATATGAGTGAGAGCATCTTACCGGCAGTGAGTGAGCCACAACACTTAGTGAGTGAGGTAGTTGAGACGGTATGTGAGGCCACTATGATTTCTAATGACATAACCTCTACTCCTAGTGTGTTTTCTTGTTTGGTGCTAGGTCTCCTACATGATGACATGCCTACCCTCGAAGAGTCCATCCCTCCAATGGGCAAACTGATGGCCATGATGGACGATATTGCACCCCCACATCATACCATCAAGTTGCACCTCACCTACAACATGTGAGCGATGCTCCAAAGGTAACATAGGTGATGGTACTTCTCGTGTCCCACTAGTGGACTATATTACAAATGATTGCTTGCATGATGTTGACACACCTATTACCATGCTTCACACTAGAGAGACTTCCTAATGTCATGACTTACCAATTTATGATGAATATGATGATGACCATGTTGAGTTGCCTAGTTGTGATGCTATGCTCCATAGGATATCATGTGAAAATTCTCTTGGTCACATCATATTCGACAATCCTTTAAACTTGTCATATGCTATGAGTGAGATCTCCCATATTGCATCATTTCAATCTCAACATAGTAACTATGCATGCCCCATTAAAATAAATCCCATTTGCACTTATGGCATAGATGACAAGATGATGGTCATTGGCTTTTGTTTTTCATGCGATGATATTGCCATGCTTCCTTTACATGATTTGCACAATTCATCTACTATGCCATGCCATGATCACATAGAACCACATATGCTTTCTTTTGGATGTTGTCAATATTCTCCATGTGAAGTTCCCATTGATGCTCATGAGGAGACCCCCATAGTTTCCTCATACATACTAGGAGATTTTGATGCATTCCATACTTTGCATAATTCCCATGATTACGTGCACCATATGCATTCCATGAATAACAATGCTCTACATATTTCTCATGATGATTACACAATTTGAGTCTCCATTATGCTATACATAATAACAAACCATCATGATGGATGACATGTTTATATACCACGTATCTCATTTATTTGAGCATTGGCTATTTTGTGTTAACCAACACATGCACGTGCGCATCATGATGTATGATGTGTACATATACCACGCACACACAATTTTCCCTTTGTCTTTATTTTGTGTAGGTACTGACATATACGCGTCAACCTCTCAATCCCAAGAGTTGACGAAACAAGCTCTTGAGAGCAACCATGCTTTGGGATCCCGTGGACTATCCTTACCACCGTTCTCTTCACGCAACGACTACGCGCATCTCTTTTACTTGGCTCTCACGCGGCTATGGGCTATTTACCATTTGTCACCTTATGCCCATTGTACCATGTTCACTTTGCATGCTATGCCCCATTCCATGCCTTTGCCATGCAATTGTGACCCTTGCTTGCACTTACATGTGATTCACAATTATACTACTCCTATGTGTATTTGCATGCTTGGTGGAGATCCTAGTAGCTATTGCCATGATTTCTTTGTGCCCCATGCTATTGATGTTTGTTGTGTTGGGAGAGTCACGATGTCCCATTGCTATTTACATAGGACTTCTTGCCAACACCATGAACCTACTTTGCTCATATCTTGTTTTCATGATTGTGATATGTCATGTGCATTATATATGCCTACTATTTGCACCCATGACATGATTGCCATGATTACCTCTAGTACATTGCATCTTAACACTACTAGCTTGCATGACTTGATTCATATGAATACGTGCTTTGATGCATCAACCATGTTCCATTCTTACTCGCTTTGTTGGGTTGATGACATATATGTTCATGCCTCTCACTTGATTTTTCTTGATCATTGTCTCTTGTCTCCATTAGTTGCATCTCTCATATCCCCTTATATTGAGTGCCAACTTGTTATGCTTATTGATCTTGGCGACTTGGACACTTTACTTGTGATGCATGCTTGTTTGAGTGCCTCTTGTATTTGGTTGTTCTTGCATCATATGCCTCCATACTATGAAATGCTCCCTTATTCTTTCTTATGATGAGCATGATGCATACACTTGTTGGGTATCTTACCACATGAATGATAGGTGTTGCAATTGCACTAACCTCATTTGTCTTTCCAAGTGTTTGTCATGTTCTTTCATTTTGAAGGATTCACAAGACCGTAACATCACGAGACAACTTGGTCATGTTAAGGCATACACGATGTGCGACACCAACATTTTCGACATCCTCATAAAGGTGAACTCCTTCCCTTTGAGCCATCCTCAAATACGCACATTGGATGGGTCATTCTTTCATTGTTGTCTCCTTCTTGTTGTCTACATGATACATCTCGCAAAAAGAGGAGCGACATTGGAGATGGACCCTTTGGACCTTCAAGTTGAGGAGCGCTCGCACTTATTGGATGCACCTTCAAACCTCCACTCATGCCACGACATCGAGCATTGGTACATCAACACTCCTTTGACACATCGCACCAACACCTCCACATTTGTTGATTGTGCTCACATACGTCATGCTTGATGGACATCTCATACTCATAACAAATTTGCATCTTATGCATGGATTGACTCACATTATGATTACCTTGTTGCACCTATTTCCATGTCATCCATGATATATGAGCTTGTACATTTCCTTAGCAAATTTGTTGTGATCTTTCTTGATGGCATATTCATACATCATGATCATATTGTTCACCATCAATTTCATGATAACACACACATATTGAGCATCCATTTCCATGTTCATGCTCTTGAAAACCATCACACTATGATATCGTTTTGCATAATGGGAGAATTTGTAGATTTGTGCACCATGACAACTACCACAACTTTGTGTGCACGACAAATGAATTTGCTCTCATGAATGCTTTACATATCATTTTACATCTTTTGGACACGCATCATGTGTCTTGCCATGCACAACTGCACGGACTCATATTTACTTGATGGACACTTTGTGTGTGCTAACCGTTGTATTTCCGAGTGTCGTTCGTGTTTGCTCTTTTTGCATGTATACCACTATGGAGACACCTTGGAGTACTTGGATTGTGCCATGCCTTCAACTCTGTCCAATTACAAGTCTGTCCATGACAACCGTTTCCATGGTGATGAGGATCACGATCCGAGGTCGGATCTTTCCCAAGGGGGGGAGATGATGCGGAGCATCCCATGGTCAACCCCATGTACACTTCGACTGCTCCCCAAGCCCCAAGAGGACATACGATGAGACCTCGACCATATGCCATTGGACACAAGGTGAACTCACTCCTCTTCGAACCATCACTTTCCACATGTGAGACATGGCTACTACCTCATGCATGGACCTTGCATATACTCAGGTACAACCGAGATGACCAGGGAGAATCCAAGGACCAAGGCCAAGCATGGAAGAGGAGAAGGAAGAGGAAGAATCTAACAAAGACTGGACTTGCCCGGATCATCCGGATCCCCAGCCGGACGATCCGGACCAAGCCCGGATGTTCCGGACCCCCACCGGACAATTCGGGTAATGTGCCCGAAGACACCCGAAGCCTGCTCGACGAAGCCGGATCATCCGGACCCCCGACGCTCGGATCATCCGGAACCCCACCGGATCATCCAGACCATGCCTGTGTGCGTGACTTGGGCTGAGGCCCGTGTACCCCTTCGCCCCTCACTTACCCATTCGTGGCTGAGACTATATATACTCCTCCCCACCTCCATTTGAGGGTTAGCATTGGTTTAGCTCATATTAGAGATAGAGCTTTGCTCATCCACTTGGTTACTTCTCCATCGGAGTTCACGACCTCTTCGGAGAAGATCCCCCAAGCGGATTCAAGACCCCTTCATGGGAAGACCCCTCAAGACCTCCTCATGGAGATGAACTAGCTACTTGTATCGTCCTTTGTTGGATTTCAATCATGTATCTCTTTGTGTTTCGAGGATCTAGCACTTGTGTAATCGAATATTGTTGGTTTGAGTGATTCTCCCGTGTTTCCCCTCATGTTTTCCCCTCGTGTTCTTCGTGTTCTTCATGGCATCCGCTCCAATCCTGAAAGATCGGCGTCTAGGGTTCTACCCTACATCACTTGGAGCGTGACTCTAAGACGGAAGAGTCCGAGCTTGCGAAGGCCCGCCAGAGTACGTAAGATGCCAAAACTGAAGCCCAAAAGGCCCTCCAAGAGGTTCAAGCAGCTAAGAAGATTGCGGCGGGTAAGGCATTCAATATGCAAAGCAAGCATGTGAAGGATAATTTCTTTTTACTTACCCGAATTTGGAGCTTTCCAGGAGCATTCGCAGATCTACCGCACAGCATCTTTGATGGCACAGAGTTCTACTGAGCTGAGGAAGGGAGCTCGACGGATAAGTTGTTCTGGTCCCAGTATATTAGGGCTGAACATCCGATGCCCTTGAGCGACCAGTTGAAGCAACTGGTCGAACTTCACAAGGTGGTCGAACTGGCCATGAAGGACCTCATAGTCCGGCTGTGGCCTGGCGAGCCCCTGCCCGGCAGCTACTTCGGCCTTGTCAAGCGGATGGTAAATGCCTGTCCATGGCTTGAAGTCATTAAACGGTCAGTCTGCATTGAAGGTGCACGCAGGGCCTTGGCCCGTGCAAAAGTGCACTGGGCGAAGATGGATGCCGAGAAGCTGGTGACGGAGGGGCCGCCGAAGGGCAAGGAGCATCGCCACCCCGAACAGTACTATGACAATGTCCTGAAGGGTGCCCGCCTTGTGGCGGATGAATGTGCTAAGGATTTAATATTTGAATGAATGTACTCATGTCATCCTGTAATATGAGAATTAGTTCATGTGCACTATATAACGCTTGTTGATTTAAAATATTACCTTCTGTGCGACTGTTTATAAAGTCTGAGAGGTTGACAGTCGTCGGCTTCTGCCCCCATGTAACTAGTACTTGGGTGTTCGGGATAAATCTAAACACTCTTTATCCAATTTTTTGGTCCTTTAAGGAGGTGTTTAGCGTGACGAACAAGGCAATCAGACTATATAGCTTTATCACTCTCATTTAGCCATAGAAGTCTACAATTTTATATTTTGGCGAAGCCCCTAGTATTCGGAAGGCCGAACTTGGGGCGCTATACACGCCTAAATCGGACAAGGCCGATTCCTCGCCCGAAGTAGAAAAAATCTTTAAGGATTTGAGACCTCTCGAACAACGACCAGCTCTCGCCTCATCATGATAGTCAGTTTTCGGCTTTCTCTACTGTGGTGCTCGTCCGGAAGAGCCGGGACACAATCGCATTAGTTCTTCTTGTGCTACCTTAGCCGATATAGCGGAACTTAAGGTACCAAAACATGGGAGCCGGGCAAACCCAACTATTGACCTAAGACATGATTCGGAGCTGATGCATATAATGCTATAAGTTCGGGGTGCCGCACTGTCGAAAGTGTTCGGACTTTTCTTGCCGTGTTATGGGGTACACTGAAGCCCCTGGCGAGCCGTACGTACCAAAATGTACGGGCGCAATTTGTAATAAATAAGCAGTAAAGGAAAAGGATAAAGAAATGTAATAGTAAGCTGACGCTATACATTATTTTCCATTGTTATTTAAATAATACGTCAAAGCGTATGTATACAAGTAGTGCGATAAGCAAAATAGGACTATTTGACATGTTCTGGCCAAGGGTAAGCTGCATGTGGGTATGTAAAACAGGTATAACGATCGTTATCAGAGACCACCTGGGGATTCCCTTGTATGCCAAAGCTTCTTGTCTCCTTGGTGTTTCTGTGCCATTATGTGTCTGATAGTCGGACTATCAGGAGGGCCTCCTGCAAATAGGGACCTGAAAAAGAAAAGGTGTGAAGGTATACGGATCCTGGGGCGGTTGAGCCGCATTGTGGACCGTGTCGTAGTCGTGCCTCCGCCTATGCCCATGGTATTTTGAGTGTGTAATTATATTCGTGCGGCATGAATTCCGCCGCTTGACTGGGACTGGGACGGAGGCTGAATTGCTAGGCGAGCTCTGGACGTGCCGGACGATCCTGCTGCAGGGTACTCCGGACTCGCTTGACGGTGTCCAGGTTCTTTATCACCGAATTGGCGGTCTGCCTTAGAAGGCTGCTTTGTACTTCTGCTGCGAGGGCCGCAGTGTGCTCCTCCGTACGGAGCGAGCATTCTGTGTTTCCATTTACTATTATAAGCCCGTGAGGTCCCGGCATTTTGAGATTGAGGTTGCATAATGCGGTAGCGCATTGAATCTGGCAAATGCGGTTCGTCCGAGCAGTGCATGATAGCCACTACGGAAAGGGACGATATCAAAGATTAGCTCCTCGCTTCGGAACCCAAAGACCACTTGTAGTGTGATTGAGCTCGTGCAACAGGCCTCTACACCTGGTATGACACCTTTAAAGGTGGTTTTTGTGGGCTTGATCCTTGAGGGGCCGATGCCCATTTTGCGCACTCTATCCTGATAGAGCAGGTTCAGGCTGCTGCCACCGTCCATAAGGACTCGTGTGAGATGGAATCCATCAATGATGGGGTCGAGGACCAATGCGGCCGAACCGCCATGACGGATACTGGTAGGATGGTCCCTCCGATCGAAAGTGATCGGACAAGAAGACCATGGGTTGAACTTTGGGGCGACTGGCTCCATTGCATAGACGTCCCTTACTGCACGCTTCCGTTCCCGCTTGGGAATATGGGTTGCGTATATCATATTTACCGTTTTTGCCTGGGGAGGAAATTTCTCATGTCCTCCTGTGTTCGGCGACCGGGCTTCCTCGTCGTCATTGCTATGCAGCACCTTTTCCTTGTTTTCGGCATTTAGCTTGCCGGCCTGTTTGAACACCAAGCATTCTCTGTTGGTGTGGTTGGCTTGTTTATCAGGGGTGCCGTGAATTTGACACGAGCAATCGAGTATGCGGTCCAGACTAGACGGGCCCGGATTGTTTCTTTTGAATGGCTTTTTCCGCTGACCGGACTTAGAGCCACTGAATCCAGGAATGACTGCTGTGTCTTTGGCGTTATCGCCATTGTTGTGACGCTTGTGTCTGTTGCATCATGGCTTGCCATTGGTATCTCTGGCATCCAAAGTGTCAGGATTTCTTGATGTGCTATTGCTACGAGCCAGCCAGCTGTCCTCGCCCGCACAAAAGCGGGTCATTAGTGTCGTGAGGGCTTCCATGGATTTCGGCTTTTCTTGGCCGAGGTGTCGGGCGAGCCACTCATCGCGGATGTTATGCTTCAAGGATGCTAGGGCTTCGGCATCCGGACAGTCGACAATTTGGTTCATTTTAGTTAGGAACCGAGTCCAGAATTTCCTGGCTGACTCTCCGGGCTGCTGGGTTATGTGACTTAAGTCATTAGCATTCGGTGGTCGCACATAAGTGCCCTGGAAGTTGTCAAGGAATGCATCTTCCAGGTTCTCCCAACTACCAATGGAGTTTGCTGGCAAGCTATTCAGCCAATGCCGAGCCGGTCGTTTGAGCTTAAGTGGGAGGTACTTGATGGCATGTAGATCATCACCGCGGGCCATGTGAATGTGGAGGAGGAAATCTTCAATCCATACCGCGGGGTGTGTTGTACCATCATATGATTCAATGTTTACGGGTTTAAACCCTTCTGGGGATTCATGATCCATTACTTCATCAGTGAAGCATAGGGGGTGTGTGGCTCCTCTATGCCGGGCTACATCACGACACAGTTCAAATGAGTCTGGTCTGTTGTATTCGGCCCGGCCAGGTTTGCTTTTAGTATATCCGGCATGACGGTCATCGTCACGCATTGGGCCGCGCCCCCGTGATCCGTAGATCGATATTGATGTCCTGCTTTGTTTTCCGATACATCTCGCAGGTCCTGCGTGTAGCCCCTGGCCTTAGTATTTTTGCTTGATTGGCGACGGTGTGTGGGCTGGACTTCGGGCTGATATGCTGCTTTGTCTCGGCCACGAGGTGGCCGGTCAGCCGCATCGTGCGCTGGTAGTTTGGGCTTTAATGCCTGCTCCTCGAGCTGAGGTAGCAACCTACGCTTTGGATAACTTTTGGTATGGCGCTAGAGTCCATATTCCTCGGCTGCCAGGACCTCGGTCCATCTATCAGTTAGCAGATCTTGATCAGCTTGAAGTTGTTGCTGCTTTTTCTTCAAGCTTTTTGCAATGGTTATAAGCCGGCTCTTGTAGCTCTCCTGCTCAACGAGATCCTCGGGCATGGTGAATTCTTCGTCGCCAAGGCTCACCTCGTCTTCGGAGAGGGGCATGTAGTTATCATCCTCTGATTCTCCATCCGTTGCCTGTTCCTTAGGGCTAGCTTACCCATCCTCACGTTCGGCCTGCTCGAAGCCTGGCTGGGCGGGGTTGTTTTCGTCTTTGGCACCATCCGTATTGCTATTTTTGCTCTGGCGGGGCTTAGAGCGGCGCCGATGACGCTGGGGATTATCCTCCGTTGCCTCATCGCCGTCGCTTTCTTTGGGGGTGACCACCATATATATATTGTATGATGAGGTGGCTGTCCAGCGCCCTGTGGGCGGTGGTTCTTGTTCTTCTCCTGCATCGTCGTCCATACCGTCGATGTCTTCGGAGTTGAAGTCAAGCACGTCAGTTAAGTCATCGACAGTGGCTATTAAGTGGGTGGTGGGTGGGGAACGAATTTCTTTGTCATCTGCTTCCCACTCCAGCTGGACATAGTTCAGCCAAGAGTCTCCTGACAAAGAGAGAGACCTTAATGAATTTAGCACGTCGCCTAAGGGCGAGTGTTGAAAGATATCCACGGAGGTAAACTCCATGATCGGTGCCCAATCAGATTTGATAGGCACGAATGTACGCGGTTCAGAGCCTGTGGCCGGAGACGAGTCCAAGGGTCCGGTGACGCGGATTTTTTTTGGACGTGAAGTCCGTATTCGGCTCTAACGCCGCTGAGTGTGCGGCCTTCGTGGCGGGGTCCATCCTCCCATCCTCGGATGGCACGATCTGCCCCGAATTAATGGCCGGAGTCACCGCAGGCATGATCTCCCGAACACTGTCCGACGGCAGATCTAAGTCATGCTCACCATGATTGTTCGGTGAACCTGACATGGGCTCGAATACGTCAAAGATCAAGTCTCCGCGGATGTCGGCAGTGTAGTTCAAGCTTCCAAACCTGACCTGATGGCCAAGGGCGTAGCTATCGATCTGCTCCAGATGGCCAAGCGAGTTGGCCCTTAGTACGAAGCCGCCGAATACGAAGATCTGTTGGTGTTAAAACCGCCGGATCTCGGGTAGGGGGTCATACAGGAAAGGAGAGAAGGGCCTCAAGGGGTCCCCCCCCCCATTGGCTGGTACGAATTGGACTAGGAGGGGCAACTGTCGGTGTCAAAACCGGCGGATGTCGGGTAGGGGGTCCCAAACTGTGCATCTAAGGCTAATGGTAACAGGAGGCGGGGGACACGATGTTTAGCCAGGTTTGGGCCCTCTCGATGGAGGTAATACCCTACTTCCTGCTTGATTGATCTTGATGATATGAGTATTACAAGAGTTGATCTACCACGAGATCGTAGAGGCTAAACCCTAGAAGCTATCCTATGATTATGATTGTTCTTGTCCTATGGACTAAACCCTCCGGTTTATATAGACACCGGAGGGGGCTAGGGTTACACAGAGTTGGTTACAGAGAAGGAGATCTACATATCCAAATTTCCAAGCTTGCCTTCCACGCAAAAGAGAGTCCCGCCTGGACACGGGACGAAGTCTTCAATCTTGTATCTTCCTAGTCCAATAGTCCGCCAAAGTATATAGTCCGGCCGTCTGAGGACCCCCTAATCCAGGACTCCCTCAGCGGCGCCCCCCTCCTTCCTTCTCCCCTCTTCCTCCTTCCCCCTTCTCCTAATAGGAATAGGAAAGAGGAGGGGAATCCTACTTGGACTGGGGAGTCCTAGTAGGATTCCCCACACCTAGCACGCCCCCCTTGGGCCGGCCACCTCTTCCCTCCCCTCCTATATATATATATATATATATATATATATATATATATATATATATATATATATATATATATATATATATATATATATATATATATATATATATATATATATATATACGTGGCCAGGGGGCACCCCATAGACATACAAGTTGATCTTTAGCCGTGTGCGGTGCCCCCCTCCACAGTTTTCCACCTCGGTCATATGGTCATAGTGCTTAGGTGAAGCACCGCGCCGGTAACTTCATCATCACCATCACCACGCCGCCATGCTGATGGAACTCTCCCTCGGCCTCAGCTGGATCTAGAGTTCGAGGGACGTCACCAAGCTGAACGTGTGCAGATCGTGGAGGTGTCGTGCATTCGGTACTTGATCGGTTAGATCGCGAAGAAGTTTGACTACATCAACTGCGTTATTGAAACGCTTCCGCTTTTGGTCTACAAGGGTACGTGGACACACTCTCCCCTCTCGTTGCTATGCATCACCTAGATAGATCTTGCGTGATCGTAGGAATTTTTTTGAAATTACCGCGTTCCCCAACAGTGGCATCCGAGCCAGGTCTATGCATAGATGTTATATGTATGAGTAGAACACAAAGAGTTGTGGGCGATAATAGTCATACTGCTTACCAGCATGTCATACTTTGATTCGGTGGTATTGTTGGATGAAGCAGCCCAAACCGATATTACATGACCGCGTTCATGCGACTAGTTCTACTGACGTGCTTCGCACACAGGTGGCTAGTGGGTTTCTATTTCTCCAACTTTAGTTGAATCGAGTTTGACTACGCCCGGTACTTGTTGAAGGTTAAAACATCACAGTTGACAAAAAATCGTTGTGGTTTTGATGCGTAGGTAAGAACAGTTCTTGCTAGAAGCCCGTAGCAGCCACATAAAACTTGAAACAACAAAGTAGAGGATGTCTAACTTGTTTTTGCAGGGCTTGCTGTGATGTGATATGGTCAAGACATGATGTGATATAATTTGTTGTATGAGATGATCATGTTCTGTAACAAAGTTATCGGCAACTGGCAGGAGCCATATGGTTGTCGCTTTATTGTATGTAATGCAATCGCCATGTAATTGTTTTACTTTATCACTAAGCGGTAGTGATAGTCGTAGTAACAGTAGTTGGCGAGACGACAACGATGCTACGATGGAGATCAAGGTGTCGCGCCCGTGACAATGGAGATCATGACGATGCTTCGGTGATGAAGATCATGAGCACAAGATGTTGATGGCCATATCATGTCACATATTTTGATTGCGTGTGATGTTTAACTTTTATGCATCTTATTTTGCTTAGTATGGCAGTAGCATTATAAGATGATCCCTTACTAAATTTCAAGGTATAAGTGTTCTCCCTGAGTACGCACCTTTACAATAGTTCTTCGTGCCGAGACACCATGTGATGATCGGGTGTGATAAGCTCTATGTTCACATACAACGCGTGCAAGCCAGTTTTGCACACGCAGAATACTCGGGTTAAACTTGACGAGCCTAGCATATGCAGATATGGCCTCGGAACACTTGAGACCGAAAGGTCGAGCGTGAATCATATAGTAGATATGATCAACATAGTGATGTTCACCATTGAAAACTACTCCATCTCACGTGATGATCAGACATGGTTTAGTTGATTTGGATCACGTGATCATTTAGATGACTAGAGGGATGTCTATCTAAGTGGGAGTTCTTAAGTAATATGATTAATTGAACTTTAATTTATCATGAACTTAGTCCTGATAGTATTTTGCAAGTTATGTTGTAGATCAATAGCTCGCGGTATAGCTTCCCTATGTCTTTTATATGTTCCTGGAGAAAACTAAGTTGAAAGATGATAGTAGCAATGATGCGGACTGGGTCCATGATCTGAGATGTATCCTCATTGCTGCACAGAAGAATTATGTCCTTGATGCACTGCTAGGTGATAGACCTATTGCAGGAGCAGATGCAGACGTTATGAACGTTTGGCTAGCACCATGATTTATAGCTTAGAACCGGGACTTCAAAAACGTTTTTGAAACGTCACAGAGCATATGATGTTCCAAGAGCTGAAATTGGTATTTCAAACTCATGCCTGTGTCAAGAGGTATGAGACCTCTGACAAGTACTTTGCCTAAAAGACGGAGGAGAATTGCTCAACTAGTGAGCATGTGCTCAGAACGTCTGGGTACTACAATCACTTGAATCAAGTGGGAGTTAATCTTTCAGATAAGATAGTGATTGACAGAGTTCTCTAGTCACCATCACCAAGTTACTGGAACTTTGTGACGAACTATAGTATGCAAGGGATGACGAAAAATGATTCTCGAGCTCTTCGTGATGCTGAAATGGATGAAGGTAGAAATCAAGAAAGAGCATCAAGTGTTGATGATTAAACAAAACCACTAGTTTCAAGAAAAGGGCAAAGGGAAGAAAGGGAACTTCAAGAAGAATGGCAAGCAAGTTGTCACTCCCGTGAAGAATCCCAAAGCTAGACCTAAGCCTGAAACTGAGTGCTTCTACTGCAAAGGAAATGGTCACTGGAAGTGGAACTACCCCAAAGATTTGGCGGATAAGAAGGATGGCAAAGTGAACAAAGGTATATTTGATATACATATTATTGATGTGTACCTTACTAGTGCTCATAGTAATCCCTGGGTATTTGATACTTGTTCGGTTGCTAAGATTAATAACTCGAAACAGGAGTTGCAGAATAAATAGAGACTAGTTGAGGATGAAGTGACAATGTGTGTTGGAAGTGGTTCCAAGATTGATATGATCATCATCGAGCACTCCCTATACTTTCGGGATTAGTGTTGAACCTAAATAAATGTTATTTGGTGTTTGCTTTGAGCATGAATATGATTAGATCATGGTTATTGCAATACGGTTATTCATTTAAGACAGAGGATAGTTGTTATTCTATTTACATGAATAAAACCTTCTATGGTCATACACCCAATGTTGATGGTTTATTGAATCTCGATCGTAATGATACACATAATATTAATGCCAAAAGATGCAAATTTGATAATGATAGTGCAAATTATTTGTGGCACTACCGTTTGGGTCATATCGGTGTAAAGCGCATGAAGAAACTCCATAAAGATGGACTTTTGGAATCACTTGATTATGAATCATTTTATGCTTGCGAACCATGCCTTATGGGCAAGATGACTAAAAATCCGTTCTCCGGAATAATGGAACGAGATAGTGACTTATTGGAAATAATACATACCAATGTATGCGGTCCAATGAGTATTGATGCTCATGGCAGGTATCGTTATTTTCTGACCTTCACATATGATTTGAGCAGATATGGGTATATCTACTTAATGAAACACAAGTCTGTAACATTTGAAAAGTTCAAAGAATTTCAGAGTGAAGTAGAGAATCATCGTAACAAGAAAATAAAGTTTATATGATCTAATCATGGGGGAGAATATTTGAGTTACGAGTTTGGCCTTCATTTAAAACAATGGGGAACAGTTTCATAGCTCACACCACCTGGAACACCACAGCGTAATGGTGTGTCCGAACGTCGTAACTACACTTTATTGGATATGGAGCGATCTATGATGTCTCTTAGTGATTTACCGCTATTGTTTTGGGGTTACGTATTAGAGGTAGCTGCATTCACGTTAAACGGGGCACCATCAAAATCCGTTGAGACAACGCCTTACGAACTGTGGTTTGGAAAGAACCAAAGTTGTTGTTTCTTAAAGTTTGGGGTTGCGATGCTTATGTGAAAAAGCTTCAACCTGATAAGCTCGAACCCAAATCGGAGAAGTGCGTCTTCATAGAATACCCAAAGGAAACTATTGGGTACACCTTCTATTACAAGATTCAAAGGCAAGATATTCGTTGCTAAGAATGGATCCTTTCTAGAGAAGGAGTTTCTCTTGAAAGAAGTGAGTGGGAGGAAAGTAGAACTTGATGCGGTAATTGTACCTTCTCCCGAATTGGAAAGTAGTTCATCACAGAAATCAGTTCCAGTGATTCCTACACCAATTAGTGAGGAAGCTAATGATGATGATCATGAAACTTCAGATCAAGTTACTACTGAACCTCATAGGTCAACCTGAGTACGATCTGCACCAGAGTGGTACGGTAATCCTATTCTGGAAGTCATGTTACTAGACCATGATGAACCTACGAACTATGAGGAAGTGATGATGAGCCCAGATTCCGCGAAATGGCTTGAGGCCATGAAATCTGAGATGGGATCCATGTATGAGGACAAAGTGTGGACTTTGGTGGACTTGCCCGATGATCGGCAAGCCATTAAGAATAAATGGATCTTCAAGAGAAAGACGGACGCTGATAGTAGTGTTACTGTCTACAAAGCTCGACTTGTCGCAAAAGGTCTTCGACAAGTTCAAGGAGTTGACTACGATGAGACTTTCTCACCCGTAGCGATGCTTAAGTCTGTCCCAATCATGTTAGCAATTGCTGCATTTTATGATTATGAAATTTGGCAGATGGATGTGTCAAAACTGCATTCATGAATGGATTTCTGGAAGAAGAGTTGTATATGATGCAACCAGAAGGTTTTGTCGATCCAAAGGGTGCTAACGAAGTATGCAAGCTCCAGCGATCCATTTATGGACTGGTGCAAGCCTCTCAGAGTTGGAATAAACGCTTTGATATGTGATCAAAGCATATGGTTTTATACAGACTTACGGTGAAGCCTGTATTTACAAGAAAGTGAGTGGGAGCACAACAGCCTTTCTGCTAAGTATATGTGAATGACATATTGCTGATCGGAAATGATGTAGAATTTTCTGGAAAGCATAAAGGAGAGTTTGAAAGGAGTTTTTCAAAGAAAGACCTCGATGAAGTTGCTTATATATTGGGCATCAAGATCTATAGAGATAGATCAAGATGCTTGATAACATTTTTCAATGAATACATACCTTGACAAGTTTTTTGAAAGAGTTCAAAATGGATCAGTCAAAGAAGAAGTTCTTGCCTGTATTACAAGGTGTAAAGTTGAGTAAGACTCAAAGCCCGACCACGGTAGAAGATAGAAAGAGAATGAATAGTTATTCCCTATGCCTTAGTCATAGGTTCGATAAAGTATGCTATGTTGTGTACCATACCTATTTTGTACCTTGCCATGAGTTTAGCAAGGGGGTACATAGATCTAGAAAAAGATCACTGGATAGCGGTCAAAATTATCATTAGTGAGGACTATGGAAATGTTTCTCGGTTATGGGGGTGATAAAGAGTTCGTCATAAAGAGTTACGTCGAGGCAAGCTTTTACACTGATCCAGATGACTCTAAGTCTTAATCTGGATACATATTGAAAGTGGGAGTAATTAGCTAGAGTAGCTCCATGCAGAGCATTGTAGACATAGAATATTTGCAAAATACATACGGCTCTGAATGTGACAGACTCGTTGACTAAACTTCTCTCACGAGCAAAACACAATCACACCTTAGTACTCTTTGGGTGTTAATCACATAGCGATGTGAACTAGATTATTGACTCTAGTAAACCCTTTGGGTGTTGGTCACATGACGATGTGCACTATGGGTGTTAATCACATACAGATGTGAACTATTGGTGTTAAATCACAAGGTGATGTGAACTAGATTATTGACTCTAGTGCAAGTGGGAGACTAAAGGAAATATGCCCTAGAGGCAATAATAAAGTTATTATTTATTTCCTTATTTCATGATAAATGTTTATTATTCATGCTAGAATTGTATTAACCGGAAACTTAGTACATGTGTGAATACATAGACAAAACATAAGTGTCCCTAGTATGCCTCTACTTGACTAGCTCGTTTATCAAAGATGGTTATGTTTCCTAACCATAGACATGTGTTGTCATTTGATGAACGGGATCACATCATTAGGAGAATGATGTGATGGACATGACCCATCTTTTAGCTTAGCATTATGATCGTTACAGTTTCATTGCTACTGCTTTCTTCATGACTTATACATGTTCCTCAGACTATGAGATTATGCAACTCACGAATACTGGAGGAACACCTTGTGTGCTATCAAACGTCAAAACATAACTGGGTGATTATAAAAGTGCTCTATAGGTGTCTCGAAGGTGTTTGTTGGGTTGGCATAGATCGAGATTAGGATTTGTCACTCCGTGTTTCGGAGACGTACCTCTGGGCCCTCTCGGTAATACTCATCACTATAGGCCTTGCAAGCAATGTGACTAATGAGTTAGTTGCAGGATGAAGCATTACAAAACGAGTAAAGAGACTTGTCGGTAACGAGATTGAACTAGGTATGATGATACCGACGATCGAATCTCGGGCAAGTAACATACCGATAACAAAGGGAATAACATATGTTGTTATGCGGTTTGACCGATAAAGATCTTCGTAGAATATGTCAGAGCCAATATGAGTATCTAGGTTCCGCTATTGGTTATCGACCGGAGATGTGTCTCGGTCATGTCTACATAGTTCTCGAACCCGCAGGGTCCGCACGCTTAACGTTCGATGACGATTTGTATTATGAGTTATGTGATTTGATGACCGAAGTTTGTTCGGAGTCCCGAATGAGATCACGGACATGACGAGGAGTCTCTAAATTGCCGAGACATAAAGATTCATATATTCGAAAGCTATTTTCAGACATCGGAAAGGTTCTGAGTGATTCAGGTATTTTTTGGAGTACCGGAGAGTTACGGGAATTCGCCGGGGGGAGTAGTGGGCCTTAATGGGCCATACGGGAAAGGAGAGAAGGGCCTCAAGGGGTGCCCCCCCATGGGCTGGTCCGAATTGGACTAGGAGGGGGTGGCGCCCCCCTCCTTCCTTCTCCCCTCTTCCTCCTTCCCTCCTTCTCCTACTAGGAATAGGAAAGAGGAGGCGAATCCTACTTGGACTGGGGAGTCCTGGTAGGATTTCCGACACCTAGCACGCCCCCCTTGGGCCGGCCACCTCTTCCCTCCCCTCCTATATATACGTGTCCAGGGGCACCCCATAGACATACAAGTTTATCTTTAGCCATGTGCGGTGCCCCCCTCCATAGTTTTCCACCTCGGTCATATCGTCGTAGTTCTTAGGCGAAGCCCTGCGCAGGTAACTTCATCATCACCATCACCATGCCAGCATGCTGACGGAACTCTCACTCGGCCTCAGCTAGATCTAGATTTTAAGGGACATCACCAAGATGAACGTGTGCAGATCGCGGAGGTGCCGTGCGTTCGGTACTTGATCGGTTGGATCGCGAAGAAGTTCGACTACATCAACCGCGTTACTGAAACGCTTCCGCTTTCTGTCTACAAGGGTACGTGGACATACTCTCTCCTCTTGTTGCTATGCATCACCTAGATAGATCTTGCGTGATTGTAGGAATTTTTTTGAAATTACCGCGTTCCCCAACATTAATACCATAGATGCATACTGGATAGCGGTCGATGAGTGGAGTAATAGTAGTAGATTCAGGCAGGAGTCGGTCTACTTGTCTCGGACATGATGCCTATATACATGGTCATTGCCTTGAATATCATCATAACTATGCGCTTTTCTATCAATTGCCCAACAACCATTTGTCACCCACCATATGCTATGTGTTCGAGAGAGAAGGCTCTCGTGAAAACTATGGCCCCGGGTGTAATTTTAAAATATATAAAAACACAAAAATATCTTGCTGCAATTTTATTTCTTTTATTTTGTTTTGCAATTTACTTCATTATCTACCACTATGAGAATGGATCCTTGCAAGTAACCGCCAAAGGGATTGACAACCCTCTTGTTCGCGTTGGGTACAAGTATTTGCTTTTGTGTGTGCAGGTGTTATTAACGAGGTTATGTTTGGTTCTCCTACTAGATTGATAACCTTGGTTCTTAACTGAGGGAAATGCTTATGTCTACTATACTGCATCATCCTCTCCTCTTCGAGAAAATCCCTGCGCAACTCACAAGTAGCATTTACCATAACTAGTCAGCACTTCACCCAGTGGCCAAGTCATAAGCTTTGATTTTCGCACTTCAATGGAAATAGAATGGTGATGGAGGCTTAATAGAAGTCAAAAGCTAAGAAGTTTCACCCCAATGCAGCTGACTGTTCAACAATGAAGAGGCCTTACAATCAATATTGGTTTGAGGAGTAGGGATTGCCATGCAACAGATGTACTAGATCTATAAGTGTGTGAAACTCTGGAAATAAACTAGTGGGATGTGCGTCCAACTTGCTTGCTCATGAAAACATCGAATATTTTGAGGAAGAATATGCAAGCCAATTTTTATAATCTAAAAGATCCCACTAGAATGATTATGAAATATATGAAAGCTCTCTATATAACTTGTCGTACTCACTATTGCTTCCTCTATTTTTTCTATATGCAGACATTGATTAATTAAGCACGCGCAAAAGAAGCTCCTTCGAGAATAGGCCGAATCTGTTGAGTGGAGTGTGACCATCGAATTTTATTATCAAGCTATCTATAAATGTAAATAAATTTGTAGAGTAAATATATGAGTTTTTATGATCCCCTGTTGGTTTAAGCCCGCTTAATCATGTCTTGTGTGACTATAGGCCTCTTGGTTTATAGGCGCGCGACGGATGTCTCTCCTGGGCTTAGTCCTGGTATATAAAAAACCGACCACTGTCACGCACACGTCCGATAACCTGGTCCTACCCAAAACCCTTTCCCTCGTCTGCACCCTTTCTCGTCTGAAATGGCTATCCCCCATTCATGCCGCTCTAGAGCGCCAGATTCGCATTGATGCTAGCTTAGAGTGGACGTGACCTCTCATTGGTGCCCGACATTGAAGCGGCTCACCGGCAGAGAGCGTCGCCCGTGCCTGTGTCCTGGGTTCCCACGCCTGTTTAATGTCGGACAGACATTATTGGACGGGACTAGACAGATACCTACCGCATTCAAATGGGCACGCCTGCTAAGAAACCAACTCATGTGCCCGCGGTGACACACCCCACCACTTGGCCTCAAAAGCATCCGTTATTTAAACAAGGTCACTCCAGGAAAAAATGCACCACAACAAGTTCGCCCCACATCCTCCTCCCGTGCACCACTTCCGCCATGATCACGAGCGGTAATGCAATGTGAGAGAGCATCTCGACATAGTAGAAGCACGAGGTGGCTGCCTTTGCGGCTAGCTGGCAGGGCCATCATGCCAGGCGGATAGAGGTCGGCATGCCGACCAACTCCCCGGAGGTCTCTAACGATGACTCGACAATGGATATGTGTAATGCCCCGAGACCGACGCTCCAGAAGACTTCCAGCTATTCCGAGTTTTGTGGTGTGATTTGTTTTGTTTGTGCATTCATCATGCCATCTCTTGCATTGCATCATGTCATCATGCCATCATATCATTAATTTTTAAAACCTCAACTAAATAAATTGCATAGATCTTTTGATCTATTTAAATCGAGGGATATTCGCATGGTGATTTCTCTTTAAAACATATTCAAAGTCTCCTACTATTATTAGGGAGCTATAATAAAATTATTCCGTTTATTTGGAATTAACCATAACCCACTTGCAAATAAATCCCAATGCCTTTGTTATCTCAATTCTTGGTCTCCAACTCTACCCATAAATTCTTTCGTCCTTTTCCCGAGCTCCACCAAAAATCTCAACATTTTGGCCACACCAAAAACCTAGTCCCAATTCAAACCCATTTGAATGATATTCAAATGAGTTTGAATTCAAATCTTGCATTCGTGCCAACTTCCTTTTTCTTGGACCAAGTACATTTTTGTGAGTCCGGGAAAATTATCCGTGTATCCAATTTCTTCCCCAACACCTCCTTTCTTCTCCTTTTTCTTCTTTGTTATTTTCTGTTTCTAGAGAATAAGAGAGAGGGAGAAGAGAGCCCAGCAGCCTAGCCAGGCAGGCCCATCTGCGCCTAGGCCGAGCCGCCACTTGTATCCATCCGGACCAGTTGGCCCAAGGCCCAGCTCCGGCGCTCCTAACCCTAACCGTGGTCCGACCCCTTCTCTCCTTGATCCCCATCTCCTTCCCCTGCTCGCGCCGCCAGAGAGGAGAGAGAGCCTCTCGCTCGATCCCTCACGCAGGAGCCCCGCGCCCGATCCCCATCATCGCCAGTGCGCCCTGTCGCCCGGTCGCTGGACCTCGCCTGGACCCGTCAAGCCCCGCCACTGGTCTGTTGCCCTGCATCTCCACCGACGCTGCCCATCCCCGCCGCCTGGGTATGCCCCTGCCTCGTCCTCTGGCTGGGGTGCTCCAAGATCACGCCCGCCGCTGCAGTTTGCAGCGCCTATGCCCGTGCCATGGCCGTTGTTTCTGTCTTCCTCCAGCCGCCAAGCATCCCTGCCGCCGCCTCGTCGTGGTGCCGCGTCCCCTTTGCTCTGCCCCTCACCTCGCCGTTGCCTTCCTTTGCCTCGACCTTCTCCTCGCTGCCGCGACCGTCGCTCGCCTCCACCACACGCGTGCCTCGCGCCGGGCCTCCTCTCTCTAGCGCTCGCCCTCCTACCGTGCCCACCGCCTGCCATGGCCTGCGAGGCCATCAGCATCGCCGTGGCCCTGTTCGCGTGAAGCCCCTGCTCCACCACCATCAGTGCCCGGCGTCTCCGTCCCGTTCTGCCCCTTGCTGCTGCTGTAGGCCATGAGCTCGCGGCTACTGCACGGATGCCAAGACCGAGACCGCCCCGAACCACGTCGTCTCGCTGGATCGTCAAGACCATCTCGGTTTTTGCAAGTACCTCTACGCCCGAAGACGTTGGATGCGCCAAGTTCCACTACAACATGCACCACTACTGTTGTTGAGGGTTTCGTCAAGTTCAAGTACATCGACTACGAATGGTGACGACACCGAACATCTATGGAGAGTGTACGTCTACGATCTGTGAACAACTACCGTCGCCAAGATCGCGAGTACCTCTACCGTCACCGTGAACGACTACTTCCACGACGTCCGTGAACCACTACTTCCACTACCGTCGCGAGAACGACTACTTCCACTACCGTCGTCGTGAACCACTACTTCCACTACGAACTCGATCCGCCCGAAATGCACGCTTCGAAGGTATAACGCCGAGACGATGCCCGTGAACGAATGCATGTTGTATAAGATGAACTGTATGTTTGCATCGTGCCTGTTTGTTTCGTGCTTATCCATTTAACCGAAGTGTTATGTCATCTCTTCAAGTTCTTTCATCTTATCAAGTTTTGCCTCTCTTTTCAACCTTAGTGCTGTCTGAAATCCTTCTTACCCATTGTGCCATTCTTTCAATAGTTCCGAAGGCAGTGTGTTGTTGATTTCATCAAGTATCATCCCATCTTCTCAAGTTCATGTTCTATTCCTTCCATGTTCAACCGGAGTGCTGCCCGAATTCTTCCTCTCTCATCTTGTTTTAACCGGAGTGGTTTCGAATTCTATCTTGTCCATTAAACTCTTGATTCATGTCTTTGCAACCTTCAAGTCCTCGTAATGTTCCTTGTTCCTCTTCTCTAACGGATTGTTTGCAATCTCGTTCATCTGTATTGTACTCTTTCTTTTAAATTGTTCAACCTCTCAAGGTTCGTGGTTTCACTCGTTTGTCAAAGAAGCAACTTAGTTTTACCTCTTCTCTTCCTCTTCCGTTTCTCTCTGGTGCCATCCTAGATCTCGGGACGAGATCCTCTTGTAGTGGTGGAGTGTTGTAACGCCCCGAGACCGACGCTCCAGAAGACTTCCAACTATTCTGAGTTTTGTCGTGTGATTTGTTTTGTTTGTGCATTCATCATGCCATCTCTTGCATTGCATCATGTCATCATGCCATCATATCATTAATTTTTAAAACCTCAACTAAATAAATTGCATAGATCTTTTGATCTATTTAAATCGAGGGATATTCACATGGTGATTTCTCTTTAAAACATATTCAAAGTCTCCTACTATTATTAGGGAGCTATAATAAAATTATTCCGTTTATTTGGAATTAACCATAACCCACTTGCAAATAAATCCCAATGCCTTTGTTATCTCAATTCTTGTTCTCCAACTCTACCCATAAATTCTTTCGTCCTTTTCCCGAGCTCCACCAAAAATCTCAACATTTTGGCCACACCAAAAACCTAGTCCCAATTCAAACCCATTTGAATGATATTCAAATGAGTTTGAATTCAAATCTTGCATTCGTGCCAACTTCCTTTTTCTTGGACCAAGTACATTTTTGTGAGTCCGGGAAAATTATCCGCGTATCCAATTTCTTCCCCAACACCTCCTTTCTTCTCCTTTTTCTTCTTTGTTATTTTCTGTTTCTAGAGAATAAGAGAGAGGGAGAAGAGAGCCCAGCAGCCTAGCCAGGCAGGCCCATCTGCGCCTAGGCCCAGCCGCCACTTGTATCCATCCGGACCAGTTGGCCCAAGGCCCAGCTCCGGCGCTCCTAACCCTAACCGTGGTCCGACCCCTTCTCTCCTCGATCCCCATCTCCTTCCCCTGCTCGCGCCGCCAGAGAGGAGAGAGAGCCTCTCGCTCGATCCCTCACGCAGGAGCCCCGCGCCCGATCCCCATCATCGCCAGTGCGCCCCGTCGCCCGGTCGCTGGACCTCGCCTGGACCCGTCAAGCCCCGCCACTGGCCTGTTGCCCTGCATCTCCACCGACGCTGCCCATCCCCGTCGCCTGGGTATGCCCCTGCCTCGTCCTCCGGCTGGGGTGCTCCTTGATCATGCCCGCCGCTGCAGTTCGCAGCGCCTCTGCCCGTGCCATGGCCGTTGTTTCTGTCTTCCTCTAACCGCCAAGCATCCTTGCTGCCGCCTCGTCGTGGTGCCGCGTCCCCTTTGCTCCGCCCCACACCTCGCCCTTGCCTTCCTTTGCCTCGACCTTCTCCTCGCTGCCGCGACCGTCGCTCGCCTCCACCACACGCGTGCCTCGCGCTGGGCCTCCTCTCTCTAGCGCTCGCCCTCCTACCGTGCCCACCGCCTGCCATGGCCTGCGAGGCCATCAGCATCGCCGTGGCCCTGTTCGCGTGAAGCCCATGCTCCACCACCATCAGCGCCCGGCGTCTCCGTCCCGTTCCGCCCCTTGCTGCTGCTGTAGGCCATGAGCTCGCGGCTACCGCACGGACGCCAAGACCGAGACCGCCCCGAACCACGTCGTCTCGCTGGATCGTCAAGACCATCTCGGTTTTTGCAAGTACCTCTACGCCCGAAGACGTTGGATGCGCCAAGTTCCACTACGACATGCACCACTACTGTTGCTGAGGGTTTCGTCAAGTTCAAGTACATCGACTACGAATGGTGACGACCCCGAACATCTATGGAGAGTGTATGTCTACGATCTGTGAACAACTACCGTCGCCAAGATCGCGAGCACCTCTACCGTCGCCGTGAACGACTACTTCCACGACGTCCGTGAACCACTACTTCCACTACCGTCGCGAGAACGACTACTTCCACTAACGTCGTCGTGAACCACTACTTCCACTACGAACTCGATCCGCCCGAAATGCACGCTTCGAAGGTATAACGCCGAGACGATGCCCGTGAACGAATGCATGTTGTATGAGATGAACCGTATGTTTGCATCATGCCTGTTTGTTTCGTGCACGTTCCTCCTCGTTTGCCATGCCGTCGACCCGTGGGAACCCGGTAACCGGGAGCACCCCACCATCTTGCATGACTCGCTCACGCTCACTTCCTTTTGCACCGGTATCTCGGTGAGCTACCGGAACCGATATGTTGCCGTGGCATCATTTTCGGATTCGTTGCCGTGGCACCCGTTTTGTTCCTCCATAGTGACCAAATGCTTCATAACATGCTTATGTCAACATTTTCATAAAAATTGCATAAAACTTGCATATGTCATCCGCATCAGGATAACAACAATTAAAATGTTTAAAATTGTTGCTTGCTTTAAATTGCTAAATAACATATGGGGATTTTCCGGAATTGTCGTTTGTTGCTTCCGGCCTCATTTAAACATGCCTAAATAGGTAGTTTAATTATGTTTCACCTCTTGCCATGTTTAACCATATTTAATATTGTTGTGCTCCTAAACGAGAGTTAACTTAATAATTAAATGTGGTGTTTCGTCAATATGCAACTCGTTGCATATTGAGCTCCACTTAAATTGTAGTGTTGTTTGTTGCATATTGCCATGCCATGCCTCATTAAACCGGACATGCATCATACTTGTTTGTGCATCATGACATGTTTATGCTTGTGTGTTTATCATGTTGTTTGCTTCTTTCCGGTTTGCTTCTCTCGTTAGCTTCGGTTTCGTTCCGGAGTTGTGAGGATTCGTGCGACTACGTCCGTTTGTCTTCTTCATGGACTCGTTCTTCTTCCTTGCGGGATTTCAGGCAAGATGACCATTACCCTCGATATCACTTCTATGTTTGCTTGCTAGTTGCTCCGTTCTATCGCTATGCTGAGCTACCTATCACTTGTTTACCATGCCTCCCATATTGCCCTGTCAGCCTCTAACCTTTTCACCCTTCCTAGCAAACCGTTGTTTGGCTATGTTACCGCTTTGCTCAGCCCCTCTTATAGCATTGTTAGTTGCAGGTGAAGTTGAAGATTGCTCCATGTTGGACAGGATTATGTTGGGATATCACAATATATCTTATTTAATTAATGCATCTATATACTTGGTAAAGGGTGGAAGGCTCGGCCTTATGCCTGGTGTTTTGTTCCACTCTTGCCGCCCTAGTTTCCGTCATACCGGTGTTATGTTCCTTGATTTTGCGTTCCTTACGCGGTTGGGTGATTTATGGGACCCCCTTGACAGTTCGCTTTGAATAAAACTCCTCCAGCAAGGCCCAACATTGGTTTTAACATTTGCCACCTAAGCCTTTTTCCCTTGGGTTCTGCAGACTCAAGGGTCATCTTTATTTTACCCCCCGGGCCAGTGCTCCTTCGAGTGTTGGTCCAAACTAGAGCACCGCGCGGGACCATTCCTTGGCAACTTGGATTACGTCGGTACCTGTACGCTTAGCTTATCCGGTGTGCCCTGAGAACGAGATATGTGCAGCTCCTATCGGGATTTGTCGGCACAGCGGGTGGTCTTGCTGGTCTTGTTTTACCATTGTCGAAATGTCTTGTAAACCGGGATTCCGAGACTGATCGGGTCTTCCTGGGAGAAGGAATATCCTTCGTTGACCGTGAGAGCTTGTGATGGGCTAAGTTGGGACACCCCTGTAGGGTATAAACTTTCGAGAGCCGTGCCCGCGGTTATGTGGCAGATGGGAATTTGTTAATGTTCGGTTGTAGATAACTTGACACCAGATCCGAATTAAAACGCATCAACCGCGTGTGTAGCCGTGATGGTCTCTTCTCGGCGGAGTCCGGGAAGTGAACACGGTTTTTGGGTTATGTTTGACGTAAGTAGGAGTTCAGGATCACCTCTTGATCATTTCTAGTTGACGACCGTTCCTTTGCTCCTCTTCTCGCTCTCATTTGCGTATGTTAGCCACCATATTTGCTTAGTGCTTGCTGCAGCTCCACCTCATTACCCCATCCTTCCTATAAGCTTAAATAGTCTTGATCTCGCGGGTTTTGAGATTGCTGAGTCCTCGTGACTCACCAGATACTACCAACAGTTGCAGGTGCCGATGATACCAGTGCAGAGGATGCTACCTAGCTCAGATGGGAGCTCAACGAAGATCTTAGTTGTTGCTATGTGTTGTTTCTTGTTGATCAGTAGTGGAGCCCAGTTGGGACGATCGGGGATCTAGCAGTTGGGTTATCTTCTTTTCTTTTGGCTTCGTCCGTAGTCGGACTATGTGTGTGTACTCTGAATGATGTATGAATTATATGTTCATTGTGTGAAGTGGCGATTGTAAGCCAACTCTTTATCCCAGTCTTGTTCATTACATGGGATCGTGTGAAGGTGACCCTTCTTGCGACTAAACCACCATGCGGTTATGCCTCTAAGTCGTGCTTCGACACGGGGGAGATATAGCCGCATCGTGGGTGTTACAATACGGGCTCTGATAATGACTTGGCGTTGGAGCCCGCACCAGTCCATTTCGAGTTGACCATGGAGTAGACGCAGGAGCACTTCAAGGACGCCATGGTGGAGGAGCAGCCAGCGCCGCCACCATTGTGTCATTTCGGCAGTCAAATGAGGAACATCGGAACAACCTCTCCCTTCTCGAGCAGCACCGACAGGCAAAGGGCCAAATCTACAGTGTGCGCGCGAGCGAGGAGACCATGGCGGCCATGGTGGCGGAGAACCCTAGCTTCGTCGTTGAGCAGCGGGCGCTCTACGAGGCGTGTGTGCTCGTCGCTCGCAACGTGACCGCCACGCAGGTAGACACGGAGGAGGCGCTGGTGAAGACAGAAGAGAATGGCGACAAATGCACGTCCTTTGCGCCGCCAACGACGCTTCGTCCGGCCGGTGGTATGAAGAGCGTGTTGCCCCATCCACATCCATCGTCGACCTCACGTCCACCAGCGACGGATAGGTCACGGACTTCGACGAGGAGTTGTGCATGAGATGCATCGGGGCGTTGAGTCCCTAGTGAACTCAGTTGCGGAGAACGCATATCCGGCCAACCGTGGATCCGCAGTGTTTTTTTCTTCGTCCCCTTCTCAAATTCATCCACGAGATGCAATAACACTAGGTTGTCGACATCATCATCCAAGATCATCTCTTCTATGTCTGAATCATCCTACGAAGACAACGACGACGAACTCCAGTCCATCTAAAAAAATGCACGCCCGTGAATTACTCCTGAGTCTCACCGCTTGAAATTGAATACAAATAGTCGTTGTGAAGTGAACATACCATGCCCCGAAGCAAAGTTGGTCGCCCCTTTCTTCTCCCCCGCCAGCCGCCCCTTTCTTCCCCCCCCCCCTCTGGCCGAAGCTAAGACGGCCGAAACCCCTTCCTCCGGCGTGCGCGGATGTCCCTTGGGCGATTCTGAGGCTCGCCAACGTCGGAAACAACTGGATCCGCCGGCTACAAGGTCGCGCGCCAAGCTCCCGGAAGAATCCCTAGCGGTGGCTAGCCCGCGGACACAAATGGGCACCCTCTGGCCTCCTCCAAATTTGGTGGAATAGATGCAGCACGGGGCCGCGGAGCTAATGGACAACGCAGCGCAACTGGGGGCACCATGAACTGGCGGGGAGATGGGGCGGCGGCGGGGAGTGAGGCGGGAACGGAAGCCGGGGGAAATGGCCTTTGCGCCAAGAAAGGAGGATCCGGCAAAAAGAGGGGTGGCTCCCATAGATATGACGGAAATGGCCCAGAGTATGCGGGATCCCCCCGAAAAGTTACCGGATGGTCGATTTTCCGGGATCTATTCAGACTGGAAAAATAGTCAACGTCCCGTAAACTGACAGTTATTATTGCAGATGACCCGGTCTACGGAATCTGCTAGAGATGCTCTCATAAAAGATAGGGAAAATTTTGTTTTTGCCACTCTAGATTTTGCCAATTTTCTTTATGCCACTCTAGATTTTGACATTTCACTTTTGCCACTCTTAGTTTTTGACAATTATCACAATTGCCATTCCCGTGGCAAAAGCAAAATTTTCAGAGTGGTAATTGTGATAATTATCAAAAGCTAAGAGTGGCAAAAATGAAATAAAATTATTTTGCTTTTGCCACAAAATGGCAATTGTGATAATTGTCAAAAACAAAGAGTGGCAAAAGTGAAATTTCAAAATCTAGAGTGATATTAGAAAAATTGGCAAAATCTAGAGTGGCAAAAATAAAATTTTCCCTAAAAGATAACCACTATGGTCTTCCTTTGAAAAATGATCGAAGCGTACCCCTTCATTTTGTTTTTTTCTGAGGACGGCAATTACCACGTACGAGGAGACGGCTACAGCCTACAGCAACATTCAAAGTGCGGTGCAGGTGCAGCAGGAGTGTTTTGCCAACGTAAATCACTGCAGTAAAGGGCAACGAATCCCGTCTCCGTCGCGTTAGTACATGGGATCGATTGACTCCACATGATTTTGCAAGTCAATACCGTGCTAGACTGTACTTTACATGAATCTTCGTTTCTTGCGGGGAGTGCTTTACATAAATCCACAAAGAACCACTGCATCTTTATAAAAAATAGATATATAAATCGCTGCACGAGCTAAGTAAACATCGTGTACGAGCTGAGTAAACAACCCATCAACTTTGAAGTTAACCTGTGGTGCCACGTCACAGTGCGGAATGTCTCAGCGGTTCCCGCGCTTTAAGTTTCGTGCAGTTGTGCCGTTGAACTGAGCTACTCCGTATCGTCTATCACTCAATCATCTATACCTGCCCACGCGCCGGTCGCAATCTACGAATTAGCTAAGGCTAATCCGATCGGGTCAGTCGCTTATTCCAACATACACCTGTCGTACCGACCAACCACTAAAAATATATATATACTTTTAAATGTGTTACAACTATTCAGTACCTGTCAAGTTAGTCTAAAACTTGACTTAAAAAGGATAGTCTAAAACTTCTTCCCGCAAGAAAGAAGTTAGTCCAAGAGCATCTACAACCGGACATAGCAAATATGACTCCTTAAACGTCCACGGATGAGCCCGGTCAGTGATCGTGTGTGTCTGTTTTGAACTCTCATTTATCCGTCTGCGTAGCCACACTCCTCTTTTTTCTTCTCATATGTCCGATCACTTGCACGTGATTGGTGGAGATGAAGAGAGAGAAATAAAAGAATGAATAAAGAAAGAGAAAAGCTGGGCCGGGCGGGGCCACGTCGTACGTGGCGGACTGACCGGGCGTGTCCACGAGCCCTCGTATCCTCCCCGTGTTGAGATGGATATGAGGGCTCGCAGACAACCCGGACGTATAGAGATGATATAAGGGGTCCGGTTGGGTCACGTTTTTCCTTCTCTCTCCTATCCGGTCACTGTCTGGGCGCGTTCACGAGTGTATGAGGGATGGTTTGAGGTGTCCGGTTGTAGATGCTCTAAAACTTCATAAGTGTAAATTGGGATCCTACAAGATTTTAAGTAATTTGTTGCCCCTCCACTGTTCGAGCTCCTCCCTTCCTCATTGTCGCCAGAGGGCGTGACCGGGCGAATTGAAGCTTGGACGGCGCCGCCGACGACGACGGCGAGTTCTCATTTCCTTGCGCGGGAGGTTTAGCTCGGGCCTGGCTGTTGGGATAGGTGGTGGGCGCGGCAACGCAACTTCGCACCGGAGCTGGTTGGCGGCTATATGACGGGCAACGTTGAGGTGGTGCTCGCCTGAGGCAAGATTCGGTGGCTTCTACGGGATGTGTCGCGCATTCAGGTCGCCTCCGAGCGGGGCAGGTTGTGGGTGGCGCTGGCCACGGGCGGCGGCCCCTTACCTGCCGAGGCTTTTGGTTGGTGGGGGTGGCAGCGCAGCAGTGCTGGACATCCTCTCCCTCCTCTTCTCGTTTGGATGGGAACGTCGTTGGTCCTGTTGGGTGGCGTCGGTGGCCCGGTGCGTGTGGTTGATGGTTGGTCGGTAGTGGCAGGGGTGAACCAGGGAGAGAGGGAGCCTCCAAGTCGTGCCGACGCCGAGATCCGGAGAAGCCAAAAGGTGTTGGAAATATGCCCTAGAGGCAATAATAAAATGGTTATTATTATATTTCCTTGTTCATGATAATTGTCTATTGTTCATGATATAATTGTATTAACTGGAAACCGTAATACATGTGTGAATACATAGACCACAACATGTCCCTAGTGAGTCTCTAATTGACTAGCTCGTTGATCAATAGATGGTTATGGTTTCCTGACCATGGACATTGGATGTCATTGATAACGGGATCACATCATTAGGAGAATGATGTGATGGACAAGACCCAATCCTAAGCATAGCACAAGATCGTGTAGTTCGTTTGCTCAGAGCTTTTGGTGAAAACATCTCCCGGAGATTGTGCAACTCCCGGATACCGTAGGAATGCTTTGGGTGTGCCAAACGTCACAACGTAACTGGGTGGCTATAAAGGTGCACTATAGGTATCTCCGAAAGTGTCTGTTGGGTTGGCACGAATCGAGACTGGGATTTGTCACTCTGTATGACGGTGAGGTATCTTTGGGCCCACTCGGTAATGCATCATCATAATGAGCTCAATGTGACTAAGGAGTTAGTCACGGGATCATGCGTTATGGAACGAGTAAAGAGACTTGCCGGTAACGAGATTGAACGAGGTATTGGGATACCGACGATAGAATCTCGGGCAAGTAACATACCGGTGGACAAAGGGAATTGTATATAGGATTGATTGAATCCCCGACATCGTGGTTCATCCAATGAGATCATCGTGGAACATGTGGGAGCCAACATTGGTATACAGATCCCGCTGTTGGTTATTGGCCGGAAAACGTCTCGGTCATGTCTGCATGGTTCCCGAATCCGTAGGGTCTACACACTTAAGGTTCGGTGACACTAGAGTTGTTATGGGAAATTGTATGTCGTTCCTGAAGGTTGTTCGGAGTCCCGGATGAGATCCCAGACGTCATGAGGAGTTTCAGAATGGTCTGGAGGTGAAGATTTATATATGGAAAGTCCAGTTTCAGTCGCCAGTATGGTTTCGGGGGTTATCGGTATTGTACCGAGACCACCGAAAGGTGTCCGAAGGTCCATCGGGTGGGGCCACCTACCCTTGGGGACTTAATGGGCTGAATATGGGAGGGAACCAGCCCCTAGTGGGCTGGTGCGCCCCGCCAAGGGCCCAAGGCGCCTAGGGTTTGGAAACCCTAGGGGAGGGGGCGCCTCCACCTTGCTTGGGGGGTCAAGTTTCCCCCTCCTGCCCCCCCCCCCTCTAGATGGGATCTAGAGGGGCCGGCCCCCTCTTCCCTTCACCCTATAAATAGAGGGAGGGTGGGAGGGCTGCAACACCCCTTCCCTTAGCGCAGCACCTCCCTCCTCCAACACCTCCTCCTCCTCCGTAGTTCTTGGCAAAGCCCTGCAGGAGAACCACAAGCTCCACCACCACGTAGTCGTGCTGCCGGAGCTCTCCCTCGACTTTTCCTCTTCCCTTGCTGGATCAAGAAGGAGGAGACATCCCCGGGTTGTACATGTGTTGAACATGGAGACGCCGTCCGTTCGGCGCTAGATCGGATCTTCCGTGATTTGAATCGCCGCGAGTACGACTCCATCAACTGCGTTCTTGTAACGCTTTCGCTTAGCGATCTTCAAGGGTGAGGGAGTCCCGGATTAAGGGGTCTTCGGACAGCCGGACTATATGCATATGCCGGACAATTGGGCTATGAAGATACAAGATAAAAGACTCTGTCCCATGTCCGGATGGGACTCTCCTTTGCGTGGAAGGCAAGCTTGGCAATTCAGAAATGAAGATTCCTTTCTCTGTAACTGACTCTGTGTAACCCTAGCCCCCTCCGGTGTCTATATAAGCCGGAGGGTTTAGTCCGTAGGACAAGAAGAACAATCATAACCATAGGGTAGCTTCTAGGGTTTAGCCTCTACGATCTTGTGGTAGATCAACTCTTGTAATACTCATATCATCAAGATCAATCAAGCAAGAAGTAGGGTATTACCTCCATCGGGAGGGCCCGAACCTGGGTAAACATTGTGTCCCCCGCCTCCTGTTACCATTAGCCTCAGACGCACAGTTCGGGACCCCCACCCGAGATCCACCGGTTTTGACACCGACATTGGTGCTTTCATTGAGAGTTCCACTGTGTCGTCACCGTAAGGCTTGATGGCTCCTTCGATCATCTACAACAACACCGTCCAGGGTGAAGTTTTTCTCCCCGGACAGATCTTCGTGTTCGGCGGCTTCGCACTGCGGGCTGATGACCCACAAGTATAGGGGATCTATCGTAGCCCTTTCGATAAGTAAGAGTGTCGAACCCAACGAGGAGCAGAAGGAAATGATAAGCGGTTTTCAGTAAGGTTTTCTCTGCAAGCACTGGAATAGTAGGTGATAGATAGTTTTGTGATAAGATAAATAGTAACGAGCAAAAGTAAATAAAGTAAATAAAGTGCAGCAAGGTGGCCCAATCCTTTATGTAGCAAAGGATAAGCCTAGACAAATTCTAATAATGAAGAAGGAGCTCCCGAGGACACATTGGGAATTATCGTTGAGCTAGTTTTCATCACGTTCGTAAGATTCGCGTTCGGTACTTTGATAATTTGATATGTGGGTGGACCGGCACTTGGGTACTGCCCTAACATGGACAAGCATCCCACTTATGATTAACCCACATTGCAAGCATCCGCAACTACAAAAAGGAGTATTAAGGTAAACCTAACCACAACATTAAACATATGGGTCCATATCACCCCCTAACGAAGCAACACATAAACTAGGGTTTAAGCTTCTGTCACTCTAGCAACCCATCATCTACTTATTACTTCCCTATGCCTTCCTCTAGGCCCAAATAATGGTGAAGTGTCATGTAGTCGAGTTCACATAACATCACTAGAGGAAAGACAACATACATCTCATCAAAATATCGAACGAATACCAAATTCACATGAGTACTAATAGCAAGACTTCACCCATGTCCTCAGGAACAAACGTAACTACTCACAAAGCATATTCATGTTCATAATCAGAAGAGTAATAATATGCATAAAGGATCTGAACATATGATCTTCCACCAAGTAAACCAATTAGCATCAACTACAAGGAGTAATCAACACTACGAGCAACCCACAGGTACCAATTTGTGTTTCTGATACAAGATTGGATACAAGAGATGAACTAGGGTTTTGAGAGGAGATGGTGCTGGTGAAGATGTTGATGGAGATTGACCCCCTCTCAATGAGAGGATCGTTGGTGATGACATTGGTGATGATTTCCCCCTCCCGAAGGGAAGTGTCCCCGCAGAACAGCTCCGCTAGAGCCCTAGATTGATTCCGCCAAGGTTCCGTCCCATAAGCTTGCCCACGATTTTTTCCAGTACAAAACCCTTCATATAGCAGAAGATGGACGCCGGAGGCCCACCAGGGGGCCCAGGAGATAGGGGCCGTGCCCTAGGGGGTGCGCGCCCCCTGTCTCCTGGATAGGGTGTGGGCCCCCTGGCCTATTTCTTTCGCCCATAAATTCTTATTAATTCCAAAAAGTGGTTTCGTGGAGTTTTAGGACTTTTGGAGTTGTGCAGAATAGGTTTCCAACGTTTGCTCCTTTTCCAGCCAGAATTCCAGCTGCCGGCATTCCCCCTCTTCATGGTAAACCTTGTAAAATAAGAGAGAATGGCCATAAGTATTGAGATATAATGTGAAATAACAGCCCATAATGCAATAAATATTGATACAAAACAATGATGCAAAATGGACGTATCAACTCCCCCAAGCTTAGACCTCGCTTGTCCTCAAGCGGAAGCCGAAATCGAAAAATATGTCCACATGTTTAGAGATAGAGGTGTCGATAAAAATAAAATACGGACATGAGGGCATCATGATCATTCTAATAACAGCAACATATATAGATTTTGTCATATGATTTCCTATGGTCAAGTAATAAACAATTCACAATGTCAAGTATGGTTCAAAAACTTCTTTGGGAACTAACAAACTATAATCTCAGTCATTGAAGCAATTGCAATTTATCGTAACATCAGAAAGAGTCAATAATAGTGCTTTTCAGCAAGCTCGCATACTCAGCTATCTCTTAGTCTCCTATAATTGTTAACACTCATGCAATACTTGTGGTTATAGAGTTTTAGCCAGACACTGAGAAAGATAGGGGCTTATTGTGTTGCCTCCCAACATATTCAGCTTTAGGTGATGTCAACAATAATAGCCTATGCAAACTTACATCCAATTGGATATATGTATCATGATCTTTCAAACACGAGGAGCTTGCCAAAGGATAAAAATAAAAAGGAAAAGGTGAGGATCACCTTGACTCAAGCATAAAGTAAAAACATAAAGTAAAAGATAGGCCCTTCGCAGAGGGAAGCAAAGGTTGTCATGCGCATTTAGGGTTGATGCATAAAATCTTAGTGCAAAAGAACGTCACTTTATATTGCCCCTTGTATGTGGACCTTTATTATGCAGTCCGTCGCTTTTAATACTTCCACAACAAGTTCGTACAAAGTTTATTTTCTCTGCACTAATAAATCATACATATTTAGAGAGCAATTTTTGTTGCTTGCACCGATGACAACTTACTTGAAGGATCTTACTCAATCCATAGGTAGGTATGTTTGACTCTCATGGCATAACTGGGTTTAAGGATATTTGGAAGCACAAGTAGTATCTCTACTTGGTGCAAGGAATTTGGCTAGCATGAGGGGGAAAGGCAAGCTCAACATGTTTGGAAGGTCAATGGCAATATACTTTAACTGAGATGTCGGAAAACATAAACCATTACGTTGTCTTCCTTGTCCAACATCAACTCTTTTAGCATGTCATACTTAATGAGTACTTCACAATCATCAAAGATGTCCAAGATAATATATTTATATGTGAACCCCTCTTTCCTTATCACTTCCTATTAATTGCAACGATGACCAAGGCTACGTTCATCAACTCTCAACAATTTTTATGCCTCATACTTTCTATGTGTGAAGTTATCACTATCCATAAGATCAATATGAACTCTTTTGTTCTTTCTACTTTCTCAAGATCATAGCAACATAGCAAAGCCCTTGACTCAACACTAGTCTTTATTATAGATAGCACTCGGACTCGATTACATAAAGAGGTCACAATGCAAAACTCAAAACTACTTGATATCAAAACTTCGAACTAATAGGTCAAGATACTACTAAAAGGATCGAACTAAATAAAGCGGTAAAAATAGGAGTGTGAGGGTGATACGATACCGGGGCACCTCCCCCAAGCTTGGCAGTTGCCAAGGGGAGTGCCCATACCCATGTGATTAGTTCTTCAGAGGTGATGGAGGCGGTGATGATGATGGTGGATAATCGCACATCGAGCGTAAAAGCTCCTCCAACTTGCGGTTAATGCCCTTGAGCCCAGCAATATGATCCACCGGAGCTTGAACCTCCATGGCCTTCTTGATCCTTTCATCCTTGTTGATCTCTTCTGGTTCCTCTCTTTTCAAGTCTATCTTCAATAGCCAAGCATCCTTGTCTTCGTTGTTGGAGGAGGGGGAAGTCATGGTGCTCTAAATCTGCAACGGAAACAGCTCGAAACAAAAAACAGAGGATATTTGCATGATACGATGGCCAAAACCTTCGGGAGTATATATGATGAATTTTTACCGACCAAAATACGTAACATACAAGAAAACAGAGTCCGGGAGGCACACGAGGTGCCCACGAGACAGGGGGCGCGCCCTACAGGGGGGGCAGCCTCCTCTCTCGTGGGAGCCTCGTGTCCCTTTCGGACTACTTATTTCTTCCTAAAATTCTTAAATAATCCAAAACTGATAAAAATTGCCATTAGAGTTGTTTTGGAGTCGGTTTGCTTACCGTACCACGTACCTATGCCTTTTCGGAGTCTGGAACGTTCTGGAAAGTGTCTCTTATGTATTCCTCAGGGGTTATGGTTTCAATAATATTAGTTTCAACATTTATAGGATTACCTGAAATATAATGTTTAATTCTTTGACCGTTTACCACCCTCGGATTTGTGCCTTCGAAGTTGTTGATTTTTATAGCACCAGAATGATAGACCTCCTCGATAACGTAGGGACCTTCCCATTTTGAGAGAAGTTTTCCTGCAAAAAATCTTAAACGAGAGTTGAATAATAACACATAATCTCCTACGTTAAACTCACGCTTTTGTATCCTCTTATCATGCCAGCGTTTGACTTTTTATTTGAAAAGCTTGGCATTCTCATATGCTTGGGTTCTCCATTCATCAAGTGAGCTAATATCAAACAACCTCTTCTCACCGGCAAGTTTGAAATCATAGTTGAGCTCCTTAATAGCCCAATATGCCTTATGTTCAAGTTCAAGAGGTAAATGACATGCTTTTCCATAAACCATCTTATACGGAGACATACCCATAGGATTTTTGTATGCAGTTCTATAGGCCCATAACGCATCATCAACTTTTTTGGACCAATTCTTTCTAGATCTATTCACAGCCTTTTGCAAAATTAATTTGAGCTCTCTATTGCTCAACTCTACTAGACCACTATGCTGCGGGTGATAAGGAGATGCGATTCTATGATTGACATAATACTTAGCGAGCATCTTACGGAAAGCACCATGAATAAAGTGTGAACCACCATCAGTCATAAAATATCTAGGGACTCCAAACCTCGAAAAAATAACTTCTTTAAGCATTTTAATAGAAGTGTTATGATCAGCACTACTGGTTGGAATAGCTTCTACCCACTTAGTAATGTAATCAACAGCAACTAAAATATGTGTATAACCATTGGAGGCCGGAAAAGGTCCCATATAATCAAAGCCCCAAACATCAAATGGTTCAATAACAAGAGAATAATTCATAGGCATTTCTTGACGTCTACTAATGTTACCTATTCTTTGACATTCATCACAAGATAAGACAAACTTACGAGCATCTTTGAAGAGAGTAGGCCAATAAAAACCAGATTGTAATACCTTGTGTGCGGTTCTATCTCCAGCGTGGTGTCCTTCATAAGATTCAGAGTGACATTTGCGCATGATTTGTTCCTGTTCATGCTCAGGCACACAACGTCTAATAATACCTTCTACTCCTTCTTTATAAAGGTGTGGATCATCCCAGAAGTAATGTCTTAAATCATAAAAGAACTTTTTCTTTTGCTGGTATGTGAAACTAGGCGGTATATATTTAGCAACAATGGAATTAGCATAATCAGCATACCAAGGAGCAGTACGAGAAGCATTGACAACCGCTAATTGTTCATCAGGAAAACTATCATTAATAGGCAGTGGGTCATCAAGAACATTATCTAACCTAGACAAGTTGTCTGCAACGGGGTTCTCAGCTCCCTTTCTATCAATAATATGCAAGTCAAATTCTTCGAGCAAGAGAACCCATCTAATGAGTCTAGGCTTAGCATCTTTCTTTTCCATAAGATATTTAATAGCAGCATGATCAGTGTGAATAGTAACTTTGGAATCAACAATATAAGGTCTAAACTTATCACATGCAAACACAACTGCTAAGAACTCTTTTTCAGTAGTAGCATAATTTCTCTGGGCAGTATCAAGAGTCTTACTAGCATACTGGATAACATTCAATTTCTTATCGACTCTTTGCCCTAAAACAACACCTACAGCATAATCACTAGCATCGCACATAATTTCAAAAGGTAAATTCCAATCAGGTGGCTGAACAATAGGTGCAGTGATCAAAGCTTTCTTAAGTGTTTCAAATGCTTCTACACAATCATCATCAAAGACAAAAGGAATATCTTTTTGCAATAAATTAGTCAGAGGCCTAGAGATTTTAGAAAAGTCCTTAATGAACCTCCTATAAAACCGGCATGACCAAGGAAACTTCTTATACCTTTTATGTCCTTGGGGCATGGCATCTTTTCAATAGCATCAACTTTGGCTTTATCAACTTCAATACCTCTCTCGGAGATCTTGTGCCCCAAGACAATGCCTTCATTAACCATAAAGTGACACTTTTCCCAATTCAGGACGAGACTAGTATCTTCGCATCTCTACAAAACTCGATCAAGGTTGCTCAAACAATCATCAAAAGAGGATCATAGATGGAGAAGTCGTCCATGAATACCTCACAAATCTTTTCACAAAAATCAGAAAATATAGCCATCATGCATCTTTGAAAGGTAGCAGGTGCATTACATAAACCAAAAGGCATACATCTATAAGGAAAAGTACCAAAAGGGCAAGTAAAAGTAGTTTTTAGATTGATCCTGCATGGACACGGGTATCTTTGAGAAACCAGAATAACCATCTAGAAAGCAAAAGTGTGTGTGTTTGGATAGCCTTTCTAGCATCTGATCAATAAAAGGTAAAGGGTAATGATCTTTCTTAATGGCTTTATTTAACTTACAGAAATCAATTACCATCCTATAACCTGTAATAATTCTTTGCGGGATCAATTCATCTTTATCATTAGGAACAATGGTAATACCTCCCTTTTTAGGGACACAATGGACAGGGCTTACCCATTCACTATCAGCAACGGGATAAATAATACCTGCCTCAAGGAGCTTTAGTATCTCCTTTCTTACCACTTCCTTCATTTTGGGATTTAATCATCTTTGAGGATCTCTTACTGGTTTGGCATCTTTCTCCACTGAAATTTTGTGTTGACATAATGTGGGACTAATGCCCTTAAGATCATCCAGAGTATATCCAATAGTAGCTCAGTGTTTCTTCAGAGTTTTCAATAATCTTTCTTCTTCTTTCTCTGAAAGGTTAGCACTAATAATAACATGATATATTTCTTTTTCATCAAGATAAGCATACTTAAGATTATCAGGTAATGGCTTGAGTTCAAACACGGGATCACCCTTGGGTGGAGGGGGATCCCCAAGAATTTCAACGGGAAGGTTATATTTCAGCATAGGTTCCTGTTTAAGGAACACTTCATCTATTTCTTCCCTTTCCTTCATAAACATATCGTTTTCATGGTCTAGCAAATATTGTTCTAACGGGTCAGTTGGAGGAACAGCAATGGAAGCAAGGCCAATAATTTCATCCTTACTAGGTGGTTCCCTTTCACGAGGTTGTCTACTAAACTTGGCAAAATTAAACTCATGAGACATACCATCTATGCCAACAGTGACAACCTTCCTTTTACAATCAATCTTAGCACTAGCAGTATTCAAGAAGGGTCTACCAAAAATAATGGGACAAAAATCATCTTGTGGGGAACCAAGAACAAGAAAATCAGCAGGGTATTTAATATTCCCACACAAGACTTCAACATCTCTAACAATCCCAATAGGTTTAATGGTGTCCCTATTAGCAAGCTTAATAGTAACATCAATGTCTTCTAATTCAACAGGTGCAATATCGTGCATAATTTCTTTATAAAGATCATAAGGTATCGCATTAGCACTAGCACCCATATCACATAAACCATGATAACAATGATCTCCTATTTTAACAGAAATAACAGGCGTGCCTACAACAGGTCTACGTGTCTTAGTATCGGGTCTAGCAATATTAGCAGTTTCACCGAAGAAAGAGATAACATGTCCATCTAAGTCCTCATCCAAGAGATCTTTAATCATAGCAATACCAGGTTCAACCTTAATTTGCTCAGGAGGTGTATAAGTCCAAGTATTACTTTTACGAACAATAGTCGAAGCTTCAGCATGATCTTTTATCCTAACAGGAAAATGAGGTTTTTCGACATAAGCAGTAGGAATAATAGGATCACTATATGTAATAGTCTTTTTTTCGACTGTAATAGGTGCAACTACTTTCACTTCAACAGGAGGATTATATTTAAACCACTTCTCTTTAGGGAGATCAATGTGAGTAGCAAAAATTTCACAAAAAGTAGCTACTGTCTCAGAGTCAAGTCCATACTTAGAGCTAAATCCACGGAAAGCATCAGTATCCATAAAAGATTTAACACAATCGAACTTAGGTGTCATACCTGACTCCTTACCATCGTCGGAACCCCAATCTTCAGAGTTGTGTTTAATTCTTTCCAATAAGTCCCATTTGAAATCAATAGTCTTCAGCATATAAGAACCAGCACAGGAAGTATCGAGCAGGTTGCGATTATCAAGAGAAAGCCGAGCATAAAAATTCTGAATAATCATTTCCCGAGAGAGCTCATGATTGGGGCATGAATACAACATTTACTTAAGCCTCCCCAAAGCTTGAGCGATGCTTTCTCCTTCGCGAGGCCAGAAATTATATATGTAATTACGATCACGATGAACAAGATGCATAGGATAGAACTTCTGGTGAAATTCCAACTTCAATCGCTTATAATTCCAATATCTCGTATCATCACATAGCCTATACCATGTCATTGCATCTCCCTTCAAAGATAAAGGGAAGACCTTCCTTTTGACAACATCATCGGGAATACCTTCAAGCTTAAATAATCCACAAACTTCATCCACAAAGATAAGGTGTAAGTCGGGATGCAATGTTCCGTCTCCTGCAAAAGGATTAGCTAGCAGTTTTTCTATCATACCCGAAGGAATCTCAAATTGAATATTTTCATAAAGTTCAGTAGGTTGAGGAGCATCTCTTTGCTCTTCTGGTTGGGGTGAAGGTACCCCAAACAAGCCCCTCAAAGGATTAGTTTCGTTAGTGACAAGTAACAGAAATTTCAGCACGCTATATAAATGTTTCCTTACCAAGTTCCACTCACCAAGAGCGCTACACTCCCCGGCAATGGCGCCAGAAAAGAGTCTTGATGACCCACAAGTATAGGGGATCTATCGTAGTCCTTTCGATAAGTAAGAGTGTCGAACCCAACGAGGAGCAGAAGGAAATGATAAGCGGTTTTCAGTAAGGTTTTCTCTGCAAGCACTGAAATAGTAGGTGATAGATAGTTTTGTGATAAGGTAAATAGTAACGAGAAAAAGTAAATAAAGTAAATAAAGTGCAGCAAGGTGGCCCAATCCTTTATGTAGCAAAGGATAAGCCTGGACAAATTCTAATAATGAAGAAGGAGCTCCCGAGGACACATTGGGAATTATCGTCGAGCTAGTTTTCATCACGTTCGTAAGATTCGCGTTCGCTACTTTGATAATTTGATATGTGGGTGGACCGACACTTGGGTACTGCCCTAACATGGACAATCATCCGACTTATGATTAACCCCTATTGCAAGCATCCACAACTACAAAAAGGAGTATTAAGGTAAACATAACTGAGGGAGTCCTGGACTAGGGGGTGTCCGGATAGCCGGACTATCATCATCGGCCGGACTCCAAGACTATGAAGATACAAGATTGAAGACTTCGTCCCGTGTCCGGATGGGACTTCCCTTGTCGTGGAAGGAAAGCTTGGTGATACGGATATGTAGATCTCCTACCATTGTAACCGACTCTGTGTAACCCTAGCCCTCTCCGGTGTCTATATAAACCGGAGGGTTTTAGTCCGTAGGACGGACAACCATTACAACAATCATACCATAGGCTAGCTTCTAGGGTTTAGCCTCCTTGATCTCGTGGTAGATCCACTCTTGTACTACCCATATCATCAATATCAATCAAGCAGGAGTAGGGTTTTACCTCCATCGAGAGGGCCCGAACCTGGGTAAAAACATCGTGTCCCTTGTCTCCTGTTACCATCCGCCTAGACGCACAGTTCGGGACCCCCTACCCGAGATCCGCCGGTTTTGACACCGACATTGGTGCTTTCATTGAGAGTTCCTCTGTGTCGTCACCGATAGGCTTGATGGCTTCTTCAATCAACAACAACGCAGTCCAGGGTGAGACTTTTCTCCCCGGACAGATCTTCGTGTTCGGCGGCTTTGCACTGCGGGCCAATTCGCTTGGCCATCTGGAGCAGATCGAAAGCTACGCCCCTGGCCATCAGGTCAGATTTGGAAGCCTAAACTTCACGGCTGACATCCGCGGAGACTTGATCTTCGATGGATTCGAGCCACAGCCGAGCGCGCCGCACTGTCACGATGGGCATGATTTAGCTCTGCCACCGGACAGTACCCTGGAGGCCGCACATGAGTCCGCTCTGACCCATAGTTCGGAGCCGACCGCGCAGATCGAGGACAGGTGGCTGGACACCGCCTCGGGGGCTGCAACTTCTACGGCGATGGAGCCGAATACTGACCTTGTCCCTTGCAAAGCTCATGACTCCGAGGTGCCAGACTCCTTGCCGGACTCCGAACCTCCTGCGCCCCTGCCAATCGAATCCGATTGGGCGCCGATCATGGAGTTCACCGCTGCGGACATCTTTCAGCACTCACCCTTTGGCGACATCCTGAATTCGCTAAAGTATCTCTCGTTATCAGGAGAGCCCTGGCCGGACTGCGGTCAGGATGATTTGGATGCGGACGACGAAGAAATTCAAAGCCCACCCACCACCCACTTTGTAGCCACTGTCGATGATCTAACCGACATGCTAGACTACGACTCGGAAGACATCAACGGTATGGACGACGATGCCGGAGACGACCAAGAACCAGCGCCTACGGGGCACTGGAAGACCACCTCGTCATACGACATATACATGGTGGACATCCCAAAGGATGGTAACGGCGAAGAAGCAGCGGAGGCAGATTCCTCTAAGAAACAGCCCAAGCGCCGACGTCAGCGCCACCGCTCTAAATCCCGCCACAGCAAGAATGGAGATTCCGGCACCGGACATAATAACACCCCAAAGAGTGCCGAAGAGAACCCCCTCCAGCAAGATTCAGCACAGGAGGACGGAGAAGCCAGCCCTCAAGAGAGAGCGGCAGACGAGGAGATAGAGGATCACAATTACATGCCTCCCTCCGGAGATGAGGCAAGCCTCAACGACGACGAATTCGTCGTGCCCGAGGATCCCGTCAAACAAGAGCGTTTTAAACGCAGGCTAATGGCCACGGCGAACAGCCTAAAAAAAGCAGCAACAGCTTTGAGCTGATCAAGACCTGCTGGCTGACAGATGGATCGAGGTCCTCGCGGCCGAAGAGCATGAACTCAAACGCCCCTCCAAAAGCTACCCAAAACGCAAGTTGCTCCCCCGATTAGAGGAGAAAGCATATAAACCTTCATCACCAACGCACAATACGGCAGACCGACCACCTCGTGGCCGCGATAGAGAGGCATCTAGGCCCTCCACCAGAACCATACCCCGGCACCGCTCGAAAAGCGCGAAGCCGCGGTGGAATGCGCCGGACTTGCGAGACGTACTGGAGGACAAGGCAAGACAATCAAGATCTATCTACGGATCATGTGGGCGCCCCACGATCCACGACGACTACCGTCGCGCCGGATACGGCAACTCCGGCCGGGCCGAACATGGCAGACAAAGCTCTCCTGAGCTACGTCGTGATATCGCCCAGTATAGAGGCGCCGCACACCCACTATGATTCACAGATGAACTAATGGATCATCAAATCCCTGAAGGGTTTAAAGCCGTGAACATTGAATCCTACGATGGCACAACAGACCCCGCGGTTTGGATCAAAGATTATCTCCTTCATATCCATATGGCCCGCGGTGACGATCTCCACGCCATCAAGTATCTCCCACTCAAGCTTAAAGGACCAGCTCGGCATTGGCTTAACAGCTTGCCAGCAGAGTCAATTGGATGTTGGGAGGACCTGGAAGCCGCATTTCTCGACAACTTCCAGGGCACATATGTGCGACCACCAGACGCCGATGACCTAAGCCACATAATTCAGCAGCCAGACGAATCGGCCAGACAGTTCTGGACACGGTTCTTAACAAAGAAAAATCAAATCGTCGACTGTCCGGATGCAGAGGCCCTCGCAGCCTTCAAACATAACATCCGCGACGAGTGGCTGGCCCGGCACCTAGGACAGGAAAAGCCGAAATCCATGGCAGCCCTCACATCACTCATGACCCGCTTCTGTGCGGGGGAGGACAGCTGGCTAGCCCGCAGTAACAACCTCAGCAAAAATTCTGGCAGTCCGGACAACAAGGACCGCAATGGCAGGTCGCGTCGCAACAAAAACAAACGCCGCGTTAACGGCGATAACACTGAGGATACGGCAGTCAACGCCGGATTCAGAGGCTCTAAACCCGGTCAGCGGAAAAAGCCATTCAAAAGAACTACTCCGGGTCCGTCCAATTTGGACCGAATACTCGACCGCTCTTGCCAGATACATGGCACCCCCGAAAAGCCAGCTAACCACACCAACAGGGATTGTTGGGTATTCAAGCAGGCAGGCAAGTTAATTGCCGAAAACAATGACAAGGGGCTGCATAGCGATGACGAGGAGGAGACCCGGCCGCCGAACAGTAGAGGACAGAAGGGTTTCCCCCCACAAGTGCGGACGGTAAACATGATATACGCAACCCACATACCCAAGAGGGAGCGGAAGCGTGCACTTAGGGACGTATATGCGATGGAGCCAGTCGCCCCGAAGTTCAATCCATGGTCCTCTTGCCCGATCACTTTCGATCGAAGGGACCACCCCACCAGTATCCGCCATGGCGGATTCGCCGCATTGGTTTTAGACCCAATCGTCGATGGATTTCACCTCACTAGAGTCCTGATGGACGGCGGCAGCAGCCTGAACCTGCTTTATCAGGATACAGTGCGCAAGATGGGCATAGACCCCTCAAGGATTAAACCTACAAAGACGACCTTCAAAGGCGTCATACCAGGTGTTGAGGCCAATTGTACAGGCTCAGTCACACTGGAAGTGGTCTTCGGATCCCCGGATAATTTCCGAAGCGAGGAGTTAATCTTCGACATAGTCCCGTTCCGCAGTGGCTATCACGCTCTGCTCGGACGAACCGCGTTTGCAAAGTTAACGCGGTGCCGCATTATGCATACCTTAAGCTCAAGATGCCAGGCCCTCGTGGAGTCATCACGGTCAACGGAAACACTGAACGCTCCCTCCGAACGGAGGAACACACAGCGGCTCTCGCGGCAGAAGTACAGAGCAGCCTCTTAAGGCAATTTTCGAGTCCGGCCGTTAAACGACCGGACATGGCCAAACGCGCCCGGAGTAACATACATCAAGACCACCTGGCACGTTCCGAGCACGCGTAGCAATGCGGCCCCAACCCCAGCCCTTGCATGATTGCAAGACTAGCCCTTCGCGTACATCATTACGCTCTGGAGATACCATGGGCATAGGGGGAGGGGCACGACCACGACAGGCCCAGAGTGCGGCTCAACCACACCAGGGGCTCCCAAGTGTGTCGCTCTTTTTTTCCTTTTTTTTTTATTTATCCACAGGACTCCGTTCACCAGAGACCCTGTCCGGCGGTGAATCTGCCGAACTCACGATGCAACAGCCAGGGAAGGACAAAGGCTACGACGAACACTCAGGTGGTCTCCATTATGAGCATTAAATCTGTTTAATACACCATTCCGCAGCCTACCCCTGGAGGGGGACATGTTTAATAGTCCAATCCCTTGCTTACCGCACTATTTGTATCGTTCTGCACTCATGGCAGAATTCCTTGAATAAACAATGCATCACTTTTCGCTTATAATTGCATTCCTTTTTACATATATGTTCATTTATGACATTTTGCATCCGTACACTTTGGTACGGCCGAATACACCAGGGGCTTATGTTCCCCGCATTATGGTGTGATAAGTCCGAACACTTTCACAAGTGCGGCACCCCGAACTTATAGCACTATATGCATCGGCTCCGAATCATGTCTTGGGTCAATAGTTGGGTTTGCCCGGCTCCCATGTTTTGGTACCTTACGTTCCGTTCTATCGGCTAAGGTAGCACTGGGAGAACCACTGCGATTGCGCCCCGGTTGAGCTGGGCGAGCGCCTCAGTGGAGAAAGCTAAAACTGACCGTCATGATAAGGCGAGAGCTGGTCGCTGTTCGAGAGGTCTTTTCGAGTCCCTAAAGACTTATGCCGCTTAGAGCGAGGAACCGGCTTCGTCCGGCCCAGGCGTGGATAGCGCCCCGAACTCGGTCTTCCGAACACTAGGGGCTTCGCCGAAATTTAAAATTATAGAATTCTATGGCTAAGTGAGAGTGTTCAAGCATTATAAGTCCGGTTGCCTTGTTCGTTGTGTTGAGCGCCTCCCTAGATGGACCCAAAATGGGAACAAGAGCGCTCAAGTTTATCCCGAACACCCCAGCACTCGTGGCATGGGGGCTGAAGCCGACGACTTGCCATCTCTCAGATTTGATAAACGGCCGCACAGAAGGTAATATTTTAAATTAATAAGCGTTGCTTAGCGCATATGAACAAAGTTTTCAGCGCACAGGATAACACATTGCGAGTCTACTCAAATATTACATCTTTGGGGCACTCATCCGCAATCTTGCGGGCACCCTTCAGGACACTCTTATAATACATTTCGGGCGTACGATACTCCTTGCCCGCCGGCGGCGCGTCCGTCAGAAGCCTCTCAGCATCCAGCCTGCCCCAGTGCACCTTTGCGCGGGCAAGGGCCCGACGGGCACCTTCAATGCAGGCGGAGCGCTTGATGACTTCCACCCAGGGCACGCATCCACCAGCCGCCGCACGAGGCCGAAGTAGCTCCCAGGCATGGCCTCTTCAGGCCACAGCCGGACTATGAGGCCCTTCATGGCCTGCTCGGCTACCTTGTGGAGCTCGACCAGCTGCTTCAGCTGGTCGCTAAGGGGCACCGGATGTCCGGCCTCAGCATACTGAGACCAGAAGACCTTCTCCGTTGAGCTCCCCTCCTCGGCCCGGTAGAATGCGGCGGCATCGGACACGCTGCGAGGCAGATCTGCAAACACTCCTGGAGAGCTCCGAATTCGGGTAAGTAACAGGTAATTCACATTCACATGCTTGCTTTGCATGAAAAATGCCTTACCCGCCGCAATTTTCTTCACCGCCTCAATCTCCTGGAGGGCCTTATGGGCCTCGGCCTTAGCGGCTTTGGCACTCTCAAGAGCCGAGGCAAGCTCGGACTCTCGAGTCTTCGAGTCGCGCTCCAAACTCTCATGCTTTTCCATGAGAGCCTGGAGCTCTTGCCACACCTCCGCCACCAGCGCACCTGCTTCTCTCGCTCCGCTCGTTCCGCGGCCGCATTACGTTCGGCCGCGGACACGGCCTCCTTTAGGGTCGCCACCTCGTTCGTGGCCCCTGCAGTGCCCACATTATCCTTGTTATTTCTATTGCAACCAAAATCCTTTTCTGTAAGGTACAAATTTAATACGGTGTTACTCACCTTCTTTGTCCTCGAGCTGCTTCTTGGCAAGGCCGAGCTCGTTCTCGGACCGCTCGAGGTCCTGCTTCAAAGCACCGACCTTCGCAGTCAGTGCGGCAGAGGTCAGCAGCGCAGCCTGCAATCCCATATTGACATAATTTTTAGAACTCCTGCGTATATCTTTTTAGATCCTCAGTCCGGCTTTTCTTTCTGAACACCGAACGAGCATTAGGGGCTACTGTCTATGCGGTATTACATTACATATTTTAAAAACTTCTTACCTCAAAGCCTGTTAGAAGGCTGCTGCAGGCTTCGGTCAGCCCGCTCTTGGCAAGCTGAACCTTCTGAATCACCGCACTCATGATAGTGCGGTGTTCTTCCTCGATGGAAGCGCCGTTGAGCGCCTCCAACAAGTTGACCGGCGCCTCCGGTTGGACGGAGGCTGCCGGTGCCACGGTCTTGCCCTTCTTACGAAGGGGCCGCCTGCCGTGTTCCGGAACCACTGCGGGTTCCGGTGCAAAGTCCGGAAGGTTTCCATGTGGCACCTCCAGAGCCTCCCCCTCCTGGCGGGTCCCCTCCTAGGATCCCACCTCGGCGTCCTCAGCATCACGAGGGGTGGAGGCGGTCGGAATGGAATCCACATCCGACGGAGCCAAGGACCCGCTCGAAGAAGCGGGAAAATCATCCTCGGCCGGACTACAGGTCGTATGCGGCATTAGAAGGACACTGTGTGGCAAAAAAAAGAGAAATTATAAATCATCCAGGAATCCGGATACTTACGATCTTGCCGGGGGCTTGGCCCTTGAGGGCCACCCCTCGTCGTCGTCGTCGGTGTTGGGGGAGCTGTCCGGAGGAAGGGTCCTTCCCCTCTTGGACCCTTCGGCCTCCCCCGTTGGGGAAGCCTTCCTCTTCTTCTCTCCCTCCTCCTGGGGAGAGTCCTCTTTCTCCTCCTTGTCTTCGGGGAAGGAGTCCGCCTCGGAGCCATCGGACGATGAGTCCGACACCACCTGGCGCCGGGAACTCCTTCGGGTTCCCATGGCCTTCTTCTTCGCCTTCTTTTCCGGTACCACGTAAAGGGCCGGAACCAGCAGCCCCGTCAAACGGGTGTCCGCTGGGTCTTCGGGAAGGGGAGCCAGACAGTTGACCTGTCCGGACGTCCTCTGCCAGTCCTATTAAAGGCATTGGGAGTTTTAGATCCCACATAGAGTCAAACTATGAAAGAAATAAGTGTCCCATAAAGGATAGCAAAGCTTACCTCACCGGCCGGGCGCTTTGTGCTGAATCCGCGATCTTCAGTTGCGGATGCGGGGGCTTCTCCGCCCTTGAACAGCACCCTCCAGGCAGCTTCGTACGTCATGTCGAAGAGCCCGCTCAAGGTCCGGTGTTGTGCCGGATCAAACTCCCACAAATTGAAGGCCCGTTGCTGGCAGGGGAGAATCCGGCGGACGAGCATGACCTGGATCACGTTGACAAGCTTAAGCTTCTTGTTCACTAGGGTCTGGAGACAGGACTGGAGTCCTGTCAGCTCCTCCGAACTACCCCATAGCAAGCCCTTCTCTTTCCAGGAGGTGAGCTGCATGGGCATACCAGATCTGAACTCGGGGGCCACTGCCCATTTAGGGTCACGCGGCTCGGTGATGTAGAACCACCCCGATTGCCACCCTTTGGCGGACTCCACGAAGGCACCCTCGAGCCAGATGACGTTGGGCATTTTGCCCACCATGGCGCCTCCGCACTCCGCTTGGACGCCCTTCACCACCTTCAGCTTGACATTGAAGGTCTTTAGCCACAAGCCGAAGTGGGGCTGGATGCAGAGGAAGGCCTCGCACACGACGATAAACGCCGAGATGTTGAGGATGAAGTTTGGCGCCAGATCGTGGAAGTCCAGGCCGTAGTAGTACATGAGCCCCCAAATGAAGGGATGAAGTGGTAAGCCCAGTCCGCGGAGGAAGTGGGGAAGGAATACGACCCTCTCATGAGGCCTGGGGGTGGGGATGAGCTGCCCCTCGTCGGGCAGCCGGTGCACGATGTTGCTGGACAGGTATCCGGCGCCGCGCAGCTTCTTGATGTGCCCCTCCGTAACGGAGGAGGCCATCCACTTGCCTCCCGCTCCGGACATGGCTGGAGAAGGTTGAGACGAGATGTGCGGACTTGGGCGCTGGAGCTCGAGTGCGCGGATACGAATAAGCAAAGGAGGAAGAAGGCGTAGGTAAAAAAGGTGGATCCTTATCCCCTTATATATGGGCGGACGAAGACTATGCGTCCCCACCGGCCTGGTAAAACTCGCTTATCTCCCAAGCGCCACCATCAATGGCGCGGTTGGGTTACCCATGTCCGTATTGATGGGAATCCCGGAATAAGGGGAACACGATCTCTGCTTCGACAAGACGTGCCAAGGAAACCGCTTCGCTAAACGCGCTGAGGTGGTATAATAAAAAACGATTCAAGTAAAGGCTTGGTGGTGGTGTGACGTCATGCCACAAAATACGTCAGCAGATTGAACTTGTGTACATATTATTCTCTCTACGGTGGAATGTGGAATTTATTTTGCAGAGCCGGACACTATCCTGGTGTTCACAATCTTCTATGAATTATTCGGAGGAGGAACCCGCCTTGCAATGCCGAACAATATGCGCGCCGGACTCATCGTCATTGAAGCCTGGTTCAGGGGCTACTGAGGGAGTCCTGGACTAGGGGGTGTCCGGATAGCCGGACTATCATCATCGGCCGGACTCCAAGACTATGAAGATACAAGATTGAAGACTTCGTCCCGTGTCCGGATGGGACTTTCCTTGGCGTGGAAGGCAAGCTTGGCGATACGGATATGTAGATCTCCTACCATTGTAACCGACTCTGTGTAACCCTAGCCCTCTCCGGTGTCTATATAAACCGGAGGGTTTTAGTCCGTAGGACGAACAACCATTACAACAATCATACCATAGGCTAGCTTCTAGGGTTTAGCCTCCTTGATCTCGTGGGAGATCCACTCTTGTACTACCCATATCATCAATATCAATCAAGCAGGAGTAGGGTTTTACCTCCATCGAGAGGGCCCGAACCTGGGTAAAAACATCGTGTCCCTTGCCTCCTATTACCATCCGCCTAGACGCACAGTTTGGGACCCCTTACCCGAGATCCACCGGTTTTGACACCGACATTGGTGCTTTCATTGAGAGTTCCTCTGTGTCGTCACCGATAGGCTTGATGGCTTCTTCAATCAACAACAACGCAGTCCAGGGTGAGACATTTCTCCCCGGACAGATCTTCGTGTTCGGCGGCTTTGCACTGCGGGCCAATTCGCTTGGCCATCTGGAGCAGATCGAAAGCTACGCCCCTGGCCATCAGGTCAAGTTTGGAAGCCTAAACTTCACGGCTGACATCCGCGGAGACTTGATCTTCGATGGATTCGAGCCACAGCTGAGCGCGCCGCACTGTCACGATGGGCACGATTTAGCTCTACCACCGGACAGTACCCTGGAGGCCGCACATGAGTCCGCTCTGACCCATAGTTCGGAGCCGACCGCGCAGATCGAGGACAGGTGGCTGGACACCGCCTCGGGGGCTGCAACTTCTACGGCGATGGAGCCGAATACTGACCTTGTCCCTTGCAAAGCTCATGACTCCAAGGTGCCGGACTCCTTGCCGGACTCCGAACCTCTTGCGCCCCTGCCAATCGAATCCGATTGGGCGCCGATCATGGAGTTCGCCGCTCTGGACATCTTTCAGCACTCACCCTTTGGCGACATCCTGAATTCGCTAAAGTATCTCTCGTTATCAGGAGAGCCCTGGCCGGACTGCGGTCAGGATGGTTGGGATGCGGACGACGAAGAAATTCAAAGCCCACCCACCACCCACTTTGTAGCCACTGTCGACGATCTAACCGACATGCTAGACTACAACTCCGAAGACATCGACGGTATGGACGACGATGCCGGAGACTACCCAGAACCAGCACCTATTGGGCACTGGAAGACCACCTCGTCATACAACATATACATGGTGGACATCCCAAAGGATGGTAACGGCGAAGAAGCAGTGGAGGCAGATTCCTCTAAGTAACAGCCCAAGCGCCGACGTCAGCGGCGCCGCTCTAAACCCCACCATAGCAAGAATGGAGATTCCAGCACCGGAGATAATAACACCCCAGAGAGTGCCGAAGACAACCCCCTCCAGCAAGATTCAGCACAGGAGGACGGAGAAGCCAGCCCTCAAAAGAGAGCGGCAGACAAGGAGATAGAGGATGACAATTACATGCCTCCCTCCGGAGACGAGGCAAGCCTCAACGACGACGAATTTGTCGTGCCCGAGGATCCCGTCGAACAAGAGCGTTTTAAACGCAGGCTAATGGCCACGGCGAATAGCCTAAAGAAAAAGCAGCAACAGCTTCGAGCTGATCAAGACCTGCTGGCCGACAGATGGACCGAGGTCCTCGCGGCCGAAGAGCATGAACTCGAACGCCCCTCCAAAAGCTACCCAAAATGCAAGTTGCTCCCCCGATTATAGGGGGAAGCATATAAACCTTCATCACCAGCGCACAATACGGCAGACCGACCACCTCGTGGCCACGACAGAGAAGCATCTAGGCCCTCCACCAGAACCGTACCCCAGCACCGCTAGAAAAGTGCAAAGCCGCGGGGGAATGCGCCGGACTTGCGAGACGTACTAGAGGACAAGGCAAGACAATCAAGATCGATCTACGGATCATGTGGGTGCCCCACGATCCACGACGACTACCGTCGCGCCGGATACAGCAACTCCGGCCGGGCCGAACATAGCAGACAAAGCTCTCTTGAGCTACGTCGTGATATCGCCCAGTATAGAGGCGCCGCACACCCACTATGCTTCACAGATGAAGTAATGGATCATCAAATCCCTGAAGGGTTTAAACCCATGAACATTGAATCCTACGATGTCACAACAGACCCTGCGGTTTGGATCGAAGATTATCTCCTTGATATCCATATGGCCCGCGGTGACGATCTCCACGCCATCAAGTATCTCCCACTCAAGCTTAAAGGACCAGCTCGGCATTGGCTTAACAGCTTGACAGCAGAGTCAATTGGATGTTAGGATGTCACATCCCTGGTCCTGTTATGCACTAGGCTAGACCTCATGTGAGCATCATGTTTAAATTCAAATGAAATTGAATTGAGGAATTTTCAAAGCCTCAGAAGATCTCTAAAAATAACCAACATTTAAATTTCATCAATGAGTCCAAGAAAATGTTCCTGTTATTCCATGGAAACATTGGTGAGAGGTAAAATTTAAACCAATATCTTTGGAGTCACAGAGATATTTATTTTGGCCATTTGAATTAGTCCAATAACTATTTGCCTTGGATTTATATTTAATATATATTAAATATGACTCCAAATAATTCTGGAAGTTTGTGAGTGGCTTTGTATATATTTTAGCAAGCCACATAATAAACTACAGAATTTATTAAAATGGTTTAGTTGCTAAACTAAATCAAAACAGAGACAGAAAAAATAGAAAACAGAAACTAATAAAGAGAGGGAGAGAAGGCCACCAGGCCACCTACCTAACTTACCTGGCGCTCACTTACCTGGCCCAGCACGGCCCAGCCCATCTCCACTTCCCTCCTGTCGCCTTCCTCCTCGCGCCAGTAGGCACAGGTGCGTGGCCGACGCACGCCGGCGCACGCCCCGGCCACCTCCTGCTTGCCGCTCCACCTCGACACCCCGGACATCTCCATGCGTGCCACGCCACTCCCCTGGAACTCTCTCACTCTCTCCCGAACTCTTCCCCCTCCTCTGCTTCCTCTCCCTCCCGCGACCGAACGGAGCCGCCGCCACCGACGAGCTCCCTCGCGGCCACCGCCACCCCCTAGCCTCGTCGATGCGCTCAAAGGCTCCGCCTCGACCCCCTCTTCCTCCCCACCGATCCACGGCCCTCCGGAAGCCCTGCAGCATCGCCCTCAAGCTCGTCCCCAAACTTCGGCCGTCGGCGAACTTTCGAGGATTCGCGAGCTCCAGCCCCTCTCCGGCCTCGCCGATGCCTCCACCGGATCCGCTGTGAGCTCTTCTTCCATTCCCCCTCCTCCTCGCGCCCGTTCCCGCACTCTAGCCGCCCTTTTCACCGGAGCCGATTGCTCCTTGCCGCCGGCCATGGCGTGGCCATGGCCACAACCACCGCAGCTCGCTCCCGAGCCCACCGTCGTGCTCACCGCAACCTCAGGAGGCCGCAGCACCCTTCCGTTTCCCCTCTTGTGCACCGTAGCGCCGTTTCCGCCAACGCCCGAGGTCCGGCAGCCGCTGAGCTCGACGCCGGCGAGGATTACGGCCGCCCTAGCTTCTCCCGTTTGCCCTGTTAGATGCGCGTGAGCCTGGGCATTCCGTAGATGCCCTCCGCCGGCCATTTGGTCGCCGGAGGAGGAAACCCGCACCCCTCCGCCGTCTCTGGCTCCGCCGGCGATTAACAGTGGGTCAACTCCGGCGAGTTGGCCCGGGTTTGACCCTAGTTTGACTTCCCCAGAGCCACTGACATGTGGGCCCCGCCCGGCTAATTAAGTTAGGTTAGTATTAACTAAGTTAGGTTAGTTTAGTTAGACACTGACACTCGGGACCCACCGGTCAGTTTGACCTGGGCCGCACGTTGACCTGCTGACGTCACTATGAGGTCATGCTGACGCAATAAACCCCTTTTCTGGATTTAAATAAATCTTAAATGATTTAATAATTTCAGAAAATGCCTAAAACTTCTAAAATTCATAGAAATTCAACCGTAACTCCAAATTAAATAAATTATATATGAAAAATTATCAGAAAAATTAAAGGAATCCATCTGTACCATTTTAATGCATGTTTGAACAATGTTTGTCCTCTGTTTTGGACAAAACCAATAAATGGCATTTGAATAATCACATATGGAGTTTGAATTTGAATCTTGTATTCAAACCAACTTCATTTAATCTGTTGCTAGTTGCATTAGCTCAAATCACATCATATTGCCATGTCACATTCATGCATCATATTGTCACATTGCATTGATTGTGTTCTTCCTTGTTTGCCGGTAATTGTCCCCTCTCGATAGACGTGTACCGGCGATGTGATCGTTGACACTGATGAAGACTCAATGTTATCTTCAGAAGTGCCAGGCAAGCAAAACCCCCTTGTTCATTCCGATACAATCCTACTCTCTCGCTCCTGCTCTCTTTTACTGCATTAGGACAACAACGATTCACTGTTACTTGCTGCGGTAGCTGAACCCCTTTATCCTTTGCATGACCTGTCATTGCCACAGTAAATAGATGAAACCCACTAGCATGAGTAGGAGTTGTTTGAGCCCTGTTGTGCCTACTCATTCATGCTTGTTTGTCATGCCTGCTACTGCTTAGAGTTGAGTCAGGTCTGATTCATCGGGGATGAATCAGAGGTGTGTGAACATGTCCTACTGTGTGTGAGCTAAGTGTGTGAATATGATTCGGTAAAGGTAGCGGTGAGAGGCCATGTAGGAGTACATGGTGGGTTGTCTCATTGCATCCGTCCTCAGGAACTGAGTTCTGTGTTTGTGATCCATGATTCAGCTACTACCATACATTGGGCCCTGAAATATGACCCCGCTCGACTTCTTATTCACCCTTGTCCTCTGTCCAGGAGTTGCAAGTAGTTTCTGGTGTTTGTAGTATGCTGGAGGCCGTGGACAGCGCTGACCGTAGGGGTGGGCTGTGATGCGGTAGGCACGTGGTCGGGTATACCGGGCGCCCGTTTGGTGTCACGGAACTCTGTTCACATCGTTTGGGGCTGTGAGCGAAACTCCGGCCGGATCTCCTCATGGATGGAACCCGAATAGGCGATAAACCTGGACTAGAGACTTGAGTGTTTAGGTAGGTCGTGGTCTACACCCACGTCGGCTTTCGCTTGAAGTCTGTCGAGCACATGTCGTGTGCAGACGCTAAGTGGTGGAAACATGTATGAAGAAGTACACCCCTGCAGGGTTAACATCATCTATTCGAATAGTCGTGTCCGCGGAGAAGGACTTCTGGGTTGCTTATATCAGTTCATAGACAAGTGAAAGTGGATACTCTAAAATACGCAAGATAAGCGTGAGTGCTATGGTTGGCGTTCTCGCAGGGAGGCGGAAGCGGATCCATAGTGGTGTATTGATATGGTGAATATGTGGACTCGTGTGCGCCACCTCAAAAGAGTTACATTGCAGTCATAGTTTAGGATAGCCACCGAGTCAAAGCTGGCTTGCTGCAGTTAAACCCCACCATCCCCTTTGTTGATAATGATGCATGTGTAGTTAGTTCTGATGTAAGTCTTGCTAGGTACATTTGTACTCACGTTTGCCTATTTTATGTTTTTGCAGAGAGACTTCGGTCTCACTAGTAGTTCCTTGTGGACTTCGACGTTTAGCTTGTTACCTCAGCTACGATCTTGTGCCCTCGGCAGGATCTGGTAGATAGTCCGGCTTCTCAGCCTCTTTCATTTATAGATGTCTGTACTCAGACATGATAGCTTCCGTTTGTGCTTTGATTTGTATGCTCTGAATGTTGGGTCATGAGACCCATGTTTGTAATATCTCGCTCCTCGGAGCCTATTGAATAAATTACTTGAGTCGTTGAGTCATGTTGTGATGCCATGTTGTATTTGCACATATCGAGCATATTGTGTGTATGTTATTGAAATGCTTGGTATGTGTGGGATCTGACTATCTAGTTGTTTATCCTTAGTAGCCTCTCTTACCGGGAAATGTCTCCTAGTGTTTCCACTGAGCCATGGTAGCTTGCTACTGCTCCGAAACACTTAGGCTGGCCGGCATGTGTCCTTCTTCATTCCTGTGTCTGTCCATTCGGGGAAATGTCACGCGATGAATACCGGAGTCCTGTTAGCCCGCTACAGCCCGGTTCACCGGAGTCCTGCTAGCCCAGTGCTACAGCCTGGATTCACTCGCTGATGATCGACACGTTCGATGTTGGGTCATGGATGCCTGTCCCTGTAAGTCTGTGCCACTTTGGGTTTACGACTAGCCATGTCAGCCCGGGCTCCTTATCATATGGATGCTAGCGACATCATCATATACGTGAGCCAAAAGGCGCAAACGGTCCCGGGCAAAGGTAAGGCGACACCCGTGGGAATACCGTGCGTGAGGCCGCAAAGTGATATGAGGTGTTACATGCTAGATCGATGTGGCATTGAGTCGGGGTCCTGACATAGGAGGACCTGGAGCCGCATTTCTCGACAACTTCCAGGGCACATATGTGCGACCACCAGACGCCGATGACCTAAGCCACATAATTCAGCAGCCAGACGAATCGGCCAGACAGTTCTGGACACGGTTCTTAACAAAGAAAATTCAAATCATCGACTGTCCGGATGCAGAGGCCCTCGCAGCCTTCAAACATAACATCCGCGACGAGTGGCTAGCCCGGCACCTAGGACAGGAAAAGCCGAAATCCATGGCAGCCCTCACATCACTCATGACCCGCTTCTGTGCGGGGGAGGACAGCTAGCTAGCCCGCAGTAACAACCTCAGCAAAAACTCTGGCAGTCCGGACAACAAGGACCGCAATGGCAGATCGCGTCGTAACAAAAACAAACGCCGCGTTAACGGCGATAACACTGAGGATACGGCAGTCAACGCCGGATTCAGAGGCTCTAAACCTGGTCAGTGGAAAAAGCCATTTAAAAGAACTACTCCAGGTCCGTCCAATTTGGACCGAATACTCGACTGCTCCTGCCAGATACATGGCACCCCCGAAAAGCCAGCTAACCACACCAACAAGGATTGTTGGGTATTCAAGCAGGCAGGCAAGTTAATTGCCGAAAACAATGACAAGGGGCTACATAGCGATGACGAGGAGGAGACCCGGCCGCCGAACAGTAGAGGACAGAAGGGTTTCCCCCCACAAGTGCGGACGGTAAACATGATATACGCAACCCACATACCCAAGAGGGAGCGGAAGCATGCACTTAGGGACGTATATGCGATGGAGCCAGTCGCCCCGAAGTTCAATCCATGGTCCTCTTGCCCGATCACTTTCGATCGAAGGGACCACCGCACCAGTATCCGGCATGGCGGATTCGCCGCATTGGTTTTAGACCCAATGTCGATGGATTTCACCTCACTAGAGTCTTGATGGACAGCGGCAGCAGCCTGAACCTGCTTTATTAGGATACAGTGCGCAAGATGGGCATAGACCCCTCAAGGATTAAACCTACAAGGACGACCTTCAAAGGCGTCATACCAGGTGTTGAGGCCAATTGTACAGGCTCAGTCACACTGGAAGTGGTCTTCGGATCCCCGGATAATTTCCAAAGCGAGGAGTTAATCTTCGACATAGTCCCGTTCTGCAGTGGCTATCACGCTCTGCTCGGACGAACCGCGTTTGCAAAGTTCAACACGGTGCCGCATTATCCATACCTTAAGCTCAAGGTGCCAGGCCCTCATGGAGTCATCACGGTCAATGGAAACACTAAACGCTCCCTCCGAACGGAGGAACACACAGCGGCCCTCGTGGCAGAAGTACAGAGCAGCCTCTTAAGGCAATTTTCGAGTCCGGCCGTTAAACGACCGGACATGGCCAAACGCGCCAGGAGTAACATACATCAAGATCACCTGGCACATTCCGAGCACGCGTAGCAATGCGGCCCCAACCCCAGCCCTTGCATGATTGCAAAACTAGCCCTTCGCGTACATCATTACACTCTGGAGATACCATGGGCATAGGGGGAGGGGCACGACCACGACAGGCCCAGAGTGCGGCTCAACCACACCAGGGGCTGCCAAGTGTGTCGCTCTTTTTATTTTCCTTTTTTTTATTTTTTATTTATCCATAGGACTCCGTTCACTAGAGACCCTGTCCGGCGGTGAATCTACCGAACTCACGATGCAACAGCCAGGGAAGGACAAAGGCTACGACGAATACTCAGGTGGTCTCCATTATGAGCATTAAATCTATTTAATACACCATTCCGCAGCCTACCCCTGGAGGGAGACATGTCTAATAGTCCAACCCCTTTCTTACCGCACTATTTGTATCATTCTGCACTCATGGCAGAATTCTTGGAATAAAGAATGCATCACTTTTCGCTTATAATTGCATTCCCTTTTTACATATATGTTCATTTATGACATTTTGCATCCGTACACTTTGGTACGGCCGAATACACCAGGGGCTTATGTTCCCCGCATTATGGTGTGATAAGTCTGAACACTTTCACAAGTGCGGCACCCCGAACTTATAGCACTATATGCATCGGCTCCGAATCATGTCTTGGGTCAATAGTTGGGTTTGCCCGGCTCCCATGTTTTTGTACCTTACGTTCCGTTCTATCGGCTAAGGTAGCACTGGGAGAACCACTGCGATTGCGCCCCGGTTGAGCTGGGCGAGCGCCTCAGTGCAGAAAGCTAAAACTGACCGTCATGATAAGGCGAGAGCTGGTCGCTGTTCGAGAGGTCTTTTCGAGTCCCTAAAGACTTATGCCACTTAGAGCGAGGAACCGGCTCCGTCCGGCCCAGGCGTGGATAGCGCCCCGAACTCGGTCTTCCGAACACTAGAGGCTTCGCCGAAATTTAAAATTATAGAATTCTATGGCTAAGTGAGAGTGTTCAAGCATTATAAGTCCGGTTGCCTTGTTCGTCGTGTTGAACGCCTCCCTAGATGGACCCAAATATGGGAACAAGAGCGCTCAAGTTTATCCCGAATACCCCAGCACTCGTGGCATGGGGGCTGAAGCCGACGACTTGCCATCTCTCAGATTTGATAAACGGCCGCACAGAAGGTAATATTTTAAATTAATAAGCGTTGCTTAGCGCATATGAACAAAGTTTTCAGCGCACAGGATAACACATTGCGAGTCTACTCAAATATTACATCTTTGGGGCACTCGTCCGCAATCTTGCGGGCACCCTTCAGGACACTCTTATAATACATTTCAGGCGTGCAATACTCCTTGCCCACCGGCGGCGCGTCCGTCAGAAGCTTCTCAGCATCCAGCCTGCCCCAGTGCACTTTTGCGCGGGCAAGGGCCCGACGGGCACCTTCAATGCAGGCGGAGCGCTAGACGACTTCCACCCAGGGACACGCATCCACCAGCCGCGGCACTAAGCCGAAGTAGCTCCCAGGCATGGCCTCCTCGGGCCACAGCCGAACTATGAGGCCCTTCATGGCCTGTTCGGCTAACTTGTGGAGCTCGACCAGCTGCTTTAGCTGGTCGCTAAGGGGCACCGGATGTCCGGCCTCAGCATACTGAGACCAGAAGACCTTCTCTGTTGAGCTCCCCTCCTCGGCCCGGTAGAATGTGGCGGCATCGGACACGCTGCGAGGCAGATCTGCAAACGCTCCTGGAGAGCTCCGAATTCGGGTAAGTAACAGGTAATTCACATTCACATGCTTGCTTTGCATGAAAAATGCCTTACCCGCCGCAATTTTCTTCACCGCCTCAATCTCCTGGAGGGCCTTATGGGCCTCGGCCTTAGCGGCTTTGGCACTCTCAAGAGCCGAGGTAAGCTCGGACTCTCGAGTCTTCGAGTCGCGTTCCAAACTCTCATGCTTTTCCATGAGAGCCTGGAGCTCTTGCCGCACCTCCGCCACCCGCGCCTCCTGCTTCTCTCGCTCCGCTCGTTCCGCGGCCGCATTACATTCGGCCGTGGACACGGCCCCCTTCAGGGTCGCCACCTTGTTCGTGGCCCCTGCAGTGCCCACGTTATCCTTGTTATTTCTATTGCAACCAAAATCCTTTTCTGTAAGGTACAAATTTAATACGGTGTTACTCACCTTATTTGTCCTCGAGCTGCTTCTTGGCAAGGCCGAGCTTGTTCTCGGACCACTCGAGGTCCTGCTTCAAAGCACCGACCTCCGCAGTCAGTGCGGCAGAGGTCAGCAGCGCAGCCTCCAATCCCATATTGACATAATTTTTAGAACTCCTGCGTATATCTTTTTAGATCCTCAGTCCGGCTTTTCTTTCCGAACACATAACCGAGCTTCAGGGGCTACTGTCTATGCGGTATTACATTACATATTTTAAAAACTTCTTACCTCAAAGCCTGTTAGAAGACTGCTGCAGGCTTCGGTCAGCCCGCTCTTGGCAAGCTGAACCTTCTGAATCACCGCACTCATGATAGTGTCGTGTTCTTCCTCGATGGAAGCGCCGTTGAGCGCCTCCAACAAGTTGACCGGCGCCTCCGCTTGGACGGAGGCTGCCGGTGCCATGGTCTTTCCCTTCTTACGAAGGGGCCGCCAGCCGGGCTCCGGAACCACTGCGGGTTCCGGTGCGGAGTCCGGTGCGAAGTCCGGGAGGTTGGCCTATGGCACCTCCGGAGCCTCCCCCTCCTGGCGGGTCCCCTCCTGGGATCCCACCTCGGCGTCCTCAGCATCACGAGGGGTGGAGGTGGTCGGAATGGAATCCACATCTGACGGAGCCAACGACCCGCTCGAAGAAGCGGGAAAATCGTCCTCGGCCAGACTACAGGTCGTATGCGGCATTAGAAGGACACTGTGTGGCAAAAATAAGAGAAATTATAAATCATCCGGAATCCGGATACTTACTATCTTGCCGGGGGCTTGGCCCTTGAGGGCCACCCCTCGTCGCCGTCGTCGGCGTTGGCGGAGCTATCCGGAGGAAGGGTCCTTCCCCTCTTGGACCCTTCGGCCTCCCCCGTTGGGGAAGCCTTCCTCTTCTTCTCTCCCTCCTCCTCGGGAGAGTCCTCTTTCTCCTCCTCGTCTTCGGGGGACTAGTCCGCCTCGGAACCATCGGATGATGAGTCCGACACCACCTGGCGCCGGGAACTCCTTCGGGTTCCCGTGGCCTTCTTCTTGGCCTTCTTTTCCGGCACCACGTAAAGGGCCGGAACCAGCAGCCCCGTCAAACGGGTGTCCGCTGGGTCTTCGGGAAGGGGAGCTGGACAGTTGACCTGTCCGGACGTCCTCTGCCAGTCCTGTTAAAGGCATTGGGAGTTTTAGATCCCACATAGAGTCAAACTATGAAAGAAATAAGTGTCCCATAAAGGATAGCAAAGCTTACCTCACCGGCCGGGCGCTTCGTGCTGAATTCGCGATCTTCAGTTGCGGATGCGGGGGCTTCTCCGCCCTTGAACAGCACCCTCCAGGCAGCTTCGTACGTCGTGTCGAAGTGCCCGCTCAGGGTCCGGTGCTGTGCCGGATCAAACTCCCACAAATTGAAGGCCCGTTGCTGGCAGGGGAGAATCCGGCGGACGAGCATGACCTGGATCACGTTGACAAGCTTAAGCTTCTTGTTCACCAGGGTCTGGAGACAGGACTGGAGTCCTGTCAGCTCCTCCGAACTACCCCATAGCAAGCCCTTCTCTTTCCAGGAGGTGAGCTGCATGGGGATACCAGATCTGAACTCGGGGGCCGCTGCCCATTTAGGGTCACTCGGCTCGATGATGTAGAACCACCCCGATTGCCACCCTTTGACGGACTCCACGAAGGCACCCTCGAGCCAGATGACGTTGGGCATTTTACCCACCATGGCGCCTCCGCACTCCGCTTGGACGCCCTTCACCACCTTCGGCTTGACATTGAAGGTCTTTAGCCACAAGCCGAAGTGGGGCTGGATGCAGAGGAAGGCCTCGCACATGACGATAAACGCCGAGATGTTGAGGATGAAGTTTGGCGCCAGATCGTGGAAGTCTAGGCCGTGGTAGTACATGAGCCCTCGGGCGAAGGGATGAAGTGGGAAGCCCAGTCCGTGGAGGAAGTCAGGAAGGAATACGACCCTCTCATGAGGCCTGGGGGTGGGGATGAGCTGCCCCTCGTCGGGCAGCCGGTGCGCAATGTCGCTGGAGAGGTATCCGGCGCCGCGCAACTTCTTGATGTGCCCCTCTGTAACGGAGGAGGCCATCCACTTGCCTCCCGCTCCGGACATGGCTGGAGAAGGTTGAGGCGAGATGTGCGGACTTGGGCGCTGGAGCTCGAGTGCGCGGAGACGAATAAGCAAAGGAGGAAGAAGGCGTAGGTAAAAAAGGTGGATCCTTATCCCCTTATATATGGGCGGAAGAAGACTATGCGTCCCCACCGGCCTGGTAAAACTCGCTTATCTCCCAAGCGCCACCATCAATGGCGCGGTTGGGTTACCCACGTCTGTATTGATGGGAATCCCGGAATAAGGGGAACATGATCTCTGCTTCGACAAGACGTGCCAAGGAAACCGTTTCGCTAAACACGCTGAGGTGGTATAATAAAAAACGATTCAAGTAAAGGCTTGGTGGTGGTGTGACGTCATGCCACAAAATACGTCAGCAGATTGAACTTGTGTACATATTATTCTCTCTACGATGGAATGTGGAATTTATTTTGCAGAGCCGGACACTATCCTGGTGTTCGCAATCTTCTATGAGTTATTCGAAGGAAGAACCCGCCTTGCAATGTCGAACAATATGTGCGCCGGACTCATCGTCATTGAAGCCTCGTTCAGGGGCTACTGAGGGAGTCCTGGACTAGGGGGTGTCCGGATAGCCGGACTATCATCATCGGCCGGACTCCAAGACTATGAAGATACAAGATTGAAGACTTCGTCCCGTGTCCGGATGGGACTTTCCTTGGCGTGGAAGGCAAGCTTGGTGATACGGATATGTAGATCTCCTACCATTGTAACCGACTCTGTGTAACCCTAGCCCTCTCCGGTGTCTATATAAACCGGAGGGTTTTAGTCCATAGGACGAACAACCATTACAACAATCATACCATAGGCTAGCTTCTAGGGTTTAGCCTCCTTGATCTTGTGGTAGATCCACTCTTGTACTACCCATATCATCAATATCAACAAAGCAGGAGTAGGGTTTTACCTCCATCGAGAGGGCCCGAACCTGGGTAAAAACATCGTGTCCCTTGCCTCCTGTTACCATCCGCCTAGACGCACAGTTCGGGACCCCCTACCCGAGATCCGCCGGTTTTGACACCGACATTAAACATATGGGTCCATATCACCCCCTAACGAAGCAATGCATAAACTAGGGTTGAAGCTTCTATCACTCTAGCAACCCATCATCTACTTATTACTTCCCTATGCCTTCCTCTAGGCCCAAATAATGGTGAAGTGTCATGTAGTCGACGTTCACATAACACCACTAGAGGAAAGACAACATACATCTCATCAAAATATTGAACGAATACCAAATCACATGACTACTAATAGCAAGACTTCACCCATGTCCTTAGGAACAAACATAACTACTCACAAAGCATATTCATGTTCATAATCAGAGGAATAATAATATGAATAAAGGATCTGAACATATGATCTTCCACCAAGTAAACCAATTAGCATCAACTACAAGGAGTAATCAACACTACTAGCAACCCACAGGTACCAATTTGTGGTTCTGATACAAGATTGGATACAAGAGATGAACTAGGGTTTTAAGAGGAGATGGTGCTGGCGAAGATGTTGATGGAGATTGACCCCCTCTCGATGAGAGGATCGTTGGTGATGACGTTGGTGATGATTTCCCCCTCCTGGAGGGAAGTGTCCCCGGCAGAACAGCTCCGCCAGAGCCCTAGATTGATTCCGCCAAGGTTCCGCCTCGTGGTGGCGGAGTTTCGTCCCGTAAGCTTGCCCATGATTTTTCCAGGACAAAACCCTTCATATAGCAGAAGATGGACGCCGGAGGCCCACCAGGGGGCCCAGGAGATAGGGGCCGCGCCCTAGGGGGGGCGCCCCCTGTCTCCTGGACAGGGAGTTGTGCAGAATAGGTTTCCAACGTTTGCTCCTTTTCCAGCCAGAATTCCAGTTGCCGGCATTCTCCCTCTTCATGGTAAACCTTGTAAAATAAGAGAGAATAGCCATAAGAATTGAGATATAATGTGAAATAACAGCCCATAATGCAATAAATATTGATATAAAAGCATGATGCAAAATGGACGTATCACGGGCCAACTCGCTTGGCCATCTAGAGCAAATCGACAGCTACGCCCCTGGCCATCAGGTCAGGTTTGGAAGCTTGAACTACACCGCCGACATCTGCGGAGACTTGATCTTCGACGGATTCGAGACCATGACAGTCGCACCCTGCCGCCGCGATGAACATGACTTAAATCTGTCATCAGGCTGTGTGTAGGAGATTGCGCCTATAAACACACTGGCCCTAAATCCAGAGCAGAGCATGTCGTCCAAGGACGGGAAGCTCAACCTCGCCACAGAGGCCGCAGACCCAGCGGCGCTAGAGCCGAACACAGATCGGACCTCCAACGAGGCCTATGTCATCGGAACCTCGGACTCGTCTCCAGCCATAGGCTCCGAGCCGCGTGTATCCGCATCCATCGAATCTGACTGGGCGCCGATCTTAGAGTTCAGCTCCGCGGACATCTTCCAACACTCGCCCCTTGGCGATGTGTTAAACTCATTAAAGTCTCTCTCCTTGTTAGGAGATTCTTAGTCGAACTATGTCCGGCTTGAGTGGTAAGCGGATGACGAAGAACTTCGTTACCCACCCACCATCCACTTGATAGCCATTGTCGATGATTTGACCGACATGCTTGATTTCGACTCCGAAGACATTGACGGTATGGACGACGATGCCGGAGAAGAACAGAAACCACCGCCCACAGGGCGTTGGACAGCCACCTCCTCATACGACATATACACGGTAGATACACCCAAAAAAGACAATGGCGATGACAAAAAGGATCCAGGTGAGGATCAACTTCCTGAGAAGCAGCCTAAGCACCGACGTCAGCGGCGCCGCTCTAAATCACGCCATGGTAAAAATAGCAATACAGGCACAAGAGAGAATAGCACTCCAGATGATGTCAAAGACAACGAAGACCCCGCCAAGCCAAGTCTCGAACAGGCTAAACGGGAAGACGGGCGAGCCAGCCCTGATGAACAGGCCATGAACGATGACTCGGAGGACATCAATTACATGCCCCTCTCCGAGGATGAGGTGAGCCTCGGTGACGAAGAATTTATCGTGCCAGAGGATCCCGACGAGCAGGAGCTTTTTAAGCGCCGGCTTATAGCCACAGCAAAGAGCCTGAAGAAGAAGCAGCAGCAACATCAAGCTGATCAAGATCTGCTCATAGATAGATGGACTGAGGTCCTGGCAGCCGAGGAATACGGACTCGAACGCCCAACCAAAAGTTACCCCAAGCGCAAATTTCTACCTCAATTCGATGACGAGGCGCTGGAACCAGTACTACCAGTGCATGATGCGGCTGACCGACCACCGCGTGGCCGAGACAAAACGACAATTCAGCCTGAACACCAGCCGACACCACGTCGCCAAACAAATAGAAACACAACAGCTCGGGGATACACACATGACCTGCGATACAACTTGGAGAACAAAGCAGGCCAGACCAGATCGATATATGGATCGTGGGGTGTGCCCCAATCCGCAACGACGGCCACCATGCCGGATATAAAAAATACACACCTGTCCAGGCCGAATACCGTAGACCGGCTCCATTCGAGCTGCGTCATGACGTAGCCCGACACAGAGGCGCCGCACACCCCCTATGCTTCACTGACGAAGTAATGGAGCATGAATTCCCAGAAGGGTCTAAACCCGTAAACATTGAATCATACGATGGAACAATGGATCCCACGGTATGGATCGAGGACTTCCTTCTCCATATACATATGGCCCGCGGCGATGATCTCCACGCCATCAAGTACCTCCCGCAAAAACTCAAGGGACCAGCTCGGCACTGGTTGAACAGTCTGCCCGAAAACTCCATTGGCAGTTGGGAGAACCTGGAAGATGCATTCCTTGACAACTTCCAAGGCACTTATGTCCGACATCCGGATGCTGATGACTTAAGCAATATAATCCAACAGCCCGGAGAGTCAGCCAGGAAATTCTGGACTCGGTTCTTAAATAAAAAGAACCAAATCATCGACTGCCCAGATGTCGAAGCCCTAGCGGCCTTTAAGCACAACATCCGTGATGAGTGGCTCGCCCGACACCTCGGCCAAGAGGAGCCAAAGTCCATGGCAGCCCTTACGACGCTCATGACGCGCTTTTGTGCGGGCGAGGATAGCTGGCTAGCTCGTAGCAATAACACCTCAAGTAAACCTGGCACTTCTAAAGCCAGAGACAGTAATGGCAAGCCCCGACGCAGTAGACACAAGCGTCGAAATAATGGCGATAACTCTGAAGACACGGCCGTCAATGTCGGATTCAGTGGCTCCAACTCCGGTCAGCGGAAAAGCCATTTAATGGAAACAATCCGGGCCCGTCCAGTCTGGACCGCATACTCGATCGTCCATGACAAATCCACGGCACCGCCGGTAAACCAGCAAATCATGCCAACAGAGAATGTTGGGTTTTTAAATAGGCCGGCAAGGTAAACGCCGAAAACAAGAAAAAGGAATCGCAAAGCGATGACGACAAGGAACCCCGGCCACCGAACACAGGGGGACAGAAGAAGTTTCCTTCCCAAGTTAAAACGGTGAATATGATATATGCTACCCATATCCCCAAAAGGGAGCGGAAGCGCGCACTAAGGGATGTCTACGCGATGGAGCCAGTCGCCCCAAAATACAACCCGTGGTCGTCCTGTCCGATCACTTTCAATCGAGGGGACCATCCGACCAGTATTCGTCATGGCAGTTCAGCCGCATTGCTACTTGACCCTATCATTGATGGATTCCACCTCACACGCGTCCTCATGGACGGTGGTAGCACCCTGAACCTGCTCTATCAGGATACAGTGCGCAAAATGGGTATTGATCCCTCGAGGATCAAGCCCACCAAAACCACCTTTAAAGATGTCATACCAGGTGTAGAGGCCTGCTGTACGAGATCAATTACACTTGGAAGTGGTCTTCGGATCTCCGGATAACTTCCGAAACGAAGAATTAATCTTTGACATTGTCCCCTTTTGAAGTGGCTATCACACACTGCTTGGGCGAACCGCATTTGCCCGTTCCAACGCGGTGCTGCACTATGCCTACCTTAAGCTCAAGATGCCCGGACCTCGTGGTGTTATAACAGTCAATGGAAATACGGAGCGCTCCCTCCATACTGAGGAGCACACCGCGGCCCTTGTAGTAGAAGTGCAGAATAGCCTTCTTAGGCAAAACCTCAAGTCGGCAACAAAGACACCGGACACCGTCAAGCTAGTTCGAGCTACTCTGCAACAGGACCGTCCGGCTCGTCCAGAGCTCAGCTAGCAATTCGGCCTTCATCCCAGCCCCAATACGGCGGCGAAATTCGTGCCGCGCGTACACAATTACGCACTTAAAATACCATGGGCATGGATGGAGGCACAGCTAGACCTTGGTCCACAATGTGGCTCAACCGCTCATAGATCCGTATACCTTCACTTTTTCTCTTTCTTTCAGGGTTTTCCTCTTCCCGAGGCCTTTTCTGATAAACCTACTCATCGAAACCATAGCGGGACGGATACACCAAGAAAGCTAGGGGCTTGCACATACAAGGGAATACTCAGGTGATCTCTGCTAACGATCGCCATACTTGTTTTAAATACCCGCGCGCAGCTCGCTCTTGGTCATGGCATGTTAAATAGCCTTATTTGCTTATTGCACTACTTGTACACATACGCCTTGGCGTATTAATTAAATTACAACGAAAAAAATTTTGCAGCGTCAGCTCATTACTTAATTTTTCCCTTGTCTATTTATTTACTATCAATTGCACCCATACATTCTGGTACGCCTTAATTCGCCAGGGGCTTCATTGTATCCCATAACACGACAAGAAAGTGCGAACACTTTCACAGTGCAGTTCGGCACCTCAAACTTATAGCATTATATGCACTGGCTCCGAATCATGTCTTTGGTCAATAGTTGGGTTGCCCGGCTCCTGTGCTTGCTACCGTACGTTCCGCTATATCGGCTAGGGTAGTAAAGGGAGAACTACTGCGATTGTGTCCCGGTTCTTCCGGACAAGCACCTTAGTAGAGAAAGTCGAAAACTGGCTGTCATGATTCGGCGAGAGCTGGTCAGCTGTTCGAGAGGTCACAAAATCTTTAACGATTTCTTCCGCATTATGCAATAACTAATGCATCGTGCGATGGATCGGTTTTTATCCGATCAGGTGTTTTACAATTCCCCAAGCTTGGCCTTCCGAATACTAGGTGTTGCGCCTACCTTTCTTTTGTCAAACTCCTATGGCTAAGTGAGGGTGATAAAGCCTTATATTCTGATTGCCTGGTTCATCGCGCTAAACACCTCCTTTAAGGACCAAAAATCTGGAGTAAAGAGTGTTTAGATTTATCCCGAACACCCCCGTACTTCCTACATGGGGGCAGAAGCCGACGACTGGCCAACTCTCAGAATTAATTTTAAAACGGATGCACAGGAGGTAATAATTCAAATAACAAGCATTATTTTACATAACGACCTTGTTTCATATTACAGCATAGGATAACATGCGTACATTCATGGGAATATAATATACTTGGCACATTGCTCCGCCACAAGGCGGGATCCCTCCAAGACACTGTCATAATACAGCTCGGGCTTGCGGTGCTCTTTCCCTTCGGGCGGTCCTTCGGTCATCAGCTTCACAGCATCCATCTTTGCCCAATGCACCTTGGCATGGGCGAAGGCCATTCGCGCACCTTTGATGCAGACCGACCGCTTCATGGCGTCAAGCCGAGGGCAGGCACTAACCAGCCGCTTCACGTGTCCGAAGTAGCTGCTGGGAATCTCTTCGGCAGTCCATAGCCGGAGAATCAAATCCTTGAGGGCTAGTTCGGCCACCCTATGCAGCTCGACCAGCTGCTTCAGCTGATCGGTAAAGGGTACTGGGTATTCTAGCGCAAGATATTGCAACTAGAACAGCTTCTCCATAGAGCTCCCCTCTTCGGCTTGGTAGAATTGTGCGGCGTCAGACACGCTGCGCGGAAGATCCGCAAACACCCCTGGAGAACTCCGAATCCGGGTCAGTAAACGAAATCTTTCCTTCACGTATTTTCTTTGCATAATAAAGGCCTTACCCGCTGCGATCTTTCGAGCCTCCTGGATCTCCTAGAAGGCGCCTTGGGCTTCAGCCCGGGCATCGTGTGCGGATTGGCGAGCCTTGGTGAGTTCGGACTCTTGAGCCTTTATACTCTGCTCCAAGGTCTCGCACTTCATTATGGCTTCTTGGAGATTTTGTTGAACTTCAATGACCCGGGCCTCGTGGTTTTCACGAGTGGCCTGCTCCTTGGCCGCCTTCTTCTCGGCCTCGGCTACCGCCTTCTTAAGAGCCTCGGCTTTGGTCGCTGCTCCTACTACATATCACGACAAATTTCAGTCAAAATAACTATTCACTTGTATTTAAATACAAACAAAGTTATCCCATACCTTGGTTATCTTCCAATTGCTTTTTTACTTGGCCGAGCTCCTTTTCCGCTCACTCCAGTCTCTGCTTCAGTCTGGAGTCCTCTGCAGTATGAGCGGTTGCAGTCAATAATGAAGCTTGATCATTCACATAGGTATTTCCTAATTAGTCTCCTGCGAAATATATTTGATCCTCTGTCCGGCTTTCTTTTCGAAACACCGAACAGTGTATCAGGGGCTACTATCTATACTATGACATTCTTTTAACTTCATTACTTACCTCAAAGCCTGTTAGGAGGCTGGTGCAGGCTTCGGTCAGCCCGCTTTTGGCGGACTGAACCTTCTCAATCACCGCACCCATAAATGTACGGTGCTCTTCAACAATGGAAGCGCTTTGCAGCACCGCCAATAAGGTATCCGGCACCTCTGGGTGGACTAAGGACGCCGGTGGAATAGGCCACCACCTTCTATTGAAGAAGGTTGCTGGCCTGATTTCGGAGCCGTATTGGTCTCCGGAGTTGTCTCTGGATGGGGGCCGAATTCAGGATGGCCCCCGCCTTCAGCATCCATGGGGGTCTGCTCCCCCATGTGTCCGGTTGCCGAGGCTTGACCCTCCGGTGCCGCCTCAATGGTTTCCCGAGCTTCGCCCTGGCCTGGGCCCCTTTGGGACGACACCTTAGTGTTGTCCACGCCTTTGGGGGAAGAGGCCGTCGGGAGGGTCTCGCTGTTCATCACATCAGGGTCCAACGAATCTTCTGACGAAGACCGCTCGATGTCGACCCAGCCGGACTGCAGAATATGTGACTCAACACATTAATGCTATGCAAAAGTGAGGCTGGATATATGGATGTGTCCATATTTTCTTTGTACTCACGACTTTGCCAGGGGCTTGACCCTGGGTTCCCACTCCGGGCTGCTGTCGGTGGCTGCGGTGGATTCGTCTGGAAGGGAGGCTTTCCCCTTCTTAGACGTTTCGGCCTCCAAACGTGTGGAGGCCGTCCTCTTCTTTCTCCCCCTCGCGGGGGAGGGGACTAGCTTTCCTCTTCTTCCTCCTCCTCCTCCTCGTCTTTTTTGAAGGAGGAGTGGGCCTCGGTGTCTTCGGACACCATGTCTGATGTACCCTTGCGACGGAGCCTGCCCCTGGTCTCCTTGGCCTCCTTCTTGGCCTTCTTTTTCGGCGCCTTATATGGCATCGGGACCAGCATCTTCATCAAAAGTGGGCCATCTTGTTCTTCAGGCAGTGGACCGGACAGTAGATCCGCTCTGCCTTCTTCGTCCAGTCCTGGGAGAATCGTTAGGGAAATATTAGATGTTTTACCCAAGGTGTACAAATAAAAGATACGCCTTGAAAACATATAAAGACTTACCAAACTTGTGGGCCGGGACAATTTGTGCCCGCGATCCTCGGCGGTGTCCGGCCATGACTTGCCGGGCTTGAATAGCACCTTCCAGATGTCTTTGTGCGTCGTGCCAAAGAACTCCAGCAAGGTTTGGTGCTTGGCTAGATCAAAATCCCATAAATTGCAAGTCCGTCGTTGACAGGGAAGGATCCGGCGAACTAGCATCACCTGGACCACGTCGACAAGTTTGATATTCTTGTCCTCCATGCTCTTGATACGCGCTTGGAGCGTCGTCAGCCCGTCTGACGAAGGCCGGTCTAGGCCCTTTTTGGGCCAGGACATGAGCCGCAGTGGGGCTCTGAATCGGAACTCGGGGGCGGCGGCCCATTTGGTGCCGCGTGGCTCGGTAACATAGAACCACTGTTGTTGCCAACCTTTGACGGAGTCGTTGAATTTACCTGAGGGCCATTTGACGTTGGGCATCTTGCTCACCATGGCTCCTCCGCACTCGGCGTGTTCGCCGCCTACCACCTTTGGCTTCACGTTGAAAATCTTTAACCACAGTCCGAAGTGTGGCAGGATGCGGAGGAAGGCCTCGCACACGACAATGAATGTCGAGATGTTGAGGAAGGAATTGGGGGATAGGTCATGGAAATCTATCCCGTAGTAGTACATAAGGCCGCGAACAAATGGGTGGAGGGGAACCCCAGCCCGCAGATAAAGTGAGGGTGGAATACAACCCTCTCGTGGGGTTCCGGAGTAGGGACGATCTGTCCCGCCTTGGGGAGATGGTGTGCGAGCCAGGTATCCAGCCTCCCGGAGTTTCTTGATATCCTTCTCCTTGATGAAGGAGGCCATCCACTCGCCTTGCGCTCCGGATCCAGACATGGTTGCACTGCTTTTTGGGCGGAAGAGATGGGTGCTTGGGCGCTGGTGCTCGATAATGAATGAGCAGAGGAAGAAGAGGGTGTGGGTGACAAAGGGGAATCCTTATCCCTTTATAAAGGCAGTAAAAATCATGCACCTCCCCTCTCGCCCTAAAGCTCGCTTATTTCCCAAGCGCCATGCTGATGGCACGGTTGGGTTACTCATACCCGCATTGATGAGAATCCCGTGATAAGGGGACATGATCTCTGCTTTGACAAGACGTGCCAATGAAACCGTGCCTCAAAATAAAAAGGGGCAGGATAAAAACGGTTCGAATAAAGACCAGGCCGTGGCGTGATGTCACGCTATGAGTTGTCAGCAGATTGGACTCGTAGGATATTATACTCTCTACAATGGTATGTGGAATTTGTTTTGTAGAGCCGGACACGATTCTTAAGTTCAAGATATATTTTGGTGTACTCGGAGAAGGAACCCGCCTTGCAATGCTGAAGACAATCTGCACGCCAGACTCATCGTCATTGAATCCTGGTTCAAGGGCTACTGAGGGTGTCCCGGATTAAGGGGTCCTCGGACAGCCGAACTATATGCATATGCCGGACTGTTGGGCTATGAAGATACAAGATAAAAGACTTTGCCCCGTGTCCGGATGGGACTCTCCTTTGCATGGAAGGCAAGCTTGGCGATTCGGATATGAAGATTCCTTTCTCTGTAACCGACTCTGTGTAACCCTAGCCCCTCCGGTGTCTATATAAGAAGAAGGGTTTAGTCCGTAGGACAAGAAGAACAATCATAACCATAGGCTAGCTTCTAGGGTTTAGCCTCTACGATCTTGTGGTAGATCAACTCTTGTAATACTCATACCATCAAGATCAATCAAGCAGGAAGTAGGGTATTACCTCCATCGAGAGGGCCCGAACCTGGTAAACATTGTGTCCCTCGCCTCCTGTTACCATTAGCCTTAGATGCACGGTTAGGGACCCCCTACCCAAGATCCGCCGGTTTTGACACCGACAAAGGGTATGAGGATGCACTCTCTCTCTCTCTCGTTGCTAGCATCTCCTAGATTGATCTTGGTGACACGTAGGAAATTTTTTGAATTATTACTACGTTCCCCAACAGTGGCATCATGAGCTAGGTCTATGCGTAGATTCTATGCACGAGTAGAACACAAGTAGTTGTGGGCGATGGTTTGTTCAATTTGCTTACCGTTATTAGTCCTATCTTGATTAGGCGGTATTGTGGGATGAAGCGGCCCGGACCGACCTTACACGTACACTTACGTGAGACAGGTTCCACTGACTGACATGCACTTGATGCATAAGGTGGCTAGCGGGTGTATGTCTCTCCCACTTTAGTCGAATCGGATTCGATGAAAAGGGTCCTTATGAAGGTTAAATAGAAATTGGCATATCACCGTTGTGGATTTTGCGTAGGTAAGGAACGTTCGTGCTAGAAACCCATAGCAGCCACGTAGAACATAGAACAACAATTAGAGGACATCTAACTTGTTTTTGCAGGGGTATGCTATGTGATGTGATATGGCCAAAAGGATGTGATGAATGATATATGAGATGTATGAGATTGATCATGTTCTTGTAATAGGGATCACGACTTGCATGTCGATGAGTATGACAACCGGCAGGAGCCATAGGAGTTGTCTTAATTTATTGTATGACCTACAAGTCAATATAAGCGCCATGTAATTACTTTACTTTATTGCTAACCATTAGCCATAGTAGTAGAAGTAATAGTTGGCGATACAACTTCATGAAGACACGATGATGGAGATCATGGTATCATGCCGGTGACGAAGGTGATCATGTAGCGCCTCGAAGATGGAGATCAAAGGCGCAAGATGATATTGGCCATATCATGTCACGTTATGATTTGCATGTGATGTTTGTCATGTTTACATCTTATTTGCTTGAGAACTACGGTAGCATAAATAAGATGACCCCTCACTAAAATTTCAAGAAGGTGTTCCCCCTAACTGTGTACCATTGCGAAAGTTGATTGCTTCGAAGCACCACGTGATGATCGGGTATGATAGATTCTAACGTTCGCATACAACGGGTGTAAGCCAGATTTACACACACGAAACACTTAGGTTGACTTGACGAGCCTAGAATGTACAAACATGGCCTCGGAACACAAGAGACCGAAAGGTCGAACATGAGCCATATGGTAGATGCGATCAACATGGATATGTTCACCGTTGATGACTAGTCCGTCTCACGTGATGATCGGACACGGACTAGTCGATTCGGATCATGTATCACTTAGATGACTAGAGGGATGTCTATCTAAGTGGGAGTTCATTAAATAATTTGATTAGATGAACTTAATTATCATGAACATAGTCAAAAGGTATTTGCAAATTATGTCGTAGCTTACGCTTTAGTTCTACTATTTTAGATATGTTCCTAGAGAAAAAAATTAGTTGAAAGTTGACAGTAGCAATTATGCGGACTGGGTCCATAAACTGAGGATTGTCCTCATTGATGCGCAGAAAGATTATGTCCTTAATGTACCGCTCGGTGCGCTGAACCTCGAGCGTTGTCTATGGATGTTGTGAACATCTGACATACACGTTTTGATGACTACGTGATAGTTTAGTGCGTAATGTTAGACGGTTTAGAATTTAGGCACCGAAGACATTTTTGAAATGTCGCGGAACATATGAGATGTTCCAAGAGCTGAAATTGGGATTTCAAGCTCGTGCCCACGTCAAGAGGTGAGAGATCTCCGACAAGTTTCTTAGCCTGCAAACTAAGGGAGAAAAGCTCAATTGTTGAGCATTTGCTCAGATTGTCTGAGTACTACAATCGTTTGAATCAAGTGGGAGTTAATCTTCCAGATGAGATAGTGATGGTTCTCCAAAGTCACTGCCACAAAGCTACTAGAGCTTTGTGATGAACTATAACATATCAAGGATAGATATGATGATCCTTGAGCTATTCGTGATGTTTGATACCGCGAAAGTAGAAATTAAGTACGAGCATCAATTGTTGATGGTTTGTAAAACCACTAGTTTCAAGAAGGGCAAGGGCAAGAAGGGATACTTCATGAAACGGCAAATCAATTGCTGCTCTAGTGAAGAAACCCAAGGTTGAACCCAAACCCGAGACTAAGTGCTTCTGTAATGAGGGGAACGGTCACTGAAGCAGAACTACCCTAGATACTTGGTAGATGAGAAGGCTGGCAAGGTGGACAGAAGTATAATGGATATACATTATATTAATGTGTACTTTACTAGTACTCCTAGTAGCACCAGGGTATTAGATACCGGTTCGGTTGCTAAGTGTTAGTAACTCGAAATAAAAAGGCTACGGAATAAATGGAGACTAGCTAAAGGTGAGATGACGATATGTGTTGGAAGTGTTTCCAAGGTTGATGTGATCAAACATCACATGCTCCCTCTACCATCGGGATTGGTGTTAAACCTAAATAATTGTTATTTGGTGTTTGCGTGAGCATAGACATGATTGGATTATGTTTATCGCAATACAATTATTCATTTAAGGAGAATAATGGTTACTCTGTTTATTTGAATAATACGTTCAATGGTCTTGCACCTAAAATGAATGGTTTATTGAATCTCTATCGTAGTGATACACATGTTCATGGCAAAAGATATAAGATAGTAATGATAGTACCACATACTTGTGGCACTGCCATTTGAGTCATATTGGTATAAAACGCATGAAGAAGCTCCATGTTGATGGATCTTTGGACTCACTCATTTTTGAAAAGATTGGGACATGCGAACCATGTTTATTGGTATATACGCATGAAGAAACTCCATGCAGATGGATCGTTTGGACTCACTTGATTTTGAATCACTTGAGACATGCAAATCATACCACATGGGCAAGATGACTGAAAGGCCTCGTTTTCAGTGAGATGGAACAAGAGAGCAACTTGTTGGAAGTACTACATTTGATGTGTGCAATCCAGTGAGTGCTGAGGCACGCAGTGAACATCATTATGCTCTTACTTCACACATGATTTGAGTAAATTCTAAGTATATTTACTTGATGAAACACAAGTCTGGATTATTGAAAGGTTCAAGTAATTTCATAGTGAACTTGAAGATCATCGTGACAAGAGGATAATATGTCTATGATATGATCTTGGAGATGAATATCTGAGTTGTGAGTTTGGTACACAATTAAGGCATTGTGGAGATTGTTTCACAACTAATACTGCTTGGAACACCATAGTGTGATGGTGTGTCCGAACATCATAGCTGCACCCTATTGGATATGGTGCATACCATGATGTCTCTTATCGAATTACCACTATCGTTTATGGGTTAGGCATTAGAGACAACCGCATTCACTTTAAATAGGGCACCACGTAATTCCGTTGAGATGACACCGTATGAACTATGGTTTAGAGAAACCTAAGTTGTCATTTCTTAAAAGTTTGGGGCTGCGACGCTTATGTGAAAAAGTTTTAGCCTGATAAGCTCGAACCCAAAGCGGATAAATGCATCCTCATAGGACACCCAAAACTGTTGGGTATACCTCCTATCTCAGATACGAAAGGAAAAGTGATTGTTTCTAGAAATGGGTCCTTTCTCGAGGAAAAGTTTCTCTCGAAAGAATTGAGTGGGAGGATGGTGGAGACTTGATGAGGTTATTGAACCATCACTTCAACTAGTGTGTAGCAGGCATAGGAAGTTGTTCCTGTGGCGCCTACACCAATTGAAGTGGAAGCTGATGATAGTGATCATGAAACTTCGGATCGAGTCACTACCAAACCTCGTAGGTCGACAGGGACACGTACTGCTTCAGAGTGGTACGGTAATCCTGTCTTGGAGGTCATGTTGCTAGACAACAATGAACCTACGAGCTATGGAGAAGCGATGGTGGGCCCGGATTTCGACAAATGGCTCGAGGCCATAAAATCCGAGAGAGGATCCATGTATGAAAACAAAGTGTAGACTTTGGAAGAACTACTTAATGGTCGTAAGGCTGTTGGGTGCAGATGGATTTTAAAAGTAAGACGGACAATCATGGTAAGTGTCACCATTAATAAAGCTTGACTTGTCGCTAAGATGTTTTCCGACAAGTTCAAGGAGTTGACTACGATGAGATTTTCTCACTCGTAGCGATGCTAAGAGTCTATTGGAATTATATTAGCAGTTACTGCATTATCTATGAAATCTTGCAGATAGGATGTCAAAACATTGTTTCCTTGACGAATTTCCTGAGGAAAGGTTGTATGTGATACAACCAGAAGGTTTTGTCAATCCTAAAAGATGCTGACAAGTATGCAAAGCTCCAGCAATCCTTCTAAGGACTGGAGTAAGCATCTCGGAGTTGGAATATACGCTTTGATGAGATGATCAAAGATTTTGGGTTTATACAATGTTTATGAGAAACTTGTATTTCCAAAGAAATGAGTGGGAGCACCATAGAATTTCTGATGAGTATATGTTGTTGACATATTGTTGATCAGAAATGATGTAGAATTTCTGGAAAGCATATAGGGTTATTTGAAAAGTGTTTTTCAATGGAAAACCTTGATTAAGCTACTTGAACATTGAGCATCAAGATCTATAAGGATAGATCAAAAACGCTTAATAGTACTTTCAAATGAACACATACAGTGACAAGATTTTGGAGGAGTTCAAAATATATTGGCAAAGAAGGAGTTCTTGGATGTGTTATAAGGTGTGAGTATTGAGTAAGACTCAAGACCTGACCACGGCAGAAGAGATAGAAAGGACGAAGGTCGTCCCCTATGCTTTAGACGTAGGCTCTACAGTATGTTGTGGTGTGTACTAAACCTGAAGTGTGCCTTGCCATGAGTCAGTCAAGGGGTACAAGAGTGATCCAGGAATGGATCACAGGACAGCAGTCATAGTTATTCTTAGTAACTAGTGGACTAAGGAATTTTTCTTGATTATGGAGGTGGTAAAAGAGTTCATCGTAAAGGGTTACGTTGATGCAAACTTTGACACTAATCTGGATGACTCTGAGCAGTAAACCGGATTTGTATAGTAAAGCAGTTATTTGGAATAGTTCCAAATGGCGTGTGGTAGCTGCATCTACAGGATGACATAGAGATTTGTAAAGCACACACAGATCTGAAAGGTTCAGACTTGTTGACTAATAACCTCTCTCACAAGCAAGATATGATCAAACCCCATGGGTGTTGGATTCATTACATTCACATAGTGATGTGAACTAGATTATTAACTCTAGTGCAAGTGGGAGACTGTTGGAAATATGCCCTAGAGGCAATAAGAAAATGGTTATTATTATATTTCCTTGTTCATGATAATTGTCTATTGTTCATGCTATAATTGTATTAACTGGAAACCATAATACATGTGTGAATACACAAACCACAACATGTCCCTAGTGAGCCTCTAATTGACTAGCTCATTGATCAATAGATGGTTATGGTTTCCTGACCATGGACATTGGATGTCATTGATAACGGGATCACATCATTAGGAGAATGATGTGATGGACAAGACCCAATCCTAAGCATAGCACAAGATTGTGTAGTTCGTTTGCTAAGAGCTTTTCTAATGCCAAGTATCATTTCCTTAGACCATGATATTGTGCAACTCCGAGATACCGTAGGAATGCTTTGGGTGTGCCAAACGTCACAACATACCTAGGTGAAAGATCGTGGATGTCGCCTAGAGGGGGGGTGAATAGGCGCTTTAAAATAATTACGGTTTAGGCTTGAACAAATGCGGAATAAACCTAGCGGTTAATTTGTCAAGCACAAAACCTACAACAACTAGGCTCACCTATGTGCACCAACAACTTATGCTAAGCAAGATAAACTACTAGGTGATAGCAAGATATATGACAAGAAACAATATGGCTATCACAAAGTAAAGTGCATAAGTAAAGGGCTCGGGTAAGAGATAATCGAGGCACGCGGAGACGATGATGTATCCCGAAGTTCACACCCTTGCTGATGCTAATCTCCATTTGGAGCGGTGTGGAGGCAAAATGCTCCCCAAGAAGCCACTAGGGCCACCGTAATCTCCTCATGCCATCACACAATGCAATATGCAGTGATTCCACTAAGGGGCCCTTGAGGGCGGTCACCGAACCCGTACAAATAGCGACCCTTGGGGGCGGTCACCGAACCCGTACACTTTGGCAACCCTTGGGGGCGGTCACCGGTACCCGTCAAATTGCTCGGGGCGATCTCCACAACCTAATTGGAGACCCCGACGCTTGCCCGGACCTTTACACCAAAATGATTGAGCTCCGAACAACACCAACCGTCTAGGGCGCCAAGTCACCCAAGAGGAACAAGCTCTAGGGTGTCCAAACACCCAAGAGTAACAAGCTCAAGGGTACCAAGCACCCAAGAGTAATAAGCTTCTCAACTTGTAACTTCCACGTATCACGTGGAGAACTCAAACCGATGCACCAAATGCAATGGCAAGGGCACACGGAGTGCCCAAATCCTTCTCTCTAAAATCCCATCGAAGCAACTAATGCTAGGAAGGAAGATGAGAGGAAGAACAAGAAGGAGAACACCAAGAGCTCCAAGATCTAGATCCAATGGGTTCCCGTCACATAGAGGAGAAAGTGATTGGTGGAAATGTGGATCTAGATCTCCTCTCTCTTTTCCCTCAAAAACTAGCAAGAATCCATGGAGGGATTGAGAGTTAGCAAGCTCGAAGAAGGTCAACAATGGGGGAAGAACACGAGCTCAAAGGATAAGGTTCAATGGGGAAGAAGACCCCCTTTTATAAGTGGGGATAAATCCAACTGTTATGCTCACAGCCCGCACAGAGCGGTACTACCGCTCCAAGGAGCGGTACTACCGCTAGAGCGGTAGTACCCCTTTGAAAAACAACAGCGAGTAGGCAAAAGGCCAGTAGAACCGCCGGAGCGGTACTACCGCTCGCCCTCACGGTACTACCGCTAGGGATCGTGGTACTACCGCAAAGGGTAGCGGTACTGCTGCTTGCGAGCGGTACTAAAAAAATACATCTGGGCCTACCACCGCAGGACTTGGGATGAATTTTTGGTCTGGAGCGGTAGTAAAAAATTACATCCGTTCCAATTCGCGGTAGTACCGCTGTAGCCTTTTCAGAACACCAAACTGCGACAACTTTTGCAAACGGACTCCGAATTCGATGAAACCAAGTTTGTTGGAAAGCTAGCAACAAGGGATAACACAATCTTGAAAGAAATATCAATAATAAGCAAATTAGAAAAGGCCCATAAGAAAATGGTGAGAACCCTTCCTCGGATAAGACCGGTAAAACTTCCAACACCGCAAACATCATAGAAGACGCATGCGAACTCCGTTTTCGATGAACTCAAGCTTGACATCAAGATGACCATAAGCCATAACACTCACAAAGAGAACCAAACAAGAACAAAGAAACATGATGCAAGGATGCAATGGTTTGAGCTCTCTAATAACGATACGATCAAGCTACTCATCAAGAGCCCCCTTGATAGTACGGCAATCGATCCTGTAACCCGGTCTCCCAACTACCACCATAAGAGCGGTAAAATAGAAAAACTATCAAGGGCAAACCTTTGCCTTGCACATGGTCCACTTGAGGTAGATGATGACGATCTTGACTCCCTCAAGTTGGACCACCTTTCTTGATTGTGTTGGCTCGATGAAGACTAGATGATTGCTCCCCCATAGTCCACTATGGGTGAGCCTCTCTTCGGCACATCTTCACAAGTCCATTGACACCACAATGGATGGCACAATTCAAGCACTTGATCTCTTCGTGATGCTCCGCTTGAACTTGCACATGGCAATCTTGATGACGATCACCACTTGGTGTCATCCTTTCCATGGGTTGTATGATATCTTCCTCTTAACGCAAGCCCATGGACACATACCTAACCCCACATAGAACTCTCACATAGACCATGGGTTAGTACACAAAGTGCAATGGACAATGCTTACCATACCATGGGATCACTTGATCCCTCTCGGTACATCTTCTACGCTTTGTGAGTTGATCAACTTGATTCACTCTTGACTTAGTCTTGATCAACACTGAATCTTTCCAACTCTCTTCATTTGGATGATGTCTTGAAGGTAAACATGAATGATCACACAATCTTCTTCTTCAAAACATGCTTGCAATAAGCTCAACACATACATGACCAATCTTTGGATAGTTCCTTAATAGCACCTGTTGGGGAACGTAGTAATTTCAAAAAAATTCCTACGCACATGCAAGATCATGGTGATGGCATAGCAACGAGAGGGGAGAGTATTGTCTACGTACCCTCGTAGACCGTTAAGCGGAAGCGTTATAACAACGCGGTTGATGTAGTCGTACGTCTTCACGATTCGACCGATCCAAGCACCGAACGTACGGCACCTCCGTGTTCAGCACACGTCCAGCTCGATGACATCCTCCGGGCTCCAATCCAGTGAAGCGTCGGGACTGAGTTCCATCAGCACGACGGCGTGGTGACGATGATGATGTTCTACCGGCGCAGGGCTTCGACTAAACTCCGCGATGATATGACCGAGGTGGAATATGGTGGAGGGGGGGCACCGCACACGGCTAAGGAACGATCCGTAGATCAACTTGTGTGTCTATGGGGTGCCCCCCTCCCCCGTATATAAAGGGGGAGAGGAGGAGGGGGCCGTCCAAGGGGGAGGCGCGCCCTAGGAGGGGGAAACCTACTCCAAGTAGGTTTTCCCCTCCCTTTCCTATTCCAAGAAGGAGGAGGAAGGAAGGAGCGGGAGAGGGGAAAGGCAAGGGGGGCGCCGCCCCCCCCCCCCTTCCTTGTCCTATTCAGACTCAAGGGGAGGGGGCGCGCCTCTTGCCCTGGCCGGCCCCTCTCTCTCTCCACTAGGGCCCAACAAGGCCCATTAGTTCCCGGGGGGTTCCGGTAACCCTCCGGCACTCCAGTTTTTCTCCGAAAAACACCCGAAACACTTCCGGTGTCCGAATATAGTCATCCAATATATCAATCTTTATGTCTCGACCATTTCGAGACTCCTCGTCATGTCCATGATCACATCCAGAACTCCGAACAACCTTTGGTACATCAAAACTTATAAACTCATAATAAAACTGTCATCGTAACGTTAAGCGTGCGGACCCTACGGGTTCGAGAACTATGTAGACATGACCTAGAACTATTCTCGGTCAATAACCAATAGTGGAACCTGGATGTTCATATTGGTTCCTACATATTCTACGAAGATCTTTATCGGTCAAACCGCATAACAACATACGTTGTTCCCTTTGTCATCGGTATGTTACTTGCCCAAGATTCGATCGTCGGTATCCAATACCTAGTTCAATCTCGTTACCGGCAAGTCTCTTTACTTGTTCTGTAATACATCATTTCATAACTAACTCATTAGTTACAATGCTTGCAAGGCTTAGGTGATGAGTATTACCGAGAAGGCCCAGAGATACCTCTCCGACAATCGGAGTGACAAAACCTAATCTCGAATTATGCCAACTCAACATGTACCTTTGGAAACACTTGTAGAGCACCTTTATAATCACCCAGTTACATTGTGACGTTTGGTAGCACACAAAGTGTTCCTCCGGTAAACGGGAGTTGCACAATCTCATAGTTGTAGGAACTTTGTATAAGTCATGAAGAAAGCAATAGCAACATACTAAATGATCAAGTGCTAAGCTAACGGAATGGGTCAAGTCAATCACATCATTCTCCTAATGATGTGATCCCATTAATCAAATGACAACACATGCCTATGGTTAGGAAACATAACCATCTTTGATCAATGAGCTAGTCAAGTAGAGGCATACTAGTGACACTATGTTTGTCTATGTATTCACACATGTATCATGTTTCCGGTTAATACAATTTTAGCATGAATAATAAACATTTATCATGATATGAGGAAATAAATAATAACTTTATTATTGCCTCTAGGGCATATTTACTTCAGTCTCCCACTTGCACTAGAGTCAATAATCTAGATTACATAGTAATGATTCTAACACCCATGGAGTCTTGGTGTTGATCATGTTTTGCTCGTGAGAGAGGCTTAGTCAACGGGTCTGCAACATTCAGATCCGTATGTATCTTGCAAATCTCTATGTCTCCCACTTGGACTTGGTCCCGAATGGAATTGAAGCGTCTCTTGATGTGCTTGGTCCTCTTGTGAAATCTGGATTCCTTTGCCAAGGCAATTGCACCAGTATTGTCACAGAAGATCTTCATTGGTCCCGATGCACTAGGTACAACACCTAGATCGGAAATGAACTCCTTCATCCAGACTCCTTCATTTGCTGCTTCCGAAGTAGCTATGTACTCTGCTTCATATGTAGATCCCGCCACGACGCTTTGTTTAGAGCTGCACCAACTTACAGCTCCACCGTTTGATAAAAATACATATCCGGTTTGCAATTTAGAATCATCCGGATCAGTGTCAAAGCTTGCATCGACGTAACCATTTACGACTAGCTCTTTGTCACCCCCATATACGAGAAACATATCCTTAGTCCTCTTCAGGTATTTCAGGATGTTCTTGACCGTTGTCCAGTGACCCACTCCTGGATTACTTTGGTACCTCCCTGCCAAACTAATATCAAGGCACACATCAGGTCTGGTACACAGCATTGCATACATGATAGAGCCTATGGCTGAAGCATAGGGAACTCCTTTCATTTTCTCTCTATCTTCTGCAGTGGTCGGGCATTGAGTCTGACTCAACTTTATACCTTGTAATACAGGCAAGAACCCTTTCTTCGCCTGATCCATATTGAACCTTTTCAACACTTTATCAAGGTACGTGCTTTGTGAAAGTCCAATCAAGCGTCTTGATCTATCTCTATAGATCTTAATGCCCAATATGTAAGCAGCTTCACCGAGGTCTTTCATTGAAAAACTTTTATTCAAGTATCCTTTTATGCTATCCAAAAATTCTATATCATTTCCAATCAACAATATGTCATCCACATATAATATTAGAAATGCTACAGAGCTCCCACTCACTTTCTTGTAAATACAGGCTTCTCCAAAAGTCTGTATAAAACCATATGCTTTGATCACACTATCAAAGCATTTATTCCAACTCCGAGAGGCTTGCACCAGACCATAGATTGATCGCTGGAGCTTGCACACTCTGTTAGCTCCCTTAGGATCGACAAAACCCTCCGGTTGCATCATATACAACTCTTCTTCCAGAAATCCATTCAAGAATGCAGTTTTGACATCCATCTGCCAAATTTCATAATCATAAAATGCAGCAATCGCTAACATGATTCGGACAGACTTAAGCATTGCTACGGGTGAGAAAGTCTCATCGTAGTCAACCCCTTGAACTTGTCGAAAACCTTTCGCAACAAGTCGAGCTTTATAGACAGTTACATTACCATCGGCGTCAGTCTTCTTCTTAAAGATCCATTTATTCTCAATGGCTTGCCGATCATCGGGCAAGTCAACCAAAGTCCATACTTTGTTCTCATACATGGATCCCATCTCAGATTTCATGGCCTCTAGCCATTTTGCGGAATCTGGGGTCATCATCGCTTCCTCATAGTTCGTAGGTTCATCATGGTCAAGTAACATGACTTCCAGAACAGGATTACCATACCACTCTGGTGCGGATCTTACTCTGGTAGACCTACGAGGTTCAGTAGTCACTTGATCTGAAGTTTCATGATCAATATCATTAGCTTCCTCACTAATTGGTGTATTTGTCACAGGAACTGATTTCTGCGATGAACTACTTTCCAATAAGGGAGCAGGTACAGTTACCTCATCAAGTTCTACTTTCCTCCCACTCACTTCTTTCGAGAGAAACTCCTTCTCTAGAAAGGATCCATTCTTAGCAACGAATGTCTTGCCTTCGGATCTGTGATAGAAGGTGTACCCAACCATCTCTTTTGGGTATCCTATGAAGACACATTTCTCCGATTTGGGTTCGAACTTATCTGGTTGAAGTTTCTTCACATAAGCATTGTAGCCCCAAACTTTAAGAAATGACAACTTTAGTTTCTTGCCAAACCATAGTTCATAAGGCGTCGTCTCAACGGATTTTGATGGTGCCCTATTTAATGTGAATGCAGCCGTCTCTAAAGCATAACCCCAAAACGATAGCGGTAAATCAGTAAGAGACATCATAGATCGCACCATATCTAGTAAAGTACGATTACGACGTTCGGACACACCATTTCTTTGTGGTGTTCCAGGTGGCGTGAGTTGCGAAACTATTCCGCATTGTTTCAAATGTAAACCAAACTCGTAACTCAAATATTCTCCTCCACAATCAGATCGTAGAAACTTTATTTTCTTGTTACGATGATTTTCCACTTCACTCTGAAATTCTTTGAACTTTTCAAATGTTTCAGACTTGTGTTTCATTAAGTAGATATACCCATATCTGCTCAAATCATCTGTGAAGGTGAGAAAATAACGATATCCGCCACGAGCTTCAACATTCATCGGACCACATACATATGTATGTATGATTTCCAACAAATCTGTTGCTCTCTCCATAGTATCGGAGAACGGTGTTTTAGTCATCTTGCCCATGAGGCACGGTTCGCAAGTACCAAGTGATTCATAATCAAGTGATTCCAAAAGTCCATCAGTATGGAGTTTCTTCATGCGCTTTATACAGATATGACCTAAACGGCAGTGCCACAAATAAGTTGCACTATCATTATCAACTCTGCATCTTTTGGCTTCAACATTATGAATATGTGTATCACTACTATCAAGATTTTATAAAAATAGACCACTCTTCAAGGGTGCATGACCATAAAAGATATTACTCATATAAATAGAACAACCATTATTCTCTGATTTAAATGAATAACCGTCTCGCATCAAACAAGATCCAGATATAATGTCCATGCTTAACCCTGGCACCAAATAACAATTATTCAGGTCTAAAACTAATCCTGAAGGTAGATGTAGAGGTAGCGTGCCGACCGCGATCACATCGACTTTGGAACCGTTTCCCACGCGCATCATCACCTCGTCCTTGGCTAGTGCTCGCTTATTCCGTAGTCCCTGTTTTGAGTTGCAAATATTAGCAACAGAACCAGTATCAAATACCCAGGTGCTACTACGAGCTCTAGTTAGGTACACATCAATAACATGTATATCACATATACCTTTGTTCACTTTGCCATCCTTCTTATCCGCCAAATACTTGGGGCAGTTCCGCTTCCAGTGACCAGTTTGCTTGCAGTAGAAGCACTCAGTTTCAGGCTTAGGTCCAGATTTGGGTTTCTTCTCTTGAGCAGCAACTTGCTTGCTGTTCTTTTTGAAGTTCCCCTTCTTCTTCCCTTTGCCCTTTTTCTTGAAACTATTGGTCTTGTTGACCATCAACACTTGATGCTCCTTCTTGATTTCTACCTGCGCAACCTTTAGCATTGCGAAGAGCTCGGGAATTGTTTTGTTCATCCCTTGCATATTATAGTTCATCAGAAGCTCTTGTAGCTTGGTGGCAGTGATTGGAGAATTCTGTCAATGACGCTATCATCCGAAAGATTAACTCCCAGTTGAATCAAGTGATTATTATACCCTGACATTTTGAGTATATGCTCACTGACAGAACTATTCTCCTCCATCTTGCAGCTGTAGAACTTATTGGAGACTTCATATCTCTCAATCCGGGCATTTGCTTGAAATATTAACTTCAACTCCTGGAACATCTCATATGCTCCGACGTTCAAAACGTCGTTGAAGACCCGGTTCTAAGCCGTAAAGCATGGCACACTGAACTATAGAGTAGTCATCAGCTTTGCTCTGCCAGACGTTCACAACATCTGGCGTTGCTCCTGTAGCAGGCCTGGCACCCAGCGGTGCTTCCAGGACGTAATTCTTTTGTGCAGCAATGAGGATAATCCTCAAGTTACGGACCCAGTCCGTGTAATTGCTACCATCATCTTTCAACTTTGCTTCTTCAAGGAACGCATTAAAAATTCAACGGAACAACAGCACGAGCCATCTATCTACAACAAACATAGACAAGCAAAATACTATCAGGTACTAAGTTCATGATAAATTTAAGTTCAATTAATCATATTACTTAAGAACTCCCACTTAGACAGACATCTCTCTAGTCATCTAAGTGATCACGTGATCCAAATCAACTAAACCATAACCGATCATCACGTGAGATGGAGTAGTTTTCAATGGTGAACATCTTTATGTTGATCATATCTACTATATGATTCACGCTCGACCTTTCGGTCTCCGTGTTCCGAGGCCATATCTGCATATGCTAGGCTTGTCAAGTTTAACCTGAGTATTCTGCGTGTGCAAAAACTGGCTTGCACCCGTTGTAGATGGACGTAGAGCTTATCACACCCGATCATCACGTGGTGTCTGGGCACGACGAACTTTGGCAACGGTGCATACTCAGGGAGAACACTTCTTGATAATTTTAGTGAGAGATCATCTTAAAATGCTACCGTCAATCAAAGCAAGATAAGATGCATAAAGGATAAACATCACATGCAATCAATATAAGTGATATGATATGGCCATCATCATCTTGTGCTTGTGATCTCCATCTCCGAAGCACCGTCGTGATCACCATCGTCACCGGTGCGACACCTTGATCTCCATCGTAGCATCATTGTCGTTTACGCCATCTATTGCTTCTACGACTATCGCTACCGCTTAGTGATAAAGTAAAGCAATTACAGGGTGTTTGCATTTCATACAATAAAGCGACAACCATATGGCTCCTGCCAGTTGCCGATAACTTCGGTTACAAAACATGATCATCTCATACAATAAAATATAGCATCACGTCTTGACCATATCATATCACAACATGCCCTGCAAAAACAAGTTAGACGTCTTCTACTTTGTTGTTGCAAGTTTTACGTGGCTGCTACGGGCTGAGAAAGAACCGTTCTTACCTATGCATCAAAACCACAATGGTAGTTCGTCAAGTTGGTGTTGTTTTAACCTTCGCAAGGACCGGGCGTAGCCACACTCGGTTCAACTAAAGTTGGAGAAACTGACACCCGCTAGTCACCTGTGTCCAAAGCACGGCGGTAAAACCAGTCTCGCGTTAGCGTACGCGTAATGTCAGTCCGGGCCGCTTCATCCAACAATACTGCCGAACCAAAGTATGACATGCTGGTAAGCAGTATGACTTGTATCACCCACAACTCATTTGTGTTCTACTCGTGCATATAACATCAACACATAAAACCTAGGCTCGGATGCCACTGTTGGGGAACGTAGTAATTTCAAAAAAATTCCTATGCACATGCAAGATCATGGTGATGGCATAGCAATGAGAGGGGAGAGTATTGTCTACGTACCCTCGTAGACCATTAAGCGGAAGCGTTATAACAACGCGGTTGATGTAGTCGTACGTCTTCACGATTCGACCGATCCAAGCACCGAACGTACGGCACCTCCGTGTTCAGCACACGTCCAGCTCGATGACGTCCTCCGGGCTCCAATCCAGTGAAGCACCGGGGATGAGTTCCGTCAGCACGACGGCGTGGTGACGATGATGATGTTCTACCGGCGCAGGGCTTCAACTAAACTCCGCGACGATATGACCGAGGTGGAATATGGTGGAGGGGGGCACCGCACATGGCTAAGGAACGATCCGTAGATCAACTTGTGTGTCTATGGGGTGCCCCCCTCCCTCGTATATAAAGGGGGAGAGGAGGAGGGGGCCGGCCAAGAGGGAGGCGCGCCCTAGGAGGGAGAAACCTACTCCAAGTAGGTTTGCCCCCTCCCTTTCCTATTCCAAGAAGGAGGGGGAAGGAAGGAGTGGGAGAGGGGAAAGGCAAGGGGGGGCGCCCCCCCCCCTTGCTTGTCCTATTCAGACTCAAGGGGAGGGGGCGCGCCTCTTGCCCTGGCCGGCCCCTCTCTCTCTCCACTAGGGCCCAACAAGGCCCATTAGTTCCCGGGGGGGTTCCGGTAACCCTCCGGCACTCCAGTTTTTCTCCGAAAACACCCGAACACTTCCGGTGTCCGAATATAGTCATCCAATATATCAATCTTTATGTCTCGACCATTTCGAGACTCCTCGTCATGTCCATGATCACATCCAGAACTCCGAACAACCTTTGGTACATCAAAACTTATAAACTCATAATAAAACTGTCATCGTAACGTTAAGCGTGCGGACCCTACGGGTTCGAGAACTATGTAGACATGACCTAGAACTATTCTCGGTCAATAACCAATAGTGGAACCTGGATGTTCATATTGGTTCCTACATATTCTACGAAGATCTTTATCGGTCAAACCGCATAACAACATACGTTGTTCCCTTTGTCATCGGTATGTTACTTGCCCGAGATTCGATCGTCGGTATCCAATACCTAGTTCAATCTCGTTACCGGCAAGTCTCTTTACTCGTTCCGTAATACATCATTTCATAACTAACTCATTAGTTACAATGCTTGCAAGGCTTAGGTGATGAGTATTACCGAGAAGGCCCAAAGATACCTCTCCAACAATCGGAGTGACAAAACCTAATCTCGAATTATGCCAACTCAACATGTACCTTTGGAAACACCTGTAGAGCACCTTTATAATCACCTAGTTACGTTGTGACGTTTGGTAGCACACAAAGTGTTCCTCCAGTAAACGGGAGTTGCACAATCTCATAGTTGTAGGAACTTTGTATAAGTCATGAAGAAAGCAATAGCAACATACTAAACGATCAAGTGCTAAGCTAACGGAATGGGTCAAGTCAATCACATCATTCTCCTAATGATGTGATCCCATTAATCAAATGACAACACATGCCTATGGTTAGGAAACATAACCATCTTTGATCAATGAGCTAGTCAAGTAGAGGCATACTAGTGACACTATGTTTGTCTATGTATTCACACATGTATCATGTTTCCCGTTAATACAATTCGAGCATGAATAATAAACATTTATCATGATATGAGGAAATAAATAATAACTTTATTATTGCCTCTAGGGCATATTTCCTTCAGCACCTTGGTCAACTCATAAACTCCTTGAAACCAACACATGGACTTCAAGAAAATCCTATGGACAAATCCTTCAAATATAACTCAAGACAACCATTAGTCCATAGAGATTGTCATCAATTACCAAAACCAAACATGGGGGCAGCACATGTTCTTTCACTGGGTGACTATAAAGGTGCACTACAGGTATCTCCAAAAGTGTCTGTTGGGTTGGCACGAATCTAGACTAGGATTTGTCACTCCGTATGACGGAGAGGTATTTCTGGGCCCACTCGGTAATGCATCATCATAATGAGCTCAATGTTACTAAGGAGTTGTCACGGGATCATGCGTTACGGAATGAGTAAAGAGACTTGCCGGTAACGAGATTGAACGAGGTATTGGGATACCGACGATTGAAACTCGGGCAAGTAACATACCGGTGGACAAAGGGAATTGTATACGGGATTGATTGAATCCCCGACATTGTGGTTCATCCGATGAGATCATCGTGGAACATGTGGGAGCCAACATGGGTATCCAGATCCCGCTGTTGGTTATTGGCCGGAGAATGTCTCGGTCATGTTTGCATGGTTCCCGAACCCGTAGGGTCTACACACTTAAGGTTCGGTGACGCTAGAGTTTTTATGGGAAATTGTATGTGGTTACCAAAGGTTGTTCGGAGTCCCGGATGAGATCCCGAACGTCACAGGAGTTCCGGAATGGTCCGGAGGTGAATATTTATATATGGGAAGTCCAGTTTCAGTCGCCAGAATGGTTTCGGGGGTTATTGGTATTGTATCGGGACCACCAAAAGGTGTCCGGAGGTCCACAAGGTGGGGCCACCTGCCCCGGGGGACTTAATGGGCTGAATATGGGAGGGAACCAGCCCCTAGTGGGCTGGTGCGCCCCCCCCCCCCCCCCAAGGGCCCAAGGCGCCTAGGGTTTAGAAACCCTAGGGGAGGGGCGCCTCCACCTTGCTTGGGGGCAAGTTTCCCCCTCCTGGCCGTCGCCCCCCTCTAGATGGGATCTAGAGGGGCCGCCCCCCTCTCCCCTTCACCCTATAAATAGAGGAAGGGTGGGAGGGTTGTAGCACCCCTTTCCTTGGCGCAGCCCCGCCCTCCTCCAACACCTCCTCCTCCTCCGTAGTGCTTGGCGAAGTCCTGCAGGAGAACCACAAGCTCCACCACCACACCGTCGTGATGCCGGAGCTCTCCCTCAACTTATCCTCTCCCCTTGCTGGATCATAGAAGGAGGAGACATCCCCGGGCTGTACGTGTGTTGAACGCGGAGGCGCCGTCCGTTCAGCGCTAGATCGGATCTTCCGCGATTTGAATCGCCGTGAGTACGACTCCATCAATCTTGTTCTTGTAACGCTTCCGCTTAGCAATCTTCAAGGGTATGAAGATGCACTCCCTCTCTCTCTCTCTCGTTGCTAGCATCTCCTAGATTGATCTTGGTGACACGTAGGAAATTTTTTGAGTTATTACTATGTTCCCCAACAAAAGGGTCGTGTCGGTGGCCCCGGCGCTTGTTATAGCAATGGGGCGGCTGCGGCAAGGCTAGCGGCTACTGACGACCCTCCCGTGCTTAGATCTAGCTGGCTAGGGCACATTCCTGCAAAAGGGTTCCTTTTTGGGTTCTAAGGAGGAACTTCAGCCCTCATCGGTCAGCGGTGTATGTGTGTCATGGTGGCGGTTGAGGAATGGTCTTGGTTACCGGGACGACACCCATGGCAGATGAAGTCATGTTGCTCATGAGCGGGGCGTGCGGCTCAGGTGCGAGTTGGCTGCCATGGCCGTTCTGGCGGCGTGGTGGAGTTTTAGAGATCTAGCGTATGTGCCGGGGGGTAATCCTTGTCAGACTTTGGTCGGATTGAAGGCGACGGCGCCTGTGGATGTTGCCTCCTCTTCCTGAAGGCACAGTCATAGGAACTCTCCTCCTTTGGATTGCTCCGGATGAAAACCATGATCCTTTGACTCAGGTGTTGGTTGTGCTCCAATGTCGGTACATTCCTGAAGGCACCTACACTGCTAAGTACTACCGCCGCTCCGGATACCACAGGGGAAGGGGCCCACGAGGAAGTGGTGAAGTTTGACGCCCTCTCGCTCTATCCTATCTATCATAGGATAAACTTTGTGAATTTGGCATCCTATGTTTGGTTAGACTTCCTATGTTCGATCTTTTGTGAATTACATATGTGTTGACGTACGACAGACTTCAGGACCAATAATACCCCTTGGTGGTCCGCCTGTGGGAATCGCAATGCACAAAGAGCAAATCCAGCAGGTAAACACACAAAGATTTACCCAGGTTCGGGCCGCTGTGAAGCGTAAACCCTACTCCTACTTTAGTGGATTGATATGTCGAAAATGACCAAGTTACAAGAGAGCGCAATCTTGCCGGCAAAGTGCTCGAAAGTGCAGCTACGTAGTGCAATTGGGCAGGGTGTCGACCCTTCTAAAGGTTGCCATGGGCCTCCTTTTATCGATGAAAGGGGCTACCACAGTGGCAAAATGGTAAATATAGAGATGGATAGTGGCTACAGTAAGCTGCAACGTCAAATACATAATTCTAATGGATTAGGACAAAAGCATTAAATGCTCTGTTAGGTGTCACGCTGAGGAGAAATGCCGGCAAGGTCGTCCATGTCCACCTGTATCGCTCGCCCAGCTACCTTATATTTCATTGACACGCCACTTGGACGGTTATCACTAGAGTTGATCTTTAGCCACGGCGTTGCCATGTGCCCCGGCAAGCTTCACCTGACCACCTGTCGGCAAGTTCTTGTTTGTTTCCACCATGGAGCGGTGCGGAAGAGCTTGTCATCCCGAAGCTTGTCGGTGCCTTGAATCTTGATCTTAAGTTCTTCTTTAGTACTTCTCGGTCCCCTTCCTGGAGGTTTTCTTCATGGTATTGATCACCAAGTCTTGAGTATTGTTAAGAGCCGTCCTCTGACAAGCCCTTGCCCTTGCCGTCGGGAAGGCTGCAATTGTCTCTGCATAAGTTAGGATGTAAACACCCGTGTCAATACACGGACAGTATGCTATGTCCAGTTGTAAATTAAACTTTGCTATGTCCAATTGTAAATAAATTTGCTATGTCTGATCTATGATCTATGCTATACTTTGATCTCTTTATTTTGTTGACATCTGCTATACTTTGATCTTGTTGTGTGGAGTTATATGAGTTTGGAGTCCGGATAGACGGGAACGACTGCTGTCTACGGACACGTCTGGATGCGTAAATGACTTATAGCTTGTATATACGCTCTTGATACTTCAGAAATGAACGCCCGAACCATCCCGACGACGCAAAAGAGTCAACAGCCCCGAAGGGGACGCGCGGGACGAGGCAGGGACACACCGCTCGCACGGCACCCGGTTGGAAGAAAGAAGAAGAGTCCGCGCGGATCCGCCCCGGCCGCGTGGGCGGGCACGCCACGATCCGACGGCTCGCGCCGACGATTTTTGGCACGGCACCGGCAAACGCAAAGCAAGCAATCAGGCTGGCAGGAAAAAGGATCGAGGAGGAGGTGGACGACTCCGCCCGCACACCCCCGCGCCACGGACAAAACCACTGGTAGTAGTACCACCGGAGAAGGGGGCAAGCGCGCGCGACGCGACGCGACGCACGCGGGAGAACGAAGCCCCCCACTCCCTTCCTCTCCTCCTCCTCCCCGCCCCGGCATCGAGGCTCCCGGCGGGATGGGCGCGGGGAATGGCCTGAGCAACGGCGCCGCGGCCGCGGCCGAGGCGGCGCCCGACGGGACCACGGTGTTCCGGGCCACGGCCTACTCGCCGCTGCGCACCACGCTGGCGCTGGCGCTCTGGCTGGGGGCCATCCACTTCAACGTCCTCCTCGTCCTCGCCTCCCTCTTCCTCCTCCCCCGCCGCGTCGCCGCCATGTCCGTCCACTGATCCACTCCCCCCCATCCTCCTTCTTTTGCCGGTTAATCGTAAGCAGCCCTCATAGCTCCTTCCGATGGCGCAGGGTGCTCGGCACGCAGCTCTTCTTCATGCTCGTGCCCCTCAATGACAAGAGCAGGATTGGACGCAAGATCGCCAGGTTCGCCCCCCTTCCCTTCCCCCTCCTCTCCCCCTTTCGATTCCTCATCCGTGCATTGCCATTGCTGCCTGGATCTCACATTCGGTGGACGCCTCTGCAGATTCATAAGCAAGTACGTCGTTGGGTACTTCCCCGTCACTCTACATGTGGAGGACTACAAGGCCTTTGACCCCAAAAGAGCTTACGGTGAGCTTTCCTTCCCTGGAGCATGCTTGGATCAGCGTATCTACCCCCTTTTTTTGGGTCTACTCAAATGAAAGGGTGAAGTAAAAGATGAGCAGGAAAGATTAGAGCCTGCCTTTTTTGTGCAGAGCCGCCCGATTTGTAATTTTACTGTTGTATGTTTGCAGTGTTCGGTTATGAACCGCATTCTGTTCTGCCCATCGGCCTTGGGGCCCTCGTGGACCTTGTTGGATTCATGCCATTGCCGAAGACCAAGGTTCTTGCAAGCACTGCGGTGAGGAACCCTCTCATTACCTTCCTAAATGTGCATTGTCGGTGTCTGATTGAATTCAGTCTTTCGGTAAGCTGTTGGTAGGCGTGCTCTTAATTGGTGAATTTCTGGTTGGCGTTAGGTGTTCTACACTCCGTTCTTGAGGCAGATATGGACGTGGTTGGGCTTGGTTCCTGCTTCAAGAAAGAACTTCTACTCCTACCTTCGAGCTGGTTATACCTGCATCGTAGTGCCTGGAGGTGTACAGGAGATGCTTCACATGGATCATGATTCGGAGGTTTGCGGCGCTGTTCTTCTTGCATAGTCATTGATGACATTGTTGTTATCATTCAATTTATGCCGTAATGACAAACAATTCTTGCAATTGTCAGGTTGCTTTTCTGAAATCAAGAAAAGGTTTTGTTAAGATCGCTATGGAGACAGGTTCTCCTTTAGTCCCGGTCTTCTGCTTCGGACAGGTAACGGCACCTCTTCTGCCACATGATGATATGCAATAGTGCAGTATCCTTGATTTCATGCATGGGTGCATAATAAATGTTGATGGAAGTGGATGGGTTGCTGACTTGAACAGGTTACCTAACTTTGAAATGAATATTTGTGCTATTGTCTATTAGAGCCTTGTGTACAAGTGGTGGAGGCCAGGTGGCAAGTTGATTGTGAAGATTGCTAGAGCAATTAAATTTACTCCAATTGTTTTCTTTGGGAAATACGGGTAATGCTCTTGAGTGCATATATCTTCTTTTTGGTATATTTCCACTGATCTGATTTGCGTAAATGCCAAATAATTTCGATTCAGTATTCACATGTGTAAATTTGTAATACAGGACTCCCATCCCTTTCGCGACACCACTTCATCTGGTTGTTGGAAGACCAATCGAGGTTCAGAAAAATCCTCAGCCTACATATGATGAGGTGAGAATCATTCTGGGCGTTTTAGCATCCGACCAAAAAAGATTGAGCAAATGTTAGATGTGATTTTTGCTATTAAACAGAACTGGAAAACAGTTAGTTAAGCACCCAAGGCCAAAATCTGGTGTGCATTTTTGTCATTCTGGACCAAGCCTTAGTTGCTCGATATGGATGTCATTTTCTAGATCTGTTTAGAGTATGAATGTATGACTTTATCATGCCGGTTTCTTTGCAACTGTGGAAACAAGTTTTGAAACCATGTTCTTGTTTAATATCCTAACATGCCTTTTTTGTTCTTGAAATGGAGGCAAAATACTAACATGCCTTGGTGTTGACAGATAAACGAGGTGCATGAACAATTTGTGGTTGCGATGCAAGAACTATTCGAAAAGTACAAGACAAAAGCTGGATATGACAAACTCGAATTGAGAGTTCTATGATGGCCGTTCCAACATCCAGCCATAGGATATTTCAAAGTTGCGTTTACAGGGTTCAGTAGCATTCAAACTGGAGTGTGTTTAAGTCAAGCCTTCGCCAGGATTTAGTAGCTCTGAATGTGTAGGAAATCCCAGCAGCTGGAATGACATGCTCACCTGGCCTTGCAAAACACATAAAATGTAAAAATTGTATACATTTGCGTGCTCATATAGCGCTCAAGAGCCAAGACACATAGGATGTACCGATTGTATATTTGTTTGCTCATAAAGCACTGAGGAGTTTCTTCACATTCATGTAAGATGTGTTTGGTTCCATTCAGACAGCAGAAAGGATCAAACTTGACAACATGTATACATGTCGGAAGGGCTATTAACCTCAGCTAGAGGGTACACATACCACATGGACATTGTTCACAAACTATTTTTCTTGAGTTAACACACAGCTCAATTGTACCACCAGTACATCTTTTCACGCCACCAAGTTCATGAAAATCCATGATGAGAGGCACCGCATCACTGGACTCGCAGCAGATGGATTTATTATTATTCAAGTACAACAAGACTCTGATCTTGGAACTACCAAGCTCAGAGCATCATGAATGTAAATTAGAACTTCTGAGACATATTACAAAACCACAACGGTTCTGGAACCAACACCAACTGTAAACACGGATCAAAATAGAGCTTGATCTGATCACCAGTTGTGTAATAACGCAGAGAAGCTCTAATGGGAAGTTGGTGCAGACGCAGGACCATCTCCGGCCACCCTTTGGGCAAACTGAACATCCTGCTTACACTCGAGCGGAGCATCGTAAATCCATAATGTGGCTATCAATAGGCCTAGTGCGAAACCAGAGTGATAGATCATGACACTGACTTTTGCTTGTGCAAGACTCAAACTATGCGACACTAAAGCACACTAACTTGGTGACTCTTCAGATGGATGCTCATCTCAGTGCCATCAAATCGTGACTCATCCCTGATTCTTAAGAGTGCCATCATGACTAATCCCCTTGGATTAGTCAACCTTACAGAGTGCTGGACTCCATTCCAGCATCCACCATATATCCATGACTTGTCAGATACAGAATCAATAATAATGCTGTATCTAAACATCGACGATCACAATCCCCCACCAGGACAGGATTTGAACCAAGCCAAACTGATAAGAGCAGCCGTCGCTCTTGAGATACTGCCCCATCCACCGGAACAGTTCATGATCTCCAGGTACATATGTCGACCATGATAAGGACAACCTGTAGAGTTACATCCCAAAAGTTACTATCAATGAGTAAGAATCAAGATGCAGGAGCTAAACCAGCATCAACAAAACTAGAATCTGTGTAACAGTTGTATTGATGAACAGACCAAAGTCACACAAGCATGCTCAAATGGGCCCAGTTAGGAGACCATTATCCAAGTGCACTTACACACTAATCGATGAATGCAAGGATGATTGCTTGATACAATACATACCTTATGAATACAAGGATGATTTTTTCCAGGTAAGAACAAGTGCTGCAAATACAGCAGCACTGTTCTTTTAGTCCTGCTGCAAACTAAAGTTACCTGGCACGGACAAAAAAATCTAGTGTCAGTTACAGCTAGGCAGTCAACACGCAAACAAGATAACAACGATCCAGAGAAAGCAAACCTCAAGGTATAAATGGTTGGGGGTGCACAGTTCAGCTTGCTCTTTAGTCTGAACCACTAGCTTGTGTAAACTGAGGTGAGTGGGCTGGTACAACTAAGTGTGGATGGGAGGGAACTGGTGCTGCTACAAAAGCCAAATAAACATACATTTTCACAAGGGCAAATAGCATGCCAGAAAAGATTCAGAAAGAAAAATGGAAAATTATATTTATGTTAGCATAATAATTCAGAGTGGAAGCATATGTTGCTTAGTGAATGCAGTTGGATCTTGAAACCATGTCTGAGTTTATTTGGAAGGGTCTTTCTTTATGATGGAAAAGAAGGCCCAACAAATAGTGGAAATGTGATCTGGAGAAAGCTTACCTACTAAAAAGGGAGCCTGAATGGTGGGACGATTTGTTGGGGATGAATTAATTAAGTTTGACCCAGTGAGATGCACAAATTGATTTCCTGGCATACTGTAACCATGCATCATCGGATAGCCGTTGCCCCCACCAGAAATGGATGGGCTCAATTGGCTAAATGGTTGGTTAGCAGTATTTGCTGCAGCTGAGACACCATAAACTGGAACATATTGCTGACCAACATATGGGTTTAATGTACCCTGCAAAGAGACATTTTTTTAGAATATGCTAATCCTTAGCATGACTTGTGTTCCACAAGAATATTTAAGTTTACATGTTCACACTTTAACCTGTGGATAGATGTATTCAGTCCCATATGTGGAGTAACTGCAAAAAAGAAAGAAGAAAATGAACTGAATGTACTTCTTATGGCTTCCAAACAGTGATATTTTGCTCCATGAACTCAAGCAGTTTTGATAATTTGATCGTTTTCAAAGGAACAAGGGAAAGAGGGGAGTGGGACAGATGATAGATGGCTAACGAGGGACAAGCATATGCATAATCTACACAACGTGGGCAAATCAAATACATCTGGTCATACTTTTGTGCCCAAGTGATACATGGTGATGGGGAATTGGGAAAAAAAACTAGACAAAATACTTTGCAGAGGATGGTTGCATTCTAAATTCTAATTTGATCGTTTACATCTTTATTAAATGAAGTACTCCCTCGTAAAGTACAAGAGCATTTAGATCACTAAAGTAGTGATCTAAACGCTCTTATATTTCTTTACAGAGGGAGTACCTTGGTAGTTAAAACCAGTAAAAGAATTGCAATCTATTTAAATTTTGCAAATTCAAGGGTATAAACATGAACAAATTATACTAAAAAATGGTGAAGAATCGGCCTAAAAAGAACATGAAAGTCGTGAACAGACATCTAGGGACAAGATGGAACTTCTAAATACTTCGTCTTACATGCCAGTTTGATAGCATTACATCGTCAACCCACTGAATTTTCTTAAAGCTTGCGTTTTTAAACAAGTTGTACTGTATGTTCTGGAAATAATCTTACCTGTATTGTGGAACCGGGAATCCCTGGTACTGGTAGTATCCAATCGGAAGTGGTCGTTGCTGACCATAACCCCCTACATAAATGCCCCTTGGAACGGGAACACCAAAGTAGGAGCCAGCTGATCTTGGCCGCCCTATATAGAATGCATGTTTTAGAACACATGCATATAGAAAGGACACTATTATTACCACATAAACAACCTTTTGATAAGCAAACCCTAGCCCTTTCCTACCCATAGTTGAATTCTTGATTTACTTTGCAACATGATGAGGGTTAACTGAATTCCAGAGTAAGTCACTAAGCACCATGGACTCATGTACTAGTCATGTTACAACTTTTGTTAGGGAGACTCGTGGTAGAACTGATTGATTTAGATTGCACAAGACAACATCAATAAGCAACAACTATGCTGCATTAAATTGCAAACAATAGTAACTACTTTGATGAAATGGCCTCAAAACGTGCGTACAAGCTATTCCAAATAGGTAGTATTAGAAGAGAATAATACCGAGGGGTGTGGAAGGCTGGGCACGCCCTAGCGACGCCAGGTTACAGTTGGCCCGCCTGCCATCGATGACCGGCGACGGTTCCTCGCAGGCCTTGGTGGCCGCCTCAGCATCGCGGAACGTCACCTGCGGAGACGAGCATGAAAGTCGTAAACAATCCAGCACTGCTACAGCGTTTCCAGAAAGACTAACAGGTGGAAGCAGAATTAGGAGGAGGAGCGGGCACTGACGAAGCCGTATCCTTTGGAGCGGCCGGAGTGGCGGTCGGTGATGACGACGGCCTCGAGGATGTCCCCGAAGCGCTCGTAGAAGCGGCGGAGCCTCTCGCTGGTGGTCTCCCAGGCGAGGCCCCCGACGAAGAGCTTGGTGTGGGTGGTGTCCCCGAAGGGCGAGGCCGGCAGGTGCAGCCCCGAGCTGGAGCTGGACGCCGACGCCGACCCGGACGCCGACCCCGCGTGGTGCTGGTGCAGGGCCATCCGGGAGGCGCGAGCGGATCGGCGGGATTCCTTGGCGCGGGTCGGAGGGGATCTTCGGTCGCCGCGATTCCGGTGCTGCCTCCTGGCGGCGGCGAGAGGGGATTGGGGAGAATCGGGGGCGGAGTGGGAGAAAAAAAGTGGGGGCGGCGAGGGGAAAGGGGGGTGTGATTGGGGCGGGGGCGGGGTTTTGGCGTCCGGTTGGCGCCTCCTCCTGCTACTGCTCCAGGGACCCACAGCTCACAAAGATGAGCCAACGACTCGACTTTTTCGAATGGAAAACGCGGCTCGGCTGACCGCGAAATCCAGCTGTGGCAGTACAAGAGTTGTTCGGAAACAATTGCAACGAAATTTGAGTCTCGTGGCGCTCATACACTCGCCTCTCTGAAAGTCATATGTACCCACGGCCTACCCTATGAGCATTTTCGAAAGATTAAATCGACACATTATTTTGAGATTAACGAATCATCACAGACGTCTTCATAGTTGATGGGAACACCACCTCCCACTGAACATACATCGCCGAAAAGCTTGAAATAAATGCAGAAAAATCCAATCATTAGAGCATCTCCAACAGCCGCGCTAAACTAGCGCCGCGCCGCAAAATAGGTCGTTTTAGCGCGCGCGCAACGCGTCAGGTCGCTCCAGCGGGCGCGCAAAAACGGCGCGCGCGCTAAAACAGGTTGGGCGCGCGGTCAAAAACAATTACCCGCGCACCGTATTTCGGGCGCCCACAACGGCGCGCGGCACACTCGAGCGCTCGCGCCCGCTCTTCCTCTCGCGCTTCCACCCCCGACCGGCCGCGCCGCCACCGCCGCCCGCGCACCCCGGCGACCGTCTCAGGCTTCCCCGGCCTATCCCCGCGCGCCCGCGCTTCCGCCCATCCCCTCCTAGTACCGCCGGCGCCCGCGCGCCTCCGTCGTCCGAGGAACAGCGCCCGAGCGCTCGCTGCCGCGCCGCGCCCGCAAGGTGTTTGACAAAACGCCTACAAGGTATGTATTGCTCAAACTTCATGAATTTGGTGCATGTTTTGAATTGTAGTTTTTATAGTATAGTATTGAACATTGTAGATGAGTTCGTCGTATGATTCTTCCGAAGAAGAATTTGATATGGAAGAGGAGGAGGATCTTGCAATGATCGTAGCTATGCATATCAATAAAAAACCGAAGCACGGTGGTTCGGTTATGGGTCGGGAGAAAATTTGGAGAGATAGGATTGATGCCCATAACAGATTGATGAAGAACTATTTCGTGGAGAATCCCACATACCCGGAGTCGTATTTTCGTCGCCGGTTTAGGATGAGCACCGACTTGTTCAGGCGCATTGCAGAGAAACTAGCGAGCCATGACCGGTTTTTCCAGCAAAGGAGGAATGCCGCCGGAGAGCTCGGGCATAGCACTTTTCTGAAGGTGACAGCCGCTTTGCGTATGTTGGCATACGGTATCCCGGCTGATCTAGTTGATGATCATTTGGCTATGGGTGAGAGCCAAGCCATCATGTGTGTCAAGCGCTTTGCAGTGGGAATTGTGCAAGTGTTTGGCGAGGAGTATTTGAGATCTCCCACTGCTGAAGACGCCGCAAGGCTATTGGCGATGAACAAAGCGCGCGGCTTTCCTGGCATGCTTGGCTCAATAGATTGCATGCATTGGAGTTGGAAGAATTGTCCAAAGGCATGGCATGGGCAATTCCACGGCCAAAAAAAGGGTTCCACTATAATCCTTGAAGCGGTGGCCGATCAGGAGACTTGGATTTGGCATGCATTCTTTGGAATGCCTGGATCTTTGAATGATATCAATGTTGTCAACCGGTCACCACTGATGAATAAGATTGCAAACGGTGAGTTGCCACCTGTGCAGTTTGTAGCAAATGGCCGTACGTACAACTATGGCTATTATCTAGCGGATGGCATCTATCCAAAGTGGCAAACCTTCGTGAAGCCGTTGAAAAAACCGGAAGGTAAGAAAAATCTTGATTTCCACAATGCTCAGGCGGCGGCTAGAAAAGATGTGGAGAGAGCATTTGGGATTTTGCAAGCCCAATTTGCTATTGTGAGAGGACCGGCAAGATTTTGGGATCAAAAAATGCTTTGGTACATCATGCACGCTTGTGTGATCATGCACAACATGATCATCGAGAATGAGCGTGGCCAAGATTTAGACTACTCACAGTATGAGCTCTTGGGACATCCCGTGCGAGTGCGGCGGAGGGCTGAAAGGGTAGCCCGTTTTGTTGCCTCCTATCATGCCATTCGGCGTCCCGCAACGCACAAGGAACTTCAGAATGATCTAATTGAAGAGTGGTGGGCATGGCATGGACGGCAAAGAGCATGATGATATCTGCACTCGACATTGTATTGTTCATGAACTATTTGTTGTGTTGTAATAATTTATTTTGAACTATTTGTTGTTGTACTGAACAATAAACTATTTGTTTGAGTTGTAATGATTTATTTTGAACTATTTGTTATTGATTTTTATTTTGTTTGTTTGATCATTTTTGCTCATCTTCTTTGAAATGTACATGTGGTTTGTGCGGCGCGCGCGCTGTATTTTTGCGCCCTGCTGGAGCGGCGCGCGCGCGCTGCATTATAGCGCCGCTGCTGGAGCCAGCGCAGGCGGGCGCGCAAAACCAGCCGCAGCGCGCGCGCTAACAGGTTTTTTGCGCGCGGCGCTTTAGCGCGGCTGTTGGAGATGCTCTTAATGTCAAGTCTAGAACTTGAACTCCGACGGGGATATCGCAGTCTTCCTAACCATCCAACCACAGTTAGTTCATGAGTCTTGTGGATTGTGTTGGTTCTATCTGATTGGTCAATACAAATCAAGGGCAGTCAAAAAGAATCTAGGCAAACCACCATGGTCAACATTCATGTTGGAGATGCTCCTGTACCTGTGCATCAGCCTGTTCTGCATACCAAGGTTAATTTTCTAGTGTGGATGTTCTTATTTGTGGTTTGTTTGTGGAATGGACAATGGGATTATCGTCGTTGGATTATGATGAATTGGAGGAAAAGTTGTGCGGGCCAAATATTTTGATGTTGTGTTTTTAGTACTAATATATTGAGTTGCGTTTTCAGATATTACGGTGTTGTGGGTGTTACGATATTCTCCTCATACTAGAACGAGTGAGAAACCATCTTATTCTTATACACAAATTGAAAGCACAAATCCTTAACCTTTTTATTTGCAGGAATCCAAAACATAGGATTCTAATGTTATTGCTCATTTTAATCTAACATGATTTGATTTTGATTTGGTTGATAGTATCAGGGGAAAATAAAAATAATTAAAAAATAATTGTGTGGATGCTCAATTTTCTATAGGAATCTTTCGAAAAGCTTCTGGTGTTCAATCTTACAACCCGATCAAGAGGTAAAATTCCTAAGGATTCCAATCCACTAAATTTCTTATGAAAATCCTTCAGTCAAAGAGGGAAGGGATTGGTGGAATCCTGGGCGAGCGGATCAGTGGGATTCCTAGGCAAGGGTCGTAGGAGATCTTCGCTCATTGCAACCCTGATGGTTCTTGGTGGCGGTGGCGTGAGGGAATTGGGGTGAAGGAAGTGGGGAGAATCGCGGGCAAGGAAGAAGAGAAAAGGTGGGGGCGAGGGGAAATGAGATTTTGATTGGGGCGGGGCGGAGGGTTGGTGTCGGGTTGATGCCTGCTCGCTTCTACTGCTAGGGGACCCCCGGCTCACAACTCAACAAAGATCAGTGGTCGATCTATCATCCACCATTGTTCTGAAGAAATATGCCCTAGAGGCAATAATAAAGTTGTTATTTTATATTTCCTTATTCATGATAAATGTTTATTATTCATGCTAGAATTGTATTAACCGGAAACTTGATACATGTGTGGATACATAGATAAAACACCGTGTCCCTAGTAAGCCTCTACTAGACTAGCTCGTTAATCAAAGATGATTAAGTTTCCTAACCATAGACATGTGTTGTCATTTGATATAACGGGATCACATCATTAGGAGAATGATGTGATGGACAAGACCCATCCGTTAGCTTAGCATATTGATCGTTAAGTTTTATTGCTATTACTTTCTTCATGTGAAATACATATTCCTTCGACTATGAGATTATGCAACTACCGAATACCGGAGGAAAGCCTTTTGTGCTATCAAACGTCACAACGTAACTGGGTGATCATAAAGATGATCTACAGGTATCTCCGAAGGTGTTTGTTGGGTTAGCATAGATCGAGATTAGGATTTATCAGTCTGAGTATCGGAGAGGTATCTCTGGGCCCTCTCGGTAATACACATCATAAGCTTGCAAGCAAATGACTAAGGAGTTAGTCGCGAGGTGATGTATTACAGAACGAGTAAAGAGACTTGTCGGTAACGAGATTGAACTAGGTATGTGGATACCGACGATCGAATCTCGGGCAAGTAACATACCGATGGACGAAGGGAATAATGTATGTTGTCATAACGGTTCGACAGATAAAGATCTTCGTAGACTATGTAGGATCCAATATGAGCATCCAGGTTTCGCTATTGGTTATTACTGGAGTGGTGTCTCAGTCATGTCTACATAGTTCTCGAACCCGTAGGGTCCGCACGCTTAACGTTCGATGATGACAAAGTATTATATGAGTTATGTGATTTGGTGAATGAATGTTGTTCAGAGTCTCGGATGAAATCACGGACATGACAAGGAGTCACGAAATGGTCGAGAGGTAAAAATTGACATATAGGACGATGGTATTCGGACACCGGAAGTGTTTCGGAGGGTACCGGGAACTTATCGGGTCACTGGAAGGTGTTCTGGGTACCCCCGACAATCCTATGGGCCATATGGACCTTGTGAAGGAACACAGCAGCCCATAAGGGTCTGGTGTGCCCTGTAAGGACATAGGAGAAGGAGGAGAAGGAAAGGGGGGAAGGGAAAGGAAAGTGTGGATTAGGATTCTCACTTCCTTCCCTCACCCCCCTCTTTCCTTCCCCTTCATGCATTCATGGAAAGGGGGCGCAGGGCAAGGCAGGGCCCCTAGGGGGCAACGACCAACCCTAGGGCGCACCCTCGCTGCCTCCCCTCCCCCTCCCACCTATATTTACATGGGGGGCTCCACTAGGACACCCCAGACTATTGCATAGCCGTGTGCGGCGCCCCCTTCACCTTTATTCCCACGGTCATATCTTCATAGTGCTTAGGCGAAGCCCTGCGCGAATCACTTCACCATCACCGTCACCACACTGCCGTGCTGACGGAACTCATCTACTACCTCGAGGCCTTGCTGGATCAAGAAGACGAGGGACGTCACTGAGTTGAACATGTGCAGAACTCGGAGGTGTCGTACGTTCGGTACTTGATCAGTCGGAGCTAGAGGAAGTTCGACTACATCAATCGCGTTGTCAAACGCTTCCGCTTACGGTCTACGAGGGTACGTAGACACACTCCCCCCCTCGTCGCTATGCATCTCCTAGATAGATCTTGCGTGAGCGTAGGAATCTTTTTGAAATTGCATGCTACGTTTCCCAATAGTGGCATCTGAGCCATGTGGCACCCCGACTCAGAGCTACCGGTTTACCTTGCATTGCCAGCCCAGAGATCAAGTCTTCTGGCAATACACAACAATATGGTACAGAAACAACCGCTTTATTGATGCTAGAGGATTACATAAGTCCGATATTACATCGAGATACGAGGCCAAGCGACACACTCAGTGCGGCTGAACAATATGTACATTATTTAATGAACATGACGAGGGCCTCGATCACACGAACTACGCGGCAGCGGAAGAACGATGAAGTGGAACTCCATAGCACAGGGACACCAACATGGACACGACCTAGACGCGAGATGCGCTCTGATGCAAACCGACTTGCCTGAAAGCTGGCATGACACGCCAGGTCAGTACATTGAATGTACTTGCAAGCTCCCAACAAACATAAGCACGATGACAGACAATATCATGATAATTAATCAAATTAATGCTAAGCAAGAACTACTAAATATGTAATAAAACTACTACGCACACCGAAGACGCCCATAACCGAGGACGCGGCTATCGATAGAAGTTGATCCATGGCGTGACTTACTTCCGAGTTATGCCCATAACCGAGGACGCGGCTATCGATAGATTAAATACACTCTGCAGAGGTAGCGCACTTTACCCACATTATGGAATCCTGGCCTTGCACTCCCATTCGGGTGGACCAAAGCGTTCCGACGAAACCCTTCCTTTATCAAGGCACTCTCCCGGCCTCTCCGACCAACTCCCTCTCAGGGCTAGGTCTTGGATGGCCCCGTGCCTACCAAAGGCACCAACGGCCACCGTTGTGGCAAAATGTTCCCAAAGGGGGACAAGGTACCATAAAAACAAAAATGAGCACACAAGGTTATGTCTGCTTACCGGGCCAGGTTATGCACGCCCATAACCTTCCCTCGAGGGAGGCACCGGTGAGAGGCACAACAAAGGACCAAATTAAGACCTTCCCACAAGGTAAATGTGGTCGCACTGAATAAAAACCCGATTCAGTGGCACCATGATGTGATCAACATCATATTCAAGTTGAACTTAATCAAGTTTAACCTTTTATAAATAACAATGGCATTTTGACATTATCAAGCAACTAACCGTCATGCAAAGCAAACAACACATGGATATGGATCAAACTTATCAACATAATTATCTTGCAATACTCAGGATCAAAAGCGTCACTGGTTCTAATCATTTTTATTAACTAGCAATATTTTATTTAGCCCATCATTTATATGAGAATATCACTTAATAAAAGAACTATCATTTTCTACCATAGCAATACAACTAATGCAGAATTTTATTCTACTTGACCAACAAGTTCATGCAATCTACCAGTAACTAAAACAAGCATATCAAGCATGATAAAGTAACTAGCAATTAACCAAACTTATTTATCAAATTTTAAATGCAAACAAAACTCATATTCAAGTAGAAAATCATAGATATTGAAATAACACCATCCTAATGCTGGGTGGCTTGCCTTAGTGCAGAGGAGGATCACACTCCTCCTGGTTGGCTTTAAGACAAGTCTCTCCTTCTAAAAATATTTAAAACCCACAAAAACAATTATCAAAACCACTCTGAAAATCACCAGAAAATCTAGGCAGCAAGGAAAAATCCACACTTTGGTGTGCTGCTAGAGTTTTCTGTAACAAACCAAATGCAAAAAGGATCAACTCATTTGTACTTCTAGGCTAGGAGATATAGGTGGTCAAAGTTCTAGTCAAAATATTTGAATTTAAATGAAATAACAGAAAATCCTGGGGGGGGTGACGTCGAAGGCGTAAAGAGGAAGTATGGCTCCACTCGTACCGCTTCGGGCGCGAGTGGAGAGGCTGACGATGGGCCCCACCGGTGAGGAGAGAGGGGGAGGGGAAGAGAAACAAAATGCAGCGGCGTTCCACCGGAGATCATGCCGGTGAGGAGGGCTCCTTGGGCCATATAGGAGGGATATGAGTGGAGAGGGGGCTACGGCGAACCTGCCTATACCCGTGGCATGGCGAGGGATGGCTGGAGCTGCTCGCAATCAACCTCACAAGCGGCGTCAGCGGTCGGGACTTGCCGGAGAGGAAGAAGGCGACAACGAGAGGCTGCTCCGAGGGCTCAGCAACGTCCATGCAGCACCAGAGGACCCCCAATGCCACGCCCGAGAGGTTGCTCGAGCTCAAGGGGCACCGGAGCGAGGTGGCTGGGCTGCGGAGGTCGCCGGAGCTCTCTAGTCGGGGTCGACGGCCAGGGGCCTGCCCGACCAGGCTACGGTGTTCCTACGTGCTCGTGGAGGTTGGTTGGTGCAGCGTGTGGCTTCGGGATGGAGGGGAGGGCTCAATTTATAGCCAGAGGGGGAAGGGGCAACGTGTCGCCGCCGGAGCTCTCTGGAAGGCGGCGAGAGGCGACGAGGGGCGTCAGCAAGGGTGCGGGAGGCTCAGCGATCACGTGGAGGTTGTCCACACTCGCGGACAAGCCCAGGGAGGAGGGGGAGAAGAATACAGGAGCACGGGTGCACTGTGGCTTTTGGCTGCGACGCGCCCGTGCTTGCTGTGGCATCTCCGGCATCGGCGAGCGCCAGGGAGGGGTCAAGGGCGAACAGACGAAGGTGGTGGCGCGGTGAGGCAGTCGTCGGCGAGCTCTGGCGCGAGCACGCGCTGAACAGAGGCGCTGGCGCGACGCAGAGCGCATCGAACGCATGCCAACCCCCGTGTCCACACGCGGTCACCGCCCTGGCATGGCCAAAACGAAGCCCAAACGCTGCCAAACCATGTCTGGGCTAGAGTCCATGCAGTGTTTAGTCTAGAGGAGCTGAGGACACATCACCAGGCCGACCAGATGTTACTCTAGCTTGATGGAAAGTTTCTGGACAGAAACTTGGTCGCCAAGTTTGGTTAGGTTCTAGAAGGTCATTAGGGCTGAGCTCCTGGGGTTAAGGGTTTCTTAGGAGGGTAGTTAATCTCAAGAAAGCTCAGCTCCAAAAGGTTTAGGAAAAATGCACTTGCTGTACAAAGTGCATTTTTGGGCCAGAACAAAAATGATTTTCTGTAGCAAAAATATTACAAAAAGTCATGCAATATTTTTGCTTGGGAAGGTGTGCCAAGGTCCAAAGAATATTCAGGAATTATCTCAGGATTTTTGGAGCTATAAAAATTGGGGTTGCTTTGGAGCACAAGTTTCTGAAAGGGGTTTTAGAGAGGAAAATGAATATTTGTCTTTTATGAAAAATATTCATTTGATTGTTTTGGGGATTTATCAGAGAAATAAGGTTGAATGAAGAGTAGATAGGTCACTTGGGTGAAAGTCAAGGGTATGCCCAAGTGACAAGTCCAAAATAAATGACTCAAAAATCCAAATCAAAGCAAGGCAAAAACCAAGTCCGGAAACAGAGAGAAGGCAAGTTCGGAAAAAGAGAGATGGCAAAATCTAGGCTGTCACAAGCTAGGTCTATGCATAGATGATATGCACGAGTAGAACACTAAGAGTTGTGGGCGGTGATCGTCATACTGCTTACCACCAATGTCTTATTTTGATTCAGCGGTATTGTTGGATGAAGAAGCCCGAACCAATCTTACATGACCACGTTCATGAGACCGGTTCCACCGACAGACATGCAACTAGTTTTGTATAAAGGTGGCTGGCGGGTGTCTGTTTCTCCTAATTTAGTTGAATCGAATTTGACTGCGGCCGGTCCTTGTTGAAGGTTAAAACAGCAAACTTGATAAATCACCGTTGTGTTTTTGATCCGTATAGGTAAGAACCGTTCTTGCTAGAAGCCCATAGCAGCCACCTAAAACTTGCAACAACAAAGTAGAGGACGTCTAACTTGTTTTTGCAGGGCATGTTGTGATGTGATATGGTCAAGACATGATGTGATATACGTTGTTGTATGAGATGATCATGTTTTGTAAAAGTTATCGGCAACCGACAGGAGCCTTATGGTTGTCTCTTTATGTATGAAATGCAAATGCCATGTAACTTCTTTACTTAATCACTATGCGTTAGTGATAGTTATAGAAGCAATAGTTGGCGAGACGATCACGATGCAATGATGGAGATCAAGGTGTCGAGCCGGTGACAATGGAGATCATGACAATGCTTTGGAGATGGAGATCAAAAGCATAAGATGATGATGGCCATATCATGTCACATATTTTGATTGCATGTGATGTTTATCTTTTATGCATCTTATTTTGCTTAGTACGACGGTAGCATTATAAGATGATCCCTTAACTAAATTTCAAGGTATAAGTGTTCTCCCTGAGTATACACCGTTGCGACAGTTCGTCGTGTTGAGACACCACGTGATGATCGGGTGTGATAGACTCTACGTTCAAATACAACGGGTGCAAGACAGTTTTGCACATGCGGAATACTCGGGTTAAACTGGACGAGCCTGGCATGTACAAACATGGCCTCGGAACACTAGAGACCGAACGGTCGAACGTGAATCATATAGTAGATATGATCAACATACATATGTTCACCATTGATGACTACTCCATCTCACGTGATGATCAGACATGGTTTAGTTGATTTGGATCACATATCTTTTAGATGACTTGAGGGATGTCTATCTAAGTGGGAGTTCTTAACTAATTTGATTAATTGAACTTAATTTATCATGAACTTAGTCCTAATAGTATTTACATATCTATGTTGTAGATCAATAGCTCGCGATATAGCTCCTATATATTTTTGATATGTTCTTAGAGAAAAGTTGAAAGATGATAGTACCAATGATGCGGACTCGGTCCATGATCTGAGGATTATCCTCATTGTTGCATAGAAGAATTATGTTCTTGATGCACCGCTAGGTGACAAACCTGTTGCAGGAGCAGATACAGACGTTATGAACATTTTGCAAGCTCGATATGATGACTACTTGATAGTTTAGTGTGCCATGCTTTACGTCTTAGACCGGGACTTCAAAAACTTTTTGAACACCGCGGAGCATATGAGATGTTCCAAGAGCTGAAATTGGTATTCCAGACTCATGCCCGTGTCGAGGGGTATGAGACCTCTGACAAGTACTTTGCCTACAAGAAGGAGGAGAATAGCTCAGCCAGTGAGCATGTGCTCATAATGTCTGGGTACTACAATCACTTGAATTAAGTAGGAGTTAATCTTCTAGATAAGATAGTGATTGATAAAGTTCTCTAGTCACTATCACCAAGCTACTAGAACTTTGTGATGAACTATAGTGTGCAAGGGATAACAAAAAAGATTCCCGAGCTCTTCGCGATGCTAAAATCGGCGAAGGTAGAAATCAAGAAAGAGCATCAAGTGTTGATGGTTAACAAGACCACTAGTTTCAAAAAAGGGCAAAGGAAAAGAAAGGGAACTTCAAGAAGAATGACAAGCAAGTTGCCGCTAATGTCTAGTACGCAACTTTATTCTTGTAGACACGTGTTGGGCCTCCAAGTGCAGAGTTTTGTAGGACAGTAGCAATTTTCTCTCAAGTGGATGGCCTAAGGTTTATCAATCCGTGGGAGGCGTAGGATGAAGATAGTCTCTCTCAAACGACCCTGCAACCAAATACAAGAAATCTCTTGTGTCCCCAACATACCCAATACAATGGAAAATTGTATAGGTGCACTAGTTTGGCGAAGAGATGGTGATAAAAGTGTAATGTTGATGGTATAAATATATTTTTATAATCTGAATAAATAAAACAGCAAGGTAGCAAATAGTAAACGTGCACCAAAACGGTATTGCGATGCTTGGAAATGAGGTCTAGGGTCCGTACTTTCGCTAGTGCAATCTCTCAACAATGCTAATATAATTGGATCATATAATTAACTACCCTCAACGTGCGATGAAGAATCACTCCAAGGTTCTTATCTAGCGGAGAACATAAGAAGAAATTGTTTGTAGTGTACGAAACCACCTCAAAGCTATTCTTTCCGATCAATCTATCCTAGAGTTCGTACTAAAATAACACCAAGCTATTCTTTCCGATCGATCTAACCAAGAGGTCGTACTAAAATAACACCATATGATACGCATCAACCAACTCTAATGCCACCTAGATACTCCAATGTCACCACAAGTATCCATGAGTTTTACGATACGCATCAAACAATTTCAGATTCATAATACTCAATCCAACACAAAGAACCTCAAAGAGTGCCCCAAGATTTCTACCGGAGAAACAAAGACAAGAACATGCATCAACCCCTATGCATAGATTACCCCAATGTTGCCTTGGGAATCCGTGAGTTGAGTGCCAAAACACATATCAAGTGAATCAATATGATACCCCATTGTCACCACGGGTATTCATAGCAAGACATATATCAAGTGCTCTCAAATCCACAAAAGTATTCAATCCGATAAAACGAAATCTCAAAGGGAAAACTCAATTCATCACAAGATAGAGAGGAGTAAACACCATATGATCCAACTATATTAACAAAGCCCGCAATACATCAAGATAGTGACATATCAAGAACACGAGAGGGAGAGAGAGATTAAACACATAGCTACTGGTACAAACCTTCAGCCCCGAGGGTGGACTAATCCCTCCTCATCGTGGTGTCCGCAGGGATGATGAAGATGGCCACCGGAGATGATTCCCCCCTCCGGCAGGGTGCCAAAACGGGGTCTGGATTGGTTTTCGATGGCTATAGAAGCCTGCGGCGGCGAAACTTCTGATCTAGGGTAACCCCGAGGGTTTTTGGAATTTTTGGGGAATTTATAGGGTAAAGAGGGGGTGCAGAAGGCCACCAAACCCACCTGGGCGCGCTTGGGCCCCCAGGCACGCCCTGGTGGGTTGTGCCCCCCTCGGGGCACCCCCCAGGTGCTGCTCTGGCCCATTGGAAGTGTCACGGTCCATAAAAAAATCCTCAAAAAGTTTTGCGGTGTTTGGACTCCGTTTGATATTGATTTCCTGCGATGTAAAAAACATGCAAAAAACAACAACTGGCACTTGGCACTGTGTCAATATGTTAGTACCAAAAAATGATATAAAATGACTATAAAATGATTGTAAAACATCCAAGAATGATAATATAACAACATGGAACAATAAAAATATATAGATACGTTGGAGATGTATCAGCCACTCCTGTGAAGAAGCCCAAAGCTAGACCTAAGCTTGAAACTGAGTGCTTCTACTACAAAGGGAATGGTCACTGGAAGCGGAACTACCCCAAATACTTGGTGGATAAGAAGGATGGCAAAGTGAACAAAGATATATTTGATATACATGTTATTGATATGTACTTACTAGTGTTCATAGTAACCCCAGGGTATTTGATACCGGTTCAGTTGCTAAGATTAGTAACTCAAAACAGGAGTTGCAAAATGAACAGAGACTAGTTAAGGGCGAGCTGACGATGTGTGTTGGAAGTGATTCCAAGGTTGATAAGATCACCATCGCACACTCCCTCTACCTTCGAGGGTTAGTGTTGGACCTAAATAAATGTTATTTGGTGTTTGCGTTGAGCATGAATATGATTTGATCATGTTTATTGCGGTACGGTTACTCATTTAAGTCAGAGAATAATTGGTGTTCTGTTTACATAAATAAAACCTTCTATGGTCATACACCCAATGTAAATGGTTTATTGAATCTCGACCGTAGTGATACACATATTCATGATATTGACGCCAAAGGATGCAAAGTTGATAATGATGGTGCAACATATTTGTGGCACTGCCGTTTAGGTCATATTGGTGTAAAGTGCATGAAGAAACTCCATACGGATGGATTTTTGGAATCACTTGCTTATGAATCATTTGATACTTGCGAACCATGCCTCATGGGCAAGATGACTAAAACTCTATTCTCCAGAACAATGGAGCGAGCCAATGACTTATTGGAAATAATACATACCGATGTATGTGGTCCGATGAGTGCTGAGGCACGCCGTGGGTTTTGTTATTTTTTGACTTTCACAGATGATTTGAGCAGATATGGGTATATCTACTTAATGAAACACAAGTCTGAAACATTTGAAAAGTTCAGGAATTTCAGAGTGAAGTGAAGAATTATCGTAACAAGAAAATAAAGTTTCTACGATCTGATCGCGGAGGTGAATATTTGAGTTACGAGTTTGGCCTTCATTTTAAACAATGTGTAATAGTTTCACAACTAACGCCACCTGGAACACCACTGCGTAATGGTGTGTCCGAATATCGTAACCGTACTTTATTAGATATGGTGCGATCTATGATGTCTCTTACCGATTTACCACTATCATTATGGGGTTATGCATTAGAGACAACTGCATTCACGTTAAATAGGGCACCGTCTAAATCCGTTGAGACGACACCGTATGAACTTTGGTTTGGCAAGAAACCTAAGCTGTTGTTTCTTAAAGTTTGGGGTTGCGACACTTATGTCAAAAGGCTTCAGCCTGATAAGCTCGAACCCAAATCAGAGAAGTGCATCTTCATAGGATACCCTAAGGAAACAATTGGCTACACCTTCTACCACAGATCCGAAGGCAAAATCTTTGTTGCCAAGAATGGAAACTTTCTAGAGAAGGAGTTTCTTTCAAAAGAAGTGAGTGGGCGGAAAGTAGAACTTGATGAGGTAATTGTACCTTCTCTCGAATTGGAAAGTAGCTCATCATAGAAAACCATTCCCGTGATGCCTACACCAACTAGATAGGAAGCTAATAATGATGATCATGAAACTTCAGATCAAGTTACTACAGAACCTCGTAGGTCAACCAGAGCACGTTCCGCATCAGAGTGGTACGGTAACCCTATTCTGGAAGTCATGTTACTAGACCATGATGAACCTGCAAACTATGAAGAAGCTATGATGAGCCTAGATTTCAATAAATGGCTTGAGGCCATGAAATCTGAGATAGGATCCATGTATGAGAACAAAGTGTGGACTTTGGTTGACTTGCCCGATGATTGGCGAGCCATCGAGAATAAATGGATCTTCAAGGGGAAGACGGACGCTGATGGTAGTGTTACTATCTACAAAGCTCGAATTGTCGCAAAAGGTTTTCAACAATTTCGAGTTGTTGACTATGATGAGATTTTCTAACTCATATCGATGCTTAAAGTCTGTCCGAATTATGTTAGCAATTGCCGCATTTTATGAAATCCGACAAATGGATGTCAAAACTGCATTCCTTAATGGATTTATTAAAGAAGAGTTGTATATGATGCAACCAGAAGGTTTTGTCAATCCTAAAGGTGCTAACAAAGTGTGCAAGCTCTAGTGATCCATCTATAGACTGGTGCAAGCATCTTGGAGTTGGAATATACGTTTTGATGAGTTGATCAAAGCATATAGTTTTATACAGACTTGCGGTGAAGCTTGTATTTACAAGAAAGTGAGTGGGAGCACTGTAGCTTTTCTGAGAAGTATATGTGAATGACATATTGTTGATCGGAAATGATGTAGAATTTTCTGGAAAGCATAAAGGAGTGTTTGAAAGGAGTTTTTCAAAGAAAGACCTCGGTGAAGCTGCTTACATATTGGGCATCAAGATCTATAGAGATAGATCAAGACGCTTGATAAGACTTTCGATGAGTACATACCTTGATAAGATTTTGGAGGAGTTCAAAATGGATCAGTCAAAGGAGTTCTTGCCTGAGTTGTAAGGTATGAAGTTGAGTAAAACTCAAAACCCGACCACGACAGAAGATAGAGAGAGAATGAATGTCACTCCCTATGCCTCAGCCATATGTTCTATAAAGTATGCCATGTTGTATACCAGACCTATTGTATACCTTACCATGAGGGGGTACAATAGTGATCCAGGAGTAGATCACTGGACAGTGGTCAAAATTATCCTTAGGTACCTAAAGAGGACTAAGGAAATGTTTCTCGGTTATGGAGGTGACAAAGAGTTCGAAGTAAAGGGTTATGTCGATGCAAGCTTTGACACTGATCCGGATGACTCTGAGTCTCAATCTGGATACATATTAAAAGTGGGAGCAATTAGCTAGAGTAGCTTCGTGCAGAGCAATGTAGACATAGAAATTTGCAAAATACATACGGATCTGAATGTGGTAGACCCGTTGACTAAACATCTCTCACAAGCAAAACATGATCACACCTTAGTACTCTTTGGGTGTTAATCACATAGCGATGTGAACTAGATTAACTACTCTAGTAAACTCTTTGGGTATTGGTCACATGGCGATGTGAACTATGGGTGTTAATCACATGACGTTGTGAACTAGATTATTGACTCTAGTGCAAGTGGGAGACTGAAGGAAATATGCCCTAGAGACAATAATAAAGTTGTTATTTTATATTTCCTTATTCATGTACATGTGTGGATACATACACAAAACACCGTGTCCCTAGTAAGCCTCTACTAGACTAGCTCGTTAATCAAAGATGGTTAAGTTTCCTAACCATAGACATGTGTTGTCATTTGATAATGGGATCACATCATTAGGAGAATGATGTGATGGACAAGACCCATCCGTTAGCTTAGCATATTGATCGTTAAGTTTTATTGCTATTGCTTTCTTCATGTGAAATACATATTCCTTCGACTATGAGATTATGCAACTACCGAATACCGAAGGAAAGCCTTGTGTGCTATCAGACGTCACAACGTAACTGGGTGATCATAAAGATGCTCTATAGGTATCTCCGAAGGTGTTTGTTGGGTTGGCATAGGTCGAGATTAGGATTTATCAGTCCGAGTATCGGAGAGGTATCTCCGGGCCCTCTCGGTAATACACATCATAAGCTTGCAAGCAAATGACTAAGGAGTTAGTCATGAGGTGATGTATTACAGAACGAGTAAAGAGACTTGCCGGTAACGAGATTGAACTAGGTATGTGGATACCAATGATCGAATCTCGGGCAAGTAACATACCGATGGACAAAGGGAATAATGTATGTTGTCATAACTGTTCGACCGATAAAGATCTTCGTAGAATATGTAGGAGCCAATATGAGCATCCAGGTTCCGCTATTGGTTATTGACTGGAGAGGTGTCTCACTCATGTCTACATAGTTCTCGAACCCGTAGGGTCCGCACGCTTAATGTTCGTGTACTATATGAGTTATGTGAATTGGTGACTGAATGTTGTTCGTAGTCCCGGATGAGATCACAGACATGACGAGGAGTCTCGAAATGGTCGAGAGGTAAAAATTTGTATATAGGACGATGGTGTTCGGACACCGGAAGTGTTCCCGAGGGTATCGGGTACTTATCGGGTCACCGGAAGGTGTTTCGGGTACCCCCGGCAATCCTATGGACCATACAGGCCTTGTGAAGGAATACACCAGCCCACAAGGGGCTCGTGCACCCTATAAGGCCATAGGAGGAGGAGAAGGAAAGGGGAAGGGAAAGGAAAGTGTGGATTAGGATTCCCACTTCCTTCCCTCACCCCCGTCTTTCCTTCCCCTTCATGCATACATGGAAGGGGGGTGCGCAGGGCAAGTCAGGGCCCCTAGGGGGCGGCGGCCAACCCTAGGGTGCACCTTGGCTGCCTCCCCCCTCCCACCTATATATGTGGGGGGCACCCCTAGCACACCCCAGACTATTGCATAGCCGTGTGCGGCGCCCCCCTCCACCGTTTACTCCCATGGTCATATCTTCGTAATGCTTAGGCGAAGCCCTGCGCGGATCACTTCGCCATCACCGTCACCACACCGTCGTACTAACAGAACTCATCTACTACCTCGACGCCTTGCTGGATCAAGAAGACGAGGGACATCACCGAGCTGAACATGTGCAGAACTCGGAGGTGTCGTACGTTCGGTACTTGATCGGTCGAAGCTAGAAGAAGTTCGACTACATCAACTGCGTTGTCAAATGCTTCCGCTTACGGTCTACGAGGGTACGTAGACACACTCTTCCCCTCGTTGCTATGCATATCCTAGATAGATCTTGCGTGAGTGTAGGAAATTTTTTAAAATTGCATGCTATGTTTCCCAACATGTTTTACATTTACCTTTTCCTTCTCCTTTGTCCTTATTCTTCCTCGTTCTTGTTTGTTCTTCCTGTTGGAGGGCAATGATCCACAAGGCCCTAGGGGTGATCAGGTCGACCTAGGCAGTCCATAGCCCCCGAGAACCTTGACGGGGTCGCTCCTAGGCGTGTGAGATTTCCGTTCCTCAAAAGACCTCGTCGGCGTGTCTTGCATATCATGCTCCGGCGAGGCTCCTCCAGCAACGTGTCATGTGTACCGCGCTCGACGTTGGAGGTACACGATGACGTGTTTGTGCATGGACATACTTTTTAGCAACTCTGCTGGAATGAAGTTTCTAATAGTCCACCATGATCTGACCATTGTGTCTACGAAGAGATCACCATCAAGGGTTTGCTATCTACAAAGGTAATGTGAATACCAAATCCCCTTGCATACATGCATATAATTCATATGGTGTTAGCAGACCATTCAATGGGTATACTCTATCGGCTAGGCCTAGTTTTTTCAATCATGCAACTAATTATGTGCAAGGCCCGATTCAAAGTAATTTACATGCTTCAACTTCTTATGATACTAGTAACATGCACCATATGTATTCCAACTCTCATGCATCGGTAACCACACAAATCGTTATGCCGATGAACAACATGATTAGTTCGATAAATAAATTTGAAACACCACATGTTAGAATTTCCAATGTCGTGCAATAAAGTGTTTTACTCTTTTATCCATCATCAACTAGTTTGGGATATGCTAGTCCAAACATACCGATGGATGGAGAGTTGGCCATGCTACTACTAGCTATTCGGACAATTACTCTCGGCCCTTGTATGCTACGCCTCACGTTAAAATTTTCCAGCAATGTACACAACTATAGATATTCATAGTTCGGCTCCGTACCATGGTCATACCCATATAGATGAAAAATTTGCAGGAGCGCACATGCCTTCACCTAATATTGTAGCATATGCATCCTCTATGCAATTGCAGAATTTTGTAACACCCACAAATCATTGACGAAAGGTTCTAGAAGTCTTGTGGTTCAATCCCTTCAAGAATGGGAAGTGGTTGCATTAAAAATGCATATAGCTCGAAATAACAAGATTAGTGATATTTGCCTTGAACAACATGAAAGGCGTTGTTTCCTGATTATGATGCGATAAAATCTAGAGTTTACAAGAATTTTTTGTCAATTTATAGAATTGGCGAGCAAAAATATGGTTCTCCAACAATACACATGTCTTCATTTAGTACTACATCATACTATACACCCCCTACATAATTACAAAGTTTCAAAAACACTCGTGTGTCATTGCAGGAAGAATCTAAAATCATTGGGGGCAATACTAGCTAGAACGTGTGGAATTGAGAGAGTAGTTATAGCTTTCCGTAGTAGGGTGTAAGTTCTTGCCGGGACCAATGAAAAATGGCTCAAAGAACGTATATTTGACAATTGTTAGAGTTGAAAAAAGAATGATGATTCAGATGATCACAGTAGTTTGGTTATCGAAAAAAGCGAACCAAGTAATACTTATTAAGAAAGAAATCTTGACAATTAGTAGAACTAATGAAAGGATGATTCAAAGAGTGGAAGTGCTTCCGTTGAAAAAGCCAGATCAAATACAATATGTTCTAAGTTAATCAAATCCAAAAAGGCAACCACCATTGATAAAGGGCATGGCATGCCTAGGAAAACAACCATCCTTGATTTTTTCTAAAGTTAATGAAACCTACTTCTTGCCCTATGATTTCGTGCCATAGAAACTGGCAAACATCAAGGAGAAGTACAAGAAGCCGAACACATAGTTCGATTGAGAAAGATGTTCATAGCAATGAGGCATGGAATCAAGAAAAAGAGGAAGACAAGACGTTGGAGAGTCATCCAAAAGTAGAGCAAGATATTGTTCAAGTGATACAATCATCGTGCTCTCTCAACCGATTTGAAGAGTTATGTGTAGCAAGTGATTTAACTATTTTCATATTTGGTCACAACTTTATTGTTGGTGCGTCTATTAGAAAAAGATCTTAAGAAATATTGAAAGACCAATGAAGAAGGGTAATTTACTTGTTAGCAAGTAGCACCAATTTTTGAATGGAAAACGCGGCTCGGCTGATCGCAAAATCCAGCTGTGGTACAGTAGCACGAATTTTTATATGAGTATATTATTCATCCTCGAACTCTTTCTTTTTTTGAGAAAACTTCCAATCTATTCATCTTCAATCATGGTAGTACAACGAATACTAGAAACAATAAAAATTACATCAAGATCTGTAGACCACCTAGCGCCGACTACAACACTGAAGCGAGCCGAAGGCGCGCCGCTGTCATCGCCCCTCCCTCGTCGGAGCTGGGCAAATATTGTTGTAGTAGACAGTCAGGAAGTCATCGTGCTAAGACCCCATAGAACCAACGCACCAGAACAACAACCGCCACAGATGAAGAGTGTAGATCAAAAGGATCCAACCTGAAGACACACGAACGAAGACGAACGACGAACATATCCGAGCTAATTCACCAAAGATAGATCCACCGGAGACACACTTCCACATTCCCACCGATGATGCTAGACGCATCACCGGAATGAGGGCTAGGCGGGGAGACCTTTATTCCATCTTCAGGAGCCGCCGCTGTCTCGCCTTCCTAAGCAGGACACATACCCTAACAAAGCTCGAAAAAAGATCTAAAAACAGAGCCCTCCCACCGGAAAGGGCCGAGATCCACTCCGTCTCCATGGCCCTAAGGCCACAGGAGATGGGACGGGACGGACCGGCACCGGCGCCGGCAGGAGGCAGAGAACCCTAGCTTTTTGGAGGCGGTGGCTAGCTAGGAAGACCGTGGCGGGTTCCTCGAACTCTTTCAAGTATAGAAATAGTCTCTCAACTCCGAAACCACTAAAACTCAGTCCCTGAACTTTTTAAACCGGATACTTTTCGTCCCTCGTAACACTTACAGTGGTTTTAGTATGACGTGACCCGGTTTTGTCTAAAACCGTCCACATGGCCTATTTTAACCGTCACGTCACTTAAGTGGCTGAGGGCCTCGCTGCCTCTCTCTCCCGCATTCACTCGATCCCCTTTATCTCACAAACCCTAGAGCAGCGGCGGCGACCGGAAGTGGAGCATGGCCCGGTGGAGATTCACGAGCGTTGGTTGCTGGCTGGGCAGGGCGGCGGCTGTGCGGTGGCGGCTAGCTGGGCAAGGAGGCGGCGACAACGACTTAGGCGGTGGTGGTTGGCTGTGTAGGGCGACACCGACGATCTGGCGGGGGTCTCACAGTGAGTCCCTCGGCTGGCATGCAGATGGCAACCTCGGCCAGTTCAAGTTGCTCACGTGGGTCTTCTTGTTCTTCACCATCGACCCCTCCCGGTCGCTTGTCCCCCATCCCATACCGTGAGGGGCCGTTGGATTCTCAGTCGGCGGTGGAGTGTGAGTGTGGCAACAAGGCAACTAGATGGATATCATAAAGCAATGCTAATCCTGGAAGAAGGGATATGAAATGTATGCGAGATCAGGTGCACTTAGTCATCTAATCGTGAATGAGAGAAGGAGGATCGAGAGAATGCGAGGGAGGGAGAGCCGGCGGGTACACTTAGTCACTTAAGTGAGGTGGCGGTCAAAACCAGGTCACGTGGACGGTTTTACTCAAAACCAGGTCCACGTCATATTAAAACCACTACAAGTGTTACGAGGGACGGAAAGTATCCGGTTTAAATAGTTGAGGCACCTGGTTTTAATGGTTTCGAAGTTGAGGGACGATTTCTATATTTTGGACAGAGTTAAAGGACGAAAAATATACTTATCTTTTTTTTAGGGTAGAAGAAAAGCAAAACATGTGCTCCACCGTTGCCTCTAAAGCACTAACTGTTGGGCCCGTGGCCCAAGTAGGCGGAAATCTTTTTGAGAAGAACGGAAGGATCCCACCCTCGTGTCCGCCGCCGCCCCGATCGCCGTACAAGCTCAAGCTGGGAGACCGGGAGCGACGAAGATGCGGAGGCGGTTCGTGAATCTGGTGACGCGCAATTGCGCCCAATACGTCTATTCGGTGCGCCACATCGATCCTTTCGACCAACTCTTCTACCGGTCAGCGAAGGAAGCGCTGGAGGCGGCGGATGAAGCAGCTAGGATGAAGGATCCTTTTCCGGCGATGCGGGCACTGCAGCTGCCGCACCCAGGAATGAGCTTCATGGCAAACCCCTCCGGTGGTGACAGCCTGGACATGTTCGCGCTCTTCAGCCCCCGCGCCACCAGCGGAGGCAGGATGGTCGCCGCTAACCCGGCCGGCGAGGCCGTGATGTACGACGCCGACAGGCAGCTCGTCAGCACCCTGGGCTGCATGAACGAGCGCAAGGGAGTCTACCCCATGTGCCTGCACATCGCGCACCCTGGCCGTGACCAAGACAGCTTGTACGTCATGGACACGTACCCGGGGCCGGGCGACGATGGATGCTTCGAGGTCCTTGAGTACATGCCCGAGTGCAGCGAGCTGAGCGACCTGAGGGCGGCCTGGCGCTGGCGGCTCCTCCCGCCGCCTCCCTTTGTCCGCCAACCTGGGTACAGACGACCCTCCTCTATCACCGCCTACGCCGCCGTAGTCGACGGCAACGGGTGCTCCACCATCTACGTGACATGCGAGGGCAGCATCGGCACCTACAGCTTTGAGACGGCACGCCTTGATTCTCATCATCGTCTGGGGTGGACGCAGTCGGAGGAATGGAAGCATGTCGGGAGGTGGTCGCTGCCCTTTAAGGGCGGAGCCCAGTACGTCCCTGAGTTCAACATGTGGTTCGGCTTCTCGGCCTTCAGCCCCGGCTACCTGTGTGCACTGGACCTCTCTGCCATGCACCATGACCGACCGCCCACTGCGCTGCAAGTTTGGCAAAATCTGATCCCACCTGAGGTGGAGTGGATGTGTATTCCGGTGCGTTTCGAGCTTCTCAACCTGGGCGATGGCAAGTTTCTCATCGCCGGGACATTTGAAGCAGAAACAACCGGTCAGCAGTTTGCTCTGCTCACAGGCGTAGAGATGATGCCTTGTGTGGGTGATGATCGGAGCCTCCAGATGGTCAAGCACAAGTGTGCACGTTATGCCTTCACGAGTGATGCCATCGAGTGGGTGCTCTGAATGAGTAACCTGTCGAACTTGTTAAGCCGTCATCTATTTTCTTCCTAGATTCCTAGTAGGTCTATTTGCGTAATTAAGGGTCTGTGAGATTCGTTCCTCTTTGTAAAGAGAACATTGTAACAGAGGTGACAACGCTCGTGATCTCGGAGGTTAGAGTAACTGATGAATGCCAACGACTCAGGTCGACCAAGCAGAAGACTCCCATGATCTTCTCGAGCTCATGGAGGTATTCGCCTTGCCTCGTGCACTTGCCGCTGAACATCACTGTCGTTGGCGGGCGCTGTGGTGTGCGTTAGAGCAAGTTCAGCAGTTTCCCTTAAAAAAATTCCCCTATATCTCAAAACCAGGGACTCCCTTGAAAATATGGGCGCTAATAGGCGCCGGCGCACCGGCCGGAACTTTAGGACGGTCCCGCGTGGATCATTGGATCTGTCTAACACGGAGCACGCGGAACCACTCGATCACGCACGTATCAGACCGGCTCGATGTGGACGCTTCTGTCGTCTTCCTCATCCGCCGCACATCGTTGACTCTGGCCGCCGTCGCCGTCTGCCACACCCCGCGTTGCTCTTGGCTCGCCATGGCCGCCGCTTGCTGTCGCCGCTCGCCGCTCGCCGTCTCCGCTGCAGCAAAAAAGGTACCAGCTGCATCAAAAAAAGGCGGCAATGGCGGCCGCCAGGTCCAACAATGGCGGGGCCACCAGTTCCAGCATCCGTTGCAGCATCATTGGTGCACAGAAACAGTCATGTGCATCAACGGCTCGCCACTGCAGCTTTTTCGTCGCCGGTCTCTGGTTGAAGCTTTTGAAATATATGGTTGAAGCTTTTGTGTTAACGATTGTAGCTTTCTGCGTTTCCTGTCGCCGGTTGAAGCTTTCTGTATCGCCGGTCGAAGCTTTTTTCCTAGCCGGTTGAAGCTTTTTTCGTCGCCGGTTGCAACTTTTCTTATTTCCAGTCACCGGTCACCGCCGTGAAATGGTGGTAACAATTACTGTCTATGGTAGTAGCAAACATTCTGTGTGGTTGTAACAAAACGTTGTTGCGGCTGTCAAGGGTTGCATCTTCATGAATGATGTAGCAAATCCTGTAGTCAGTAGTAGCAAAAATTTGTTCGGTTGCAGCAAAAAAAATGCCTCTATCGTCTAGGTTGCATCGTCTTCACAAATGAATGTAACAAAAATCGCCGCTGGTAGTAGCAATTTATGTCGCTGGTAGTAGCAGAAACACTACGCCGTTGCAACACTACACCATTACACGGGGGGTTGTGGCGGGTTCTGCAGTGCCTCACCTGCAGGTTCGCAGGGATACGGCGCCCCCAGCAGCGGCGGCCATGGTGTGTCAGGACCGCAACATCGTCATGGCCATGGCCGAGGCCTGCGAGGAGTTGGCTTGTCACCGGAGGTAGCGGCCATGACAGCCGCAGAGGAGCTTGCGGCGAGGAAGAAGGAAGGGATGAGGACGAACGGTTAAGAGGATAAGGTGGGCCTAGCTGTATTGAGCACAGAGGGATCGGTTAAGAGGAGCTTGCTGCGATAAAAAAATTGATTCGTGTGCCTAGCTGTATTGAGCACAGAGGGATCGCGAGGCGTACGATTGAAAACAGATCGCGCGGCTCGCGCTCGACCGGCGCTCCGTTCGGCCTTCAGGTTTATTCTCCCCTAACTGTTTATTCTCCCCTAAAAATGTTTATTCTCCCCTAAAAATTGTCTGACTCCAGCAGTTGCCCTAAATCATCTCCCATATTCTATATTTAACAATATTTTATAACTAGCATTAGAACCCCAACGACTAGTTTCGAAGCGCTTGCTTTCTTTGCCATTGCTTTCGAAGACCTTGCTTTCACAGGAGGGATGAGTTCTTCAGGCCGTTCGAGATTAGTCTAATGTTCTTCATGGCCTTCGAGATCAGTCTATTGTTCTTCATGGCCTACAGGATCAATTTGTTGTTCTTCATGCCCTTCAAAATAGACATGTTGTTCTTCAGTCTAGTGCAAATGATTCAATCCGACATCACTATGCAATAGATCAAAATAACTCTGATGGTCCAGTACCAAAATCTGAAACAAAAACAAAGGTACATGGAGCTTAATTACAAATAACTAGCAATAGCATCAGCAGCAAAAAAACAATGCAGTCCAGTGCAGCAATCAGTAGCATCATACAAGAGGAAACATAGATTAGCAGCACACAATAGTACTAGTTCCATCAGCAACCAACAAGCGCACACACAGGCACCATACATCTCTCATCTCTTCCTGCTCTCTCTTCCAAAAGGAAGAATCACACCAGAAGCATATACCTAAGGTACAGTGAAATCTGGGGTTGTCTAAATTAACAAGGTAAAACACACCAGCGGCAGTACATGTATAGTCCTATTACCATTTCAATTCACAATTTCCTATCAAAGAGCAGAACCTGGGTTGTCTGTCTCTCCCCTCCTCTCTCTCTCTCCATCTCTCTCTCTCTTTCTCTCCATATATATATATATATACATATATATATATACATATACATATATATATATATATGTGTGTGTGTGTGTGTGTCTATTATGATAACACCCTTAAGACTCTTATTCTACTAACACCCACCTTATTCTGCTAACACCCGACCTATTTCGTAACTACAAACTAACCATGCAAAGGAACCGAATGAACTGCGCGGGCAAAGAAAAAATCCCACCACACCTTATCCTATCCTCACCCACCCCACTCCTCCCTCTCTCCCCATGCTCCACCACCGTCCCAACCGCGCCACCGAGCCAACTCCCCCGCGCCGCCGCACCACCTACCACCAACCCCACTGGCCATGGCGCCACCTTCCCTAGGCCAGTGGGCCACGCAACCGCGCCACCCCACCACCTCGCGCGACACTGCATCACCTACCTCCTACCCACCTTCTCCGCGACGACACCCCCATCTGCCCGCGCCTCCCCACACCTCGCGCTCTGCCACGACCCACATCCATGGTGCCGCACCTTCCTTTCCCCTCCCCGGCGACCTACCTCCGTCCGCGCCGACCTCTGCATCGGATCCGGTGAGATCCGGTGCTTCATGCCCCCACCGCCACCGCCTAAGGTCGCTCCGGCGCCGGATCTGGCGCGACCAACCTCCACGCCGCCTATTCCATCTCGCCCCGCCTCCACCTTCTCTACCTCTCTCTTTCTCCTGCCCTGAGCCCCCTACTCCCGGCGAACATCCACTTCCCGTCGGCATCACTAGCAGATATGGGGAGGTCTCATGGCCGACGCCCCATCCCTGGCATGCACTACTTGTTGTGAGGCAGGCAGGCAGCAATCCACCGGTGAAGTGGCGCGCGGTCCACTTTGTGTCGGACCTCCTCGGGTAGGCAAATGGACTGCATGGCGCATGGCCAGCGATGGTGCTCAGGTGACCACAGCAGCACCGAAGGTGAGCCTCCCCTCCTCTCCCTAATTGCCTTCATCTTCCTCCCTCACATCTCCCTTATGCCCGCAGATGCCGCCATGGGCATCTCAATCTTGTCTTCCACCGCCGCTATGGATCCTGATGTCGTTGTGCGTCAGATCTCCTCCATGGCATTCAGTTGAGATAGGGCGTCGTCGGCGTGCAGTTGGCCTGGTTCCCCTCGCTGTGGTGCGGTGCGTCACCGTCGTTCTATTGCACTTTGGGACCTTCTTTTTCTTCAGATTTTGCTTGTCTGCAGTCCGCCTATGATCTGTGCGGTGCCGTGGATGTGCCAGCGGCCGCTCTATGTGTGGTTGGCCACGCTGTCCTTTGCAGATCGCTAGAGGAAGAGAGGAGGTCCTCTACATGGTGTGTTGCAGTTCCTGGTGCCACTCCAGTGCAGCTCGGTTTGTGCACAAAAGTGGAGTTCTTTTTTGTTGTTGTAGTAGTTCCTCGTCATTGTAATTTGTGTGTGTTAGTACTATGGATTAAAAAGAGGATCACTGTAGTTCGTTCGCCCTGTCTCGTAGTCCAGAGATGTACAGATCGCAGCTCTCTCGAAAACATTCATTGAAGAAAACAACAAAAAAATATGTTTAGGTGCAGCTCACTTGTTTCATTACCGCAGTGATCTTCTCTCTCCCAGTGGTTCACTATGTTGCCAAGTGCAAAACCAAATTGGAAAAGTTGATTTTTTTAATGCAGCTCACTCTGTTGTTGTGTGCAGTGGAAAGAAAATTGGAAAAAGAAAAATTGATGCAGTACACTCACCTCGTCCTTGCAATGCATACTCGTAGATAAAAAAGTTACGGAGACGATGAAAGAAAAATAATGTGGTTCAGTTTTCATAGTATTGCGGTTTACCAACGGTCGACATGAAGTGCACTCCACCTCGTTTGGGGAAATTTATGTCTCACAAAATAGAAATGATGCAGTGCACTTGTCACTTGTCGTCTGATAAAGTGCGGGTCTCAATATAAAGAAGTGCGGTTTGCCAGCTCGTTTGAAAAAATTTACGTCCCACAAAAAAGAAATAATGCAGTGCAAACTTGTCCGTCTGATCAAGTGCGTGTTTTAGTCTAAAGAAGTGCGGTTTGCTACTTTGTTTGGGAAAATTTATGTCCCACAAAAAAGGAATGATGCAGTGCACTTGTCCATCTGATGAAGTGCTGCTTTTAGTCCAAAGCAGAGCGGTTTGTTGTGTGATGCAGTACAAATGACGATTTTGATGTCGCAACAAAACAGAGTGTCCGCATTTCGTTAAAATCAAAATTGCTCTTAAACCGTAAAGAATCAGAGAGAGTGTTCTACATGAAAAAGTTGCACCTCATTGATATCTTTTCAACAGCGTTTAACTTGAATCATTCTGACCAGCGGTTTATAAAAATTTCCCGAAAAACGGCCGCTGCCTCTCGTCGCCAGCCGCACGATTTTCAAAATTAACTAAAAACCATAAGGAATCTCAAAAACATTTCAACATATGAAAGTTGCGCCTCGTCCGTAGCTTTTCAATGGCGTATCATACGCCTCATTTCGACAAATGGTTAGAAAACTGGAGCGAAAACAGTAATGTAAATTTAACAAAAATTGAAAAACAAAATTCCGCAATTTAGTAAATTTGAAACTGCTCTTAAACCGTAACGAATTAGAGAAAATAATAGATATGAAAAATATGTGTCTCGACGATATCTTTCCAACGGTGTATCATTTGCTTCGTTCCGACAAGCGGTTTAGAAGAAATCGTGAAAAAACGCTTGCTGCCACTCGTCATGGGCCGCACCATTTTCAAAACTGCTCTTAAACCGTGTGGAATCTCGAAAAGTGTTCAACATGTCGAAGTTGCACCTAATCCATATCTTTTCAATGATATATTACACGCCTCATTCCGATAAACAGTTAAAAAACTAGAGCGAAAACAGTACCGAAAAAACAACGCGTGCAGTTTTTTCCGATGAGAAGTTCACTCGTGGGAGTACTGCAGCACACTTGGTTTAAAGAATGACGTGCACTTGCATTGAGCGTGCAGTGCGAAAATGTTATCAGAATAGTTATTCTGCTAATATTTGCAGAATAGACCGGCTGTATATATATATGCACGACACATATTGACCCCATCATCATCCCCTCCAGCGGCAGCGGCGACCATGCCCGCTCCCTAGAGCAGAAGCTGCACCATTGGAGTGCTTCCCTGTCTTTAGCCACGGCGGCACCGCCACCCCCTGTACCCACTGCCCGACGGCTCCATATCTCCCTCCCCCAGGTTCTCTATTTTGCTTGGACCCGAGAAAAAATTGGGGGACAAATGGATCTGTGCTGCATTGGTGGTGGCGTGGTGGCGGGAGGGAGCTTTTCGGACGCAGCCGTTGCATCAATAGGATGCCAGCAACATAGATGAATTTAGGGATCCTTTACATGTCACAACAATGAACATGATCGCCTGCTCGGTGCAGGCGTGATGGAGGGGTGATGTAGTCGAGGTAGATGACCTGGACGCCCTGATGCCCTTTGGACGACACCGGCACTGGCCTGGGACGACGGCGGCCGCTGGAGCAGGTCTTCCCATTGCTGCAGCACCCCCAAGATCTGATAGGGTTTTGTGGTATAGGGAGGAGAGTGAATCCTGACGTGAATTGTGATCGTGCAGGGGGTCAGCTCTCTCCCGTATCCCTCTATATAGCGTTGTGAAACAGGAACCTAAACCATAAGTTGGTTTGGGTGCCCCCGATCAGGGTGCATCAGTTTTGATTGAGGCTCAGGTACGTTGGTGCATGGACCCCTTCACTTAACGTTATATGCCCCTTTTTTGTTAGACTAATAGATCTAACTGAAGGAAATATGCCCTAGAGGCAATAATAAAGTTGTTACTTATATTCCCTTATATCATGATAAATGTTTATTATTCATGCTAGAATTGTATTAACCGGAAACTTAGTACATGTGTGAATACATAGACAATACATAGTCTCCCTAGTATGCCTTTACTTGACTAGCTCGTTAATCAAAGATGGTTATGTTTCCTAACCATAGACATGTGTTGTCATTTGATGAATGGGATCACGTCATTAGGAGAATGATGTGATGGACAAGACCCATCCGTTAGCTTAGCATTATGATCGTTACAGTTTCATTGCTACTGCTTTCTTCATGACTTCTACATGTTCCTCAGACTATGAGATTATGCAACTCCCGAATACCGGAGGAACACCTTGTGTGCTATCAAACGTCACAACGTAACTGGGTGATTATAAAGATGCTCTACAAGTGTCTCTGAAGGTGTTTGTTGGGTTGACATAGATCAAGATTAGGATTTGTCACTCCGTGTTTCGGAGAGGTATCTCTGGGCCCTCTCGGCAATGCTCATCACTATAAGCCTTGCAAGCAATGTGATTAATGAGGTAGTTACAGGATGAAGCAATTCGAAACGACTAAAGAGACTTGTCGGTAACGAGATTGAACTAGGTATGATAATACCGACGATCGAATCTCGGGCAAACAACATATCGATGACAAAGGGAACAAAGTATGTTGTTTTGCGGTTTGACCGATTATATCTTCATAGAATGTGTAGGAACCAATATGAGTATCCAGGTTTCGCTATTTGTTATTGACCGGAGATATGTCTCGGTCATGTCTACATAGTTCTCGAACCCGTAGGGTTCACACGCTTAACGTTCGATTTGATGAATGAAGTTTGTTCGGAGTCCGGGATGAGATCACGGACATGACGAGGAGTCTTGAAATGGTCAAGACATAAAGATTGATATATTGGACTATGTTATTCGGACACTGGAAGAGTTCCGAGAGGTACTAGGTAAAAACGGAGTGCCGGAGGGGTTACCAGAACCCCCCGGGGAAGCAATGGGCCAACATGGGCCATAGGGGAGAGAGAGGACAGCCCGCAAGGGGGTGGTGCCCCCCCATGGGGAGTCCGAATAGGACTAGGGGAGGGGGCGCGGCCCCCCCTTCCCTTTCCCTCTGCCTCTCCCTTCCTTCTTCCCCCTTCCACCAAGTGGAATCCTACTAGGATTTGGAGTCCTAGTAGAACTCCCTCCTCTTGGCGTGCCCTACAGAGCCGGCAGGCCTCCCCCTCTCCTCCTTCATATATAGGGGCAGGGGCACCCCGAAGCACAATAGACAATCTCTTAGCCGTGTGAGGTGCCCCCCAACAGTTTAACACCTCGGTCATATCGTCGTAGTGCTTAGGCGAAGCCCTGCGCCGGTAGCATCATCATCACCATCACCACGCCATCGTGCTGACGGAACTCTCCCTCATCCTGAACTGGATCAAGAGCACGAGGGATGTCACCATGCTGAACGTGTGCTGAACACGGAGGTGTCGTACGTTCAGTACTTCGATCAGTTGGATCGTGAAGATGTTCGACTACATCAACTGCGTTACTAAACGCTTCCGCTTTCGGTCTACGAGGGTACATGGACACACTCTCCCTTCTCGTTGCTATGCATCTCCTAGATAGATCTTGCGTGATTGTAGGAATTTTTTTGAATTACTACGTTCCCCAACACTAACTGCATCTTTAGCTGTCAGATCAATACCAACGTTCTCCCCCTTGATCGTTAGGATTAACTGCATTCGCTCATTCTCCATAGGATGTACAAAAGTGAGGTGTTACAACAACTCAATATGATGTAGAACCCTAATATCTATAGCAGACCCGCCTATTTAAAAATGGATAACATTTTGCTTATTGGGAGTGATTTATTTCAATGGTCCTCTTATTCTAGAATAATAAGGCTTCCAGTAGTCCCATGCCGGCAACATGCCCATGAAAAATATTGGGTGGTAAGCCTTTAGTTAGCGGATCCGCAAGCATATGCTTTCTTCTTATATGTTTAACATCAACTGTTTGATCCTAGATTCTATCTTTCACAACACGATACTTGATGTAACTGTGTTTGGCAGCATCACTTGATCTGTTGTTACTCGTATAGAAAACTGCGGGTTCATTATCGCAGCATAATAAAATTGGTTTAGATATGCTGTCAACCACTTTAAGTCCTGGAATGAAATTCTTTAGCCATACATGTATGAAATATGCCCTAGAGGCAATAATAAAGTGGTTATTATTATATTTTGTTAATCATGATGAAGGTTTATTATTCATGCTATAATTGTATTGATCGAAAACTTAAATACATAAACAAATACATAAGATGGTTAAGGTTTCCTGACCATAGACATGAGATGTCGTTTGATAACGGGATCATGTCATTAGGAGAATGATGTGATGGACAAGACCCATCTGTTAGCATAGCATATGATCGTTTGGTTTATTGCTACTGCTTTCTTAATGTCAAATACATGTTCCTTCGACCATGAGATCATGCAACTCCCGAACTCCGGAGGAATGCCTTGTGTGTATCAAACATCACTTCATAACTGGGTGATCATAAAGGTTCTCTACAGGTATCTCCGAAGGTGTATGTTGAGTTGGCATGGATCGAGATTGGGATTTGTCACTCCGTATGACGGAGAGGTATCTCTGGGCCCTCTCTGTAATACAACATCACAAGAAGCTTGCAAGTAAAGTGACCACAGAGTTAGTTACGAGATGATGTATTACGGAACGAGTAAAGAGACTTGCTGGTAACAAGATTGAACTAGGTATGGAGATACCGACAATCGAATCTCGGGCAAGTAACATACCGACGGACAAAGGGTACTACGTATATTATCATAAAGGGTCGACTGATAAAGATCTTTGTAGAATATGTAGGAACCAATATGGGCATCCAGGTACTGCTATTGGTTATTGACCGGAGAAGCGTCTCAGTCATGTCTACATCATTCTCGAACCCGTAGGGTCCGCATGCTTAACGTTCATTGAAGATATAGTACTATGTGAGTTATGTATGTTGGTGACCGAATGTTGTTCGGAGTCCCGGATGAGACCACAGACATGACGAGGAGCTCTGGAATGGTTCGGGGGTAAAAATTTATATACAGGATGATAGTTTTCGGTCTCCGGGAGGGTTCCGGAATACACGGATAATTATCAGATCGCCGAAAGGGGTTCCGGAAGGCCAGGGGAGTTGTTGGGCCAAACGGAACAAAAGGAGGGGAGCACACCAGCCCACAAGGGGGCTGGTGTGTCCCCCCAACTGGCCGCCTGCCCTAGGTGTTGGAAATATGCCCTAGAGGCAATAATAAAGTGGTTACTATTATATTTCCTTAACCATGATAAAAGTTTATTATTCATGCTATAATTGTATTGATCGGAAACTTAAATACATGTGTGAATAGATAAACAAATACCAAGTCCCTAGTAAGCCTCTACTATACTAGCTCCTTGATCAAAAGATGGTTAAGGTTTCCTGACCATAGACGTGAGTCGTCATTTGATAATGGGATCATATCATTAGGAGAATGGTGTGATGGACAAGAACCATCTGTTAGCATAGCATACGATCATTCAGTTTATTGCTACTGCTTTCTTAATGTCAAATACATGTTCCTTCGACCATGAGATCATGCAACTCCTTGACTCTGGAGGAATGCCTTGTGAGTATCAAACGTCACTTCGTGACTGGCTGATCATAAAGGTGATCTACAGGTATCTTCGAAGGTGTCTGTTGAGTTGGCGAATCAAGATTGCGATTTGTCACTTCGTATGACGGAGAGGTATCTCTAGGTCCTCTCGATAATATAGCATCACAAGAAGCTTGCAAGCAAAGTGACTAAGGAGTTAGTAATGAGATGATGTATTATAGAACGAGTAAAGAGACTTGCCAGTAACGAGATTGAACTAGGTATGAGATACCGACGATCGAAACTCGGGCAAGTAAAATACCGATGGACAAAGAGAACTACGTATGTTGTCATAAAGGTTTAACCGATAAAGATCTTCGTAGAATATGTACGAACCAATATGGGCATCTAGGTCCCACTGTTGGTTATTGACCGGAGAGCGTCTCGGTCATGTCTACATCATTCTCGAACCCGTAGGGTCTGCACGCTTAATGTTCATTGATGATATAGTATTATATGAGTTATGTATGTTGGTGACCGAATGTTGTTCGGACTCCCGGATGAGATCACGGACATTACGAGGAGCTCCGGAATGTTATGAAGGTAAAGATTGATATATAGGATGACAATATATGGTCTCCGGAAGAGTTTCAGAATGCACCTAATAATTATCGGATCATCGGAAGAGGTTTCGAAGGCCACGGGGAGTTATTGGGCCTAACAGGCCAAGAAGAGGGGAGCACACCAGCCCACAGGGGGATAGCGCGCCCACCTCCTGGCTGTCGGCCCTAGGGGCTGGCCCCTCCTGCCTTTCTCCACGCAAGGGAGAAGGAAGGGGAGGCGCCATAAGGCAGCCAACCCCCTTTCCTTTCCCCCTCAAGCGCCAAGAAGGAAGGGGGTAATGCCTAGGGCAGGCACCCTAGGGAAGCCGCCGGCCCCCTTTGGGGGAGCCTAGGGCTGCCTCCCCTCCCCCCTCCACCTATATATATGAGAGGAGAGAAGGGGGTGATACGTCTCCAACGTATCTATAATTTTTCATTGCTCCATGCTACTTTATCTACTGTTTTGGACTATATTGGGCTTTATTTTCCACTTTTATATTACTTTTGGGACTAACCTATTAACCGGAGGCCCAGCCCAGAATTGCTGTTTTTTTGCCTATTTAAGTGTTTCAAAGAAACGGAATATCAAACAGAGTCCAAACAGAATGAAACCTTCGGGATCGTGATTTTCCAACCGAACGTGATCCAGGAGACTTGGACCCTACTCCAAGCAGTGCCAGAGGCGGTCACGAGGGTGGATGGCGCGCCCCCCTGGGCGCTCCCCCTACCTCGTGGGCCCCTTGACACTCCACCGATGTACTCCTTCCTCCTATATATACCTACATATCCCCGAACGATCAGAAGAGGAGCCAAAAACCTAATTCCACCGCCGCAACCTTCTGTATCCACGAGATCCCATCTTGGGGCCTGTTCCTGTTGGGGATATAACTATTGAGTATAAACCGCCCAAGAGGGGCCGGTTTACCCTCAACCATATTGAAGCCCATAACGACTCAGAAGATGGCATTTTCCTGTGAAGCATAGAGGCCCGGAGCCCAGTAGCGGATTAGGGCCCATGATAACAAACCACCATCGTTATGTAGCTTGCGTTGTAAGTTAGGAAAGGAGAGCCCGAGCCGGACCCTTGTATGAGTCGGCCTCCGGACTCTGTAGACCAGCCGGGCGTCAACCTGTGTATATAAAGGGATGACCCGGCGGTGGTTCAAGGACAACGGACAACAACTCGAGACTCAGGAAAGCGTATTTGCTCCCTGGTCATCGAAACCCAATCAATCCCAACACAACTAGACGTAGGCTTTTACCTTCATCGAAGGGGCCGAACTAGTATAAACTCTCGTGTCCCTTGTCTGGTTTAACCCCTTCAAGCTAACCCGTTGCGATGGCTCCACGACTAAGTCCTTTCATGAGGACATCTGACGTGTTAATTCCACGATAGTTGGCGCCCACCGTGGGGCTATCACCCGACGGTTTCGAGTTCTTGAAGGGCAACTTTGAAGGACTCAAGGGGTACGTGGTCGGCCGGATGACCAAGAGTCGTCGCAGCAAGCTTTACATCGATGATGAAGGATGGGGCCCCGAGGCCGGCTCAATCGAGTACGGGTACCGGGTCCCCTTTAGCGGAATTCATGTCTTCATCGGCAAGATTGGCGAACCGGGCCCTAAGCCGGACATCTGCACCGACCTCGTCGAGACGGCTCAGCGTGCAAGTCCAGCCCGGGTTAAGCCCATCATGAAGCGTGCGTTTGTAGGATGTGTCCATGGGATCGGATCTGAACCGGTGTCTAAAGGCGAGACGGCCGTATATTCCGACGGCGAGTCATCCACTGGCGAAACTGAGTCCTTGTACCAGATTCATAACGGTGTGTTCGAAGGATATTCCGATGGCAACAGTATTCCGGACCTCCTTGAACCGCCAAGTCGGGTTGCTGTTTACATGGCCGGAACGCAGCCCATGTTGCAGTCTTCATCTACAGCAGCAATGAATACCGGATCAGCAGCCGCGGCAGGAGTCCCGGCGCGCCGACCGGCTCAAGTCCTCTCCGATTTGATGGATGCCTGGGCGACCTTGTTAACCATGGCAGTCACCCCAGAGACGAGGGATCAGCACAATGCGGGCATTGCGAAGCTGAAGGACCAAATAACATAGGCTAAGGAGGACCTAGCAACTGAGGATGCTAGGATGGTTGAAGAACGGGCCGCTTTGGATGCCCAGTCATAGCGGATACAGGCGCAGAATTACCAACTCATGCTGGATCGGACCGCATCAGAGGATGTAATGCGAAGGAAGTACCGGTCTCGTCTGCCGCCGGTTTACGAAGGGTTAAATCTCTTTCAGACGCCAGGCGCTGGACCAAGCAATCCGGCAGCCGCAAACCGGACTGATGCGCCTAGGACAGGTCCGGATCAACTACGGATAACAGAGCCACCCCAACGAATAGATAACCCGCCGCAATATGTGTCTACGCCACCAGGTCACTTCTTGAGCCCTCTGGATAACATGATTGCCGCAGCATCACGCCTGGCAGCCATTCCAATGGAGGGCGATTCAATAGCAGCAATTGAAACGCGGCGGGCGAGAGACCTTCTTCAGACCGCCGTGGTACAACAGCAGGCTTATTCATATAGCCGGGATAGAATTCATTCAACCCCTCGTCCGAGCCCAAGCTATAGCAGGCGTATGGATGAACCGGAAGTGTCTAGCAACACGCGGCATCGTAATGCTCAGGATGTGGTGGATCATGGCAAGGCACGAAGGGATGCTGCTTTGGGTCGTTATCAACCCGCCCCGGTTCAACCAGCAGCGTTAGTTGACCGAGGCACCAGGCTTGCCTTCAGTTCTTGGGGAGTGCTGTGCCTTATTCCGGCTCTCCATAATGTGCGTCTGCCCAAAGATTTCAAGGGTCCATGCAAAGTGCCTAATTACACGACGGATCAGCCACCTGAGGCGTGGGTCGAGAGTTATGAGATGGCAATGGAGATGCTGGATGTAGATGAAGTGGCCTGTGCAAAGTACTTCACGATGATGTTGGAAGGAACGGCCCGCACTTGGTTGAAAAATCTACCAGCTAATTCCATCGAGCCATGGGATCAGCTGAAGGCCCGATTTATAGCCAATTTCAAAGACACGTGCAAATAGCCCATGTCCATTGTGGATCTGGATGCTTGTGTTTAAGGGGAGAACGAGTCAACAACTCATTGGGTACGCCGGGTTTCAGAAGTTTTGCACTCGTCCGACCGGATTAACGCTGGTCAAGCGATTATAACACTGGAGCGCAATTGCCGGTTTAAGTCACTGAAGATGAAGTTGGGACAGCTCAAGCGCCACTGCAACGACATGGGAACCCTCATGGCAGCCTTGGTCAAGTATGCCGATTCTGATAATACCAAGGATCCCGATTCTGATAATGAGAAACCGAAGAAGGGAAAGAAGAACGACGGTGCAAAGGGACAACAGCACAACCAAGGAGGCCATGGGAGTAATGGTAAGCGTAAAGCGGATTCAAATTTTGTGGCTAACGGTAATGTGCAGCGTCGTAAGGGTAAACTGCCCCAGCACGGCGGGGCGATGAATCTGGAGCGTTTGTTGAATCAGCCCTGTCCATAGCATGGGACCAAGGAGGCTCCTGCAACGCATCTCTGGAAGGATTGTAACATTATGAAGGAGTTCAAAAACTCTGATCTTTTCCGGTATGATCAGGGTCTGTCGGGCGGTTCAGGTCCAGGTTTTCATGGTGGCGGCGGTTCAAACTCTGGATTTCAGAATAATCAGGGCAACCAGAACAACCAAGGTGTTAATAACTAGCAGAATAATCAAGGAAATTAGTAGCAGTTGGGTTACCAGAGTCACCCAAAGCAGTTGAATTGTGGGCAGTATCATGTGTTCACCACTAGTTTGTGCAAGCGTGATCAGAAGCTTCACAAGAGGGCAGTCAATGTTGTTGAACCGGCAGTTCCACGTTATCTGCGGTGGTCCGAACAGCCTATTGTGTGGAGTAGGGAGGATCATCCGCCCCGGGTTGACAATCTGGGTCAATTGGCTTTGGTGGTGGCGCCTCAGGTGGGAGGCTATAAGTTCACCAAGGTACTCATGGATGGAGGAAGCAGTATCAACATTCTGTATTATGAGACCTTCCATCGCATGGGGTTGACAGACAAGAGTCTTAAACCGTCCAACACTGTTTTTCATGGTGTAGTACCAGGTAAATCGGCATATCCTGTAGGTAAGATCGCTTTGGAAGCTGTGTTCGGTGATGAACATGACTCCCGGTCTGAGACATTGACCTTTGAGGTGGTGAGAATTCAGAGCCCGTATCATGCACTGTTTGGGCGACCGGCTTATGCAAAATTCATGGCGAGGCCTTGTTATATTTACTTGCAGCTCAAGATGCCGGGTCATAAAGGGACTATCACGGTTCATGGAAGTCGAGAAATCACTTTGGATTGTGAGGAAGGTGATGTGGCTTATGCTGAGTCGGTTTGTGCTACAGAGGAGCTAAAGTTTTATAAGGAAAATGTTGATCTGACAGATATGACCCCTCTAAAGAAGCCCACCACTGAGCATGACCCAACCCTGCATTTCAAACTGGCTGACAAGACAAAGCTTGTTGACTTCGTGCCTGGCAATTCATCCAAGCAATTCAGCATCAGCACAAATCTGGATCCGAAATAGGAAAGCACGCTTGTCGGTGTCAAAACCGGCGGATCTCGGGTAGGGGGTCCCGAACTGTGCGTCTAGGCGGATGGTAACAGGAGACAAGGGACACGATGTTTTACCCAGGTTCGGGCCCTCTCGATGGAGGTAAAACCCTACGTCCTGCTTGATTAATATTGATGATATGGGTAGTACAAGAGTGGATCTACCACGAGATCAAGGAGGCTAAACCCTAAAGCTAGCCTATGGTATGATTGCTGTAATGTATGTTGTGTCCTACGGACTAAAGCCCTCCGGTTTATATAGACACCGGAGAGGGCTAGGGTTACACAGAGTCGGTTACAATGGTAGGAGATCTACATATCCGTATCGCCAAGCTTGCCTTCCACGCCAAGGAAAGTCCCATCCGGACACGGAGTCTTCAATCTTGTATCTTCGTAGTCTTGGAGTCCGCCGGACGATGATAGTCCGGCTGTCCGGACACCCCCTAGTCCAGGACTCCCTCAGTAGCCCCCGAACCAGGCTTCAATGACGATAAGTCCAGCGCGTATATAGTCTTCGGCGTTGCAAGGCGGGTTCCCCCTTCAAGTTCCATGTACCTGCCGAACAGTGTCCGGCTTCATCATAAATACTGTGTTTCTTGGCTTCTACGCCCAATAATGGCCTTCTTCCACGCGTCGCACGAATGCGAAAAGCCAGGGCGTCTTTTATGTTTCACCCCCTAGTCGTGCGAGTCATCCGCCTACAAAAGAGGCAAAAATCCAGATCCAAACCACACCATCTTCCTTCCATGAATACTCATCGGAGCGCTTTTGACCTAAAAATCCATTCCACCATGGACCGTCGACGCGGCTCTTCCTCTCGCGCTCCCAGCCCACCGCCAGGGGATTGGAGGAGGTGCTCTATTCCACACAACGAGCTAGAGAAGCTCCAAGCGGGGGGATATCTCCCTCCGGCCTTCATGGTCCCGGTTCGAGCCGGGCTGGCCACCAACCAAGGTGGGAAGCAAGCGGAGGCTACCCCAAGTCCCAACAAAGGGGAGCGGGTATGCCTCGTCCCCTATCTGATAAGGGGACTCGGATTCCCAATACATCCGTTCCTCCGCGGGCTCCTGGAGTTCTACGGACTCCAGCTCCATCACCTTACGCCCGCCTCTATCCTGCATATCGCGGGCTACGTAGCTCTTTGCGAGCTTTTCCTGGGCATCGAGCCCCATTTTGCACTGCGGAAGAGGCTGTTCTGCCTCGTACCCCGTTCTTACGAGGGATCCATATATCAAGTAGGCGGCGCCGAAATATGGCGCATTGCCGGGACCGGATACCCATCCGGTACTCCTAAGAAGGCGTCCGAAGACTGGCCTTCAGAGTGGTTTTACATAGAAGACGCTCCGCTGCCGGACCCAGTCCGGATTGGCCTCCCGGAGTTTAGTGCTGCTCCTTTGAAGAAACGCCTCAGCTGGCGCCCACGGAGCCCCCGATTGGAGGAAGACAAGAGCGTCCATTACTTGATGGGCCGAATAAGATTACTGGCCCATTCCGGGTTGACCATGATTGGAGTCATGGCGACATGCGTCATGCGGGGGGTACAGCCATTGCAATACAGAGGCCACCCCATGTGGGATTTCAACGGGGAAGACGATGCCACCCGTCATGGCCGCGACGGGCCGGATTCGACCGAGGATCTGGTGCAGATCCTGTCCAGCATGTACAAGGGGGAGAAGGAGGACTTCCTTCGGACGAACCCTTTGAATGGGTTTTCCATGAACAACCCTAGAGGCTGGGTAAGCGAACACTTTTAAGGGCTCAACCCATGCTTTCGAAGTTTAGGCTTCATACATTATGTCTTCGGCGCAGGATCTACGCCGGACTGTGGAGGACATGGTAAGTCCCGCTCCGCAACCCGAGGATCCAGAAAGATCCCTGGATCCGGACTCCAAAGAGGATCCGGACATCAAGGTGGAGCTGATCGACGGGGTGTTTCACTAGCTCAGCATGGACAATGCTTTGGTCGCCATTACAGCGGACTACCCCGGACTGTATCCGGCTTCCCAGGTGACTGTGACCGAGGTCCGGACACCATTATCTCTTCCTTGCCCATTTCTGACCTTCGCGAACGATGGTGTTTTACAGGAAGCGCCTTCAAGGCGGGAAGCCGGGCCCGCGGCGGCTGACCAACAAAGGTTAATCCGGACCAGCAGGCGGAAAAGGAGCGCGGCACGGACTGAAACGTCGCCGCAAAGGTATAGCCCGTGTTTAAATTTTCAAAGCAATGCTCCTAGGAAGCGTCTGAGAGCTCATGATCTTTGTAGGAAAAAAAGCGCCTGCCGGACTACGGGCGTAGAGGTTGCCGATCCGACCTATACCAGCCAGGCTCCAGCGCCTGGCCTGGAGGGGGAGGCAAGCGCAAGGCGCAGGCCGGATACTCCTCCAACGGAGGATGCCGACAGACTGTCCGCCACCAAGTCTGAGGTGGAGAGCGCCATGAACCACAGGCGCCGCCGGACAGTATTTCGTGAAGCGTGCTTCTCCCTTGAGGCATTGGACGCCTTTAACGCAGGGGACGCGCACCTCCGTGCTGCTCAAGACGGTTTTACCCAAGCAACGTGTCGGTGTACTAGAGTAGGGGTACCCTAGTATCCCGAACTTGTGCACGGGCAGTTGCAGCGTCCCGCGGCAAGGCTTGCCGGACGACCGCCAAGGTCCTCCGTTCGTTCCTCTGGAGCCATTCAAGAACAAAGTATTTTAGCTGAGAAGACAAGGCCCCGGCAAGAGGAGCTTGCCGGGAAGGACAAGGCCCCGGCAAGAGGAGCTTGCCGGGAAGGCCAACCAAGGCATTTCCAAGAAACTTGCCGCGACGCACCGCGCGTCCCGGCAAGACCCCGGCGAGCGGTCAGCTTCCGGGAGCGACAAGACAACGACCGCGACAAGGTACTTGCCGCGGCGAAGCCATCCCTCTGCGCCCACACTCCAGCGCACCCGACGACATGTCGCCGCAGGATCGCTCCTGGCGCACGTGGCGGGAGGCTGTGCAGCCAAGCAGTGCGAGGTGGCAAGAAGAGATGACGAGAAGGCCATCGTGGCAAGCGGTGGCGCCCCTAACGGTCGCTTTTATGCACTGTTTCGACGATGCGGACGGGCATTAAATGCTCTTGTCCCCTGCCGTCAGAGTTAGGTAGGATACACTGTAGGTAACAGTTGTGCCCACCACCATTTTTACATTTGTACCCTTGCCTGCGTTGCCACCTGTCGGTGACCCCTTTAGCCTATAAAAGGAGGCCCATGCGCAACGTAGGGGAGGTTCGACTCTTTCGAAACGACAGAACACTCTCACGCTCAGTTCAGTAGCGCTGATCGCTCCTGAGCAAGAGCTCAATAAACACAAAGCAGCAGTAGGAGTTTTATCTCTCCGGAGAGCTCCGAAGCTGGGTAAAAAACCGCTCGTGCGCTCGCCTCGATCTGCTCTTTGTGTGCCCTCCGCTCCCTGCCGGACCGAGAAGGGCCCCCCTGCCCCATAGGTGCTCGTCTCCCACGACATCTTTGGCGCGCCAGGTAGGGGGCGTCGAGGTTTTGTGAACCTGATCCGGTGTTCGCGCGAGCTACATCATCAACATGTTCATCGACATGCCACCGAAGAAGAAGGCTTCGGAGGTGGCTGCTCCATCCGCGTCGATCCCACCACCACCGGAGCAAACGGGTGGTGGGGAAGACGCCGGTGGAGGAACGAGCGCCGACGAGGGGGCTCATTATGCTACCAGGTCCAAGGACAAGGTTGCACAAACCTCGGCGTCCGTGCACGCGTCGCATCTTTCTTAGGATGCGTGAGACCAACCGCGTCATGGTACTCGCGGTACCGTGCTTGCGTTGGAACAAGGCCGAGATGGTGGATCCCGGGATGCTCAAGGCCAGCATGCACGTCAACACGCTGGCGCGAGCGCGGCGCGGTCGCTTGGACGGGGTACCGCCCCTTCTAACCCAGTTAGAAGTTCGAGCGTAACCCGCTCGTCGCGCCGTTCCCCGCCGCCACCCAAGACTCCAGAAGAAGCATTGGCTCGAGCCCAACTGCTCCTGGATTACCCTCCAGCGCCGGACAAAATCGACGAATGGAGGGCCACCATTCAGAGCCTCATCGGCTTCGCCAACGGCGACACTCCCCGGCAACCGAGCACGTCGAAGCCGCGGCAAGACGCCCGGGCACGAGCCGATGATGACAAGACCAGAGGAGGTGCAACTTCTGTGCATTCTCCCCCCCGAAGGCCAAGATCGCCGACTCACCAGGTCAACCTCGACAATGACTCCACCGCGTCGTCGAGCCCGTGAGCTCGTCGCGATCAGCGCCACGTTCTTCAAGAACGACAGCAAGAGGACGCTCGTACCCGCATCGAGCGACGTAGAGAAGCGTGGTGTCAGTCCGACCAGCGCGCTGGGCCCACTGTCGACATGCATGCGCCAGGGGAACCAGGCGACTTGCCATACGCGGTAGGTTGCCCTGCGTTCACCCGTGAGCTGCGGCAAGTCCAGTGGCCCAGTACCAAGAACTTCAAGCCGGATGTCCCCGAGAAGTACGATGGCAGGATACATCCGTCAGAGTTCCTCAGCATCTACACCATTGCGGTGCAAGCTGCTGGGGGCGTGACGAGAAGATCCTCGCCAACTACTTCCCGTTGGTGCTCAAACCCAATGTTAGATCCTGGCTCATGCACTTGCCGGACGACTCCATTTCCTCATGGGCGGACCTGTGCCATCAGTTTGTCGGCGCCTTCACAGGCGGACACAAGCCCCATGGCCAGGAGAGCGACCTTCATTTGCTCGCCCAGAAGGAAGGAGAGTCCCTGCGCAAGTTCATTCAGAGATTCAGCCAAGTGCAGCGCAACATCCCAGACGTCCACCCTGCCGCGGTCATCAGCGCGTTCCATCAGAATGTGCGTAACCGCAGGATGAGGGAGGAGATGGCGATGTCCAAGATGAGAGACGTCAGCGAGCTATATGCCCTGGCCGACAAGTGTGCACGTGCTGAGGAGGGGAGGAAACTCCCCGGAGAGAATGCAGGAGCAGGAGGGTCTGACAGTGAGGAGGCCGCCCCGGCAAAGAAAAACCGGCGGCGGAACAACAGGAAGAGGAAGGCTAAGGATGTGCTAGTCGTCGAGCAGTCCGGCAACGGAGGCGACGCCAAGAAAGCCAAAGCTGGTAGCTCCGGCGAGGAGGCTGTGGCGGCCGCCGACAAGCAGGAAGGCTCCGGCAAGCAGTACTGCAAGATCCACCACACCAAGGGCCATGACCTCCAGACTTGCAAGAAAGTTGACCAGCTCGTTGAGCTGCAGAAAGCTGAATACGAGCGGCGCGACAAGGAGAGAGCCCAGGAAGGTGCTGGAGGATCCGGCAAGAAACGTCCCGGCCGGGGGGGACGCCGCAGCAAGGCTAAGCAGCGGCAAGGAGACAGGCCTCCCCGCGGCCGCGACAAGGACGAGACGAAGACGAGGATGAAGATATAGAAGATGATGAGACCGACGAGCAAGAGTTTCAGAAAGCCATAGAGGTTTTGTGCGTTGACGGTGGTGCTTCTCTGCACACTTCGCATCGCCAGCTCAAACAGTGGGTGCGGGAAGTTAACGCAGCAGAACCGTCAGTTGAGTCGTGCAAGCCTCTGAAATGGTCCAGCACGCCTATCATCTTTGACGTTGAGGATCACCCTGATCGCATAACTGCGGTCGGGTGCTTGCCGATGTTGGTCTCACCAACTATCCGCAACCTCAAGGTCACAAAGATGCTAGTTGACGGAGGGGCCGGCTTGAACCTGATCTCCTCAACGGTACTCAAGAAGCTCCAGATCCCCGACAGCGAGCTCGAAGAGACCGGCACTTTCCAAGGAATCAACCCGGGAAGGAGCAAGCCGAAGGGGAAAATCACGTTGCCGGTAACATTCAGCAGCGAGCTGAACTTCAGGACTGAGAGGGTCACTTTTGACATTGCTGATTTCCCACTACCCTACAATGGGATACTTGGCCGTCCAGCACTTGCCAAGTTCATGGCAGCCTCTGACTATGCCTACAATGTACTCAAGATGCCCGGTCCGATAAGTGTCATTTCTGTCCATGGCAACAAGAAGGATGCCCTTATCTGTACTGACAAGATTTACCGGGAAGCAGCAGCCGCAGCAGATCGTGAGACACTTGCCGCTGAAGCTCCCGGGGGGAAGAAGAAGACCAAGTCCGGCAAGAGCTCTGATGCCCACTCCGGCAAGCGCACCTCTTCGGAGTGCTGCGCTACCGTCGAGGACGCACCATCGAGCTCCACCGGCGAGTGTAAGAAATCGAAGGCAGCTCCGCCGGAGACCAAGAAAGTGGCCGCCAAGGAGGACGGCACTGGTGGTACTTTCACCATCAGTGCCACGCTGGACCCCAAATAGGAAAGCGCGCTCGTTGCTTTCCTGCGGGCGAATGTCGATGTGTTTGCATGGCAACCATCTGACATCCCCGGTGTTCCCAGGAAAGTAATTGAGCACCACCTTGCATTCTGTCCTCACGCGCGGCCCGTCAAGCAGAAAGTCAGAAAACAAGTAGTGGAGAGACAGGAATTCATTGCAGAAGAGATCAGGAAGTTGGAAGCAGCAGGCCTTGTCGGAGGAGTGCTCCATCCCACGTGGTTGGCCAATCCTGTTGTCGTGCGCAAGGCGAACGGGAAATGGAGGCTTTGTATTGACTTCACCGATGTTAATAAAGCTTGTCCCAAAGACCCATTTCCCTTGCCGCGCATTGACCAGATTGTTGACTCCACAGCCAGATGTGACTTGCTTTCATTTTTGGATGCATACTCAGGATACCATCAGATCTTCATGGCAGAAGAAGATGAGGAGAAAAACGCATTCATTACTCCATGTGGCACGTACTGCTTTGTACGGATGCCTTTCGGACTAAAGAATGCTGGTTCAACATTTGCGAGGGTAGTTCACGAAGCTTTTGAGCCACAGTTGCACAGAAATGTAGAAGCTTACATGGATGACATAGTGGTCAAGAGCAAAGACAGAGCAACTCTGATCCAGGATTTGGACGAGACCTTTGCAAATTTGCGCAAGATCAATCTCAAGTTGAATCCCGAGAAGTGTGTGTTCGGAGTCCCCTCCGGCAAGCTCCTCGGGTTCTTTGTGTCTCAGCGGGGGATCGAAGCTAATCCCGACAAGATCAAAGCCATCGAGCAGATCGAAGCACTGAAGCGCGTCAAGGATGTACGAAGGCTTGTCGGCTGCGTAGCTGCTCTCAGCCGTTTCATCTCTAAGTCTGCTGAGCGCGCCCTGCCATTTTTCAAAATATTGAAAAAGGCAGGTCCAATGAAATGGACTCCGGAAGCGGAGGCTGCACTGCAGGACTTGAAGAGATACCTGTCCTCCGCTCCAACACTTGTCGCACCTAAACCGCAAGAGAAGTTGCTGCTATATCTAGCGGCAACCAATCAAGTGGTTAGTGCTGCGTTAGTGGCAGAGAGGGAGGCAGATGATGAGCCAGCGGCCGCGGCAAGCACGTCCAACGACAAGCAGGGGGCTTCCCCGACAAGCTCTGGCCCCGACAAGGATGGATCTGCGCAGCCACAGGAAGAGAAGCAGAAGAAAATGGTGCAGCGCCCAGTTTACTTTGTCAGTTGCCTTTTGCAGGGGGCTAGATCGAGGTACTCTGGTGTGTAGAAATTGCTTTTCGGCCTTCTCATGGCCTCGAGAAAGCTGCGCCATTACTTTCAAGCAGACGAGATCACAGTTGTCACTCGCTTTCCGTTGAAGAGGATATTGCAGAACCCAGAAGCAACATGTAGGATTGTCGAGTGGGCACTGGAATTGTCAAGCTTTGGCCTCAAGTTTGAAAGTACTTCAACTATCCAGAGCCGAGCATTGGCAGAATTCATAGCAGAATGGACGCCAACACCTGATGAAGAAACTCCGGAAATGAGCGTCCCCGTCAAGGAAGCAAGCAAGGAATGGATCACGTACTTTGACGGTGCCTTCTCGCTGCAAGGCGCCGGTGCGGGCGTGCTGCTTGTCGCACCCAGCGGAGAGCACCTCAAGTACGTGGTCCAGATGCACTTTCCCAAGGAGCAAGCGACAAACAATACTGCAGAGTATGAAGGATTGCTTGCCGGCCTCAGAATTGCGGCAGACCTTGGGATCAAGAAACTCATAGTCAGGGGTGACTCGCAGCTTGTCGTCCGCCAAGTTAACAAGGATTATCAGAGTCCGTTGATGGAAGCCTACATTGATGAAGTGAGAAAGCTAGAAGAGCACTTTGATGGCCTACAGATGGAGCATGTCCCGAGAGCTCAGAATGACATTGCCGACGGCCTATCAAAGTGCGCCACACTAAAGTTGCCTGTGGAACCAGGAATTTTTGTGCTCAAGCTGACTCAGCCATCTGTAACACCATCAACTGGACAGAACAGGAAGAGGAAGTTGGTTTCTGGTGACTACTTTCCGGCAGAGCTTCCTGAAGCCGCCGCCAAGAAAGTCCCCAGAATCAACACAAACAGTGCTGAGGGGCAGTTTGCTCCGACAAGCCATATGGTTTGTTTCGTTGAAGCAGATGCCCCCGACAAGTCTTGCCCCGGCCAGCTTGCCAGGGAACATCAAGCTCCGGCTGAACCACAGGTTCTTGCCGTAGAAGCAGATGTTCCCGCAGCAGCATTTGTGCCTTTAGTCCTTGCTGTTGAGCCGCAAGCTCTGGCATGGGCGCAGCAGATTGTCCGTTTCCTTCAAACAGGAGAACTTCCCGAAGAGCAAGAAGAAGCGGAAAAAGTAGCCCGGCAGTCGAGTACGTACAAGTTTGTCGACAACACACTGTACAGAATAAGACTCAACGGTGTGAAATTGAAGTGCATTTCCCGGGAAGATGGACATGAACTGTTGGCAGAGATACACGGAGGCATATGTGGCCACCACATTGGCGCAAGAGCACTTGCCGGCAAAGCCTTCCGGCAAGGTTTCTTCTGGCCGACAGCCCTCCAGGATGCAACTGCACAAGTAACCAAGTGTGAAGCGTGCCAGTTCCATTCCAAGCAGATACACCAGCCAGCTCAAGCTCTCCAGACGATCCCTTTATCCTGGCCATTTTCGGTCTGGGGGCTCGATATCCTCGGCCCCTTTCCCCGATCTGTCAGGGGCTTTGAGTTCTTGTACGTCGCCATCGACAAGTTCACAAAGTGGCCGGAAGTGGAACCAGTGAGGAAGGTGACAGCACAGTCAGCAGTAAAGTTCTTCAGGTCGATTGTTTGCCGTTTCGGGGTTCCTAACAGGATCATCACCGACAACGGCACGCAATTTACGAGCCGCACCTTCATGCAGTACGTCCAAGATCTTGGCGCCAAGATCTGCTTCGCTTCTGTTGCTCACCCGAGAAGCAACGGTCAAGCGGAGAGGGCAAATGCTGAAGTGTTGCATGGGCTCAAGACCAGAACTTTCGACAGGCTGCACAGGTGTGGAAGAAACTGGATCGAGGAGTTGTCGGTGATGATCCTGTTAGGAACCCCAAAATGGTAAACAATCGACCTGAAGAACTTGACTGCTCACTGTGCTGTCACCTTCCTCACTGGTTCCACTTCCGGCCACTTTGTGAACTTGTCGATGGCGACGTACAAGAACTCAAAGCCCCCGACAGATCGGGGAAAGGGGCCGAGGATATCGAGCCCCCAGACCGAAAATGGCCAGGATAAAGGGATCGTCTGGAGAGCTTGAGCTGGCTGGTGTATCTGCTTGGAATGGAACTGGCACGCTTCACACTTGGTTACTTGTGCAGTTGCATCCTGGAGGGCTGTCGGCCAGAAGAAACCTTGCCGGAAGGCTTTGCCGGCAAGTGCCCTTGCGCCAATGTGGTGGCCACATATGCCTCCGTGTATCTCTGCCAACAGTTCCTGTCCATCTTCCCGGGAAATGCACTTCAATTTCACACCGTTGAGTCTTATTCTGTATAGTGTGTTGTCGACAAACTTGTACGTACTCTACTGCCGGGCTACTTTTTCCGCTTCTTCTTGCTCTTCGGGAAGTTCTCCTGTTTGAAGGAAACGGACAATCTGCTGTGCCCATGCCGGAGCTTGCGGCTCAACAGCAAGGACTAAAGGCACAAATGCTGCTGCGGGAACATCTGCTTCTACGGCAAGAACCTGTGGTTCAGCCGGAGCTTGATGTTCCCCGGCAAGCTTGCCGGGGCAAGACTTGTCGGGGGCGTCTGCTTCAACGAAACAAACCATATGGCTTGTCGGAGCAAACTGCCCCTCAGTGCTGTTTGTGTTGATTCTGGGGACCTTCTTGGCGGCGGCTTCGGGAAGCTCTGCCGGAAAGTAGTCACCAGAAACCAACTTCCTCTTCCTGTTCTGTCCAGTTGATGGTGTTACAGATGGCTAAGTCAGCTTGAGCACAAAAATTCCTGGTTCCACAGGCAACTTTAGTGCGGCGCACTTTGATAGGCCGTCGGCAATGTCATTCTGAGCTCTCGGGACATGCTCCATCTGTAGGCCATCAAAGTGCTCTTCTAGCTTTCTCACTTCATCAATGTAGGCTTCCATCAGTGGACTCTGATAATCCTTGTTAACTTGGCAGACGACAAGCTGTGAGTCACCCCTGACTATGAGTTTCTTGATCCCAAGGTCTGCCGCAATTCTGAGGCCGGCAAGCAATCCTTCATACTCTGCAGTATTGTTTGTCGCTTGCTCCTTGGAAAGTGCATCTGGACCACGTACTTGAGGTGCTCTCCGCTAGGTGCGACAAGCAGCACGCCCGCACCGGCGCCTTGCAGCGAGAAGGCACCGTCAAAGTACATGATCCATTCCTTGCTTGCTTCCTTGACGGGGACGCTCATTTCTAGGGTTTCTTCATCAGGTGTTGGCGTCCATTCTGCTATGAATTCTGCCAATGCTCGGCTCTGGATAGTTGAAGTACTTTCAAACTTGAGGCCAAAGCTTGACAATTCCAGTGCCCACCCGACAATCCTGCCTGTTGCTTCTGGGTTCTGCAATATCCTCTTCAACGGAAAGCGAGTGACAACTTTGATCTCGTGTGCTTGAAAGTAATGGTGCAGCTTTCTCGAGGCCATGAGAAGGCCAAAAAGCAATTTCTGCACACCAGAGTACCTCGATCTAGCCCCCTGCAGAAGGGAACTGACAAAATAAACTGGGCGCTGCACCATTTTCTTCTGCTTCTGTTCCTGTGGCTGCGCAGATCCATCCTTGTCGGGGCCAGAGCTTGTCGGGGAAGCCCCCTGCTTGTCGCTGGACGTGCTTGCCGCGGCCGCTGGCTCATCATCTGCCTCCCTCTCCGCCACTAACGCAGCACTAACCACTTGATTGGTTGCCGCTAGATATAGGAGCAACTTCTCTTGCGGTTTAGGTGCGACAAGTGTTGGAGTGGAGGACAGGTATCTCTTCAAGTCCTGCAGCGCGGCCTCCGCTTCCGGAGTCCATTTCATTGGACCTGCCTTTTTCAATATTTTGAAAAATGGCAGGGCGCGCTCAGCAGACTTAGAGATGAAACGGCTGAGAGCAGCTACGCAGCCGGCAAGCCTTCGTACATCCTTGACGCGCTTCGGTGCTTCGATCTGCTCGATGGCTTTGATCTTGTTGGGATTAGCTTCGATCCCCCGCTGAGACACAAAGAACCCGAGGAGCTTGCCGGAGGGGACTCCGAACACACACTTCTCGGGAGGGGCCCCCTTCTCGGTCCGGCAGGGAGCGGAGGGCGCACGAAGAGCAGATCGAGGCGAGCGCACGAGCGGTTTTTACCTAGCTTCGGAGCTCTCCGGAGAGATAAAACTCCTACTGCTGCTTTGTGTTTATTGAGTTCTTGCTCAGGAGCGATTAGCGCTACTGAACTGAGCGTGAGAGTGTTCTGTCGTTTCGAAAGAGTCGAACCTCCCCTACGTTGCGCATGGGCCTCCTTTTATAGGCTAAAGGGGTCACCGACAGGTGGCAACGCAGGCAAGGGTACAAATGTAAAAATGGTGGTGGGCACAACTGTTACCTACAGTGTATCCTACCTAACTCTGACGGCAGGGGACAAGAGCATTTAATGCCCGTCCGCATCGTTGAAACAGTGCATAAAAGCGACCGTTAGGGGCGCCACCGCTTGCCACAATGGCCTTCTCGTCATCTCTTCTTGCCACCTCGCACTGCTTGGCTGCACAGCCTCCCGCCACGTGCGCCAGGAGCGATCCTACGGCGACACGTCGTCGGGTGTGCTGGAGCGTGGGCGCAGAGGGATGGCTTCGCCGCGACAAGTACCTTGCCGCGGTCGTTGTCTTGTCGCTCCCGGAAGCTGACCGCTCGCCGGGGTCTTGCTGGGACGCGCGATGCGTCGCGGCAAGTTTCTTGGAAATGCCTTGGTTGGCCTTCCCGGCAAGCTCCTCTTGCCGGGGCCTTGTCCTTCCCGGCAAGCTCCTCTTGCCGGGGCCTTGTCTTCTCAGCTAAAATACTTTGTTCTTGAATGGCTCCAAAGGAACCAACGGAGGACCTTGGCGGTCGTCCGGCAAGCCTTGCCGCGGGACACTGCAACTGCCCGTGCACAAGTTCGGGATACTAGGGTACCCCTACTCTAGTACACCGACAGGAGCCCCTGGGCCTGGGCCACACACGGTGCCGAGCGCTGTTGGGCCAGGCCCAAAGAAGGGCACGGGCACGTGCGGGCCAGTGTCATGTCAAATCTAACTCCGTATCCACCGCTCCCTCCTGTAACGGCACGCGTCGATCATGGCGTCGTGGGAGAGGCTTTTGACGGAGAGGTGCTCGCCTCTGCTGGGCTGGCAGTGGTTGACGCGCCAAGCAGTAGCAGCGGCGAGTCCGAGGAGGAGCAGCTGCTCCGGAGGTTGGTGTCGCTTTACCGCGCCCGACAAGCGAAGTTGGAGTCCCGGGAAGCGCTCATCGCGCAGGCGGGACTGGATATAGAGAAGCATGCGGAGGAGCTCCAGAGCCGCAACCAAGAGGCCCTCCGGTCCATTGCGGAGGAGAGGGCGCAGCTTGCCGAGGCGAAGAAGGCCTTTCTCCTTGAGAAGGCTGAGGCGGAGGAGCAACAGAGGCTTGCCGCTGAGGATCTGTCCACCCGGGAAGGTGAACTGACGCAGCGGAAAGTCAATCTGGATAGTTATGAGGATGAACTCGCAGCGCGTGAGCAGTCGCTTGGCGGAGAACTCAAGGAAGCGAAGGACGCTGCCGCGGCCGCCGAGGCCGCCAAGAAGGAACTGGAGGTGAAGGTGGCGCAGTTGGAAGCTAGCTTGAAAGGGAAAGATGAGGAGGTTGCCGCGCTCCAGCGCGAACGCGAGAAGGACGCCCTCGCTCATGGTGATCTGCAAGTTCAGCTCGCCAATAAGGGCATGGAACTGAACGCCGCCAAGGACTCAAATGCTGATCTGGAGCTGAAGCTGGCCACGCTAACTGAGACGCTGGAAGGCGCCAAGAAGCGCGAGGAGGACTTGAAGAAAGAGATCAAGGGCAACGAGGAGCTGCTGACGAGGGCCGCCGAGACTCAAAACACCTTCAGGGCTACGGTGGAGCTCTGGATGGAGGGCCTCGTCAACATTGCTGCAGTGATCAATGATGAACTGGCATAGCTGGACTTGGCGGGCTTCGAGTACTCCTCCGACAAGAACCTTCCGCCCAGTGCCAAGCTCACTATCTTATTCAAGGGCGTGGCGATGGCGCTCCAGCAACTCCGGGAAAGGATCCCAAAGCAGCTGGCCGACGAGTCGCGCTCAATCTGTGCCGGAGTTCTGGAGAAGGTGCTGGTGAAGGTGGCCTTCCGCAACCCAGGCCTCAACCTCACCAACGTCCTCAGAAGGTTACCGGCGGATGCTGATCTTGACGCACTCAAGGCCCTCGTCGCACCCATTGTGAACAAGGTGAACGAGGTCAAGAGGGTTGAAGGCGGCCGCGTTGATTAGGCCGCTCACTTGCTTCTTTGCTTGCCGCTTTTCTGGTCGTGAGAACACTTTGTTAGAGCCGCGACAAGTTATTTTTGTAATATAACTCTATCTTAGGTATCATCTGCTATGTTATTTCCTTTACTTGATCTCTCCCTTTGTATGCTTTTACCCTACGCTTTTAGGGAACTTGCCGTCATGGGCACCCTTGCCGCGAGCGCTGAGTGCGGAACATCAGCAGCCTGCTGGCGGTGTTGCCTCCGGCAAGAAACCTTGTCGCAGCTAGTCGCAGCACACTTAAGTTGTTGAGCGGACTCGAAACAAAGTAAGGGCGCAACTAGCTACGAGTTGGTTCCTCCGCGCACAGGTTTTCCATACAAAGTGCGATCGTTCGAGGAAGATAACTTAAAAATTTAAAAACTAATTGCTCAAACTCTGGCAACTTAGCTTTTCTGTCGTCTGCTTCCCGGCAAGGGCGGATCTTTTCTTGAACGATGCCTGGTCCACACCATTATCTTCTCCTTCCCCCCCGGCAAACTTGTGCGCGAGATAAACCTTCTCCTCTTTGCAAAAAAAGAAAGAAGAGAAAATAATGACATGGAGCCTCACTGCTCGTTATTGCTTACCGGGGCTTGGTGCTGCACAAGGTGTCAGATAGTACATGCTAAAAAAGAAAGAATGCATGAAATTGACATAATGCGTGAAGCACACAAGTTTTATTTATGCACAGGGTCTGCGCCTGGCTTTGTACAAAGGATTACATGCAACAGCGGCAAGACTCGTACAAAAGCTGGTCGCCGGAACGGGTTCCGGCAACCGCGCCTTACGGGTAAAACTTACGAAGATGCTCGATGTTCCAGGAGTTGCTCACCGGAACACCATCTTCGGTCTCGAGGCGGACAGCGCCAGGCCTAGTGACTCGTTTCACCCGATAAGGGCCTTCCCACTTCGGCGTCAACTTGTTGGAATTCTTGGCGGACTGAACACGCCGAAGAACAAGGTCGCCTTCCTCGAAGCTTCTGGCTCTAACTTTGCGGCTATGGTAGCGGCGCAAAGCTTGCTGATATCGAGCAGCTCGTACGGCAGCCTGAAGACGATCTTCCTCAAGGAGCAGCGCGTCATCTTGTCGCAGCTGCTCTTGCTCAAGCTCGTCATAAGCGAGCACTCGAGGCGATCCGTATACGAGTTCCGTGGGGAGAACTGCCTCCGCTCCGTAGACCAGAGCGAAAGGTGTCTGGCCAGTGGCTCGATTTGGCGTCGTCCTGATCGACCAAAGAACCACCGGCAGCTCCTCGATCCAGTTTCTTCCGCACCTGTGCAGCCTGTCGAAAGTTCTGGTCTTGAGCCCACGCAGCACTTCAGCATTTGCCCTCTCTGCTTGACCGTTGCTTCTCGGGTGAGCAACAGAAGCGAAGCAGATCTTGGCGCCAAGATCTTGGACGTACTGCATGAAGGTGCGGCTCGTAAATTGCATGCCATTGTCGGTGATGATCCTGTTAGGAACCCCGAAACGGCAAACAATCGACCTGAAGAACTTGACTGCTGACTATGCTGTCACCTTCCTCACTGGTTCCACTTGCGGCCACTTTGTGAACTTGTCGATGGCGACGTACAAGAACTCAAAGCCCCCGACAGATCGGGGAAAGGGGCCGAGGATATCGAGCCCCCAGACCGAAAATGGCCAGGATAAAGGGATCGTCTGGAGAGCTTGAGCTGGCTTGTGTATCTGCTTGGAATGGAACTGGCACGCTTCACACTTGGTTACTTGTACAGTTGCATCCTGGAGGGCTGTCGGCCAGAAGAAACCTTGCCGGAAGGCTTTGCCAGCAAGTGCTCTTGCGCCAATGTGGTGGCCACATATGCCTCCGTGTATCTCTGCCAACAGTTCCTGTCCATCTTCCCGGGAAATGCACTTCAATTTCACACCGTTGACTCTTATTCTGTACAGTGTGTTGTTGACAAACTTGTACGTACTCGACTGCCGGGCTACTTTTTCTGCTTCTTCTTGCTCTTCGGGAAGTTCTCCTGTTTGAAGGAAACGGACAATCTGCTGCGCCCATGCCGGAGCTTGCGGCTCAACAACAAGGACTAAAGGCACAAATGCTGCTGCGGGAACATCTGCTTCTACGGCAAGAACCTGTGGTTCAGCCGGAGCTTGATGTTCCCCGGCAAGCTTGCCGGGGCAAGACTTGTCGGGGGCGTCTGCTTCAACGAAACAAACCATATGGCTTGTCAGAGCAAACTGCCCCTCAGTGCTGTTTGTGTTGATTCTGGGGACCTTCTTGGAGGCGGCTTCGGGAAGCTCTGCCGGAAAGTAGTCACCAGAAACCAACTTCCTCTTCCTGTTCTGTCCAGTTGATGGTGTTACAGATGGCTGAGTCAGCTTGAGCACAAAAATTCCTGGTTCCACAGGCTACTTTAGTGCGGCACACTTTGATAGGCCGTCGGCAATGTCATTCTGAGCTCTCGGGACATGCTCCATCTGTAGGCCATCAAAGTGCTCTTCTAGCTTTCTCACTTCATCAATGTAGGCTTCCATCAACGGACTCTGATAATCCTTGTTAACTTGGCGGACGACAAGCTGCGAGTCACCCCTGACTATGAGTTTCTTGATCCCAAGGTCTGCCGCAATTCTGAGGCCGGCAAGCAATCCTTCATACTCTGCAGTATTGTTTGTCGCTTGCTCCTTGGGAAAGTGCATCTGGACCACGTACTTGAGGTGCTCTCCGGTGGGTGCGACAAGCAGCACACCCGCACCGGCGCCTTGCAGCGAGAAGGCACCGTCACCACGGAGCAGTATGTAAAAGACATATGGGTAAGGGAATTTAATGGTTATATATGCCAGTAGCCCCCGAGACTTAAAGTAGTTATGTTAACTGATTTAAGGATCATTTGAAATGCAGGCTCTTACTGAGAAGAATGCCCAGCTGTCTCAGGAGCTGCAAGAATGCAAGGCCCAACTTGAGGCCGCACTTGCTGCCGCAGGAGGAAACTCAGAGACCCCTCCTGGTAACACATTTTTATTAATGAATATAAGCGCTGTGCGGCGTGCGCGCAAGTATAATAATGACTGTGCAGGTGCCGCCGGACAGGCAAGGATTACTGCGCCAGCTGAAGGCCGGCGAGAGTGTGCTGAATAGGGTGCAGCAAGAAAGGAACAAACTCCAGGATGCCAACACCAAGCTCGGAGAAGAGCTGAAAGGCGCTCGCGCCGGGCTGTCCGGCTCCGTTAAGGAGAATGAGCAGCTTCGTCGCGGCATTTATAGTAAGTGCTTGAGCGGACTCCTTTGAAAAGAAGAGTTCGGCGAGGAAGTATATTGACATGATATGTCTTGTAGGTATACTCACAGGTCGCCCTGCAGAGGAGATGCCCATATCAACGGGTGATCAACTTCCCGAGCTGTTGCAACTGCTCGAACGAGTTCGGCAGGCAATGAGCGGCGTCGTCCAGGCTTTATGGCCAGCCCTCTACCTACCCGAGGGCCTTGGGGAGCTTGCGGAGAAGCTTCAGGGAGTGCAGCAGCGCTTCCGTTTGTGGAAGATTTCGGCTTGCCGTCAAGGTGCCAGGGAGGCTTGGGCCATGGTGAAGACGCGTTACAAGAAGGCGGATCCCAACCACATGGCCGAAGTTGGACCAGTGGGGCCCGATGGGAAGGAGATCCCTGTGAGTTTAGTATACAGCCAGGTAGAGTTGGCTGCTAAGTTTTCCCAACGGGACTGTAAGTTAGACAGCCTGTTAGACGGGATTGAGGAGGAATACAATCAGTAAATTTGACAATGTATTTTAAAATGACATGTGAAATGCCTTCTAGCCGGATTGTAGATCGTTTGTCTTTGCCGACCTTTTCGCTTCGACCTCGGGACCCTAGAGTCTGGAGTGTGTCCGAATACCTTCTTGGTTAAGAAACAATCGGGGTATGCATGGAGACCAGGCGTAGGGGTCATTAGTGCTTTATCAGACAAGTGCCCAACTAGTTATGTTATATTACATGGTTAGTAAGAAACATCTTCCAGGGAGAATAGTTCCGTTAAGGGTTCCTTTCCCTGGGAGGCATGCCCTAAAGTGCATGTCCGGAATGCGAAAAGAGCAGGAAAACATCTGGGGCAGATAAATAAATAGGTAGAAAATCATCTTTCAAATCACCGACCGAATATTCCCTTAAGAACGCTAGCTTTCGGCTTCACCCAATCTGAGGTACACATCCGGCTGACCCGGCAGTAACAATCGCAGAGGTGCTCCCTTTACCTCCTAGCCGAACAATCGGGAACGTAGGGGTAAGCACAGGAGCCAGGCAACCCAGCTTGGCCAAAACTTAAGTCATATCGATGCATATAATGGTGAGTAAAAGGTACATGTGGAAGCTTGACACATGTGCTGGGCATGAAGCCCTTATAATTGAGCTTCTGGAAAAGAAGCCCCCAGGTATAATGAGTGCGGATGGCACATCAAGTGTATGCGAACAATGCGAAGGTAGGCCCCTAGGGGCTTTTTAGTAAAAAGGTTAGGAGAAGAAAGAGAAACAAAAGACAGCCGAAGTGTAAAAATTTGAACGGAGGAAGGGGACGAACTCTTAGTCCGGTGCTAGGCATAGAATCTTCGGAGGTGGGCTGCGTTCCATGGGTTCGGCTCAAGTCGGTTATCCGACGCATTTCGTAGACGGTACGCTCCGCCGGTCAGGACTTGATCGATAATGAAGGGGCCCTCCCATTTGGGTTTGAGCTTGTCCTTTTTCTTGTCCGGCAGGCGTAGAACTAGTTCGCCAACGTTGTAAGTCTTGGCCCGTACTTCTCTGCTTTGATATCTTCGGGCCTGCTGCTGATAGAATGCGGAACGAGCCTTGGCGACGTCGCGTTCTTCCTCCAATGTGTCCAAGCTGTCCTGCCGATCCAGCTCGGCCTCTCTTTCTTCGTACATGCGCACTCGAGGTGAGTCATGAATAATGTCGCAGGGCAGGACTGCCTCTGCGCCGTAGACCATAAAAAATGGTGTGAATCCGGTAGTGCGGTTAGGCGTTGTCCGCAGCCCCTAGAGTACGGAGTCGAGTTCCTCGACCCAGTGCGTGTCAGATTTAGTAAGTGACCGCACTATTTTGGGTTTAATGCCGCTCATTATTAGACCATTTGCTCGTTGCACTTGACCGTTGGTTTGAGGGTGATAGACTGAAGCGTAGTCGAGCTTGATGCCCATATTTTTGCACCATGACTTAACCTCGTCGGCTATGAAGTTCGTGCCGTTGTCGGTGATGATGCTGTGGGGGACTCCGTAACGGTGTACTACCCCGGATATAAAGTCTATCACTGGTTCGGACTCTACCGTTTTGACCGGTTTGGCCCCGGATATAAAGTCTATCACTGGTCCGGACTCTGCCGTTTTGACCAGTTTGGCCTCTATCCAATAGGTACCTTTGCTTGTGGGTTCCCCCTTTAAGGGGTCCAACCATATCAAGCCCCCAGACCGCGAACGGCCAGGTAATGGGTATAGTTTTGAGGGCGGTGGGCGGCATATGGCTCTGATTAGCAAAGAGCTGACAACCAACGCATCTCTGGACTAAGTCCTGGGCATCTGCCCGGGCCGTCGGCCAATAAAATCTTGTACGGAATGCCTTTCCGACAAGGGTCCGGGCTGCTGCGTGGTGTCCGCCTAGTCCGGCATGAATTTCAGCCAGGAGGTCTCGCCCGTCCTCTTCGGAGATACACCTTTGAAGGACTCCGGTTGTACTTTTCTTATAAAGTTCTCCCTCATGGACCTTGTAGGCTTTCGATCGCCGAACTATGCAGCGGGCCTCGTTTTGGTCTTCGGGAAGTTCCTGCCTAAGCAAGTAGGCTAGGAATGGTACTGTCCACGGGGCGATTACTGCCATTATGTCGTGGGCTGAAGGTGTTATGTCATCGGCTGAATCGCCGGTTGGCGCGGTTTTTTCCGGTTTGTCACTTCCGGGCTCCTCCTCCCATAGTACGGATGGCTTGAAGAGCCGTTCCAGGAAGATATTTGGAGGGACAACATCACGTTTCGCACCTATGCGTGCCAGTATGTCGGCCGCTTGGTTATTATCTCGGGCTATGTGATGGAATTCGAGTCCTTCAAACCGAGCTGACATTTTTAGGACAGCGTTGCGATATGCTGCCATTTTCGGATCCTTGGCGTCAAAGTGTCCATTTATTTGGGATATTGCAAGGTTTGAATCCCCGCGCACCTCTAGGCGTTGAATGCCCATGGAGATTGCCATCCGGAGACCATGTAACAGGGCCTCGTATTCGGCTGCGTTGTTGGAGTCCGTGTACATTATTTGAAGTACATACTGGACTGTGTCCCCGGTTGGGGACGTCAATACGACGCCAGCCCCCAGTCCGGCCAACATTTTAGAGCCGTCGAAATGCATAATCCAATTGGAGTATGCGCCATACTCTTTAGGGAGTTCGGCCTCGGTCCATTCAGCGACAAAGTCAGCCAAAACTTGTGACTTTATAGCTCGCCGAGGTTTGTAAGTTATATCGAATGGTAAGAGCTCAATGGCCCATTTTGCAATCCTGCCTGTTGCGTCACGGTTATTTATGATGTCATTGAGTGGTACTTCGGAGGCCACTGTTATCGAACACTCTTGAAAGTAGTGTCATAGCTTTCGGGATGCCATGAACACCGCATACGCTATCTTCTGATAGTGTGGGTAATGGGACTTGCAGGGGGTTAACACAGTGGAAACATAGTACACTGGTTTTTGGAGAGGGAATTTATGCCCTTCTGTCTCTCGTTCGACGACGAGTACCGGCTTACAACTTGATGCGTCGCTGCGATGTATAACAACATTGGTTCGCCCAGATTGGGCGCAGCCAGGACCGGATTTGTTGCCAGTATGGCATTTATTTCTTCGAGTCCGGCAGTGGCGGCTTCCGTCCACTCAAAGTGTTCGGTGCGCCTCAGGAGGCGATAGAGAGGCAATGCCTTTTCTCCTAGACGGGAGATAAAGCGGCTTAAAGCTTCCACGCATCCTGTTAATTTTTGTATCTGCTTGAGGTCTTTTGGGATATCCAACTGTGACAGAGCTTGGATTTTTGCCGGGTTTGCTTCAATTCCTCTACCGGATACAATGAAGCCCAACAGCTTTCTGGCTGGTACGCCGAAAACGCATTTTTTCGGATTCAGCTTGATGTCATATGCTCTGAGGTTGGCGAATGTGAGCGTCAAATCGTCTACTAGAGTTTCGACGTGTTTTATTTTGATGACTACGTCGTCTACGTATGCTTCGACTGTTTTGCCGATCTGGGTTGCCAGACATGTTTGAATCATGCGCTGATATGTTGCGCCGACATTTTTGAGTCCGAAGGGCATCGTGTTGAAGCAAAATGGTCCGTATGGAGTGATGAATGCCGTTGCGGCTTGGTCTGCTTCCGCCATCTTGATTTGATGGTAGCCAGAGTATGCGTCGAGGAAGCACAATGAATCGTGTCCTGCGGTAGCATCGATAATTTGATCGATGCGGGGGAGGGGGAAGGGGTCCTTTGGGCAAGCCTTATTAAGGTCTTTAAAATCGACGCATAGGCGCCAGGATTTGTCCTTCTTTGGTACCATTACCAGATTTGCTAGCCAATCCGGATGTTTGATATCTTTGATGAATCCGGCTTCCAATAGTTTGGCTAGCTCTTCTCCCATTGCCTGTCTTTTGGGTTCAGAAAATCGCCGAAGAGCCTGTTTGACTGGCTTAAATCCTTTTAGGATGTTTAGGCTGTGTTCTGCCAACCTGCGTGGGATTCCGAGCATATCCGAAGGATGCCAGGCGAAAATGTCCCAATTTTCCCGAAGGAATTCGCGCAGTGCAGCGTCTACTTCGGGGTTCAATTGTGCCCCAATGGAGGCCGTCTTTGTTGGGTCCGTTGGATGGACCTGGAATTTGATTATTTCATCTGCTGGTTTGAAGGAGGTGGACTTGGATCTTTTATCGAGTATCACATCATCCCTGTTCACCGTAGAGCGCAGCGCGGTGAGTTCTTCTGCCGCTAGGGCTTCGGATAGTGCCTCCAGGGCTAGTGCGGCTGTCTTGTTTTCGGCGCGGAGCGCTATGTCCGGATCACTAGCCAGAGTGATTATTCCGCCGGGCCCAGGCATTTTGAGCTTCATATACCCGTAATGGGGTACGGCTTGAAAAATTGTGAATGCCTCTCGTCCTAATATAGCGTGATATCCGCTGTTCAACGGGGCCACCTGGAACGTGACTTCTTCGGATCTGTAATTATCCGGCGGGCCGAACACCACATCGAGTGTGATTTTTCGGGTGCAGCGCGCTTCCCGGCTAGGGATTATTCCTCTGAAGGTTGTGCTGCTTCGCTCAATACGGCTCCAGTCGATTTCCATTTTTTGAAGAGTTTCCTCGTAGATGAGGTTTAGTCCGCTGCCGCCATCCATGAGGACCTTTGTAAGTCGAAAGCCGTCCACTATGGGACTAAGCACCAGTGCGGCTGGTGCTCGGGCTGTTCGGAATTTAGGTTCGTCGCTGGCGTTGAAGGTGATGGCTGTGTCGCTCCATGGATTTGCTGTTGCTACTTGGTAGACTTCGGTGAGGCCGCGGATTGTTCGTTTTCGCGTATTATTTGATGCGAAGGTCTCGAAGACTGTTGATACCGTACCGGTATTGTTGGAGTGGTTTTCCGGGGCTAGAAGCTCCTCGCCACTTTTGGCCACCTGCCGTAGTATCCAACATGCTCGAAGGCTATGTGTTGGGACGGCTCCCTCTGTACTATGAAGCTTACAGGGTCCATTGAGCCATCCCTCCAGTACGGTTCCGTGCCCTTTATGGGGTTTGTGCTTTTTGGTTTTTGTATCTGGGGCCTGAGTGTGATGCACCCTTTTGTTGCGGACTGGGGTTGTATTCGGGGCCAGATTGTCCCAAAACTGGTTTTCGGTTTTCCGGAAACTCTCCATCGCACAGTACTTTCGTACTATGGACGCCAGATCGATGAAGCGTATAATTTTACGACGACCGATGGCGTTCAATATTCCCTTGTCCGTGCAATTATTGCAAAAGATTGAGATTGCGTTTTCCTCTTGGCAGTCCTTTATCCTGTCCATAACCAGGAGGAATCTGGCCTAGTAGAGATGCACTGTTTCAGCGGGCTCTTGCCGTATTAGAGATAGATCGCATATGTCTGGGCGGGTGGGTGGAATAAAATCCGGATCCCTACCCATCTTGAGGCTTAAAGGCCGAGGAGTTTCCGAATTCGGAAGTTTGGATTGCTGGACATGATCCAGCGGGTCCGGTACGATGCATGATTTTAAGTTCAATGCTCGATCGAAGTCCGTCCCTCCGCGGAAATCCAGCATGGAGGGTTCGAGAATCCGGACGTGACTAGTTTTCAATATAGGCGAAAAGTCGCCGCATTGCTCCTCAACCACTGCGACGCGGTGGGTGGCCTGGGGAGAGTTAATCTCTCTCAGATCGGTTTTAAGCCCAATCTGATTGTAGTCTGTAGCGACTCCCAGGGCGGCGATGCGATCCAAGAGCTCGTTGACAGACGGGAGCTCTATTGGATCCAGCCGCTCGGCGAATTCCGAGCTGACGCGGAGATTACTTCTGACGACTTGGGAAGTCATTGTCGAAGTCGTGGCTGGATAGGCGGTCATAAGAAAACCGCCTAGCCGGATAGTTTGGCCGGCGGCCAAGGCCCCTTTGGCGAAAATACCGTCTTTGAAGACGGGTGGAGGCATCCTTCCTATCGGTGACGACACAGAGGAACTCTCAATGAAAGCACCAATGTCGGTGTCAAAACCGGCGGATCTCGGGTAGGGGGTCCCGAACTGTGCGTCTAGGCGGATGGTAACAGGAGACAAGGGACACGATGTTTTACCCAGGTTCGGGCCCTCTCGATGGAGGTAAAACCCTACGTCCTGCTTGATTAATATTGATGATATGGGTAGTACAAGAGTGGATCTACCACGAGATCAAGGAGGCTAAACCCTAAAGCTAGCCTATGGTATGATTGCTGTAATGTATGTTGTGTCCTACGGACTAAAGCCCTCCGGTTTATATAGACACCGGAGAGGGCTAGGGTTACACAGAGTCGGTTACAATGGTAGGAGATCTACATATCCGTATCGCCAAGCTTGCCTTCCACGCCAAGGAAAGTCCCATCCGGAAACGGGACAGAGTCTTCAATCTTGTATCTTCGTAGTCTTGGAGTCCACCGGATGATGATAGTCCGGCTGTCCGGACACCCCCTAGTCCAGGACTCCCTCAATGCTCATCGAGTTCATCCATGAGAACCGAGACATTTTTGCATGGAAGCCTTCTGACATGCCAGGTGTACCGAGGGAACTCGCTGAGCACACTCTTAATATTGATCCCAAGTTTAAACCGGTCAAGCAATTTCTTCGTCGCTTTAATGAAGAAAGACGCAAGGCAATCAGTGAAGAGGTAGCCCGACTGTTGGCTGCTGGGTTTATCGTCTAAGTGTTTCATTCTGAATGGTTGGCTAATCCGGTCCTTGTTCTTAAGAAAAACGGCACTTGGGTATGTGTGTGGACTACACAGACTTGAATAAGGCTTGCCCGGTCGATCCCTTTGCTCTCCCGCGTATTGATCAGATCATTGATGCGACGGCGGGTTGTGAGCGCCTAAGTTTTTTGGATGCTTATTCAGGATATCATCAGATCAAGATGGCAGTTAAGGACCAGGAGAAGACAACCTTCATCACTCCCTTTGGAGCCTTCTGCTATGTTTCTATGCCCTTTGGGCTCAAGAGTGCCCAGGCAACTTATCAGCGTTGTGTGCAGAATTGTCTTCGCACGCAGATTGGGCATAATGTTCATGCTTATGTGGATGACATTGTGGTAAAATCCAGGAAGAAGGAAACACTGATAGATGATATCAAGGAGACGTTTGACAATCTTCGGGTTTACAAGATGATGCTTAATCCGGATAAATGTGTTTTTGGTGTTCCGGCAGGTAAGCTTCTCGGTTTTCTTGTATCCAACAGGGGCATTGAGGCTAATCCGAAAAAGATTAAGGCAATCACATCCCTGGCTAAATCGAAGTGTATCAATGATGTTCAGCGTCTAGCAGGTCGGATTGCAGCCCTTAGCCGGTTTATCAGTCGTCTCGGAGAGAAGGCAATTCCTTTATATCAGATGTTGAAAAAGACAGATGATTTCGTCTAGAGTGATGCAGCCAATGCGGCTTTTGAGGAGTTAAAGCGGTAGTTGGTTGAACCGCCGGTTCTTGCAGCCCCAGTTGATAATGAGCCTTTGCTGTTATACGTGGCTGCCAATGCCCGAGCGGTCAGTGTGGCAATTGTGGTTGAGCGTAAGGAAGCTGGGAAGGAATATCCGGTTCAACAACCTATATACTACATCAGTGAAGTCCTGATCGAGTCAAAACAATGCTATCCACATTGGCAGAAGTTGGTGTATGGGGTTTTTATGGCAAGTCGAAAACTCAAGCAATACTTTCAAGGCCATCCCATCACAGTGGTTAGTTCTGCTCCTTTGGGTGATATAATTCAAAACAGGGAAGCAACTGGCCGGGTTGCAAAGTGGGCGATTGAGCTTGGACCACACGGTTTGAAGTATGTACATCGAACAGCCATCAAATCTCAGGCCCTCGTGGATTTTATCAATGATTGGACTGAGTTGCAAGCACCAGAAGACAAACCGGATAATACATACTAGACTATTCATTTTGATGGATCCAGGCAGTTGGAGGGCTCGGGGGCTGGAGTTGTTCTCACTTCCCCTCGTGGTGATAAAATTTGCTATGTCCTCTGCTTGATGTTTCCCTGTACTAACAATGCAGCTGAGTACGAAGCTTTACTCCATGGTCTCCGTGTGGCCAAAGAGATGAACTTAAGTCGAGTTCATTGTTTCGGAGATTCTGATCTGGTGGCTCAGCAAGTTTCTGGTACTTGGGATTGTAAGGATCCACTCATGGCGGCTTACAGGCATGAGGTGGATATTGTGGCGGGTCACTTCAAAGGGTATCAAGTTGAGCATATCGATCGGCGCAAAAACGAAGCAGCAGATGCTTTGAGCTGGTTTGGATCTCAGTGTAAACCGGTACCTCCTAATACCTTTTTAGATATCTTGCATAACCCGTCTGTTAAGTTGCCTACAGAAGAGGATTTGGCTATTCCTGATCCGGAGGCTCAATTGGTGGCCGCTTTGCATATTGTGCCGGATTGGACAGTTCCGTATTTGGCGTATTTGAACCGGGGCGAACTACCAGATGATAAAGTCCTGGCTCGACAGATAGTCCGACGATCCAAGTCCATGGTTATTCACAATGGCGAGTTACACCGCTGTAGCGTTTCAGGCGTATTTCAGCGTTGTGTTTCTCCGGAAGAAGGCCAAGAGATCCTACGGGAAATTCATGAAGGGGATTGTGGTCATCATGCCGGTTCAAAGTCCCTGGTTGCAAAGGCTTTTCGTCATGGGTTTTACTGGTTGACAGCTCATGCTGATGCGGAGGATTTGGTAAAGCGATGTGATGCTTGTCAAAAAATTTCACGCAGGGCTCATGTTCCGGCTCAAGAACTACGGATGATTCCTCTCACTTGGCCTTTTTCTACATGGGGGTTTGATATGGTGGGGCCCTTTAAGCGTTCCCAGGACAAGAAGACCCACCTGTTGGTGGCAGTTGATAAATTCACCAAGTGGGTTGAAGCGGAGCTTGTCAGCAAGTGTGATGCAACTACGGTGGTTCAATTTATCAAAAAGATTATGTTCCGCTTTGGCTTTCCACACAGTATTATCATGGATAAAGGTACAAACCTTTCCAAAGGTGAGATGGAGGATTTCTGTCAGAGAGAGCACATCCGGCTTGACTTAGCATCTGTGGCGCACCCTCAATCCAACGGTCAAGCGGAGCGAGCCAATCAAGAAATTTTGAAGGGTCTTAAACCCCGGCTCATGATTCCCTTGAAGCGGACGCCGGGTTGTTGGGTGGAAGAATTACCTTCTGTATTATGGAGTATCAACACCACCCCCAATCGATCAACAGGTTACACACCTTTCTTTATGGTATACGGGGCAGAGGTAGTTCTACCAAGTGATATACATCATACTCGCCCCGGGTTGCTAATTATGTTGAAGCGGACAACGAGCAAGCCCGCCAAGAGGCGTTGGACCTGTTAGATGAGAAATGGGATATGGCTCTGGCTCGATCGGCGGTTTATCAACAAGACCTACAGCGTTATCACAGCCGCCGGGTTAGGACAAGAACCTTTCAAGAAGGTGACTTGGTGCTCCGACTCATCCAGGATCAGACCGACATGCACAAGTTATCCCCGCCTTGGGAAGGACCCTTTGTGGTCAGCAAAAATCTGCACAACGCATCATACTACCTCATTGACGTTCGAGATAACTCACGTAACTCTGAGGAGGAGACCCGGCGGCTGTGGAACATAGCTCTCCTCCGGCCTTACTACACTTGAGCCATAGACTCTTCTTATGTACATATTTCGACAATGTATATATTATGATCAATAAATAAACTAGCATCCTTGCTCTAAGCAGGGCCTCTGCTGTTTTTTCTCAAATATCCTTTGAGTCACATGGGGGCTTCAGCTAACAAAGCGGAGTACTACCTGCCAAACCGGCTATCATACCACAACATAGCTTGGGAGCTTCACACCCAAGGGGCCAAAGAGAGTCTGGATGCTATGCACAACTCAAACATAGGCTCCCAATGAGCACAACTCATCACGTTACTTGGGGGCTCCTTGTGTCAAATACCAAGGAGTTTGAATGGACCCTTGTAGCTGGGTATCAACCCACGGCTTGGAAGCCTGGTATATTTACCTAAAACCCCAGGTTAACCTGCCTTCATCAAGTAAGACACTCCTATCCAGGTCATCCTGGCACGGCCCTCCGAACGTTTGACAGTTACTCTCATTGAGACCCCGCACTTGTCAAAGTTAAAATGGTGATTGGTTAGTTGGAGGCCCATCTTAAAAGGCTTTGTTAAATGGTTCAACTCAGTGGCCTGGCAGCCCACAAAAAGCCTCGAATTTGGGCCTGGCAGCCCCCAAAAATCCTCGACTACACGGTTTTATTTGCGTTTATCACTTTTTTATTGATAAGTTTTATGTTAAACCGATTTTCTTGACCTGGCCAGTCATCTTATTAGCCCGGTATTCCTTAAACTGGCTTGGTTTTCAACTACACAATGACAGACCTTATTATTAAACCGGAGTTCGTTAACCCGGCCTGGCTTTGAATACCTGTCGCCAGCTTTGATCATCTGATGTTTATCATCACCCGGTATGACTTATTATATGTCATCAGTACATGATGGAGTTATACAAGATTTTCAGATTTGGGGTTTCACCCTTATTACAATCAAAGTTGGTCAACCAACTAAAGGGATATTACATCACAGGTATGAGTCATTTCATATTTTTACGGTTTGATAATCAATCAGGCCTTTCTTGGGTGTTATGACCCGTCCGGCGGTAAACCGCCAGGACCCTTTCTTTTTTATGCAGACAAAGGAATTGCATATTATGATACATGAACCAACATTGAAATTTTCATGGCGGATCACATAAAGTATCTCCTACTACACGATGGCGGTAGATCAAAATATTCTTGCTACCCTACTACAAGGCACTTAGCAGCCCAAAATATGGAATTGTTTCGAACTGGACACTTTCTGACGTATCAACCGGATTGCCGGATCAAGCTTCATCGCCATGTTGATGTGAAGTAGATGGGTCATCTGGCGTCGGTTTAGCCTCCTCCTCCTCATTCAATGGCTGGAAGTCATTGGTGGTCCAGTCAATCCGGGTTAAGGCCTGAAAGACAGCCTCTTCACTTATAAGCTCAGTCGGATCAACGTCAGGGGCGTAAGTGTGCTTACGGATTGGCGGAACAAGGTTTTGCACTTCTGGAATAACAGCCTCAACCCGTTTGTTATTAGCATCATAGAAGGATCGGTGAACCGTCAAGTTAGCTTCTTCTGCCAACTGACTCACCAGAGGACGCATCTCCCTTGTCACACGTTTGAGGGCGTCGTTATCAAACACTTCACCATTTTCTTGCTGACTGGGGAAGCCCTTAGCTATATCAGCCGGATCAAGATCAGCTATCCATGCCTTGGCTCGAGTAAGTGCTAACAACGTGCCAACCCTGGAGGCGGATCGCTTCAACTCTTCTATCTGTGCTGGCGTCATAGATAACTGGTCCAGCGTGTCCTTGATCAGTGTTGGAGCCGCATTGTCATAAGAAGTTGCGCAGATAACCCGTTGGACGCCGGTATACAACTGTTCAATCAGTGTATAGGTGGCCTTTAGTTTCTTCCGCATGTCAGAGCCCAGATGAGCAATGCGGCTACCTACATCGGTTTAAGAATTTTACGTTAAACCAACAAATTTCGAAGGCGGACTATTCATAAAGTCTTCATCAGCAGTGCTTACCAAATATTGCAGAAGTCATGGCATTGACCTGGCGCTTTAATCCGGTAAGCTCTTCCGTCACCGGTTTAAGAGCTGATTCAGCGTCTTCCGCCCGCTTCAACAATCCAGCCTTTTCGGTATCCCAGTTGGTCTGCTCAGACTTGAACCATTCTTTGAGCTGTTCCATAGTGGTTAAGGCGGTTTTCAAATCATCCCTGGCCTTGGTGGTTTCTGCTTGCTGGGTTTTCAGATTTTCTTGAAGATCGGCAATGTGAGAGACTTGTTGGTTTATCTCACTTTGTAACAGTAAGAAGAGCATGTCAATATCTTTGTCAAAGTCCCAAGCATATAACCAGTTATACACTTAGCACTTGGGGGCTAATGCGGATCATTTTTTCTACTACTTATTGAAGTCCCACGGATTAATACAAGTTTTCATCATGGCACTTGGGGGCTAACGTGTGTTTGATCAAAAGTACACAAGGTAATTAACAAAGCACAATATGGAATTTACAAAGTCCCGATTTGGCTTTCTAAAGACAAACCGGCCCTTGGGGGCTACAATGCAATGAAGGTACAGAACAAGGATCAAACTGTTTACCTCATAGCGCTCCTTCATCAGATTTACTACACCGGCTTCATAATCACGGCTGGTGTAAAGCCGGTTCAAGAAACCAGAGTGAAGGTCTTGAGCAAAGAGATCAACATAAGCTGACAAATCAGTCTTCCCTTTCCCCTTGCTCATAGCAGCAAATTCATCCTTGGCAGTGTGCTTTGATAGAGCAACTGGATTACCAGGGGCGGTATATGCAGTGCCAGTAACAACAACATCATCATCTTTGGCCGGGCTGGATGAGTTGACATTTTTAACAGGGCTTGGCGGTTTAGCAGCAGGGCTCGGCAGTTTGTTAATAGGGCTTGGCGGATCAGCAGTTGAATCCCGTTGCTCAATGGTTGGACTTGGAGGGGCATGGAGATGTGAGGTATCAACATGTACATCCGGTTCAACCTCTGGTGGGTTAGCATCAGCATCTTGGTTTTGCACAGTAGAGCTATCTATGGCAATCTCAGGATTTTCGCCATCATGCTCTGGGGTCTTCTCCGGATCAACATCATCAGTAGGGTCGCTGGTCTTGGCTTTCTTACTTAATCGAGCCTTGTCACTACAACATCAAAGGTTAGAATATGGTAAACCGACACATAAAGAAACAAGTTGAGGAGTAATGTACTTACCCAGCGACGACTTTGAGAGGAGGCAGCTGAGTGGTTGATGAACCGCCAGATGAGTTGGAAGAGGCCTGATAATTCGGGTCAGACGGATTGAGTGGACATCGGAAGAAACCTTTCAAAGGATAACGTGTTTCAGGAGAACAAGTCACCTCTGGACGACGTTTCCAGGTTGGTGTATCTGCTAAACCGGAGGAAGTGATTTGTTGACCACTATGCCGGGTTGTGCGATGCTCTTCAATTTGCTGTGTCTTCAAAGAAAATTTTGTATCCAAATGAGAAAGGGGGTGTGATTGTTTTACTTTCCAGACTGTGCGGCGAACTCTTTGAACCGGTACAGATCTGAATCGGAAGAAAGAAGGATTACCTCAACATGGTCTGCGTGGCTGGCCTCAACATCATCCTGGGAATAGTCATTGTCAATAAGATGTACGAAAAAGGAACCAAGTGAGTCAAGTTCTACCTCTACGTCTGATTCCTCATCTTCTGGCGGATCAGAGGACTCGGTTATTTTCTTCTTGGCAGCTTTCTTGGTGGCCTTGCTCTTTGCACGAGGAGCCCTGGCCGGTTTAGTCCGTTTCCAAAAGGAGCTGTTAGCCTGAAATTAAGGCAAGGAAAGGTTAGTACACAGTTAATACGGAGGCGAGTCAGTAAAAGTATTTAGATGAACTTTATCGCTAGCGGTTTATTGGAGACGCAAAAGGGTGGCAACCCGGTTTGGCTGCATGCAGAGATCGACTCATCAAGCATTTTCTTCACAGATTCAGTAACTTCAAGGTCAGTCATTACTACTTCGTGATATCGTTGAGGGTCTTTGACGTTGCCAGTGTATTCATGCATCAATCCAGGGCGGCGGCTTAAAGGCAAGATACCCCAAGAAACCCAGCAGCGAATAAGATCAATGCCAGTCAAACTGTTGGCCATGAGAGCCCGGAGCTTGGCGAGTTGAGGTGCAAAATTCTTCCGTTCTGCGGCGGTTAAGCGTGAAGGTAATGGGTGGCCGTTGCTGAGCCAGTGAGGGCGATAACCCGGCAAAGGATTTTCTCCATCAGGGGCAGTGTTCCGGCAATAAAACCAAGTCTGGTTCCAATCTTTAGGATGGCTATGATGTTTTGCATGAGGGAAGTCAACTTCTTTCCTTTTCTGGATTGAGATGCCACCAAGCTCTGTGTTGGGACCATCTGAGAATTCTGTATGGCGGTTCAGATGAAATAAATCCCGGAACAGCTCCACGGTTGGCTCTTCTTGAAGATATACTTCGCAGAATACTTGAAAGTTGCATATATTGGACACAGAGTTCGGACCAATATCTTGCGGATGGAGTTGGAAGCTTGCGAGGACATCCCGGAATTTTGTTTATCCGGGCGGGCTGAATCCCCGGTCTAAGTGTTGCATAAAAACAATCACTTCTCCATCTTGAGGTTCAGGTGGACATTCAGATTCCGGAACTCGCCAATGAAGGACCCTTTTTAGGCTAAAGCGCCAGTGGTGACGTATCCGTTGATTTGTGTTTCCGTAATCCGGGACGGAACCCAATTGCAAGCTGAGAATTGTTTCGTCATCTTGGAAGGGGAACTGAAAGGAAAAATAAAGCCGGTTTACAAATTAACAGTTTAAGTGTACTATTCAGAGTCAAACCGGAACATCGTCATGCAAGTTCAGTTGGCGGTTTAACCAAGGGCTAATGATGAGTGGCGGATTACTAAATTGCTACAAGGTTTAAACCGCCCTTTGGTGGAGGAGACAGATGAAAATATGCTAAGTGTTGACAGAAACAGGTTTCACACAATGATCAAGTTTATTTGGATCTACCACGCCTGCGTAAAGAAATATTTCTGTGATCTATAAAGGCATTAAACAGAACAGAGAAGTTCGTGCGTTCTGTCAAGGGATTCTGTACAAGAAGGAAGACTTACTAAGTACTAAACTAAATACGGAGTGATTACTGCACGAGATTTATGCTACAGTTGAATCAAACAAGCTATGGCAGAAGCGAATACGAAGGAACTAGGGATGAACACCTATGAATGCAGGTGAAAACAGGAGCCCTAAAATGCAGATCTAGGGTTATGAGGCAGAAGCTTACCGCATGCGCAGGATAGCAGAGGAACACTGAAGATCTCTGGTACAACCAGGTTGATGCAGCGGCCTGTGTTGACGCAGCGTTCGAAGGCCGAGGACGGCGGCAGAGCTTCAGGGCTGGGGCGTCGCGAGGAAGAAGAAGAAGTACGGAAGGGGAGGAAAAGAAAGGGCCCTCGGGTCTATTTATAAGGAAAATGGATAAATACTAACGCGAAAATCGAGGAGTCCAAAGCGGTGAGTGGCGCAACTGTCGCCTCGATTTCTGGGATGACATTAATAAAGAGAATCTTTTTATTTCATTTTTTACAGAGATGACGTCATGATGATCCGTTGCTGTATCCAGAGGATGACATCCCGGCGGTTTAACAAAGTTCATAAAACAAGACGTCATGGCGGTTTACGAGAAGCAAAGGAAGATGTTCACATGATTTTTCTAAGTACTGAAGATTGATATGAACAAATTCAAATCACTCTGGGGCCTAATCTTGGGGATATAACTATTGAGTATAAACCGCCAAGGAGGGGCCGGTTTACCCTCAACCGTATTGAAGCCCATAACGACTTAGAAGATGGCATTTTACTGTGAAGCATAGAGGCCCGGAGCCCAGTAGCGTATTAGGGCCCACGATAACAAACCGGCATCATTATGTAGCTTGTGTTGTAATTTAGGAAAGGAGAGCTCGAGTCGGACCCTTGTATGAGTCGGCCTCGGGACTCTATAGACCGACCGGGCGTCAACCTGTGTATATAAAGGGACGACCCAGCGGCGGTTCAGGGACAACGGACAACAACGCGAGACTCAGGCAAGCGTATTTGCTCTGTGGTCATCGAAACCCAATCAATCCCAACACAACTAGACATAGGCTTTTACCTTCATCGAAGGGGCCGAACTAGTATAAACTCTCGTGTCCCTTGTCCGGTTTAACCCCTTCAAGCTAACCCGTTGCGATGGCTCCACGACAGTTCTGGAGCTCCGCCGGAGGGGGCATCCACCACGGAGGGCTTCTACATCATCAGCATAGCCCCTCCGATGAAGTGTGAGTAGTTTACTTCAGACCTTCGGGTCCATAGCTAGTAGCTAGATGACTTCTTCTCTCTTTTTGGATCTCAATGCAATGTTCTCCCCCTCTCTTGTGGAGATCTATTCGATGTAATCTTCTTTTTGCGGTGTGTTTGTTGAGATCGATGAATTGTGGGTTTATGATCCAGTATTATCTATGGAAAATATTTGATTCTTCTCTGAATTCTTTTATGTATGATTGACTTATCTTTGCAAGTCTCTTCGAATTATCCTTTTTGGTTTGACCAACTAGATTGGTAGTTCTTGCAATGGGAGAAGTGCTTAGCTTTGGGTTCAATCTTGCGGTGTCCTTACTGAGTGACAGAAGGGGCAGCAAGGCACGTATTGTATTGTTGCCATCGAGGATAACAAGTTGTTTTTTTATCATATTGCATGAATTTATCCCTCTACATCATGTCATCTTGCTTACGGCGTTACTCTGTTTTTAACTTAATACTCTAGATGCATGCTGGATAGCGGTCGATGAGTGGAGTAATAGTAGTAGATGCAGAATCGTTTTGATCTACTTGTTTTGGACGTGATGCCTATATACATGATCATTGCCTAGATATACTCATAACTATGCTCAATTCTGTCAATTGCTCAACAGTAATTTGTTCACCCACCGTAAAATACTTATGCTCTTGAGAGAAGCCACTAGTGAAACCTATGGCCCCGGGTCTATTCTCATCATATCAATCTATATCACTTTATTTACTTGCTTTGTTTTTACTTTGCCTTTACTTTTTACTTTGAATCTATCTATCAAAAATACCAAAAATATTATCTCTATCAGATCTCACTCTCGTAAGTGATCGTGAAGGGATTGACAACCCCTAAGCGTTGGTTGCGAGTTGCTATCGTTTTGTGTAGGTACGAGGGACTTGTGCGTGGTCTCCTACTGGATTGATACCTTGGTTCTCAAAAACTGAGGGAAATACTTACGCTACTTTGCTGCATCATCCTCTCCTCTTTGGGGAAATCCAACGCAGTGCTCAAGAGGTAGCAAGAAGAATTTCTGGCGCCGTTGCCGGGGAGGCTCACGCAAGCAAGTCAACCATACCAAGTACCCATCACAATCCCTATCTCTCGCATTACATTATTTGCCATTTGCCTCTCGTTTTCCTCTCCCCCACTTCACCTTTGCCGTTTTATTTGCCCTTTCTTTCCCAATCTCCTCCTCTCTTTTCCGTTTGCCTTTCTCCCGTCCGCTTGTTTGCTCGTGTGTTAGTTTGCTTGTTTGTCTTTATGTCTAATTTCTTATCCGCTCCTATGTCTCCCGAGTTTGAAGTTCTTCACTTCAAGCAAAGGCAAGGAGAAAACTTAAAAGATGCTTGGTATAGGATGATGGAATCTTATCGTAAGTGCACCCTAGAGGTGAACTTTAGAATTCTTCTTTGCAATTTTTATGCTGGGTTAAATATGACGCATAGACAACTCTTGGATTGCATTGCCTAGGGAAATTTCATTGAGATTGATACCATTATTGCGCATGAAATTATAGAGGGAATAGTGGGAACCCTACCCAAAAAGGGAGGATCTCATCCTACCCAGGAAGAAACCCAAGTGTTTGAGAAGATTTGCGAAGTAACAATTTTTTTTACAAAAGTCTCTTGAGCCTCTTAAAAGTGTTAGCGGAAATCTTCACCGCATGAATATGTTGATTACTCTTTGTAATAAGTGGTTGGATTCTTTAAATCTAAAAATTTCCGAATATGAAGGGAAGCGGAAAGAACCTCCCGGATTCGAGCATGACTCCGCTAAAAAAATGAAAATAAAAGATGGCAATACCTAGATCTATCCTTGCTTTTATGCCTAGCTAGGGGCGTTAAACGATAGCGCTTGTTGGGAGGCAACCCAATTTTATTTTGTGTTTTTTGTTTTTGCTTCTGTTTAGGAATAAATAATCCATCTACCTTCTGTTTGGATGTGGTTTTATGTTTTAATTAGTGTTTGTGCCAAGTAGAACCTATAGGATAACCTACGATGATAGTTGATTTGATTCTGCTGAAAAACAGAAAGTTTGCACGCACGAATATAATTTTTTTAAATCACAGGAACGTGCTTTTGCGTTGATTCTTTTTGATGCTGTTCAATAAACAAATTGTCCAGGACTTACAATTTTGGTATAATTTTTATAGTTCCAGAAGTTTGGATTAGTTACAGATTTCTACAGACTGTTCTGTTTTTGACAGATTCTGTTTTTCGTGTGTTGTTTGCTTATTTTGATGAATCTATGGCTAGTAAATTAGTTTATAATCCATAAAGAAGTTGGAATACAGTAGGTTTAACACCAATATAAATAAATAATGAGTTCATTACAGTACCTTGAAGTAGTCTTTTGTTTTCTTTCTCTAACGGAGCTCACGAGATTTCGGTTGAGTTTTGTGTTGTGAAGTTTTCAAGTTTTGGGTGAATTCTTTTGATGGATTATGGAACAAGGAGTAGCAAGAGACTAAGCTTGGGGATGCCCATGGCACCCCCAAGATAATCCAAGGACACCAAAAAGTCAAAGCTTGGGGATGCCCTGGAAGGCATCCCCTCTTTCATCCACTTCCATCGGTAATTTACTTGGAGCTATATTTTTATTCACCAACATGATATGTGTTTTGCTTGGAGCGTCTTGTATTATTTGTGTCTTTGCTTGTTAGTCTACCACAATCATCCTTGCTGTACACATCTTTTGAGAGAGCCATACATGATTTGGAATTTGTTAGAATACTCTATGTGCTTCACTTATATCTTTTGAGCTTGATAGTTTTGCTCATAGTACTTCACTTATATCTTTTGGGCGTGATAATTTTTGCTCTAGTGCTTCACTTATATCTTTTAGAGCACGGTGGTGGATTTGTTTTAAAGAAACTATTGATCTCTCATGTTTCACTTAGATTATTTTGAGAGTCATTAATATCATGGTAATTTGCTTAATGTTAATATACTTGGTATTCAAGATATGTGAAACTTTCTTTTGAGTGAATTGAATACTAAGATAAGTTTGATGCTTGATAATTGTTTTGAGATATGGAGGTGATAATATCAAAGTCATGCTAGTTGGGTGATTATGAATTTGAGAAATACTTGTGTTGAAGTTTGCAAGTCCCGTAGCATGCACGTATGGTTAAAGTTGTGTAACAAATTTGAAACATGAAGCGTACCTGGCTTGTGCAACCTTATGAGTGGCGGTCGGGGACGAGCGATGGTCTTTTCCTACCAATCTATTCCCCTAGGAGCATGCGCGTAGTACTTGATATTTGATGACTTCTAATTTTTTTGCAATAAGTACATGAGTTCTTTTGACTAATGTTGAGTCCACGGATTATATGCACTCTCACCTTTCCGCCTTTGCTAGCCTCTTCGGTACCGTGCATTGCCCTTTCTCACCTTGAGAGTTGTGCAAACTTCGCCGGTGTATCCAAACCCCATGATACGATACGCTCTATCACACATAAACCTCCTTATATCTTCCTCAAAACAGCCACCATACCTACCTATTATGGCATTTCCATAGCCATTTTGAGATATATTGCCATGCAACTTCCACCATCATCATCATGACATACATTGCTTTTGTCATATTGCCATTGCATGATCATGTAGTTGACATCGTATTTGTGGCAAAGCCACCATGCATTATTTTCCATACATGTCACTCTTGATTCATTGCACCATCCCGGTACACCGTCGGAGGCATTCATATAGAGTCATATCTTGTTCTAAGTTTCGAGTTGTAATCCTTATGTTGTAATCAATAGAAGTGTGATGAGCATCATTATTAGAGCATTGCCCAAAAAAAAGAAAGGCCCCAAAAAAAAGAAGAGAAAGGCCCAAAAAACAATATAAAAAGGGCAATGCTACTATCTCTGTTTCCACACTTGTGCTTCAAAGTAGCACCTAGTTCTTCATGTAGTAAGTCTCATATATTGTGCTTCAAAATAGCACCTTGTTCTTCATGTAGTGAGTCTCAAATATTGTGCTTCAAAGTAGCACCTTGTTCCTCATGTAGTGAGTCTCATAAGTTGTCTTTTTATACTAGTGGGAATTTTTCAGTATAGAACTTGGCTTGTATATTCCTACGATGGGCTTCCTCAAATGCCCTAGGTCTTCATGAGCAAGCGAGTTGGATGCACACCCACTAGTTTTCTTTTGTGGAGCATTCATAGCTCTAGTGCATCCGTTGCATGGCAATCCCTACTCCTCATGTTGACATCAATTGATGGGCATCTCCATAGCCCTTTGATTATCCTCGTCAATGTGAGACTTTCTCCTTTTTTGTCTTCTCCACACAATCCCCATCATCATATTCTATTCCACCCATAGTGCTATATCCATGGCTCACGCTCATGTATTGCGTGAAGGTTGAAAAAGTTTGAGATTATTTAAGTATGAAACAATTGCTTGGCTTGTCATCGGGGGTATAGAAGTTGGGAACATCTTTGTGTGACGAAAATGAAGCATAGCCTAACTATATGATTTTGTAGGGATGAACTTTCTTTTGCCATGATACTTTGAGAAGACATGATTGCTTTGATTAGTATGCTTGAAGTATTATTATTTTTGTGTCAATATGAACTTTTGTCTTGAATCTTTCAGATCTGAATATTCATGTCACAATTAAAAAGATTTACATTGAAATTATGCCAAAGTATCAATCCGCATCAAAAATTCTTTTTTATCATTTACCTACTCGACGACGAGCAGGAATTAAGCTTGGGGATGCCTGATACGTCTCCAACGTATCTATAATTTTTGATTGCTCCATGCTACTTTATCTACTGTTTTGGACTATATTGGGCTTTATTTTCCACTTTTATATTACTTTTGGGACTAACCTATTAACCGGAGGCCCAGCCCAGAATTACAGTTTTTTTTGCCTATTTTAGTGTTTCGAAGAAACGGAATATCAAACGGAGTCCAAACGGAATGAAACCTTCGGGATCATGATTTTCCAACCGAACGTGATCCAGGAGACTTGGACCCTACTCCAAGCAGTGCCAGAGGCGGTCACGAGGGTGGAGGGCGCGCCCCCCTACCTCGTGGGCCCCTCGACGCTCCATCGACGTACTCCTTCCTCCTATATATACCTACGTATCCCCGAACGATCAGAACAGGAGCCAAAAACCTAATTCCACCGCCGCAACCTTCTGTATCCACGAGATCCCATCTTGGGGCCTGTTTCGGAGCTCCGCCGGAGGGGGCATCCACCACGGAGGGCTTCTACATCATCACCATAGCCCCTCCGATGAAGTGTGAGTAGTTGACTTCAGACCTTTGGGTCCATAGCTAGTAGCTAGATGGCTTCTTCTCTCTTTTTGGATCTCAATACAATGTTCTCCCCCTCTCTCGTGGAGATCTATTCGATGTAATCTTCTTTTTGCGGTGTGTTTGTTGAGACCGATGAATTGTGGGTTTATGATCCAGTATTATCTATGGAAAATATTTGATTCTTCTCTGAATTCTTTTATGTATGATTGACTTATCTTTGCAAGTCTCTTCGAATTATCCTTTTTGGTTTGGCCAACTAGATTGGTAGTTCTTGCAATGGGAGAAGTGCTTAGCTTTGGGTTCAATCTTGCGGTGTCCTTACCCAATGACAGAAGGGGCAGCAAGGCACGTATTGTATTGTTGCCATCGAGGATAACAAGATAGGGTTTTTATCATATTGCATGAATTTATCCCTATACATCATGTCATCTTGCTTACGGCGTTACTCTGTTTTTAACTTAATACTCTTGATGCATGCTGGATAGCGGTCGATGAGTGGAGTAATAGTAGTAGATGCAGAATCGTTTCGATCTACTTGTTTTGGACGTGATGCCTATATACATGATCATTGCCTAGATATACTCATAACTATGCTCAATTCTGTCAATTGCTCAACAGTAATTTGTTCACCCACCGTAGAATACTTATGCTCTTGAGAGAAGCCACTAGTGAAACCTATGGCCCCCGGGTCTATTCTCATCATATCAATCTATATCACTTTATTTACTTGCTTTGTTTTTACTTTGCCTTTACTTTTTTACTTTGCATCTATCTATCAAAAATACCAAAAATATTATCTCTATAAGATCTCACTCTCGTAAGTGTCCGTGAAGGGATTGACAACCCCTAAGCGTTGGTTGCGAGTTGCTATCGTTTTGTGTAGGTACGAGGGACTTGTGCGTGGTCTCCTACTGGATTGATACCTTGGTTCTCAAAAACCGAGGGAAATACTTACGCTACTTTGCTGCATCATCCTCTCCTCTTTGGGGAAATCCAACGCAGTGCTCAAGAGGTAGCAGGGGGCACAACACACCATCAATGCCCAAGCCGTGTGCGGATCCCCCTCTCCCTCTAGTTCCTCCTCCGTCCAAATCCGTTGTGCTTGGCGAAGCCTTGCGGAAATAGTTTTCACCACCATCGTCATCACGCCATCGTGCTGCCGGAACTCATCTACTAGTTTGCCCCTCTTGCTAGATCAATAAGGCGAGGACGTCATCAAGCTGAACGTGTGCTAAATGTGGAGGTGTCGTACATTCAGTGCTTGATCGGAACAGATTGTGAAGGTGTACGACTGCATCAACCGCATTGATAAACGCTTCCACGTTAACAATATGCAAGGGTATGTAGATGCTCTCCCCCTCTCTTAGCTATGCATCTCCATCGATAGGTCTTGCGTGTGCGTAGATTTTTTTCCCATGCAACGTTCCCCAACAGTGGCATCATGAGCCAGGTCTATGCATAGATGATATGGACGAGTAGAACACAAAGAAGTTGTGGACGGTGATGTTCACATTGCTTACCACCAATGTCTTATTTTGATTTGGCGGTATTGTGGGATGAAGTGGCTCAGACCAACCTTACATGTCCACGCACATGAGACCGGTTCCACCGACTAACATGCAACTTGTTTTGGATAAAGGTGGTTGGCGGGTGTGTGTGTCTCTCCCACTTTAGTTGAATCTTATTTGACTACGGCGGTCCTTGCAGAAGGTTAAAAAGCAACTTGATAATCCCTGTTATGGTTTTGCGTAGGTAAAAACGGTTCTTGCTAGTTGCCCCATAAGAGCCACGTAAAATTTGCAACAACAAAGTAGAAGGCGTCTAACTTGTTTTTGCAGGGTATGTTGTGATGTGATATGGTCAAGACATGATATGATATATGTTGATGTATGAGATGATCATGTTTTGTAATAAGTTCACAACTTGCATGTCGATGAGTACGACAACTGGCAGGAGCCTTAGGGTTGTCTTTAATTTATTGTATGACCCGCGTGTCAATCACTAAAGTGCAATGTAATTGCTTTACTTTATCGCTATGTGTAAGCAATAGTTGTAGAAGCAATAGTTGACGAGACGACCCCAACACAATGATGGACATCAAGGTGTCGCGCCCGTGACGATGGAGATCTTGTCGTTTCTTTGAAGATGGAGATCAAAAGCACAAGATGATGATGGCCATATCATGTCACATATTTTGATTGCATGTGATGTTTATCGTTTATGCATCTTATTTTGCTTAGAATGACAGTAGCATTATAAGATGACCCGTTCACTTAATTTCAAGATAAAAGTGTTCTCCCCGAGTATGCACCGTTGCTAAAGTTTGTCGTTTCGAAGCACCTCGTGATGATCGGGTGTGATAGACTCTATGTTCACATACAACGGGTGTAAGCCAGTTTTGCACATGCAGAATGCTTGGGTTAAACTTGTTGAGCCTAGCATGTACAGACATGGTCTCGGAACACCAGAGACCGAAAGGTCGAACATGAGTCATATAGTAGATATGATCAACATGGAGATCTTCACCATTGAAGATTACCCTATCTCACGTTGTGATCGGACATGGGTTAGTTTATTTGGATCATGTATCACTTAGACAACTTGAGGGATGTTAATTTAAGTGAGAGTTCATTAGTATTTAGATTATTTGAACTAAAATTTATCATGAACTTAGTCCTAATAGTATTTGCAAATCTATGTTGTAGATTAATGGCCCGTGCTACAGTTCCCTTGAATTTTAATGTGTTCCTAGAGAAAGCTAAGTTGAAAGATGATGGTAGCAACTACACGGACTAGGTCCATAACTTGAGGATTATACTCATTGCTATACAAAAGAATTATGTCCTTGATGCACCTCTAGGTGACAGACCTGCTACAGGAGCTGATGTAGACGTTATGAATGTATGGCAGACTCGATCTGATGACTACTCGATAGTTCAGTGTGCCATGCTTTACGGCTTGGAACGGGGACTTCAAAAGCGTTTTGTATGCCACAAAGCATATGAGATGTTCCAAGAGCTTAAGTTGATATTTCAAGCTAATGCCTGGGTTGAGAGATATGAAGTCTTGACACATATCCAACGTATCTACTTTTCCTAACACTTTTCCTCTTGTTTTGGACTCTAATTTGCATGATTTGAATGAAACTAACCCCGGACTGACGCTGTTTTCAGCAGAACCACCATGGTGTTGTTTTTGTGCAGAAATAAAAGTTCTCGGAATGGAACGAAACTTTGTAAGGATTTTTTATATCAAATAAGAGAATCTGGAACCAGGAGGTACCCGAGGGGGGCACAAGGTGGGCACAACCCACCAAGGTGGGCTAGCCCCCCCAGGCGCGCCCTGGTGGGTGCTGCCCACCTGGTGGCCCCGCTGACCCTCAAACCGACGCTATAGAATTCCATATTTCTAGAAAAAATCAGGGAGAAAGAATTATTGCGTTTCACGAGATGGAGTCGCCACCGTCTCCTATTCTTCATTGGGAGGCCAGATCTGGAGTCCTGGGGCTCCGGAGAGGGGGATCTTCGATCTTCATCATCACCAACACATCTCCATCGCCAATTCCATGATGCTCCCCACCTGGAGTGAGTAATTCCTTCGTAGGCTCGCTGGTCGGTGAGGAGTTGGATGAGATTCATCATGTAATCCAGTTAGTTTTGTTAGGGCTTGATCCCTAGTATCCACTATGTTCTGAGATTGATGTTGCTATGACTTTGTGATGCTTAATGCTTGTCACTTTGGGCCCGGGTGCCATGATTTCATATCTGAACCATTTTTGTTATCACCATTATCCATGTTCTAGACCCCATCTTGCAAGTTATAGTCACCTACTACATGTTATGATCCGGCAACCCCGGAGTGACAATAGTCGGGACCACTCCCTGTGATGACCGTAGTTTGAGGAGTTCATGTGTTCACCATGTGTTAATGTTTTGTTCTGGTTCTCTATTAAAAGGAGTCCTTAATATCCCTTAGTTTCCAATAGGACCCCGCTGCCACGGGATGGTAGGACAAAAGATGTCATGCAAGTTCTTTCCACAAGCACATATGACTATTTACGGAATACATGCCTACATTATGTTTATGAATTGGAGTTAGTGCCGTATCTCCCTAGGTTATAACTGTCTCATGATTAATATCATTCAACGAGTCACCGATCCAATGCCTATGAATTTATTTTATATTGTTCTTGCTAAGTTACTACTGTTGTTACTGCTATCGTTACTACTACAATATCACTGCTATCACCATTATTGTTACCATTACTACTGCTGCTATCATCAAAACTATCATAATACTGTGCTACTAATCACTTTGCTGCAGATAATTAATCTCCAGGTGTGGTTGAATTGACAACTCAGCTGCCAATACCTTCAAATATTCTTTGGCTCCCCTTGTGTCGAATCTATAAATTTGGGTTGAATACTCTACCCTTGAAAACTGTTGCGACCCCCTATTCTTGTGGGTTATCAAGACCTTTTTCTGGAGCCATTGCTGGGGAGCATAGCTATATTTGTTGATTCACTTGGGATTATTATCATATTATCACTATGAAGAATCTGATGGATGCTAAGACTAAGATTTTTCCGTCAAAGATGAGGGGAGGTAAAGAACTGCCATCCAGTTCTGCTTTAGATTCACCTTCTCTTATAAGTAAACTTGAAACTCCACAACATGCTATTAATTCTGATATGTCGCAAGTTATTGATGATGCTACTTCTGCTACGAATGCTACTCATGATGATGCTAGTACCTTGCTTGATGATTATGTGCCACTAGGTGAATTTTGTTGATGAACAAATTGCTAGAGTGAGACAACATGATATTGTTGAATCTGATGATGAGCTTGAAACTGAGAATCTTGAAACACCTAATAGAACTAGCCCTCCTAGATATGAATTGCCAAAGGTACCGGAAGGTTATACTATGAGTGAGGAGGCAACTAGAGATATTCTTGCTTGTAAGGATAGAGATGATCTAGAGAAATTGTTGTGCAAGATAAAGAAAGATCTTTGAATGCTAAAATGAAATGTGATCCCGAGTTTGCTACTTCACCTATTGTTATTGCTAATAAGTATTACGAATTCTCTGTCAACCCAGAGTTAATCACTTTGGTTGAATCTGATCCTTTCCATGGTTATGAAACTGAAAATGTTGTGGCACATCTTACTAAGTTGAATGATATAGCTACCCCTTTTGCTCATGATGAGAAGATTCACTATTACTATATTCTCAAGTTATTTCCATTCTCATTAAAGGGTGATACTAATGCTTGGTACAATAATCTTGCTCCTGGTTGTGTGCGTAGTCCCCAAGATATGATCTATTACTTCTCTTGAAAAAATTCCGTGCTCATAAGAAACAAGCTGCCTTGCAGGAAATATTTAACTTTGTGCAAATTGAAGAAGAGAGTCTCCCACAAGCTTGGGGGAGGCTTCTCCAATTGTTTAATGCTTTGCCTGGTCATCCTCTTAAGAAAAATGAAATACTTGATATCTTCTATAATGGACTAACTGATGCTTCTAGGGACTTCCTACATAGTTGTGCTGGTTGTGTTTTCAGGGAACGAACTATTGAGCAAGCTGAAGAATTATTGAACAACATATTCAAAAGTTATGATGATTGGACTCCTTCTGAAGCACCTATTAAACCCACTCCGAAGAAGAGGGGTATCTTATATCTCAGTCCTGAAGATATGCAAGAGGCAAAGAAATCTATGAAGGAAAAAGGTATTAAGGCCGAGGATGTTAAAAATTTACCACCTATCAAAGAAATACATGGGCTTGAAGCACCACCACCACCCAAGGTGGTAGAGGCAAAATCTTTAATGCAATTCAATGATAGTGATGATCCTCATAATAAACATCCTAGTCAATGCCTTTATGAGTTTGATAATTATATTAGAAAGCAAGATCACTTCAATGCAAATGTTATGAAACAATTGAAATACAACTCTGATATGATTGCTTGCTTAAGTGACTTGTTATTTAGAATCTCAAATAATGTTAGAGGTGTAGGAAAACATGCCTCTATGGTTCAAAAACTCAAATAGAACAAGTTGCTAAATCTCAAAGAGAGTTAGTTGATGAAATGAACAATAATATAAGTGACTTTGCTATTAGAGTAGCAACTAGGAGGTAAAATGACTCAGGAACAAGTTTATCCCGAGGGACATCCGATGAGAACTGAACAAGGTTCTCAAAGGAACAACACCACTACACCTAGTTCTTCTAAAAAGAAAAAGAAGAAGAAAAATGATAAGACCTTGCCTACCTTTAGCGAACCTAAAATAGAAAAACCTCCTGATAATGATAATGAAGTTTCTATCTCTGATGCTGAAACTCAATCTGGTAATGAACACTCACCCTCTCATAATGAAAAATACAATGATGAGGTTCATGAAAACACTCAACCTAATGATAAAGAACCAGATAATGATGTTGAGAACCTAATGATAAACAACCAGCTGTTGATCTTGATAACCCACAACCTAAGAATAAAAGATATGATAAAAGAGACTTTGTTGCTAAAACATGGAAAGGAAAGAGAACCTTGGGTTCAAAAGCCTATGCCCTTTCCACCTAAGACAACTAAAAATAAAGATGATGAAAAATTTGAACGCTTTGCTGAAATGATTAGGCCAGTCTTTTTGCGTACTTGCTTGACTGATATCTTGAAAATGCCTCCTTATGCAAAGTACATGAAAGATATCATCATCTTCACTATGCTTGCTAATTATACTTTTAAAGATGGAATACCTAAAAAACATGGAGATCCGGGAATACCAACTATACCTTGCTCCATCAAAAGAAACTATGTGAAAACAACTTTATGTGATTTGGGAGCTGGTGCTAGTGTTATGCCTTTCTCTTTATATAAAAGTCTTGATTTGAATAAACTCACACCTACTGAAATATCTTTGCAAATGGCTGACAAATCAACTGCCGTACCTATCGGTATTTGTGAGGATGTGCCCATTCTTGTTACTAATGTTACTATTTTGACTGACTTTGTTATACTAGAGATGCCCGAGGATGAAAACATGTCGATTATCCTTGGTAGACCCTTCTTGAATACTGCAGGGGCTTTTATTGATTGCAATAAAAGCAAGGTCACTTTTCATATCAATGGTAATGAGCATATGGTGCACTTCCCGAAGAAACAATTCCAAGTAAATGGTATTAATGTTATTGAAAAATCTCCGACAATCACTATTAGAAATTTTCAACTACCTCTACCTACTGTCAAAAGGAAATATGAAATGCTTACTGTAGTGGACATTCATATCCCCATTGAGGTAACTTAGTGATTTACGAAAGTTCTTCGGTTTCATGCTAGAAAGTGGTTGTTAATAAGACTTGATCAACCTTATTAATGGATCATTTTTAGAGGTATGAAGTTGATGAATTTAGTGAGCACTACCTTCTGTCCATACCTTTTTTTCTGTTTTTATTAGTTAAATAAAAATAAAATGCCATGCTTTGTCTGTTTTCTGCTTTTTTTCGTGCAATAAAAAATGACCCAAAAATAAAAGTTCTCAAAATGCTCTGAAAATTTGATACAATTTTTTTCTGAATATTTATGAATTTCTGGTGCAAATAATATTAGAGGGAGGTGCACCAGGTGGGCACAACCCACCTGGGTATGCCAGCCCCCCAGGCGCGCCCTGGTGGGTGCTGCCCACCTGGTGGGCCCCCTCACTTACTTCCTCCCACACCATTCCATTCACACAGAAAAAATCACTACCACTCTCTCTCTCTCGTGTTCTTGCCTCCTAAACCGCGGATTTCGATCTCTTTGCTCGAAGCTCCATTTCCGAAACTATTTTGGGGATTTTTTGCTTGGTATGTGACTCCTCCAGGTGTCCAATTAGTTTTTGTTTTAGTTGTTTATTTTTAGAATAATTAGCTACTCTCGGTGCTGTTGTAGATGGGCTTGCATGTTGAATTCTTAGAGTTCTAAGTAGTTTGTCTGCTTGCTATGACCTCTATACATTCCTATGAGTAGTTGCTATCAATTTTGTGAAGTTTTGTTGAGAAAAATTTTGCGGACTAAAACATTCAGAATTTTGTTCATAGGAAAAAGATGAATATCTTTAGAAAGTTTGCTTCCAAGAAGAACTCCAAGGGGGTTATTGGCCAGTCATCTGACAATGATCTTCATATCCTGAGGTTGGCGGAATTACATCCGTGTGAGTGGCCGGACAATGAGTTCATGGAAGAGGCCAGAATCCTCCAAGAGTTCAACCAATATGCTGCTAATGCCGGCCTCACCGACTTCATCGCAGCTGAATGCGAACAGTATCATCTCCTCACAAATTCCTTTGTGCAAAACTTTCATTTTCATTTTAGGAATAACCCCCCTAAGGTGTCATTTAATTTATATGCTGAACACCGCCAGATCCCACTTACTGAATTTTGTGACATATGCATGCTTCCTTCTGATGGGGGTTTGGTAGAGCCTAATCTCTCAGAGTTTGATGGTTTTTACCGTACTCTGACAGTGGGGGATGAGAGAGGACTATCGGGCACCACTACCACTAGCTTGCAGTTTCCTGCCGTGCATTATTTTGCTTTATTTATCGCAAAGTGCCTGCTAGTGAGAGAGAAGGTGGGTTCACTTAGCGCCCTGGACTTTGCTGTTTTGCGTCGCACACTTTATGGTGACAACACTTTTAGCTTGGGAGCTATTGTGGCACGTCGCCTTCGCCTTAACAGATTCAAGGGTAAAATACATGGGGGCATTTATGCTACTCGTTTGGCGACTCACTTCAATGTGCAGATACGGCAACATGATCACCCCTTGCCCAAGGTTTACTTAGACAGAGCAGCTATGAAGGACCATCAGTTTCTTGCTGCCGATTACCCTGATATTGACTTGCCTTACAACTTAGTTTTTAGCGTGGGAACTCGTGATGTTATCCCCTTGCCTACACCTGCTTTGTTTGATTATGTTGCCAGGAACGGATACAGAGTTATGCCCGAGGACATTGTCGCTTACCGGAACAATCTGGCAGTGGTGAAGGCGGAGCCTTAGCAATGAGAACCTATGCTGCCTGCTCCCTAGCACTTCAACATTGGACTTCACGGCTTCTACAACTGGTGATTACCAAGCTAGGCCAAAAGCCTAAGCTTGGGGCAGTACGTATTCCCACCGACATTACATTCATGTTCACACATTTTATTCCAGTTGTCAGTGTCCACACTTTTTCATTGTATCATCCATGCTTAAATTATTTTTCTTGCTTTCTTCTTGTGTGTTTGAAAAACTTTAAGAAAATCCCAAAAAATATGTTTCTTGCTTCTTTTTGATTTTTCTTCCTAGTTCAAATTGTTGTAGTACTAAAAAGAAAACCCAAAAAGATTTCCTTGTTCTTCTTTTACTTGTTGGGAGCTTTCGCGTGTAAATAGTTTTTCTCGTTTTTGCTTTTCCCTTTTTTGTTTGCTTGCTTTCGAAAAACCCAAAACTCCAAAAATATTTTAGTGTGTTTCTCTGAATTTCCTTTTCTTTTATCGAGTCATACCGTGGAGAAGACCATGATGAAAATGTTGAGTGGCTCTCATTTGCATTGTTGATCTAACAAAGAGCCCATATTACCTTGTATTCTCCTCTTGAATAAAATGTTTGCAGATTCCAGCTTAGTCCACGACACTCTTGCACTATTATTATTTCAAATCGATCGGTCGTGCAAGTGAAAGGTGATAATGACGATATTAGATGAACTGGCCGTGGCAGAGAGAAACGGGTATGAACTCAACTTCTTCTGTTTTGTAAATATGTTTAACCTAGTATCCATGCTTCAGCATATTATTATCAAACATGTTTGCAATGACAATTAGAGATTATAGTTTCTCATGCCATGCAAAAGCAGCTAGGAGTGAATAATGACTTATCTTGGATATCAACATTGCGTTAAAATGATTGTGATGTAGTATGATGATATGGTATCCTTCTCTGAATGTTCGAGTGGCTTGACTTGGCACATGTTCATGTATGTAGTTGAATCAAAACCAACATAGCCTCTATGATATTTATGTTCATGGTGTTCATATCCTACTCATGCTAGTATCCAATGTTACTTATGCATAATGCATGTTCATGACCGTTGTTGCTCTCTAGCTGGCTGCTCCTCAACCTATTTGTTAGCCTTCGCCTGTACCAAGTGGGAACTCTGCTTGTACATCAAAAACCTGAAACCTAAGTTTATTCCATATGAGTCCACCATACCTACCTATATGCGGTATTACCCTGCCGTCCTAAGTAAATTTGCATGTGCCACGTCTAAAAACTTCAAATAAATATCCTTTTTGTGTGCCTGGATCGTTCATGGAATGACAGGAGGTAGTCAGTATCTTCCATGCTAAGCGGCTTATTCTCAGGTCGAGTGTTTATTCACTCGCCATCGCACGAGAAAAGGGCGGTAATAGGGATGCCCAGTCCCGAACTACAAAAAGAAAAAAGCTCACAAATAATCAAACAAAAACTCCCAATGGAGTCATAACCTTTACATTTTCATTTGGGAACCGCCACTACCATGCTTAGCATGGAAGATATTGATAACTGATGGTCGTGAAGTGAATGAGAAGGGTGCATGTCTAAAATATCATTTACCTCTATTTTAAAAACTTGAGCTCTGGCACCTCTGCAAATCATTGCTCCCCTCTGCGAAGGGACTGTCTATTTACTTTTATGTTGTGTCATCACCTTCTCAAATAAGCGCCAGAACCTGAGAATTGCTGTCATGCTAATGCATTGTGTATAGCTAATGTTGGGTGCATCATGACTAGATCTTTTCTACCTTGAATTACAATGTTTAGTCGTCGCTTGAACTTTGGGGGTGCTCTGTATTTATGTTTTGCGGTCTCAGAAAGGGCTAGCGAGATACCACTATTGTCATATTATATCATGGCTGTTTTGACAACGTGTTGCTATTTGAGATATCTTATTATTTCTCTCTGGTTGTTTATGTCATTGATATGAGTTAATATAATTTTTAGGAGTTATTGTCGACATGGTAGTTATAATCCTTGCTGAAAACCTGGGTGCTGTTTAAGCTTATTTATGAAAAAAGAGCAAAAGAGTTCGTAAAAGTTTTTCCTTTTCACTTTCAGTTTATCAACTGAATTGCTTGAGGACAAGCAAAGGTTTAAGCTTGGGGGAGTTGATATGTCTCCAATGTATCTACTTTTCCTAATGCTTTTCCTCTTGTTTTGGACTCTAATTTGCATGATTTGAATGAAACTAACCCCGGACTGACGCTGTTTTTAGCAGAACTACCATGTTGTTGTTCTTGTGCAGAAATAAAAGTTCTCGGAATGGAACGAAACTTTGTGAGGATTTTTATATCAAATAAGAGAATTTCTGGAACCAGGAGGTACCCGAGGGGGGCACCTGGGTAGGCACAACCCACCAGGGCATGCCAGCCCCCCAAGCGGGCCCTGGTGGGGCTGCCCACCTGGTGGCCCCGCTGACCCTCAAACCAACGCTATAAAATCCCATATTTCCATACAAAAAGCAGGGAGAAAGAACTATCACGACGAGACGGAGTCGCCGCCGTCTCCTGTTCTTCATCGGGAGGCCAGATCTGGAGTCCGTCTGGGGCTCCGGAGAGGGGGATCTTCGATCTTCGTCATGACCAACACATCTCCGTCTTAAATTCCATGATGCTCCCCACCGGGAGTGAGTAATTCATTCGTATGCTCGCTGGTCGATGAGGAGTTGGATGAGATTCATCATGTAATCGAGTTAGTTTTGTTAGGCCTTGATCCCTAGTATCTACTATGTTCTGAGATTGATGCTGCTATGACTTTGCCATTCTTAATGCTTGTCACTTTGTGCCCGGGTGCTATGATTTCAGATCTGAACCGTTTATGTTATCACCATTATATCCATGTTCTAGATCCGATCTTGCAAGTTATAGTCACTTACTACACGTTATGATCTGGCAACCCTGGAGTGACAATTGTCGGGACCACTCCCAGTGATGACCGTAGTTTGAGGAGTTCATGTGTTCAGTGTGTGCTAATGCTTTGTTCCGGTTCTCTATTAAAAGGAGACCTTAATATCCCTTAGTTTTGCAATAGGACCCCGCTGCCACGGGAGGGTTGGAAAAAAGATGTTGTCGGTGTCAAAACCGGCGGATCTCGGGTATGGGGTCCCGAACTGTGCGTCTAGGCGGATGGTAACAGGAGACAAGGGACATGATGTTTTACCCAGGTTCGGGCCCTCTCGATGGAGGTAAAACCCTACGTCCTGCTTGATTAATATTGATGATATGGGTAGTACAAGAGTGGATCTACCACGAGATCAAGGAGGCTAAACCCTAAAGCTAGCCTATGGTATGATTGCTGTAATGTATGTTGTGTCCTACGGACTAAAAGCCCTCCGGTTTATATAGATACCGGAGAAGGCTAGGGTTACACAGAGTCGGTTACAATGGTAGGAGATCTACATATCCGTATCGCCAAGCTTGCCTTCCACGCCAAGGAAAGTCCCATCCGGACACGGGACGGAGTCTTCAATCTTGTATCTTTGTAGTCTTGGAGTCCGACGGACGATGATAGTCCGGCTGTCCGGACACCCCCTAGTCCAGGACTCCCTCAGTAGCCCCTGAACCAGGCTTCAATGACGATAAGTCCGGCGCGCATAATGTTCGGCATTGCAAGGCGGGTTCCTCCCTTGAATAATCCAGAGAAGATCATGAACACCAGGATAGTGTCCGGCTCTGCAAAATAAATTCCAGATTCCACCATAGAGAGAATAAAATGTACACCAGTCCAATCTGCTAACGTATTATGCGGCATGACATCACACTGCTACCAAGCCTTTATTTGAATCGTTTTTTATTATACCACCTTAGCACGTTTAGCGAAGCGGTTTCCTTGGCACGTCCTGTCGAAGCAGGGATCGTGTTCCCCTTATTCCGGGATTCTCATCAATACGGACGTGGGTAACCCAACCGTGCCATTGATGGTGGCGCTTGGGAGATAAGCGAGTTTTACCAGGCTGGTGGGGGACGCATAGTCTCCGTCCGCCTATATATAAGGGATAATGATTTACCTTCTCACCTACGCCTTCTTCCTCCTTTGCTTATCCATCTCCGTGCACTCAAGCTCCAACGCCCAAGCTCGCGCATCTCGCCTCGACCTTCTCCGATCATGTCCGGAGCGGGAGGCAAATGGCTGGCCTACACCGTTAAGGAGGAGCACATCACCAAGCTGCGCAGCGCCGGATACCTTTCCAGCGACATCGCGCATCGGCTGCCCGACAAGGGGCAGCTCATCCCCACCCTCGGGCCCCATGAGAGGGTTGTTTTCCTCCCCCACTTCCTCCGCAGACTGGGCTTTCCACTCCACCCATTCGTCCAGGGGCTCATGTTTTACTACGGCCTGGATTTCCACGATCTGGCGCCGAACTTCATCCTCAACATCTCGGCGTTTATCGTCGTGTGCGAGGCCTTCCTCTACATCCGGCCCCACTTCGGCCTGTGGCTCAAGACCTTCAACGTCAAGCCGAAGGTTGTGAAGGGCACGCAAGCAGAATGCGGAGGCGCCATGTTGGGCAAGTTTCCCAACATCCTTTGGCTCGAAGGGGCCTTCGTGGACTCCGTCAAGGGGTGGCAATTGGGGTGGTTCTACATCACCGAGCCGCGCGAGCCCACATGGGCGGCGGCCCCCGAGTTTAGATCTGGTATCCCCACGCAGCTCACCTCCTGGAAAGAGAAGGGCTTGTTGTGGGGCAATCCGAAGGAGCTGACGAGACTCCGAGCCTGTATCCAGAAGCTGGTGAACAATCAGCTCAGGCTCGTCGACGTGGTCTAAGTCATGCTCATCCGCCGGATTCTCCCATGCCAAGAACGGGCATTCAATCTGTGGGAGTTCAGTCCGAAACAGCACCGGGCGCTAAGCGAGCTCTTCGACACGACGTACGAAGGCGCCTGGAGGGTGCTGTTTAAGGGTGCCAAAGCCCCCGCATCCGCGACGGAAGATCGCGGATTTTGCTCGCAGCATTCAGCCGACAAGGTAAGTGATTCAACCCCTTTACGGGACACTTGTGGTAAATAGATTGATTCTAAGAGAGTTTCAATCTCTCTTTTCCTTTGGCAGGAATGGATGGAGAAGGCCGAGCAGCTCATCTGTCCGGCTCCCATGCCAGAAGACCCAGTGGACGCACGTCTAGCGGGGCTGCTGGTTCCGGCACCGCACGTGGTGCCAGAGAAGAAGGCCAAGAAGGTGGCCACGGGGACTCGAAAGAGTTCCCGTAATCAGGTGTCCGACGACGAGGCAGAATCCTCCCCCGAAGACGAGGAGGAGGAAGAAGACTCTCTCCCAGAGGAGGGAGAGAAGAAGAGGAAGGCTTCCCCGATAGGGGAGGCCGAAGGGTCCAAGAGGGGAAGGACTATTCCCCCGGATAGCTCTGCCAACATCGACGTTGGCGAGGAGGAGTGGCCTTCAAGGGCCAGGCCTCCGACGAGATCGTAAGTATCCGGATCCCTGATATGCAATTTCTTTTGTGTCACATAGTGTCCTACTAATGCCGCATACTGTCCGCAGTCCGGCCGATGATGATCTTCCCGCTTCATCAAGCGGGTCGTTGGCCCCGTCGGATGTGGATTCACTTCCGACTGCCTCTACCCCCCGCGCCGACGAGGACGCCGAGGTGGGATCCCAGAGAGGGACCCATCAGGAGGAGGCTCCGGAGGCGCCGCCAGGCAGCCTCCCGGACTTTGCGCCGGACTCTACATCGGAACCTGCAATGGTTCCAGAGTCCGGCAGGCGGCCCCTTCGAAAGAGGGCAAGACTGTGACGCCGGCGGCCTCCGTCCAACCGGAGGCGCCGGACAACTTGCTGGAGGCGCTTCAAAGGCGCTTCCATCGAGGAAGAACACCGCGCTATCATGAGTGCGGTGATTCAGAAGGTTCAGCTTGCCAAGAGCGGGCTGATCGAAGCTTGCAGCAGCCTTCTAACAGGCTTTGAGGTAAGAAGTTATAATTATGTAATGTAAGATATGTAAAAATATTACCGCATAGACAGTAGCCCCTGATGCTCAGTTCGGTGTTCGGAAAGAAAAGCCGGACTGAGGATCTAAGAAGATATACGCAGGGTTGCTTAAAATATGTCAATATGGGTTTGCAGGCTGCGCTGCTGACCTCTGCCGCATTGACTGCGGAGGTCAGTGCGTTGAAGCAGGATCTCGAGCGGTCTGAGCAAGAGCTCGGCCATGCCAAGAAGCGGCTCGAGGACAAAGAAGGTGAGTAACACCACTTTGAATAGTTACCTTACAGAAAAGGATTTAGGTTGCAATAAAATTAACAAGGATAATATGAGTATTGCAGGGGCCATGAACGAGGTGGCAGCCCTGAAGGAGGCTGTGTCCGCGGCCGAACGCAGTGCGGCCGCGGAACGGGCAGAGCGGGAAAAGCAGGAGGCATAGGTGGCGGAAGTACGGCAAGAGCTCCGGGCTCTCATGGAGAAGCATGAGAGCTTGGAGTGTGACTCCAAGACTCGAGAGTCCGAGCTTGCCTCGGCTCTCGAAAGTGCCAAGTCCGCCAAGGCCGAGGCCCGTAAGGCCCTTCAGGAGATTAAAGATTTAAAGAAGATAGCGGCGGGTAAGGCATTTTTCATGCAAAGCAAGCATGTTAATGTAAACTACCTGACACTTACCCGCATTCGGAGCTCTCCAGGGGCGTTTGCAGATCTGCCGCGTAGTGTATCCGATGCCGCCGCATTCTACCATGGCGAGGAGGGGAGCTCAACGGAGAAGGTCTTCTGGTCTCAATACGCTGAGGCCAGCCATCCGGTGCCCCCAAGCGACCAGTTGAAGCAGCTGGTCGAACTCCACATGGTAGCTGAGGAGGCCATGAAGGGCCTTATAGTCCGGCTGTGGCCTGGACAGGCCATGCCTGGGAGCTACTTCGGCCTCGTGCGGCGGCTGGTGGATGCGTGCCCCTGGGTGGAGGTCATCAAGCGCTCCGCCTGTATTGAAGGTGCTCGTCGGGCCCTTGCCCGCACAAAGGTGCATTGGGGCAGGCTGGATGCGGAGAAGCTTCTCACTGACCCACCGCCACCGGGCAAGGAGTATCGCACGCCCGAAATGTATTATAAGACTGTCCTGAAGGGAGCCCGCGATATTGCGAATGAGTGCCCCAGAGATGTAATTTGTGAGTAAACTCGCTATGTCTTATCCTGTGCGCTGAAAACTTTGTTCATGTGCGCCTTAAGCAACGCTTGTTTAATTTAAAATATTACCTTCTGTGCGACCGTTTATGAAATCTGAGAGATGGCAAGTCGTTGGCTTCAGCCCCCGAGCCGCGAGTGCTGGGGTGTTCGGGATAAACTTGAGCACTCTTGTTCCCATTTTTGGGTCCATCTAGGGAGGCGCTCAACACAACGAACAAGGCAACCGGACTTATAATGCTTGAACACTCTCACTTAGCCATAGAATTCTATAATTTTAAATTTCGGTGAAGCCCCTGGTATTCGGAAGACCGAATCCGGGGCGCTATCCACGCCTTCGTCGGACATTGTCCGGAACTTCGCTCGAAGCGGCGTGAGTCTTTAAGGACCCGAAAAGACCTCTCGAACAACGACCAGTCTCTCGCCTTATCATGCCGGTCAGTTTTAGCTTTCTCCACTGAGGCGCTTGCCCGGCTCAACCGGGGCGCAATCGCAGTGGTTCTCCCAGTGCCACCTTAGCCGACAGAACAGAACGTAAGGCACCAAAACGTGGGAGCCGGGCAAACCCAACTATTGACCCAAGACATGATTCGGAGCCGATTCATATAATGCTATAAGTTCGGGGTGCCGCACTTATGAAAGTGTTCGGACTTATCACACCATAACGTGGGGAACATAAGCCCCTGGTGTATTAGGCCGTACCAAAATATACGGGTGCAAGATGTCATGTAATGAACATATATATAAAAAGTAATGTAACTGCAGTCAAAAAGTGCTGCATTATTTATTAAAGGAAATCTGCAATGAGTGCGGACTGATACAAATAGTGCGGTAAGCAAGGGATTTGGACTAATTAAACATGTCCCCCTCCAGGGGTGAGCTGCGGACTTGGTGTATATAATCGAATTTAATGCTCGTAATTGAGACCACCTGAGTGTTCGTCGCAGCCTTCTTTCTTCCCTGGCTGTTGCATCATGAGTTCGGCAGGTTCACCGCCGGACAGGGCCTCTGGTTAACGGAGTCCTGTGTATACAAAGAAGGAAAATAATAATAATAAAAAAGGGGGCACGCTTGCGAGCCCCTGGTGTGGTCGAGCCGCACTCTGGGTCCATTGTGATCGTGGCCCTTCCCCTGCGCCCATGGTATCTCCAAGGTGTAATGATGTACGCGGAGGGTTGTTCTTGCAATCATGCAAGGGCGGGGGTCAGGGCCGCATTGCTACGCGTGCTCTGATCGTGCCAGGTGGTCTTGGTTGGTATTGCTTCGGGCGCGTTTTGCTGTATCCGGCCGTTTAACGGCCGGACTCGAAATTTGCCTTGAAAGGCTGCTCTGTACTTCTGCCGCGAGAGCCGCTGTATGTTCCTCCGTTCAGAGGGAGCGTTCCGTATTTCCGTTGACCGTGATGACTCCACGAGGGCCTCGCATCTTGAGCTTGAGGTATGCATAATGCGGCACCGCGTTGAACTTTGCAAACACAGTTTGTCCGAGCAGAGCATGATAGCCGCTGCGAAACGGGACTATGTCGAAGATTAACTCCTCGCTCCGAAAATTGTCCGGGGATCCGAAGACCACTTCCAGTGTGACTGAGCCTGTATAGTTGGCTTCCACACCTGGTATGACACCTTTAAAGGTTGTCTTTGTAGGTTTAATCCTTGACGGGTCTATGCCCATCTTGCGCACTGTATCCTGATAAATCAGGTTCAGGCTACTACCGCCGTCCATCAGGACTCTCGTGAGGTGAAATCCATCGACGATTGGGTCTAAAACAAATGCGGCGAATCCGCCATGGCGTATGCTGGTCGGATGGTCTCTTCGATCGAAAGTGATCGGACAAGAGGACCATGGATTGAACTTCGGGGGGACTGGCTCCATCGCATAGACGTCCCTTAGTGCACGCTTCCTCTCCCTCTTGGGTATATGGGTCGCGTAAATCATGTTCACCGTCCGCACTTGTGGGGGGAAACCCTTCTGTCCTCTATTGTTCGGCGGTCGGGTCTCCTCCTCGTCGTCGCTGTTTAGCCCCTTCTCATTGTTTTCGGCAATTAACTTGCCTGCCTGCTTGAACACCCAGCAATCTCTGTTGGTGTGATTAGCTGGCTTTTCAGGGGTGCCATGTATCTGGCATAAGCGGTCGAGTATTCTGTCCAAATTGGACGGACCCGGAGTGGTTCTTTTGAATGGCTTCTTCCGCTGACCGGGTTTAGAGCCTCGGAATCCGGCGTTTACTGCCGTATCCTCCTTGTCATCGCCGTTAATGCGGTGTTTATTTTTACTTTGACGTGACCTACCATTGTTGTCCTTAGTATCCGGACTGCCAGAATTTTTATGGAGGTTGTTGCTGTGAGCTAGCCAGCTATCCTCTCCCGCGCAAAAGCGGGTCATTAATGATGTGAGGGCTACCATGGATTTCGGCTTTTCCTGTCCCAGGTGCCGGGCTAGCCACTCGTCGCGGATGTTATGTTTGAAGGCTGCAAGGGCCTCTGCATCCGGACAATCGACGATTTGGTTTTTCTTTGTCAAGAACCGTGTCCAGAATTGTCTGGCCGATTCGTCTGGCTGCTGAATTATGTGGCTGAGGTCATCGGCATCTGGTGGCCGCACATAGGTGCCCTGGAAGTTGTCGAGGAATGCGGCTTCCAGGTCTTCCCAACACCCAATTGACTCTGCGGGCAAGCTATTGAGCCAATGCCGAGCTGGTCCTTTAAGCTTGAGTGGGAGATACTTGATGGCATGGAGATCGTCGCCGCGGGCCATATGGATGTGAAGAAGATAATCTTCGATACAAACCGCGGGGTATGTTGTGCCATCGTAGGATTCGATGTTTACGGGTTTAAACCCTTTAGGGATTTGATGATCCATTACTTCGTCAGTGAAGCATAGCGGGTGTGCGGAGCCTCTGTATTGAGCAATATCACGACGCAGCTCGAGAGAGCATTGTTTTCTATGTTCGGCCCAGCCGGGGTTATTGTATCCGGCGCGACGGTATTCGTCGCGGGTCGTGGGGCACCCTCGTGATCCGTAGATGGATCTGGATTGCCTTGCTTTGTCCTCCAATACGTCCCGCAAGTCCGGCGCGTTCCCTTTTGGCTTTGTACTTTTGGAGTGATGCCGGGGTACGGTGTTGGTTGAGGGCCTGGATGCCTCTCTGTCGCGACCACGTGGTGGTCGGTCTGCCGTATCGTGCGCTGGTGATGAAGGTATGTACGCTTCCTCCTCTAGTCGGCGGAGCAACTTGCGTCTTGGGTAGCTTTTGGAGGGGCGTTCGAGTTTATACTCTTCGGCCGCGAGGACCTCGGTCCATCGATCGGCCAGCAGGTCCTGATCAGCTTGAAGCTGTTGCTGCTTTTTCTGTAGGCTATTTGCCGTGGCGATAAGCCTGCGTTTGAAACACTCTTGTTCGACGGGATCCTCGGGCACGACGAATTTGTCGTCGTTGAGGCTTGCCTCGTCCTCGGAGGGAGGCATATAGTTATGATCCTCGACCTCTTCGTCTGCCGCCCTCTCATGAGGGCTTGCTTCTGCATCCTCCTGCGCTGAGTCTTGCTGGAGGGGATTATCTTCGACACTCTCTGGGGTATTATTATCTCCTGTGCCGGAATCTCCATTCTTGCTGTGGTGGGATTTAGAGCGGCGCCGCTGACGCTGGCGCTTGGGCTACTTCTTTAAAGAATATGCCTCCGCTGCTTCTTCGCCGTCCCTGTCTTTTGGGGTGTCCACCATGTATATGTCGTATGACGAGGTGGTCTTCTAGTGCCCTGTAGGCGCTGGTTCCTGTTCGTCTCCGGCATCGTCGTCCATAGCGTCAATGTCTTCGGAGTCATAGTCTAGCATGTCGGTTAGATCGTCGACAGTGGCTACAAAGTGGGTGGTGGGTGGGCTCTGAATTTCTTCGTCGTCCGTATCCCAACCATCCTGGCCATAGTCCAACCAAGACTCTCCGGATAGCGAGAGATGCTTTAGCGAATTTAGGATGTCGCCAAAGGGCGAGTGTTGGAAGATGTCCGTGGCGGTGAATTCCATAACCGGCGCCCAATCCGATTCGATTGGCAGGGACGCGGGAGGTCCGGAGTCCGGCAAGGAGTCCGGCACCTCGGAGTCACGAGCTTCGCAAGGGACAAGGGTAGTGTTCGGCTCCATCACCGTGGAAGTTGGAGCCCCCGAGGCGGTGTCCAACCACCGGTCCTCAATCTGGGCGATCGGCTCCGGTCTAAGGGCCAGAGCGGATTGTTGTGCGGCCACCAAGGCACTGTTCGGTGACAGAGCTAGATCATGCCCATCGTAACAGTGCGGCACGCTTGGCTGTGGCTCGAGCCCGTCGAGAATCAAGTCCCCGCGGATGTCGGCCGTGAAGTTTAGGCTTCCAAATCTGACCTGACGGCCAGGGGCGTAGCTTTCGATCTGCTCCAGATGGCCAAGCGAATTAGCCCGCAGTGCGAAGCCGCCGAATACGAAGATCTATCCGGGGAGAAAAGTCTCACCCTGGACAGCGTTGTTGGTTGAAGATGCCATCGAGCCTATCGGTGACGACACAGAGGAACTCTCAATGAAAGCACCAATGTTGGTGTCAAAACCGGCGGATCTCGGGTAGGGGGTCCCGAACTGTGCGTCTAGGCGGATGGTAACAGGAGACAAGGGACACGATGTTTTACCCAGGTTCGGGCCCTCTCGATGGAGGTAAAACCCTACGTCCTGCTTGATTAATATTGATGATTTGGGTAGTACAAGAGTGGATCTACCACGAGATCAAGGAGGCTAAACCCTAAAGCTAGCCTATGGTATGATTGCTATAATGTATGTTGTGTCCTACGGACTAAAAGCCCTCCGGTTTATATAGACACCGGAGAAGGCTAGGGTTACACAGAGTCGGTTACAATGGTAGGAGATCTACATATCTGTATCGCCAAGCTTGCCTTCCACGCCAAGGAAAGTCCCATCCGGACACGGGACGGAGTCTTCATTCTTGTATCTTCGTAGTCTTGGAGTCCGGCGGACGATGATAGTACGGCTGTCCGGACACCCCCTAGTCCAGGACTCCCTCAGATGTCATGCAAGTTCTTTCCATAAGCACGTATGACTATTTACAGAATACATGCCTGCATTATATTTATGAACTGGAGCTAGTGGCGTATCGCCCTAGGTTATAACTGTCTCATGATGAATATCATCCAACGAGTCACTGATCCAATGCCTACGAATTTATCTTAGATTGTTCTTGCTAAGTTACTACTATTGTTACTGCTATCATTACTGCTACAATATCACAGCTATCACCGTTACTGTTACCGTCACTGTTACTACTGCTGCTATCATCAAAACTATCATACTACTGTGCTACTAATCACTTTGCTGTAGATAATTAATCTAGGTTTGGTTGAATTGATAACTCAGCTACCAATACCTTCAAATATTCTTTGGCTCCCGTTGTGTTGAATCTATAAATTTGGGTTGAATACTCTATCCTCGAAAACTGTTGCAATCCCCTATACTTGTGGGTTATCAAGTCTCCGACAAGTTATTTAGTTGGAAGATGGAGGAGAACAATTCTGTCAGTGAACACATAAACATAATGTCTGGGTACCACAACCACTTGACTTAGCTGGGAATTGATCTTCGAGTTGAGTGTGTTATTGATAGAGTTCTTCAGTCACTGCCACCAAGCTACAAAGGCTTCGTGATGAACTATAATATGCAAGGCCAAGGGATGACGAAAATGATTCCCGAGATCTTCCAGATGCTGAAATCGGTGGAGGTAGAAATCAAGAAAGAGCATCAAGTGTTGATGGTTAACAAGACCACCAGTTTTAAGAAAAAAGGCAAGGGAAAGAAAGAGAACTTCAGGAAGAACGGCAAGCAAGTTGCCGCTCCCGTGAAGAAGCTCAAAGCTGGACCAAGCTTGAAACTGATAGCTTCTTCTGCAAAGGAAATGGTCACTGGAAGCGAAACTGCCCCAAATACTTGGCAGATAAGAAGGATGGCAAAGTGAACAAAGGTATATTTGATATACATGTTATTGATGTGTTCCTTACTAGTGCCCATAGTAGCGCCTGGGTATTTGATACTGGTTCGATTGCTCATATTTGTAATTTGAAATAGGAGCTGCGGAATAAATGAAGATTGGCTAAGGATGAGGTGACGATGCGCGTTAGAAATGGTTCCAAGGTTGATGTGATCGCCATCGGCACACTACCTCTATATCTACCTTCGAGATTAGTTTTAGACCTCAATAATTGTTATTTGGTTCCAGCATTGAGCATGAATATTATATCTAGATCTTGTTTATTGCGAGACGGTTATTCATTTAAGTCAGAGAATAATGGTTGCTCTATTTATATGAGTAACATCTTTTATGGTCATGCACCCTTAGTGAATGGTCTATTCTTGTTGAATCTCGATCTTAGTGATACACATATTCACAATGTTGATGCCAAATGATGCAAAGTTGATGATGATAGTGCAACATACACTACAAAAAAAAGACACATCCGTGACATTTTGGGCCGAACGATTTTTTTCCTGTCATGCTTATGACACTTCTATGACGATAATTGTGACAAAACACGGTATCATCATAGATGTGGTGGGCTCCTACTTCTATAACAAAAAATCATGACAGAAAATGGGCTTTTCATCCTGGGCGGGCCAGAGACGCACCTGCATGACATTCTTTGGGCCGTCCATGACGGAAAAACCATGGTAGAAGCAAGGGCGAGGAAAATATCGGGAGTTCCCGGTTACGGTGGGTGGTCGAGGGCCAAGCAATGCGCGTTTCTCTCGTACACGCACGCATGCGGGTGCGAGGCGTTGGGCTCTAACTGAACCCAAGCGAGGCGTTCGCCTACTGAACCCGAGCAATTGCACTGCAGGCTACGTATTACTGAACCCGAGCGAGCGATCGATCCCTGGCTGTTAACTAAACCCGATTGAGCGATTCCTTCACTACTGCTACTAACTGAAACCGATCGAACCTACTGCCTCTTGATGAACAGTGAGTGTTGTGGGGGGGGAGTTGGATGAACAGTTCCCGGTGGGGGTTGGATGAACAGGACCCTGTGGTAGTAGAGGCCGTTGCCGCTGGACGAACAGGACGACCCGTGGGGGGTTGGTTGAACAGTAGCTGGTGGAGGGCTGGATGAACAGTAGCCCGTGGAGGGGAGGTTGAATAGGATCCCGTGGAGAGGGCTGGTTGAATAGTAGCCGGTGGAGGAGCGGTGGAGGCTGGATGAACAGGAGCCCGTGGATGAACAGTCGCAGGTGGAGGCTGGAGGAGGTCGATGGTGGATGAATAGTAGCCTGTGGAGGCTGGAGGAGGTCGATGGTGGAGATGAAAAGTATCCCGTGGAGTCCCATTTTGCAGTACGCACACCCCTCCCGATGAACAGGACCCCAGTTTTGACCGTAGCGCTCCAACACAAGTCCATTTCCTCCGTTTTGCGGTACACCACACCCCTCCCGATCAACACGACCCCGTTTCGACCATAGGCACTCGAACACAAGTCCGTTTCCTCTGTTTTGCAGTACGCCAGACCCCTCTCGATGAAAAGGATCCCATTTTGACCCTAGGCGGTCGAACACAAGGCCGTTTCCTCAGTTCTGTGGTATGCCTGGCCTCGTTTTGATCGGTTGTTCCGTCCAAGCCGGTTGCCCCCCGATGAACACGACAACGCAGTTTCTCCGTTCTGACCCAGCCGGTTGGCTGCCGATGAATAGGACGCCATTGCTGCCTCTCCATGTACACAAGCCCTGGCCGTATGTATGCGTGAGTAGGCATTCGAGACCCAGCCCGTATGTACGTACGTGGTCGTATTTACTTTCTTGCACCCTAGTTGTACGTATGTGTACATGCTACGTGTGCGTCTCTACTATGACACGTGCCCTTCTTTACTCGGCCACGGTTCATCCCTGCAGCCTGCAGACTGATCGACTAGTATGTACATACACATTCGCGACTAGAATGACAATGCTACATACGCTTCGACCAGGTGGGTCCCGACTTACATGCACTTCCTTGCGTGCGAAGATGTAGTTGGTGGGTCCCAGCAGTCAGGGGGGAAACATTTTTTTCGCGAAATACAGTGGCCCGTCCGGTGGGTCCCTGCTGTCAGGTGGAGGAATCATTATTTTGCGTATAATAAGGAGGCACTTCCTTGCTGCGGCCGTGGACCCATCTGTCAGCCTCTCCATGTACAATACTCTTCCGATGGAAGTCGTTCCTTGACCACATTGACCACGCCACGTCGAGAGCACCAAGGTGGTGGACGAAGGCGAGGCCTAGGAAGGGGAAGACCTAGCAGTGGATGCCCACACAGAGAGGAGTACGAGGGTTCGCTGGTTTGGCTGCGGTGTGAGGCTGCCTTCACCGCAGGGCCTGGCCAGTGGTGGGAGTAGTAGGGGCAGTGAGGCCTCTGCGGCAGCACAACCGGCCACGGGAGGCAGGAGCAGGCGGCAAGATCAGCGCTGGTTTGGGCGGCTGGAGCAAGAAGGCCAGAAGTTGATGAAGCACTACGGCCGTTGGATGGACATCATATGGTCACTAGAGCTAGAGTCGTTCATATTGACTAAGTTGACAAAGCCCTCCGTCCCATCAACTCATTAGGCCGACAAGTCAGCCTCCCACTATGGTGGGTCCCAGCTAGCAGGGGAGTATTAATTTTTTTTGTGTATTGACCACACCACGCCGAGCGCGTCCAAGGTGATGGACGAGGGCGAGGCACCGGACAGTAACGAGCCGGAGATGGGAAGACGCGGGAGTGGAGTTGTAGACAGAGAGGTGTACGAGGGCTAACTAGTTCTGGTGCGGTGTGGTTCGATAGTCAGTGGAGAAGAACAGGAGATGTGGAGGGGTGGAGGGATGGCCCGGCCGGCGGTGGGGTAGCGCTTCACAGCGAAGCGTGCTAGGCAGAGCTGCTAGCAACAGGAGGTGGGAGCAGGTGGTCCCGGCGGCGCTGGAGGAAGAAGACGAGAGATTGAAGATGGATGCCGGTCGTTGGATGTAAATCCAACAGCTAACGATGTAAGAATCATTTGACTAAGTTGACAACGACTTGAGTTGGCTTCGACCTATTGGCCCACATTTCAGCCTCCAAAAATGTGGCACATATTCAACCCATTTTTCAGAATTTACAGTCCATTTGATCTTTTTTTTGAGAATTACAATCCATTTGCTGGGCTGGGTGAACAAATAATGTAGCGTCCATGCGGCCCATTTTTTTTTAAAACTATAGCCCCTTTTCACTTTCTCGAAATACACAAATTTGCTGGGCTGGCTAAACAAATAATGTAGCATCCATGCGACCCATTTAGTTTTTCCTAAAAAATTACACGCCATTTGCACTTTCTCTAAATACACGATTTTGCTGGGCTGGTTCTAATTATAATGTTGGGTTGGGTGCAACAATATTATCAAAAAATAAACAGGGACTAAGCATTTTGTGATAAATATATTTAAATAATAAGTGATTTATTATTACATTGATCCTTAAATCTTACCAAGCTTTTGTACACAATCACTAGGATTTTCGTTGCCTTAATGTAAAAAATCCAGGATTTTATTGTTAAGAAATTATTTTTATAAGTTAATAAGATGTGATATATTGTTTTCTTATATATGTAAGGATCTGTTAAATATATGCTGACAATTACAATAATATATAATAAAATATAAAAAAATTTAAATATATATAATATAGTTAGAAGGAAAACATAAGTTGGACCTGGCGTTCCTATTCTCTTATAGAAAAATAGAACAGACCTCTGCGTTTTCTTCAAAAAACACATAAGTTGGGCTGCCGATGTTTCAGGAAAAATAAAACCTCGGATGGGAGGTCCATAGGCCGGTCGATACATGACGACCCTCAAGGAAATACAAACCACATATCGTGGGCTGCGCATGTTAAAAAAGAAAGCCTAGACGGGGTAGCCCACAACCCAGCTGATACTTGCTGGCCCACAGGTAATAAATGATACCTGCGAGCTCCCCAGCTTCGTTGTAAATTTATCTCCTTTAGTAACTACATTGAAGCACCTCAAAAGAAATGTAACTATGTTGACAAACTCGTGGTTCCCAACGTCAGTATAACATTAGGAGGAAGTATTTTTTTCAATGAGGCACTTGCTTGCGTACGACCATAGACCTGCTGGGTCCCAATTGTCCGCCTCTCCACGTACGTTCCTCTCTAGAGTCCTCTCGTTTGATCAGCATGTTCACAATGGGAGACAGCGTTGCCGCGGCAAGCACACAAAGGCGCAGGATGGGAACAAACCACGTGAAGCAGTGCCTTATTTATATCGAAACTACTGAACTAGCCCAGTGGCCAAGTGACACTACCTGATCGCTGTTCCGCCCGTGTCGATTCGACCTGATGCAGGGAAAATATCTCCATACTTTTTGCCTCTGCCATTGTTGACATGTGGGTCCCCATTGTAATCTACGCACACCACGTCCAACACTTGCCAAAATTTGTCTCTCGTTTTTTCTATTTCTCACACACTCGACATTGTGTGGGCATTTTGAAAATACCATATCTTTTTGACTATGCATTATATGAGGATGTGCTATGCATGAATCTTGATCAACATGATGTTAACTGGCTGGTAGTTTCATTCTCGACCATGAATAAACCTTCCAACATGATGTTATCCCTGTTTGAAAAGGGCGTGTTAATATAAATGCTCTGCCTCTGAAACTTGCAGTTTCTTATCTGAAATTGAAACTTGCAGTTTCTTATCTGAAACTGAAACTTGCAGTTTCTTCTCTGAGAATCACATTGTCTGCACTTTTGTACTCCTATGAAACTATATTTTTTAAGTGCTAGTAATAGATCTCTAGAATTCATAAAATACTTCATATGCTCAATACTGCAAATCTGAAATTCAAAAGAAATTCATATCTAAAAGTACTCTCAAAATACACAACACAAAACACAATTCATAACCTGCAAATACTGACAACCCTCTGCTCCTCTTGACAATTCACAACCTGCCAGACTATTGGGCTGGGGGTGCAGTCCCCTCCTATTCCTCGGTGGCAGACAGCTGCCCCGTGAGATGATGTGAATGGCGAGGGAAAGGATGGCAGGGAAGCATCATCGGGCCAACAACTTTTCTCCTCTTGCAGTTGGGTTCGATCGATGAAGACTCCACCGGCTCGCTCTAGCACAGCACCCTCACAAATAGCACCCTGTAGATGCTTGGTCCTTCAGCCTCTGGTGGATGCTCCATCTCGGATCGATACTCCCACAACCGCTCCCTCACGATCGGACTCGGTGAATCTGTTTGCTCGATGGCCCAGAGGAGCAGCTCTATGTACTCCCGCGCAACTCCCTTCGAGAGTATCGCCGTCTTTTCGCTCTATTGCAGATATTTGGCCATTGATGTCACCGTCGGCGCTAGAGTGTCCTTGTTGTCAAACCAAGAATATATATCCAACATCCTAGATAGCTTCACAGGGTCGCCATCTGCGATCCTCACGTATCGGTTGTACTCCTCCATCAATCTACTTCTCCACAGCACCTTCACTCGCCGGCGGTGGTTTTCGAATGTAAGAGGAGAGGAGCGGTGCTAGTTTTGGATTAAAACGGGAGAGGAGCGGCGCTGGTTTTGGATTGGAACAGGAGAGGAGGGGCGGTGGTTTTGAAATGGAAGACGAGAGGAGCGGCACTGGATTTAGATTGGAACAGGAGAGGAGCGGCGGTGGTTTAACAGGAGAGGAGCGGTGCTGGTCTTGGAAGTATTTTTTTGTTTTGCATATTTTGGGTCAAAGTTTGACCACGTACTATATTTGACAAGCAAAATGTGAATGCATGTCACCAAAAATTGTATCGTTTGGTTTGTATCTGAACGTACTTTCAAATTGTATTATTTTTGTAATGTATAACATATATTTTATTTGTGAAAATCATGGTCAATTATGACCCAGAATAAAAGGGAGACTAGTTAATGTGGGGTCACTTCTTAATTGAAGGGTAAACTAATTTTGATTTTGATCCATTCACAACACGCCGGCCCTCTCGTCCAATCCTAAATCGTTGCCGCATGCCCCTCTCCCTCTTCTCCATTGCAAAACCACCTCCTCTCCTCTCCATCATCTCCATTCCAAAACCACCATGTCGCTTCTCCCTCTTCTCCATTGCAAACAACCCCTCTCCTCTCCATCTTCTCCGTTGCAAAACCACCGTCTCGCCTCTCCCTCTTCTCTATTGCAAGACCACCGTCTCTCCTCCCATCTTCCAAAGCTAGCACCGGACCTCTCAGAAGGACATCTATGGAAAGGATGCAACACCGAATCAGCCAGATCACCGGCAGCGACCAGGCAAAGTTAGCCAGGTTGAAGGAGATCCTTATGGTTTGACAATGAGTGGGAGATTTCGAGGATGGTGAGGGCCATGTGGCAATGTATGCGAAAGAGCGAGATGGCGGTGATGAGGGCGGCGATGTACTCCTTGGTGGCAGTCACGCCGCAGTCCTTCGAGTTCATCGAGTATCTCCTCTGGGCCATGGAGTAGACAGATTCGCCTAAGGTGAAGGTCAGGCGGAGGTGGTGGGCGTATAGGTCAAAGGTCAAGCATCCAGAGGATAACGAATCGATCGAGTACGGTGTGCCGTTCATGAGGGTGCAGAGCCAGCCGAAGCCACAAGAGTATTCGTTCTCCCGCCGCAAGCAGAGGTCGGATAGCACGACGTCGCTTCCCGACCGTTCTCCATGGTTCCCTCAATGCTCGCCTTGTTTCAACGGCGGCGGTAGGGTTTAAGGTAAGCTTGGCACTAACCTAATCTTCCATCTGCTCATGCTTACAATCAGTGTGACGACTAATGAAAATCATGCTTACAATCAGTCTCTGAGTACTATGCCAATCACCCTAAAATAGCTCTGGACCTTTGGGTCAAAGTTGTGACACTGTGTACAAATAAAGAAAAATAGATTGGTGCTTCTTTCAGAAAAGAGTACTCCCTAGAAAACTGCCAATATAAGCTACTAGTATTTGGATAGAGGATTTGTTGGCGAGAAAGATCCGTCCACAGAGAGCGTCACACATCCACTGGTGTTGGTGGATGCCAATGCATGCATGGAGCATGGTTGGTGTCATTAATTTTTACTTGGCACACCTTGCACTCTGCATATATGTCAGTTCCATCCATACATTTGTGCAGTTCCACCAAAATGCAGCTGAATAACCCTGTTTGCACAGATAATTAAAAAGCATGATTACATTATAGTGGCACTAGTTGATGAAATATACACTAATAAATAGAGGAAAATATTGTGATAGTATCATAGTATGCCATGCTACGAGGGCGAGATGGGCCCTGCGACGCCTCATATGGTAGGCCTCATACTGGAAATCGACCCAATTCTCCCCGATACACCTTCTGCAAGTGATGAACATCAGTGTACAATGGTAGTACAAGGAGGGGCCTTGAGACTTTCCAATCTCTATTTTTGTACAGATCAACTAAAATTAAGCACCCCAGTTTGCAGAAACGCTTAAACATTAACAATGGGACTAGTTGATGAAACGTATACTAATAAAGAGAATCACTTTCTTTATCTACATTGGAAATGAAATGATAGAGAGGACACTCCCTATATTTTAATTGTATTATTACTTCATTTTATCAGTGGCACTAGGGTCGAGCAGGTGGCAAACAAGGTGTACCGTGTGTCGCAAGGATGGAGGCCGGGGGTGCTTAGACTGGGATGCTGAAGGTGGCTCTTTCTGTCCCAATCTTCCCCCCTGATGTTTCTGTGGTAGCATTTGGGTTGTAATCCAAACTTGGTTGAGCTGGTGCTGCGTCCCCCTACCTGCCTAGCTTATGTGGCGAACTTGTCTCCTACTAGTACTCAGTCCGTTCTAGTAGTAGTTGCTGCCCATTTACACTGAGATGTTGTCGGATAATGGTTCTCTATGGTTCGGTTTCTTTAATGAAATCGGAGGAAACCCCCTCTTCTGATATATAAAAAAATCAGTAGCACTAGCGGTGCCAAAACATTGCCTCAAATTAATAGTGCCACTAGATTAAGGTGAAAAATAATAACATTACTGCTTTATCATGGCAGCGCCAAAATAGTAGCACAAGAGCAGACTCAACATGCAGGATCTTTGGCAAACGGTCGGACCAAAATTGCCTCGTGATGGGAACCATATCTGCAGTCAACGCCATCGTAGAAGGGATGACACCAGTCACCAACATGGATGATTCAATTCATGGGACCTTTTTGTGCAGTTCACCTAAAATGAAGCAATGTCCCATGAGCTAGCAGCTTCTTCTTCATATTTTTTTTAAGAAAAGGGCTCCAGCCCCGGTTCCATTTCCATCAGAAAACAAAACCCACAGAGCTTATTCTTCATTAGTTGCAATAAAATTGAGCAACATCAAGGTTGGTTGTGAAGCTCATGGAATGTTCAACCATAATTTGGATATAATTTGTGCAGTTCAACTAAGATCAAGCGTGAAATGTATATCTCTATTTGCACAAAAAGGTGGAAAGGAGGGTGACTAACAAGTGATGAAACATACATCAAATGAAAAGAAGCATGTCCCTTATCTAAAAGGCAATCCTACAAAGGACAGTAGCAATTTCTAAAGCAGCAACATTACTAGATATTAGTGTGGGCATTAGGATTAACTATGACAACCGTTAAATACGACATTACTTTAATGGTGCCAATGCTTCATTTACCAGCAACATTACATTAACAGCTGCTACATAGTTGGTATTTCGATACGGGAGAGTAGCTGGACCAGGACAGTTGCATTTCTAACGAAAAGAAGCAAATTATCTTAATGGGAAATTTAGCAGGACATGAAAAACAGTGTCATTGATTCATATTACTGGAGGCATTACACTGAAAACAACATTGGTTTAACATGTCCTTACTTTTAACAGTGCGACTTCTACATTTTACCAGTGGAATTACATAAGAGGGGCTAGGGGCAACAAACATCATAACATGATATCTGGGTTGGTCCCATTTTTGTTCGGTATAGCCACCTTATACTGTGTGAGGCTAGCAAATCGACATACTCTGTTGACTTGTCCCCCAGTCCCCACTTTTGTTTCTTTTTCAAGCAATAGATCGGGTTTATATTGAGTTTGTACTGCATTTCCCTTTATGTCCCTATTAGACCAATAAACCAGTTGGATAGCCAGTCTCTACTACTTTTCGCCCCATATATTTCCTCTTTCGACCAAGGCCTAGATTCAGGTAACAAATTTTCCCCCACCCCCACCCCCTTTCTTCCTTGTTTGAACCAAGTAGTACTAGATTCGAGTGCATGAACTAGTTTTACCTCTTAACAATAAAAATTTAGGTGGCTTTCGAACAGCCGATCGATCCTATCTACGAGGGGCCTGAGAAATAGTAAAAGACACAAATGCAGCAACGTCAGGAGCTGGGGAAGTAGAGCAAGGCCGGTTCCGAAGGAAGTTATACATGAGGGTCGCCGGGATGTCACTAGGGGGGCGGGGGAGGCCAGATCTGCCCATACTAGGGCAGCAAGGAAGAAGGGGTCCGAGGCCCTCCCTAGTCAGCAGTGCGTGGGAGAGAACAGTATGGCACGCTGATTGGGACACATCGGCAGTGGGTAAGAGACATCACTAAGGACGACCGCGTGAACGTTGCACGTTCTCACCTTTCCCGGCGGAAAGGATCCGGCTGGATCTATGACCAGCGGTGAGCAGAGAGAGAGAGAGAGTGTGGCCACCGCTGTCGTGTTTAGATCTGGAGAGGACGAGATTGTGTGAAGAGAGCAACACTAGCAAGCAAGCGTGGAGGCTCCTACCTATATAGCGGAGTAGTTTTCTTTTGTCTACCAAAGCCGGCTTGACCTCGTCAATGACTGTCGAGAAGTCTTCATGCACGTGCCTCGGAGGCGCAGTTGTCTTCATTTTGATCTGAAGCACCGGATTACCATATAACACGAAAAAATGCCACATGACAAGAAACCATAACCTCACTACCCCAAGGAGAGAACATGAATCCCAACAGACATACTAGATGAGGATCAAAGCTCAAATCAAAGATAAACTCATAGAAAAGGGATCCATCGATAGATGTCCTAATTAACATAGCTGGCTTGACCTAGATGGCAGCCGAGTAGTCTTCGTGCATGTGCCCCCAATGACAAGTGCCTTGGAGGAACTCAATTGTTGCAGTTTAACCCTCGTAGTGATCCGAAGCACATGAAACCTAATATTGTGAGATGACAAGAAACCTTTTTTTAGATTTCTCATTAGAACTACAGCCCTGTACAACACAGCCTGCATGATATGTCAACGATAGCCAATCCAGCCGTGTTTGCTGGAGTCTGGTCACATGCATGGACGAACTGATCTTCCGTGTCATGCAGGGGTCGTCCAGCCACTGACGGGTGTACACTCTCTCTTCTATTAACTCACCTGACTTGCGAGGCCGGGGAGTGTGCCTATGGTCGGTTCTCAATTGCGGGCCCACATGTGTGTGCAAACACAGTATGATGCACGTTCCACTCGGAGAGCAGCGTGCCATACCGACCGACCGTCTGGGGTGCAACGCGAATGCAACGGGCGTGCTGTATACTCCGTACATGTGTACCACCGTTATATATTCAGGCTTTGCTCCATGGCGCAATCCATGGATACAAAATTATAACGTACAATTTAAAAGTCGAGGGTGGGGCTTTTCCCGTGCGGTAGGCGTGGCAGTTCCGCCTAGTTGGTTCGACAGAGATGCGAGAAGATGAGGGAGTAGGTTGCTGCAAACATAGGGCTATGTGATTTGACAGCGAGTTACTGCTGGATAGGTGGAACCCTGTGATTTGACTTGCCAATATCATTTTAACTGCGGCGCTACGACCGGCGTGAGTCTCCCGATTCCTGACCACCTCCATGGTATACAGGTGCCTCACCCAATGCTCCACCATGTAGAGCATGGTTAGTATAGCTAGTTGTTGGTGCTGCATGAGTATATAAACATGCCATGTCATCAAAAGTTAGTAATATTATTTATTAGTCATACAATAGGGTTGGCTATAAGGTTTTTATCACTTTCTCTCTATCTCTCTCCTTGTATTAAATGCTTTTGTCTAGCAGCACGTGTAGAGGCTGGCTCTTGCATGAGAGCCTACTCCTCCACTTTCTCCTATATGCAAAAATTCCATGTAAGCGGGCTTATAGCCCACTATTGTACTTGCTCGTATAGGTGCTAAGCCTGCCACATAGGCATAAAGTCTGATGTGGCAAGTTAATTAAGAAGAGAGAGACTAGTTTGGTGACCCCAGGAAGAAACGGTGCTAAGCGCGTGTACCTAGGTGAAAAGACAATTTGAGTCTATAGCTAATTAAATGAAGCAAGCTTAGAGCATCTCCAACAGGTTGTATGTTAGTCTTGTTGGTAAAATGTCCATGTCATCAACCAACAAGCTAGCATACAACTACTCCAATAGGTTGTATCTAAGTTATCCAATAGATGGCGAGAAAATAAATGTGATGCTCTCTATTTCACCTTCGAGCTTGTGAAAATGTTGTTGGTTAATCTACATACAACTTTGCTCTCTCTGCACATTTATTACATGCCACATCATCACTATGTCCTAGGTGGCAAATTTACCAACATCTATCTTACAATTGTTGGAGATGCCCTTAGCAATAAAAAACTAAGCACCTATGCATTGGGGACTTGAGTTTCTAAGCCATTTAATGCCCTTAGCACCTCATCTAAGCACCATTTCATTGGAAGAGGTCACTCCTTGGCAAATGCAATAAATACTATGAAGAAAGAGATAGAGAGAAGTAAAAAAACTCTTATAGCCAACCTTATAGCTAACCTTATTGTATGAGTGACTAAGTGATGGCTATGTATGACATGCCAACATCAGATAGCCTAATGCACCGTGTGAAATATCAAGGGCGCGACTACGCAAGCAAGGCGATGGTCGTGGTAGGTGCGACCATGATTCGGGCTGCTGGCAGCCCTTGGATCTGAGATCAAACGGTCGCATGCTAAGTTGCTGAAACTTTGCAGAATAACCCTCCAGGATAGGATATTCACCCATAGGTCTAGAATCACACCATGCAACCATTCGATCTCAGATCCAAGGGCTCTCGGAAGCCCGTATCATGGGAGCATGGAAACCTTCGTATCACCTTTAATTTTCAAGATGCTTGACGTGCGAACATGCAGATGCATGAAGCCATTTAATGGGGCGTCGAGTAGACATGACATCTAATTGGGCCCCCATAGTACTGTGCATGAATCCATTTATCCACCAGGCAAGCCACTACCCTACCGTTCGCACGCCCCACTCAGCATTTTTACAATCAGAAAACCGCTAGCAGTTCGCTCCTACTCGTCCCCGGATGTCCTTTAACATTACAGCAGTTCGCTCCTAGTCGTCCCGTCCTTTCACATTACGACAGTTCCACTAATCCTAACCCTCCTTCCAAATCCATGGCGTCCCAAATATCCATGATCGGCAGTGAGTACAAGGTTAGAACCATCACCGGCGATGAGTTCGACGTCATCTACACCCATTATTCCGCGATGGTGAAAGGATGTCTTGCTCGCTTCAGATGCATGTTCAAAAAGTCAAATGATGAGTGGGTTGTTGGGCTAGATGTTGAGTACAGCATAGCCCTGGACAAAGAGAAGAATCTAAAGGAGGAAGAGAAGATGAAGCCTGCCATGATCCAGGTTTGCGTGCATAACTTATGCTTGGTCTACCACATATGCCATGCCGACGTTGAGTGCGAGGAATTTAAGAACTTCCTCGCAGGCGGCCTAGTCAAATTCGTCACTGTAGACTTTACGAACGACATAACAGTCCTGGGTCGGATAGGCCTCGTTGTAGGTGAGCCCTTCGACCTCCAAAAGAATGGGCTGGTGCCCTCCCGTGCTCAGCCTTCAATGCTGACCCTGGCAGGATCCATGGTTCATCCTTCGTACAGTAAACTGAAGAAACCTCCGCCCAAGTTTCATCATGGATGGCAGTGAATGTACTAGATATAGACCACATCCACTACACTGCAATGGATGCCTACATTTGTTTCAATATCTACAAGGGTTGGATGAAGAGCAAGAGTCAAGTGTGCAGTTCAAGCAAAGAAGTATCAGCCAAGAGGACGAGGGACAAGGACAAAGTCGAGCACGTGGATGAGTCGTCCGAGTAAGGTGGCAGTGTCGTTGCTCATGGTGGTTCTAATGCAGTTTCTAGTGGATTAGTTCCTTAGTTAATTTCAGGGGTGCTTAGTTTTATTTGAGGGGTGTGTTGTGCTGAGCCCCCAGCAGAACTATGTTATGTCCCTTCTTGTTACTTTAACTCTTCAGTACGTACGTACTAGTATAGTTTATCCTTTAGTTGGTATAGTACTACCACTCATTTCTTCGCATTATCTACGTACAATATATATTGCCAACATCATATAGCCAGCAATTTACTTGTCAAAGAAGTTCAGGGTGCTTAGTTTTATTTGAGGGGTGTGTTGTGCTGGACACCATTATTGTGACTCAAATATCTTTTGCCATGTTATAATGACATAAATACCTATGGACTAACATGCCAGCTCTTCCTCTATCTCACTACAGTACAATAAAGTGTGGGGCCTACTTGATCCCAACATCGTTCTTATTTTCCTGTAAAAAATTGTTCGCTTGGTTACTCCTGACAAGTGGGGCCACACTTATCATTGTGAGAATCGGCTTATTTTGTCATATAACATGGTCTACGGGTTTGACGTGAAAATAACAATGTCTAATGGCATTTTGAGCAAACGTCTAAGGGAATGATGGCATTTTTGAGATATCTAATTGCATTTTTGAGCAAGCATCTCATGGATCGATGGCATTTTTGAGTAGTTGTAACTTCTAATGGAAAAACTGAGTAGTGCTACACAACTAGTGGCATAAATAATAAGAACCCAAGAATTAAATAGGTATGCTAATTTCTTTAATAGAATTTAGCATCCCATTTAAGCACGTACTAGCTTTTTCAAAAGTACTATATGCCTAATTTGGCGACGAGCGCTCTCTATATGTATTGCCTTTTTTTCTTTAATTTCATCTTGTTAGTTTTGTTCCATGGTGGGCGGGGCAGTCTCACTTGGTCGGTTTCATGAGAGGCGAGGACCTTTGTGATTTGACGGCTCATTACTGCTGGAAGGTGGGGCTTTGTGATTTGACTACTCGTATAAATGTTGCCGACGACCTGAGGAGGAGCAAAGAACCGTGCGGTATACTCAAGTTTTCCACTAAATTTAGAGAAATTAAACTCATGAACCATATCATCCAAGCCAATAGTAACAACATTCTTTTCGCAGTCTATCTTAGCGTTAACAGTATTCAAGAAGGGTCTACCAAATATAATGGGACAAAAGCTATCTTGTGGAGAACCAAGAACAAGAAAATCAGCGGGATATTTGGTTTTTCCACACAAGACTTCAACATCTCTAACAATTCCCATTGCAGATATAGTATCTCTATTGGCAAGTTTAATTGTAACATCAATATCTTCTATCTCAGCGGGTGCAATTACATGCTTAATTTCTTCATACAAGGTAATAGGGATAACACTAGCACTAGCACCCATATCACATAAGCCATGATAATAATGATCTCCTATTTTAACAGAAATAACAGGCACGCCTATCACAGGTCTATGTTTATCTCTAGCACAAGGTTTAGCAATTCTAGCAGTTTCACCACAGAATTGAATAACATGCCCATCAATATTATCAGACAAGAGATCTTTAACAATAGCAATATTAGGTTCTACTTTAACTTGCTTTGGAGGTGTATAAGTTCTAATATTGCTTTTACGAACAATAGTTGAAGCTTTAGCATGATCCTTCATTCTAACAGGGAAAGGTGGTTTCTCAACATAAGAAGTGGGAACAATAGGATCATTATAAGTGACAGTCTTTTCTTCAACTTTAATAGGTGCATCTACTTTTACTTCTATGGGAGGATGATATTTAAACCACTTCTCCTTGGGGACATCAACATAGGTAGCAATAGATTCACAGAAAGAAGCTACTATCTCAGAGTCAAGTCCATATTTAGTCCTAAACTTACGGAAAATATCGGTATCCATAAAAGATTTAACACAATCAAACTTAGGTGTCATACCTGACTCCTTACCTTCGTCGAGGTCCCAATCTTCAGAGTTGCGTTTAATTCTATCCAATAAATTCCATTTAAATTCAATAGTCTTCATCATAAAAGAGCCGGCACAGGAAGTATCGAGCATGGTGCGATTGTTATCAGAAAGCCGAGCATAAAAACTTTGAATAATTACTTCTCTAGGGAGCTCATGATTGGGGCATGAATATAACATTGATTTAAGCCTCCCCAAGCTTGAGCGATGCTTTCTCCTTCGCGAGGCCAAAAATTATATATATAATTGCGATCACGATGAACAAGATGCATAGGGTAATACTTTTGATGAAATTCCAATTTCAATCTTTTATAGTTCCATGATCTCGTATCATCACATAGCCTGTACCATGTCAATGCGTCTCCCTTCAAAGATAAAGGGAAGGCCTTCTTCTTAACAACATCATCAGGTATACCTGCAAGCTTAAATAGTCCACAAACTTCATCCACATAGAGTAGATGTTCATCAGGATGCTTTGTTCCATCTCCTGTAAAAGTGTTAGCTAGCAGTTTTTCCATCATACCTGCAGGAATTTCAAAAGGAGTTTCATTTTCAATAGGTTCAGTAGGTTGAGGAGAAACTCTTTGCTCTACTGGACGGGGTGAAGATACCCCTAACAAGCCCCTCAGAGAATTACTTTCCATAGTAACAAGTGGTAGAAAATTTCAGCACACCTATAAATTTTTCCTTACCAAATTCCACCTACCAAAGGCGCTACACTCCCCGCCAACGGCGCCAGAAAAGAGTCTTGATGACCCACAAGTATAGGGGATCTATCGTAGTCCTTTCGATAAGTAAGAGTGTCGAACCCAACGAGGAGCAGAAGGAAATGATAAGCAGTTTTCAGCAAGGTATTCTCTGCAAGTACTAAAATAAGTAGTAACAGATAGTTTTGTGATAAGATAAATTGTAACGAGCAACAAGTAACAAAAGTAAATAAAGTGCATCAAGGTGGCCCAATCCTTTTTGTAGCAAAGGACAAGCCTGGACAAACTCTTATATAGGAAAAGCGCTCCCGAGGACACATGGGAATATCGTCAAGCTAGTTTTCATCACGCTCATATGATTCGCGTTTGGTACTTTGATAATTTGATATGTGGGTGGACCGATGCTTGGGTGCTGTTCTTACTTGAACAAGCATCCCACTTATGATTAACCTCTATTGCAAGCATCCACAACTACAACAAAAGTATTAAGGTAAACCTAACCATAGCATGAAACATATGGATCCAAACTAGCCCCTTACGAAGCAACGCATAAACTAGGGTTTAAGCTTCTGTCACTCTAGCAACCCATCATCTACTTATTACTTCCCAATGCCTTCCTCTAGGCCCAAATAATGGTGAAGTGTTATGTAGTCGACGTTAACATAACACCACTAGAGGCTAGACAACATACATCTTATCAAAATATCGAACGAATACCAAATTCACATGACTACTAATAGCAAGACTTCTCCCTTGTCCTCAGGAACAAACCTAACTACTCACAAAGCATATTCATGTTCATAATCAGAGGGGTAATAATATGCATAAAGGATCTGAACATATGATCTTCCACCAAATAAACCAACTAGCATCAACTACAAGGAGTAATCAACACTACTAGCACCAATCCCGAACTTGGAGACAAGAATTGGATACAAGAGATGAACTAGGGTTTGGAGATGAGATGGTGCTGGTGAAGATGTTGATGGAGATTGCCCTCTCCCGATGAGAGGAGCGTTGGTGATGATTTCCCCCTCCCGGAGGGAAGTGTCCCCGGCAGAACAGCTCTGCCGGAGCCCTAGATTGGTTCCGCCAAGGTTCCGCGTTGTGGCGGCGGAGTCTCGTCCCGAAAGGTTGCCTTCTATTTTTTTCTCATCGAAAGACTTCATATAGGAGAAGATGGGCGTCGGAGAGCCACTAGGGGGCCCACGAGGTAGGGGGCGCGCCCCAGGAGGGTGGGGGCGCCCCCACCCTCGTGAGCAGGGTGTGGGCCCCCTAGCCTTCATCTTTGGTGACGATTTTTTATATATTTATTTTAAGATATTCCGTGGAGTTACAGGACTTTTGGAGTTGCGCAGAATAGGTCTCCAATATTTGCTCCTTTTCCAGCCCAGAATTCCAGCTGCCGGCATTCTCCCTCTTCATGTAAACCTTGTAAAATAAGAGAGAATAGCCATAAGTATTGTGACATAACATGAAATAATAGCCCATAGTGCAATAAATATTGATATAAAATCATGATGCAAAATGGACGTATCAACTCCCCCAAGCTTAGACCTTGCTTGTCCTCAAGCGAAAAGCCGATAACAATAAATGTGTCCTCATGTTTAGAGGTAGAGGCGTCGATAAAAATTAATACGGACATGAAGGCATCATGATTATTTCCATAACAGCAACATATATAGATTTTGTCATATGATTTCTTATGTTCAAGTGATGATCTTTTCTCAATGCAAAAGTATGAATCAGAAACCTTATTGAGCACCAACAAATTATAACCTCAGTCACTGAAGCAATTGCAATTTATCATAACATCGGAAAGAGTCTATGTCAGAGCTTAAAAGCAAGTCCACATACTCAACTATCACTTAGTCCTTCATAATTGCTAACACTCACGCAATACTTGTGGTTACGGAGTTTTCATCGGACACAAAGAAAGATAGGGGCTTATAGTTTTGCCCCACAACCTTTTACCTCAAGGGTAATGTCAACAATAATAATTCATGCTCCCCTACATCCAATTAGATATATATATATATATATATATATATATATATATATATATATCATGTTCTTTCCAACATGCTGAGCTTGCCAAAGGATAAAATGAAAAAGGAAAGGTGAAGATCACCGTGACTCTTGCATAAGGTAGAGGATAACAATAAAAGATAGGCCCTTCATAGAGGGAAGCAGAGGTTGTCATGCGCGTTTAGGGTTGATGCACAAAATCTTAACGCAAAAGAACATCACTTTATATTGCCCCTTGTATGTGGACCTTTATTATGCAGTCCGTCGTTTTTATTACTTCCACAACAAGTTCGTACAAAGCTTATTTTCTCTGCACTAATAAGTCATGCATATTTAGAGAGCAATTTTTATTGCTTGCACCGATGAAAACTTACTTGAAGGATCTTACTCAATCCATAGGTAGATATGGTTGACTCTCATGGCAAAACTAGTTTAAGGGTATTTGGAAGCACAAGTATTATTTCTACTTGGTGCTGAGAATTTGGCTAGCATGAGGGGGAAAGGCAAGCTCAACACGTTAGAGAATCCATGACAACATACTTTATCTCATATGTAAGAAAACATAACTCATTATGTTGTCTTCCTTGTCCAACCTCAACTCTTTAGCATGTCATATTTTAATGAGTGCTCCCAATCATAAAAGATGTCAATGATAATATATCTATATGTGAAACCTCTCTTTCCTTATTACTTCCTATTAATTGCAACGATGACCAAAGCTATATTTGCCAACTCCCAACAACTTTTAATCATCATTATCTTTCTATGCGAAGTCATTACTTTCAATAAGATCAATATGAACTCTTTGATTCTTTTTATTCTTTTCTTTTAGTCTTTTATTCACCCAAGATCATGGCAAAATAATCAAGCCCTTGACTCAACACTAATGTTCATTATAGCTCACAGACTCGATTACAAAGAAGGATCATAAAGCAAAACTCAAAACTAGATCATGCCATGACTTTATTCTACCAAATCAAGATACTACTAAAAGGATCGAACTAAGAAAAACGGTAAAGATAAGAGTTGTGATGGTGATACGATACCAGGGCACCTCCCCCAAGCTTGGCAGTTGCCAAGGGGAGTGCCCATACCCATGTGATTATATCTCCTTCTTTGTTGTTGACGGTGGAGGTGTTGTTGATGATGCAGGCTTGTCGTACACCTTCCATGGCATAGGCTCACCATCATAGAAGGATCATCGAGTCTCCGGAATCCTCAAATCTGCAGCCAAACTCATCCTTTTGAATCTATATTCATACTCATAGTTTTGATTTTGCAGATCATAGATTTGGGCTTGGAGGTGCTTGATCTTCTCATATAGCTTGAAGATGGCCTCCTCGGTGTTCTTGGCATCCGGCTCATAGTTGTTGGTGAACTCCGAGAGCATCTTGTGGCTAGCGTTGATTCCACGCTCCACCATCCCTTGGCACTTGAAAACTTGTTGCTCCATTGCTTCGAGCCTCAACTCCACGCTTCCGGTGCCCTTTGGTCCCTCAACATCGCGGATGTGCAGGAACCCATCACGCATCTCAATGGCTTGAGGGTGTCGCAGCACCTCCGCGAGGTAAGGGTTGATCACCTTCTCGAAGAACTTGTCCTTGGAAGCACTTGGGGTCGTCATGATGATCTAGACCGGTCAAGAAAACAGCTCGAAACAAGAACATGGGAGATTTGCGTGATACGAGATTCAAAACCTTTGGGAGAATATATAATGAATTTTTACCGACCAAAATACATATCGTGCAAGAAAACGGAGTCCGGAGGGCACACGAGGTGCTCACGAGGTAGGGGGCGCGCCCAGGGGGGTAGGGCGCGCCCTCCACCCTTGTGGAGGCCTCGTGTCCTTCCCGGACTGCTACTTATTTTTCTATTTTTCTAAATATTCCAAAACGGAGAAATATTGCATTAAAAATTGTTTTGGAGTCGGTTTACTTACCGTACCACATACCTATTCCTTTTCGGAGTCTGAAACGGGCTGGAAAGTGTCCCTTATGTATTCCTCCGGGGTTACGGTTTCAATAATATTGGTTTCAACATTTATGGGATTACCTGAGATATAATGTTTGATCCTTTGACCGTTTACCACCTTCGGATTTGTGCCTTTGAAGTTATTGATTATTATGGCACCGGAACGATAGACCTCCTCGATAACGTAGGGACCTTCCCATTTAGAGAGAAGTTTTCCTGCAAAAAATCTTAAACAAGAGTTGTATAGCAATTCATAATCACCTACATTAAACTCACGCTTTTGTATTCTTTTGGCATGCCATCTTTTAACTTTTTCTTTAAACAACTTGGCATTTTCATAAGCTTGGGTTCTCCATTCATCAAGTGAGCTAATATCAAATAACCTCTTCTCACCGACAAGTTTGAAATCATAGTTGAGATCTTTAATAGCCCAATATGCCTTATGTTCTAGTTCGAGAGGTAAGTGACATGCTTTTCCATAAACCATTTTATACGGAGACATACCCATAGGATTCTTATATGCAGTTCTATAGGCCCATAATGTGTCATCCAGTTTCTTGGATCAATTCTTTCTAGACCTATTAACAGTCTTTTAGAAAATTAATTTGAGCTCTCTATTGCTGAATTCTACTTGACCACTAGACTGCGGGTGATATGGAGATGCAATTCTATGATTAACGTCATCTTTAGCAAGCATTTTACGGAAAGCACCATGAATAAAGTGTGAACCACCATTAGTCATTAAATATCTAGGGACTCCAAACCTCGGAAAAATAACTTCCTTAAGCATTTTAATAGAGGTGTTATGATCAGCACTACTAGTTGGAATAGCTTCTACCCACTTAGTAACGTAAGCAACAGCAACTAAAATATGTGTATATCCATTAGAGGCAGGAAAAGGTCCCATATAATCAAAGCCCCAAACATCAAATGGTTCAATAACAAGTGAATAATTCATAGGCATTTCTTGGCGTCTACTAATATTACCAATTCTTTGACATTCATCGCAAGACAAAACAAACTTACGGGCATCCTTGAAGAGAGAGGGCCAATAAAAACCGGATTGCAATACCTTATGTGCAGTTCTATCTCCAGCGTGGTGTCCTCCATAAGCTTCGGAGTGACACTTGCGTAGGATCTGTTCCTGTTCATGCTCAGGTACACAACGTCTAATAACACCATCTACTCCTTCTTTATAAAGATGTGGGTCATCCCAAAAGTAATGTCGCAAATCATAGAAAAACTTTTTATTTTGTTGGTATGTGAAGCTAGGTGGTATAAATTTAGCAACAATGTAATTAGCATAATCAGCATACCATGGAGTGCTATGAGAAGTGCTTATGACATTTAATTGTTCATCAGGAAAGCTATCATCAATAGGTAGTGGGTCATCAAGAACACTCTCTAACCTAGATAAGTTGTCTGCAACGGGGTTCTCAACTCCTTTTCAATCAGCAATATGCAAATCAAATTCTTGCAGCAAGAGAACCCATCTAATAAGTCTAGGTTTTGCATCTTTCTTTTCCATAAGATATTTAATAGCAGCATGATCAGTATGAATATTTACTTTAGAATCAACAATATAGGGTCTGAATTTATCACAAGCAAATACAACTGCTAAAAGTTCCTTTTCGGTAGTAGCATAATTTCTTTGAGCATTGATTAGAGTCTTACTAGCATAATGGATAACATTTAATTTCTTATCAACTCTTTGCCCTAGAACAACACCTACAGCGTAATCACTAGCATCACACATAATTTCAAAGGGTAAATTCCAATCAGGTGGCTGAACAACAGGTGCAGAGACTAATGCTTTCTTAAGTATTTCAAATGCTTCTACACAATCATCATCAAAGACAAATGGTACATCTTTTTGTAGTAAATTAGTCAGAGGCCGAGAAATTTTTGAGAAGTCCTTAATGAACCTCCTATAAAATCCGGCGTGACCAAGGAAACTTCTTATACCTTTGATGTCCTTGGGACATGACATCTTTTCAATAGCATCAACCTTGGCTTTATCAACTTCAATACCTCTTTCAGAAACTTTGTGCCCCAAGACAATACCTTCATTAACCATAAAGTGGCACTTTTCCCAATTCAAGACAAGATTAGTTTCTTCACATCTCTGCGAAACTCGATCAAGATTGCTCAAGCAATCATCAAAAGAGGAACCATAGACGGAAAAATCGTCCATGAAAACCTCACAAATTTTTTCACAAAAATCAGAGAATATAGCTATCATGCATCTTTGAAAGGTAGCAGGTGCATTACATAAACCGAAAGGCATACGTCTATAAGCAAAAGTACCAAAAGGGCATGTAAAAGTAGTCTTTGATTGATCTCTAGCCGACACAGGTATTTGAGAGAAACCAGAATAACCATCTAGAAAGCAATAATGTGTAAGTTTGCATAATCTTTCTAGCATTTGATCAACAAAAGGTAAGGGGTAATGATCTTTCTTAGTAGCCTTATTTAATTTGCGGAAATCAATTACCATCCTATAACCTGTGATAATTCTTTGCGGAATCAATTCATCTTTATCATTAGGGACAACAGTAATACCTCCCTTCTTAGGGACACAATGGACATGACTTACCCACTAACTATCAGCAACGGGATAAATTATACCTGCCTCCAGAAGCTTGAGTATTTCTTTTCCCACCACTTCTTTCATTTTAGGATTCAAACGTCGTTGAGGATCACGAACTGGTTTGGCATCCGCTTCCAAATTTATTTTATGTTGACATAGAGTGGGACTGATGCCCTTAAGATCATCAAGAGTATATCCAATAGCGGAACGGTGCTTCTTCAGAGTTTTCAATAATCTTTCTTCTTCATGCTCTAAAAGGTTAGCACTAATAATGACAGGATATATTTTCTTTTCATCAAGATAAGCATATTTAAGATTATCAGGCAACGGTTTAAGCTCAAACATGGGATCACCCTTGGGTGGAGGAGGATCCCCTAGGATTTCAACAGGCAAATTGTGTTGCAGAATAGGTTCCTGTTTAAAGAATACTTCATCTATTTCCCTTCTTTCATTCATGAACATATAATTTTCATGGTCTAGCAAATAGTGTTCTAAAGGATCACTAGGAGGTACGGCAATAGAAGCAAGACCAGTAATTTCATCCTTACTAGGCAATTCTTCCTCACGATGTTGTTTACTAAATTTAGAGAAATTAAACTAATGAACCATATCATCCAAGCCAATAGTAACAACATTCTTTTCGCAGTCTATCTTAGCATTAATAGTATTCAAGAAGGGTCTACCAAATATAATGGGACAAAAGCTATCTTGTGGAGAACCAAGAACAAGAAAATCAGCGGGATATTTGGTTTTTCCACACAAGACATCAACATCTCTAACAATTCCCATTGCAGATATAGTATCTCTATTGGCAAGTTTAATTGTAACATCAATATCTTCTATCTCAGCGCGTGCAATTTCATGCTTAATTTCTTCATACAAGGTAATAGGTATAACACTAGCACTAGCACCCATATCACATAAGCCATGATGACAATGATCTCCTATTTTAACAGAAATAACAGGCACGCCTATCACAGGTCTATGTTTATCTCTAGCACAAGGTTTAGCAATTCTAGCAGTTTCACCACAGAATTGAATAACATGCCCATCAATATTATCAGACAAGAGATATTTAACAATAGCAATATTAGGTTCTACTTTAACTTGCTCAGGAGGTGTATAAGTTCTAATATTGCTTTTATGAATAACAGTTGAAGCTTTAGCATGATCCTTCATTCTAACAGGGAAAGGTGGTCTCTCAACATAAGAAGTGGGAACAATAGGATCATTATAAGTGACAGTCTTTTCTTCAACTTTAATAGGTGCATCTACTTTTACTTCTATGGGAGGATGATATTTAAACCACTTCTCCTTTGGGAGATCAACATAGGTAGCAAAAGATTCACAGAAAGAAGCTACTATCTCAGAGTCAAGTCCATATTTAGTGCTAAACTTACGGAAAATATCGGTATCCATAAAAGATTTAACACAATCAAACTTAGGTGTCATACCTGACTCCTTACCTTCGTCGAGGTCCCAATCTTCAGAGTTGCGTTTAATTCTATCCAATAAATTCCATTTAAATTCAATAGTCTTCATCATAAAAGAGCCAGCACAAGAAGTATCGAGCATGGTGCGATTGTAATCAGAAAGCCGAGCATAAAAACTTTGAATAATTACTTCTATTGGGAGCTCATGATTGGGGCATGAATATAACATTGATTTAAGCCTCCCCCAAGCTTGAGCGATGCTTTCTCCTTCGCGAGGCCAAAAATTATATATATAATTGCGATCACAATGAACAAGATGCATAGGGTAATACTTTTGATGAAATTCCAATTTCAATCTTTTATAGTTCCATGATCTCGTATCATCACATAGCCTGTACCATGTCAATGCGTCTCCCTTCAAAGATAAAGGGAAGGCCTTCTTCTTAACAACATCATCGGGTATACCTGCAAGCTTAAATACTCCACAAACTTCATCCACATAGAGTAGATGTTCATCAGGATGCTTTGTTCCATCTCCTGTAAAAGTGTTAGCTAGTAGTTTTTCCATCATACCTGAAGGAATTTCAAAAGGAGTTTCATTTTCAATAGGTTCAGTAGGTTGAGGAGCAACTCTTTGATCTACTAGATGGGGTGAAGATACCCCGAACAAGCCCCTCAGAGAATTACTTTCCATAGTAACAAGTGACAGAAAATTTCAGCACACTTATAAATTTTTCTTTACCAAATTCCACCTACCAAAGGCGCTACACTCCCCGGCAACGGCGCCAGAAAAGAGTCTTGATGACCCACAAGTATAGGGGATCTATCGTAGTCCTTTCGATAAGTAAGAGTGTCAAACCCAACGAGGAGCAGAAGGAAATGATAAGCGGTTTTCAGCAAGGTATTCTCTGCAAGTACTGAAATAAGTGGTAACGGAAAGTTTTGTGATAAGATAAATTGTAACGAGCAACAAGTAACAAAAGTAAATAAAGTGCAGCAAGGTGGCCCAATCCTTTTTGTAGCAAAGGACAAGCCTGGACAAACTCTTATAATAGGAAAAGCGCTCCCGAGGACACATGGGAATATCATCAAGCTAGTTTTCATCACGCTCATATGATTCGCGTTCGGTACTTTGATAATTTGATATGTGGGTGGACCGGTGCTTGGGTGCTGTTCTTACTTGAACAAGCATCCCACTTATGATTAACCTCTATCGCAAGCATCCGCAACTACAACAAAAGTATTAAGGTAAACCTAACCATAGCGTGAAACATATGGATCCAAATTAGCCCCTTACGAAGCAACGCATAAACTAGGGTTTGAGCTTCTGTCACTCTAGCAACCCATCTTCTACTTATTACTTACCAATGCCTTCCTCTAGGCCCAAATAATGGTGAAGTGTTATGTAGTCGACGTTCACATAACACCACTAGAGGCTAGACAACATACATCTTATCAAAATATCGAACGAATACCAAATTCACATGACTACTAATAGCAAGACTTCTCCCTTGTCCTCAGGAACAAACGTAACTACTCACAAAGCATATCCATGTTCATAATCAGAGGGGTAATAATATGCATAAAGGATCTGAACATATGATCTTCCACCAAATAAACCAACTAGCATCAACTACAAGGAGTAATCAACACTACTAGCAACCTACTAGCACCAATCCCGGACTTGGAGACAAGAATTGGATACAAGAGATGACCTAGGGTTTGGAGATGAGATGGTGCTGGTGAAGATGTTGATGGAGATTGCACTCTCCCGGTGAGAGGAGCGTTGGTGATGATGATGGTGATGATTTCCCCCTCCCAAAGTTTTCGGGTTGACTCTCCGGGCTGTTGAATTATGTGACTTAGGTCGTCTGCATCTGAAGGTCGGACATAGGTCCCTTGAAAATTGGCCCTAAAAGCATCCTCAAGTTCTTCCCAACTTCCAATTGAGTTTTCGAGGAGGCCTTTCAACCAGTGACGAGCTAGTCCTTTCAACCTGAGGGGTAGGTATTTAATGGCGTGGAGATCATCTCCACGGGCCATATGAATGTGGAGGATAAAGTCCTCAATCCAGACCCCAGGGTCTGTCATTCCGTCATATGCCTCTATATTGATGGGTTTAAATCCTTCTAGAAATTCATGGTTCAGCACCTTATCGATGAAGCACATGGGGTGTGCGGCACCCTTGTATTTGGATGTGTCATGGCATGCTATTGACGGTTGTTGATTCCTAGCTGGTATTCGATCAATATGATCGTTTTGGTAGCTTCGATCCTGTGCTGAAGTGCGCTTCCTAGATCCATAGATGGACCTGGCCATACCGGACTTTTTGTCCAGGAGCTCACGTAAATCGTGTGCTGACTTGTGTGCGGTGTCATTAGCCGTCATGTCACGGCCACGGGGTGGTCGGTCCGGCTGATCGGCCAGTTTTGGCTGAATGGGCTCTAGGGCCTCGTCGTCGAATTCAGGCAGCAGTTTGCGCTTTGGATAGCTCTTTGTGTGGCGATCGCCACCGTATTTCTCTTCAGTGTCAAGCACTTTGTTCCATCTGCGGTTGAGCGTGTCCTGTGCGGCCTTAAGCCTTTGTTTCTACTTCTTCAGGCTCCTCACGGTGGCAATAAGCCTTCTATGGAGGTTTTCTTGTTCCAAGTGTTTTTCTGGGATGATGAGTGCATCATCGTCCGGACTGTTCTCCTCTCTAGGGATAGGTTGATGAATTTTACCCTCGGATCGGCATCATCTGACTTCGGCTCCGGACTATGTTCACCGTCCCCTGGCTCATCCTGCTCCATCGCTGGGTCCATGGGGTCGTCGTTTCCTTTGGAGTCGACCGGGGTATTATTCATTCTTGCGCTGTTGTCGCTGTTTTTACTATGGCGGGATTTAGAGCGGCGCCTACGGCGTCGCTTTGGTGGCTTATCAAGGGGATTATCCTTCGTTGCATCATCACCATCGCCTTCTTTTTGTGTCTCCACCATATATATATATATATATATATATATATATATATATATATATATATATATATATATCATATGATGAGGTGGCAGTCCAGCGCCCAGTGGGCGGTGGTTCCTGTTCTTCTCCTGCATCGTCGTAAATGCCGTCGATGTCTTCGGAGTCGAAATCGAGCGTGTCGG